>NC_089250.1:30875267-32075267 GCF_963930625.1 Muntiacus reevesi
TTTGTTCCTCATCTTCTAACATTAATACAATTCTGCTTCCCACTACCACTGGAAATGCTTTTAGGTAAGTTTTGGGAAGTTTCAGGTAAAATTTTTTTTTAATAGCTTTATTAGCATATAACTCACATATCACAGAATTCACTCCTTGAAGGCTTAGGTAAGTTTTTAAATGGAATGAAAAATTAATTTGTGTCCAATATAAAAATTTCACAGACCAAAAATTAAAAATGTTGACAGATAAGGAGAGAACATAAGAAGAGCAAAAGAAATAATTGCAAGGGTATGTCTTCCTTCATTGCTGCTGAAGAAAGGCGTTTTCATAATGCTTTCTGATTCAGAGAATTTTGGTATAGTCTTAAAATAGCAGTCAAAATTTGTAACTGCTGTTGTATTTTGCAATTACCACCCTCTTTGCACTTCTTTCTCAAAACACATACAAACCCAATTATGTATAAACCCTGCCCCAAATCAGTAGAAAATGTGAAGAGTTCTTGAAATAAAAGTATTTGAGAGGTCTTAGGAAAATCATGAAAGTATTACAAAGTTAAATAGGAGCTCCAAATAGCTATTTCTTTAATAACCATTTCTTTTAATAGTTAAATTTGGCAGCCAAATATCAAAAAATGAAAGAGAAAAACATTAGGATGTGAGGAGCTAGGCCACATGTAATAAAGACCTGGAAATAAAAACCAGATCACAGAAGATGGGGCAAAGAGGAAGCAAACAGACACTCAGAAACAATCACAACACTACCCTGAGGCCTAGGAAAGACAATGGCAGAGAGAAACAAGGGGACAAACGCATCCAAGGAAGTGTTTACTACACATCTACTACCAGGCTCAGGAACCTGGGCTAGGACCAACTCTCTCTAGGTACTCTGCTGCCTTGTATATAGGTCACTGGAAGCTTCACGTCCAGTTAGTAATATCATAGGCAGCTGCCTCTGATTGAGTTTAAATCCAATAATTAGTTTATCTGCCTTCGTATAAAGTAAATTTAAGTTCTAAATTATATCTCTGCCAAAGGTATCAGAGAGATCTTGAAACATAAATGAAGAAGGCTTTTAAACAAATAACAAAAATTAGTATGTAAGAATCAATTTGCAAAATCACAAACCTTATAATCAAGGTTAAGAACTAAGCAACTACTAATCATTGTAAGAGAGCTTGGAATTAAGTAAATTTCATTGAACTATTCCTCTGTGTTACTAAACAGGAAGTGTTGTAATTAGCATGATGCCTCCTGCTTGCATTTCTATCATATATACAGCAAGCTGGGACTGCCTGGAGTTAGTTGATGTGATTTTTCTCTTTTTACAGGCTGATTGAAAACCCACAGTGATGTGCCAAATCTGTACCACAATCAATAATTAATTTTATGTTCTTGTATTATGTGCCTGGAAGACATAAAAACTGACAAAAAACAACTGCCAAATGCGTGTTTTATGTGGTGATACAAAAACTGATGAACCAAAAATTCTTTCTCAGAAAACAATAGATTTTTAAAGTCAATAAACAAATGCACTGTGTGCACATATTTTAGACTGTAATAAAATTAGGATCTACCACATGACCTAGAAAGTTATTTCCATGATGAAAAATAAACATACTAAGATCTTCCTGACACTAATTCACCCTACCTTTTCAAAACAGAATTGTTTTGAGGTATGAGTGTGTTACAGAGAAGGCAATGGCACCCCACTCCAGTACTCTTGCCTGGAAAATCCCATGGATGGAGGAGGCTGGTGGGCTGCAGTCCATGGGGTCGCTAAGAGTCAGACACGACTGAGAGACTTCACTTTCACTTTTCACTTTCATGCACTAGAGAAGGAAATGGAAACCCACTCCAGTGTTCTTGCCTGGAGAATCCCAGGGATGGGGGAGCCTGGTGGGCTGCCGTCTGAATCCCAGGGATGGGGGAGCCTGGTGGGCTGCCGTCTATGGGGTTGCACAGAGTTGGACACAACTGAAGCGACTTAGCAGCAACAGTAGCAGCATGAGTGTGTTAAGGAAAAAGTTAAACTATTTAAATAATACTCTTAAAAACCAAGCCTTTTAATTCTACCAAAACCTTAAACTGAGCTCCAAAGACAAGTTGTCTTGGTATTTCTTACTGTATACTTTAAATCTATAGTCTTCAAAAATCTTTGTTAAGCTGCATACACAGATTTTGAAAATGTTTTAAAAATCCAAACAAATATAATGCAATAGATTTTTCCTAAGGAAGCCCCATCACTTTAAGTGGTCCAAGAGTAGTAATTCTCAGAGGGGAGAGAGTTGGGGAAAAAGAGATCCACAGGATCTTTTGGGAAAGTAGAAAGGAAGGATGTGTTTTCAGTATTTTGATCTATTGCTTTACCTGGATTTTATTCATGATATTTCTAGTTTATTATGGATTGCATATTTGTTAATATTATCAGGAAGCATAGATTAAAAAAAAAGGTGAGACACTGTATAATTAGATGAACATAGCATAAATTATTTTTAAAATTGTCAGATTAGATCTACAAGGAAAGGATAAGGGGTATCATATTCCCATTTACATGAGTCTTAAAGTTAAAAAAAGGCAGATTTAGTTATGAGACTTTGAAGTGAAATGTTACACATGTCACTGGAATTACATGCATAATTCCTGCTCTGAAATATGTTTCTTAGTAAGTGGGCAAGAAACACACATACACACCACGTTTGAATAGTGATTATTTTCCTCCCTCTTCTGATCATACTTCCTGAAAAAGCTGGAGGGAAGAACCTCTGGTTGTTGGCAGTAAAAGGTATAAGTACACACTCTACCCGCGTTTCCTAACCAAATAAATAAAAAAGTTTAATTGTTCATACATAGCTAATGTGGGGGGAAAAACATTTTAGAATGTAAATATAAAATTAACTGGCCTCCTTTGAAATAAGGAAAGTTGCTTTTCTTCTTTTCCTTATCATTTTTTTCTGAACTATATCTCATATAGGTGAGTAATTCTTGAATTACCTCATTATAATCAACCTGAAACGTAATCAGATATGTTAACACTGACATCTAGTTGTGAAATGGAAGATCAATTGAGTACATCAAATGTCTATTTCTTTTCATTCAAAGTCAAGCTTAACTAAAACTAAAAAGTATTTAGCAAAAACAGATATGCAAGGATTCTGAATTTAAAATGATCACCAAAGTATATTTCCTACTTCTTTTTAAAGATTCTTGCACTTCAAATATCACAATAGGTTGCATTTCTTTACACTAACAATGAAATATCAAAAAAGGAATGCAAAAAAAATTCCTTTAAAAATCATACCAAAAAATTAAATAAATGTAGGAATAAACCTGATTAAAACTTATATGCTGAGAACTATAATGAACAAAAAAGAACAGGATTCAAAGAAATGGAAAGATACTCCATTCTCTTGGATTGGAAGAATTAGCATCATGAAAATGACCATCCTACCCAAAGCAATCTATTACCCATGACATTTTTCACATAACTGGAAAAAATAATCCTAAAATGTATATGGAACCATAGAAGACCCAGAATTGCCAAAGCAATCCTGAGGAAAAAGAACAAAGCAGGTGGCAAAACGCTCCTAGACTTTGGATGATACTACAAAGCTACAGTAATCAAAATGGTACTGGTGATGTTACACATGTAACAGCGCTGTTACATATGTTACCCATCGCTGACAGATGGTGATGAAGATGAGGTGCATACACACAATGGACTGTTACCTAGCCATAAAAAGGAATGAAACAATGCCATGTGCAACAACATATACGGCACAGTTGATCACACTGAGGTAAACATAAAGTTTATGTGTACACATTAAGCAAAAAAAAAAAAAAAGCCAACTGTCAATGGAGCTATATCTTGATGGCAGATGTGTGATTCTGGGCTGATTCTTACCATTTCCTTTAAACTTTCTTAGATTATTTGTGGGATTTTATTTTACAAAAATAATGTAGTATTTTATAATCAGTAAAATATTTTATATTTTATAATGGGCTTCCCTTGTAGCTCAGTCAGTAAAGAATCTGCCTGCAGTGCAGGAGACCCGGGTTCGATCCCTGGGTTGGGAAGATCACCTGGAGAATGAAATGGCAACACATTCCAGTATCCTTGCCTGGAAAATCTCATGGACAGAGGAGCCTGGTGGGCTGCAGTCCGTGGGGTCGCAAAGAGTCAGGCATGGCTGAGCGACTAACACTTACTTAACATCAGTAAAAAGCAAACAAAAAACTTTTTGTCTTGAAAAAAAGAACTCAATATTTCTCCCTGAAAAACCAAAGAAAAGTAAATTTCAAGAACAGACAAGAATATATTCTCATACACTAGCTACATTCTCAAAACACACACAGGCCCCCCTGCCACACACACACCAGCAAACAGTTGTAACTCAATGCATTATTTTATCCCACCAACACAATAGTCAAAAGAATAAAAAACAGCAAGAATTAAACTGACTGAGATAGGTTTTAAAAGATCAACATATGGCACCAAATATAATGAGTCGAAAGCTATTTAAATATTGTTGTTCTTTAGTCGCTAAATTGTGTCTGACTCTGAGAGCCCATGGACTGTAGCACACCAGGCTCCTCGGTCCAAGAGACTTCCCAGGCAAGAATACTAGAGTGGGTTGCCATTTCCTTCTCCAGAGAATCTTCCTCACCCAGAGATGGAACCTGAGTCTCCTGCATTGGCAGGCAGATTCTTTACCACTGAGCCACCTGGGAAACCCACCTATTTAAATACTTAACGGAATTCAAGAGATAGAAATCTGTCTTCTCCTCTTTCCCCATGGCATCTAAGACCTTCACCTTAAACTCTTTAAAGCCACAACCATGTTTAAAAACACATTTTATTTAAATAAACACATGTAACACAGCCTATTACAGATTTAAACAACAAAGACTATTTTACATAAATTTGCTGTGAGTGAATGAACATCTACGAATTGTTCATGTTTTTGGTGATGCTTTCTCATAATTTAAAAGATGACAATTTCTGACATATTCATTCTGACCAAGTAAATGAAGAAATTACAGATAACATAAGCATCAGTACCCTGTATCTAGTTAGTTGTGAATGAAAAAACAAAGGCTTGTTGTAAAAGTGTAATTATGTTATCAATCATAAATATCCCCAAGATTAAAACTCCTCTCCTGCCATCCTGAGTCCTTCTTTGCTTTATGGCAGAAAGCGAAGACCTAAAGAGCCTCTTGATGAAAGTGAAGGAGGAGTGAAAAATTTGGCTTAAAACTCAACATTCAGAAAACTAAGATCATGGCAACTGGTCCCATCAGTTCATGGCAAATAGATGGGAAACAATGGAAATAGTAATAGACTTTATTCTGGGGGGCTCCAAAATAACTGTGGATGGTGACTGCAGCCATGAAATTAAGATGCTTGCTCCTTGGAAGAAAAGCTATGACCAACTTAGACAGCATATTAAAAAGTAGAGACATTACTTTGCCAACAAAGATCGTCTAATCCAAGCTATAATTTTTCCAGTAGTCATGTATGGATGTGAGAATTGGACTGTCAAGAAAGCTGAGCGTCAAAGAATTAATCTTTTTGAACTGTGGTGTTGGAGAAGACTCTTGAGAGTCCCTTGGGCTGCAAGAAGATCCAACCAGTCAATCGTGGGGGAAATCAGTCCTGAATATTCACTGGAAAGACTGATTCTGAGGCTGACGTTTCAATACTTTGGCCACCTGCTGTGAAGAACAGACTCATTGGAAAAGATCCTGATGCTGGGAAAGATTGAAGGAGGGAGGAGAAGGGGACGACAGAGGCTGAGCTGGTTGGATGACATCACCAACATGACGGACGTGAGTTTGAGAAGGCTCTGGGAGTCGGTAATGGACAGGGAAGCCTGGCATGCTGCAGTTCATGGGGTTGCAAAGAGTCAGACATGACTGAGCAACTGAACTGGACTGAAGTTTTACAACTCTGCACTAGACCAGAAAGCACAGGCTAGTCCTAAGACCTCAGAGGAAAATGCATTTCAATTAACTTCACTGCTCATTTTCCTCCTCCATACTCCTCCTGACTGTATGCAAACCTTTTTCACTAAGCCACACAGTACTCAACAAATATTAGCTATCATTATTTTTTATAATCAAGGCTGTCACAGGCACACCCTAAGAGATCTTTTATTCAAAATGTATGTATGTGCATACGTGTGTGTGTGTCTGTTCACATAGTCCAAGAAAAGATTTAGAATATGATACCTAGTTAGCTTGTTGCCTGCATTTGAATTTTAGCTTCACTGTTTCCAACTATGTGACTTAAACAAATTCTTGATCTCAGTGTCTTTACTTGTAAAACAGAGACAATAAGGTATCTACATCATAGTTGCCTGAGGATTAAATTATTTAATACCTAGAAGATTCTTACATCTGTGCTCACCATACAGTGGTCAGTCAATAAATGCTTGCTATTATTATTATCAAAAGTACAAAGATTTTTAAAAATAAGAATATCAAATGTTATATATATATATATGTATATACATATATATATATATATATATATATATATATGTATATATAGGTGTGATAGGAATTTTCACTGCAGACGTGAATATCAATTGAGGATTCAATGTTTTAGGAGTTTGGCAGTATGTATCTAAAGTCTAAATACTGCTTTGAACTTACCAATTTTATACTTGGGCACATACCCTAAGGTATGGCAGATAGAATAAAGACCCCTCAAAGATGTCCACATCCTAATCTCTGAAGCTTGTGAAATGTTACGTTACATAGCAATGGAGACTTTGCAGATATGACCAAGGATCAAGAGAAGATTATCCTGGGTTATAATGATAGACCCAGTATAATCACAAGAAGGATGAAAGATGGTTAGAGCCAGAGAAGAAGATGTGATGAGGGAAGCAGAGGACAGGGAGAAAGATGTGAAGATGCTACACTTCTGGCTCTGAAGATGGAGGAACGGGTCATGAGCCAAATGCAGGTGACCTACAAACACTGGAAAAGGCCAGAAAGGAGATTCTCTCCTAGGGCCTCCAGAAGGAACCAGTCCTGGCAACACCTTGATGTTAAGACATCTGACCTCCAGAGCTGTAAGAGAATATATCTGTGTTGCTTTAAGCCATTAAGTTTATGGTCAACTGTTACAGCAGCAACAGGAAACTAATACATAAGGCAATAACAGAGACGTAGAGAAAAGACGCACATGATGTATCAATGGCATGTTATTTATAACGATGAAAATTACAAGCAACCTAATTGTGGAAATTCCATAAAATGGAATGTCACACAACCACTAAATATCAAAAGTTAACAAAGACATTTAATGGCAAAGAAAAAGTCAAGATATTCTATGTGAAAAAGCTATAATTTATTTCAGTGTTCATGGACCCATGTAGGACACAGATTGAAAAGATAAAATCTAAATCCTCAACAAGGATTAGCCCTACATGAGCATCATATATAATTTTTAAATTTTCTTCTGCATTTGTCCAGCATGGGTATTTCCTTAGCAGACTATAATCTGTGGAGGAGAGAACAGAGCATGTCTATAGAGTCCCTTGGACTGCAAGGAGATCCAACCAGTCCATCCTAAAGGAGATCAGTCCTGGGTGTTCATTGGAGGAACTGATGTTGAAGCTGAAACTCCAATACTTTGGCCACCTGATGCGAAGAGCTGACTCATTTGAAAAGACCCTGATGCTGGGAAAGATTGAGGGCAGGAGGAGAAGGGGACAATAGAGGATGAGATGGTTGGATGGCATCACCAACTCAATGGACATGGGTTTGGGCAGACTCCGGCAGTTGGTGATGGACAGGGAGGCCTGGCGTGCTGCGGTTCATGGGGTCACAAAGAGTTGGACACGACTGAGCTACTGAACTGAACTGATAGACCCATTACACAGAAACCAGTCAGCAATTATGTCCTGAATGAATAATGAGCATGGTTTCAGTATTTCCCAACTTTTAAGAAACGTATTACACAGTTAAAAAGAGCACTAAATGTAAAAATATTTTTTAAATGTTTAACTTCATTTGTTGTCAAAAAATTAAAATAATCTCACCTAGTAAATTAAATAGTCTTAGGTATTATATTGGTATTACTATAGTCACACAAACACTATGAAATTTAAGCTGGTATGTCCTTTAAAAACAAACCCAACAATATCATCAGTCATTAAAATGCTCATGCTCTATAACTTACTCATTCAAATATTTGTTGAGTATCTCCTTTGTGCAAACACTATTCTTGATGCCTGAGATACAACAGTCAACAAGATAAATCTCTACACGCACAAAACCAACAAAATTCTGACACAAAAACATCCCCACCTGATGGAGATTCCATTTTAGGAGAGGCAATTAGAAACATAACCAAGTCAAACAGTATGATAGGTAATAGTAAGTGCTTAGAGTAAAAATCAAACAGAAAGGGGTACAGGGAGGCAGAGCAGAAGGTGCAGTTTTTGATACTGACCAGGGAAGAACCGAGAAGATGACATTAAACACAGGGACTAAGCATGTGTCTACGTGGGGAGCCGCGTGCCAGGCAGAGGGAACGGCAAGTTCAACAGCACTGAAGTGGGGATGTGCTTGATGTGTGTTGGAGAGCAAGACCCTCAGCCCCACTCCACCCCAGAAGCTAACACTGAGAGTGGGACATTGTGCATGCTTCCTGACTTTTTTCTATGTCCACACTCATCTACATTACACACACATGCAATATTGTACATATATGCCCAAATATGACAACTAGCATAAAAGCCAGTTGCCCATTTTCCATATAAGACTATCCAAAGTGAGACGTAAAGCCATTTCCGTAATACAGATGATGAAAGGAAATGACTTCATATTATATAATTTATTTCATTATATAAACATTTTAAATAACACTTTCTTATTATGTTCATTAAGAAACATTGCTTTATACAATCAAATTTCATGAAACAAGATTATTCTATATGCATCTTGAAATCACGGTCTTTACCATCCATGGAGCCACTTTTTAAGTTATCTAACAATTTTCAGAAGCACATCAATTTCAAAGTTACTTAAGATTTAGCATTTTTTTGAGTTCATGCACGATGATGTCACTGGAAATACTATGCCAACCACAACTACCCACTAGCTATTTGTGATCTCCACAAAGTGACCCCATAGTGTATTGCTTTGTAATGCAATTTCTAGAAGGTTTGTTTACAATGATATCTAATACTTATAATTGTAAGGTCATCTTCCCAAAAATTATCTCTAAACCTTTAAATTCAGCTGTAACATTTTTCATCAATTTCAAGTGACCCCAACAAGCATCCTAAGTGGGTATTAAGTTTTTTCAAGCTAATGTAACTTTTCCAAGGAGTGTTTTCATTACTTTGTTGTTCAAACTAAAATAAGGTAGTTGAAGAATATCAACATCCTTCATGAGAACTAAAATATAAGGCCATATCCTCTTACCAAAGTATAATTTTTGGAGAGAAAATGAATATATTGCATTGAAAAATTTATGACAAATATGTGTTTAAGGGCATATGTATCCATGTTTGGGTTTTGGTTTTGATGAAATCACAAGCCTTTTGATGATACAATCATGGGAGAAATGCAAAAGACAACCTTTTATGTGAAACAGACCTCTGGATTTCAAGCATGCCTCCCTAGCCAAATACTGAAATGCCAACTCCCCCCACCCCACACACACACAAAACCATAACATTATAGATTCACATATTTTTTCCTCAAGCCTGATCACTGATATTCTGACAGATCAAAATTGACTGAAGGAAACCTCACTGGATGGAGAGTAAAGTAGAGATAAATGATCAGCATTAAGGCAAAATCAACAATTCTTTTAAACAACTCAGAAAATAATAACAAAAATAAAATGAGGCCACAAAAACAAATGTCTTCTGAAGAAGCAGAGAAATTTAAAGTACTGTGGAACTTTATTATCTACATTTCAGGGGTTTTAGGACTAAATGTAAATAAGGCAAAATTACTTATTTAGTATCTCTTATTTGATCTATTAATATTAAAGTTCAAGTGCTCCTACTAGAACTGTGTGTAAACCCTTTGAATTATGGGTTCTTTGTGGACTGATATTCACCTATAATTAAGGAACATGCCATAGTCTATGAGGGTCATGTATGTGCTAAAAGGCTGTGATGTTTGTTGCTTAAATGAAGTCTCATTCATTGAGAACAAAGGGATTATTAAATTCACTATGGAGTTTGAACAAAAATCACTAATAGATGCTGAAAAACTATTATGATTAACTTTCTAATGGAGTGGTTTTACTTTAGTCCATGAGTTTTTGCTTGGTTTGTGGTAATTAAAAGTCCCAGAATGAAAAGAACTAGTGAAAAAGTAAAAGCAACTATTGATACAGGTAAAGTAAAGGTATTTACAGTATTTTTAAAATCTCAACATACAATCTACTTATTTCCCAAAGATGTGCGTGCAGGCTCAGTCAGTCAGTCATGTTCAACTCTTTGCAACCCTATGGACTGTAGCCCTCCAGGCTCCTTTGTCCATGGGATTTCCCAGGTAAGAATACTGGAATGGGTTGCCATTTCCTCCTCCAAGGAGGACCTCTCTGACCCAGGGATCAAACCTGCGTCTCCTGCCTTCTAGGAAGATATATATATATATTTTTTTGCTTTTAGGCAGGATAAGAGCAGTTTGGCACTATTTCTGAAGATCATGCTTCAGAAATACTGATAATTTCCCAATGGCAAAGCAAAAAGCCAAAAGAAATCCTAAGAAGGCTCCAGACACCAACAAATACCAAATTCTACATGCAATATTAATTTAATAAACCTTTATGATGATAATCATTCTGGAGTCACTCACAGATGTACTCTCATATATCAACCTCTTCTTTTCAACTTTCCATACAAAGAAATAACATTTCTTGACAGGAATAAAGTTAAACTTCCAATTATTTTTACCATATCTCATTATTATAACAACATATGATTAAAATTCTACACTGAGTTAAAACTAACTTATTCTCAATAGGTGTGATCATTCTGAGAAAAGTTCAAATGTCTTATCATGTGATACAGGAAAAAAATCTCTATTATCTATTAAAATTTCACATATAATCACACACATAAAAACTTTTCATGCTTCAATTGGTCACTCTCCAGCACACACACACATTTGTTCTGTATCTTGCATAACACCTTTTTACATCCTTTAAAAGTTATCTATGGATCAACTTTGGGAAGTACTGATTTAGCTCATCCAAAAAAAAAAACAAAAACAAAAAAGAGAGAGAGATCTTCATGATTCAGACTTAATATCTAAGCTTAAATTTGTCACAGTATAATGGTATCTACTTCAAGCTATATATATATTTCATGGCAAACGTGACCCATGTTCACCTATTCATTCCACAAATATGTGCAAGTGATGTTCTAGACAAAATATATCCTATTATGGAATTATATTCTAGTTGTGGGGGTGAGGGGGTCAACCAACAAATAATTAAGTATATAATTAAGTATAATATGCCTAACCATGAAAAGTACTATGGTAAAAATAAAGGAGAGTAAGTCAGACAGTGTGAAAGAAGAACCTGGTTATATTTGTATGTAGGTTGGTTAGAGGAGGTCTCACTAGCAGCAACCTGAAGAAAATGAGGGAGCAGGTCTGGGACACATCTGAGAAATCATGCTTCTAAACCAGAAAAGAGAGACAATGCAAAGGTCCAGAGATGGGAGCATGCTTGTTTGTCAGAGAAACAGACAGGAGACTGGTGTTATGGACTGAATGTAAATGTTCCCCCCAAATCCATATGTTGAAACTTTACCTCCCAGTGTGATGGTGCTAGGAGGTGGGGCTTTTGGGAGGTCATTAGGAGGAGAAGTAGGTGAATGAGGCTGGAGCTCTCATGAATAGCTTGCTTCCCCTCTGCTCTACCAAATGAGAACACGATGAGCAGGCAGTACTCTGCAACCCGGAAGATGGCCCTCAGCAGAATTCAACCATGCTACCATGAAGATCTTGAACTTCCCAGTCTTCAGAACTGTGAGAAATTAATTTCTATTGTTTATGAACCTCTGGTTCATATTGTTTATGACTCATATCGTTTATGAATCTCTGGTACTCTATTGTTGCTGTTGCAGTTCAGTCGCTCAGTTGAGTCCGACTCTGCAACCCCATGGACTGCAGCACGCCAGGCTTCATTGTCCTTCACCATCTCCCAGAGTTTGCTCAAACTCATGTCCATTGAGTTGGTGATGCCATGCAACCACGTTTTCCTCTGTCATCCCTTCTCCTTTTGCCCTCAGTCTTTCCCAGCATTAGGGTCTTTTCCAGTGAGTCAGCTCTTCGCATCAGGTGGCCAAAGTATTGGAACTTGAGCTTCAGCACCAGTCCTTCCAATGAATATTCAGGGTTGATTTCCTTTAGGATTGGCTGGTTTGATCTTGCAGTCCAAGGGATTCTCAAGAGTCTTCTCCAACACCACAGTTCAAAAGCATCAATTCTTCACCCCTCAGCGTTCCTTATGGTTCAACTCTCACATCCATACATGACTACTGGAAAAACCAGACCTTTGACTAGATGGACCTTTGTCGGCAAAGTGATGTCTCTGCTATTAAATATGCTGTCTAGGTTGGTCATAGCTTTACTTCCAAGAAGCAAGCATCTTTTAATTTCATAGCTGCAGTCACTATCTGCAGTGATTTTGGAGCCCAAGCAAATAAAGTTTGTCACTGTTTCCATTGTTTCCCGATCTATTTGCCATGAAGTGATGGGACCAGATGCCATGATCCTAGTTTTTTGAATGTTGAGTTTTAAGCCAGACTTTTCACTCTCCTCTTTTACTTTCATCAAGAGGCTCCTCAGTTCCTCTTCGCTTTCTGCCATAAGGGTGGTGTCATCTGCATATCTGAGGTTATTGATACTTCTTCCGGCAATCTTGATTCCAGCTTGTGCTTCTTCCAGCCCAGCGTTTCACATGATGCATGTAAGTTAAATAAGCAGGGTGACAATATACAGCCTTGTTGTACTCCTTTCCCAATTTGGAACCAGTCCATTGTTCTATGTCTGGTTTTAACTGTTGCTTCTTGACCTTCATACAGATTTCTCAGGAGGCTGGCAAGATGGTCTATTATTCCCATCTCTTTAAGAATTTTCCAGTTTGTTGTGATCCACAGTCAAAAGCTTTAGCGTAGTCAGTAAAGCAGAAGTAGATGTTTTTTTGGATCTCTCTGGCTTTTTCTGTGATCTGATGGATGTTGGCAGTTTGATCTCTGATTCCTCTGCCTTTTCTCAATCTAGCTTGAACATCTGGAAGTTCTTGATTCACGTACTATTTATTGAGTTTCCTAAAAAAAAAAAAAACCCCAATAGACAGGTCCTGACACAAATTGGTTATTATTCATTAACAAGGGAGAAGTAATTTGATGTGTGGAATATAGTAATAAATACTCTGCTGCGAAATATGTATTCATTATTCTTCATATAAAAGATAGTTAATTCTATCATCCAATGGAGAGTTTTGATGTTTGTTTTGAAATACACAAAATTCATTCTATGCATCTCTTCTTTGTATTTCAAGTGCAGAGAAAAATCAAACTAGGAATTCCCATAAATACTAAATAACAAATGATACATATTTTTTTAATGGGGCATATTTTTCCTTGTTAGCCTTTGTGTGTGTATGTGTGTGCTCAGGTGCTCAGTCCTGTCTGACTGTGGTCCCATGGACTGTAACCCACTAGGCTCCTCTGTCCATGGAATTTTCCAAGTAAGAATACTGGAGCATGTTGCCATTTCATACTCCAGGGGATCTTCCTGTTTCTCCTAGCTTTATTTTAAATCTGACAATAAATCATATAAAAATAACTGGGAAAATAGACAGAAAGAGGGCAATTTTACAATCTCAAAGATAAATAGAAAAGAAAATTAACAGTTCAAATTTCAGTCCCTTACAAATGATGTTTCAAAACTACCCCTAGGTGACAATCAGGTCTACATTTCATCACAATGTACTTGCTCCATCAGTTATAAGCACACCAAATCACAAAGTAGTTTGGTAGAATCTTAAGTTGGCATATAAGTCACTGAGAAACACGAAAGATTCAGAAAAATTAATAACTAATGAGTGACAAATGAGAGGCTTATAATTTTAACAGAAAATATTAAAGCCATGGAAGACCTTTCAAAATCATTTGGGAGGCAAGACTTTTTGCTTTTAATACTATCCCAATAGTTGACTAGATAACATAACAGTAATCAGTTACAGCTTTCCTTTATTCATCACCTTAAATCACATTTTACTTTTCCCTGATACTAAAAAAAAAAAAAAGATTCTTATTTGCTAACCATTTATATTTGCAGGTGCCTTTGCAGGCTCCACTGCTATATAACTCATGAGACAACTTTGTCTGCTGCTTTCTGAAAGATGTTGTTACTTGGAAGATTCTCCTTAGCCAAATGAGAATTCATTAGCCAAAACTTTACAGGCTATGCAGGCATAAATAATACCAAAGTGGTAACACAGGGTCCCTGTACAGGGGCAAATGTGTCTTAAAGGATGCCATGACACTGCCAAGCTTGTGGCCATCCAGAATCTTTGCCTGCGTTTCATGTCTTCCAGAATTTTGCCACATTACAAAACTGGAGCCAGAACGCACTCTCCTGGCTTCCTTAGTTTGGCAATGGTACCTAATGTTCACCAACCAATTGCATCCATACATGACTTCACTTCAGAAATAGCCATGTGAGGGAGCAAATGAGAAAACTCATCTCTTTTGGTGTGAGAGGTGGTCAAGATCTTTCACGGCAAAACTGTGATGGTACTTGTCACATCCAGTCCCCAGCGTGACTGGTAAAAGCTGTGAGGTCCGTGTGATGACTTGTGGGGCAGTTCCCTCTTCACCTGATATATTTGGATGTCCTGTAAATTCTGTGGGCTTCCAAATGTCTTTTAATAATTTTTCTTCTGCTGATGTTAGCTGGAGAGTGGACTCTGGTTTACAACTAAGAATTTTGTATCATACAAAAATTTGGACTAAGAAAACTGGTTTTATCAGCGTGATAGTAGAGTGATTACCAATTCAATAATAGACTCAACAGTTATCTACAGAAACCCTGTCACTAGTGTGCTTCTGTGTTAGAGGCTATGCTGTGCTTTGTCATTCAGTTGTGTCCAGCTCTTTGTGACCCCATGGAATCCATGGGGATTCTCCAGGCAAGGATATTTGAGTGGGTTGCCACATCCTCCTCCAGGGTATCTTCTCAACCCAGGGATCAAACCCAGGTCTCCCACATTGCAGGCAGATTCTTTACCATCTGAGCCACCAGGGAAGCCCAGAGGTGTACAGGAGGAAATAAAAATACCACAGGATGAGGAAAAAGTTAATATATGGACATACAGATACAAAATAAAATTAAAAGAAATTTAGAAGATACAGAAGTATCTGGGTAGTTACTACACCAATACAATAGCATACTGCATATACAGCTAAGGATGAGAAATGTTTATTGAGGTATTAAAATGTCCATGGGGTTTGGGGCAAATCTCTCATGCTGCCAAAGAAATTAAATAAACCTTTTATAACTACTACAATAAAAGTTAGTTATGAAAGAGGAAATATTTGCAAATCATATAGCTCATAAAAGATTAATATCCAGAATATATACAGAATTCACACCACAGAAAAAGACCCAATTCCAAAATAAGCAAAGGACTTAAATAGACATTTCTCCAGAGATACACAAGTGGCCAATAAGAACATGAAAAAATGTTCAACTTCTTTCACTATTAGGGAAAATGTAAATCAAAACCACAATGGGATATTTTTTCATACCCATCAGGATGACTATTATCAAAAAAAAAAAAAGAAATAAAAGGAATAACAAGTCAAGGACATTGAGATAAAGAGATTGGAACCTTCAGACACTGCGCTTGGGAATATAAAACTGTGTAGTCACTATAGAAAATAATTTAGTGGTTCCTCAAAAAGTTAAAACACAGAATTACCACATGATCCAGCAATTCCACTCCTGAGTAAATATTCAAAAGAACTGAAAACAGAACACAAACAGATAGATATATACCAATGCTTACAGCACTATTCTTCACAATAATAGCCCACAGGTGACAGCCCACATGCCCATCAACAGATGAATGGATAAACAAAATATGGTATATGCATGTAGTGGAATATTATTCAGCTGTAAAAAGGAATGAAGTACTGACATACACTAAAACATGGATGCACCTTGGAAACACTACAGTAAGTGAAATACGATAGCTATAAAAGGACAGATATTTATAATTACACTTATATGAGCTATCTAGAATAGACAAATCAGAAGAGGCAAAGTATAATAGTGGTTACCAGGTGCTGGAGGAAAGGAGATGGGAGTTGTTCTTTAATGTACAGTTTCCACGTGTGATGATGAAAAAGTTCTGGAAACAGAAAGTGCTGATGGCTGCACAGCACTGGAAAGATAGTACTTACTGCCACTGCACTGCACACTTAAAGATGGGTAAATGGCACATTTTATGTTACGTATATTTTACTGCAATTAAGTCAGTTATAACCTGTATCTAGAAAACTGTCAAAATTTAAATTCCATCTTATTCCTGTTGGCTGCTTCTTATTGTTATTTAAGATGTAGATTCAATTAATGGATCTAATCAGAAAAAAATGGCAGCATTGTATGGTTAACAGGTGGGGTCAAGAGATCTAGGTTATAATACTGACTCTACCTCTAACTAGCTTATTACATACTTAAAACAAGGCCTGACATATAAAAAGTCCTTAGTAATTGTTGCAGTTAACCACCATTGTTACTAGTTTGCATTATTATATATTAATAAAAACCCCATGGAGAACAGTAACATATTTTATTACAGAAAAATTTTAAACTTTAGTACATCAAATAAATGAATGTTGGAAGACAAGAAGCAATATCCATAATATGCCAACCTCAGGCCAAAAGATGATGGAGCATCAGGTAGAGAGGCCATAGGAGGGGTACTGTGGATCACAGGGTCAGCAGAAGGAGGCTGGTCTGCAGCAGCCACATGTTACCGAGCTGTGGAAGACAAAATGCAGCTGCAGCGTGAGAGCCTGTGGTTAGGGCACGTGGGTGGAGACGACAGCAAAAGCTAAGGCCAGAGCATTAAGGGGAATTCTGAAGGTCTGAGGAACAAAGAGAAAGAAGAACTTCAAGTCTGGAAAAGAGAAGCAGGCCAGAGTGGCAGATAAGGCTGAAGAGGTGGACAGAGGCTAGATCTCATAGGCCTTCTATGAAGAGGGGACTGATTCTAACCTCAGAGGGAGACCACTGACCCCAGGGAGTGACACGATCCAGCTTACCAGGTAAGAGATCACTTTGTTACCAAATGGAGAAAGGATGGTGCAGGAAAGCAGAGTGGAAGCAAGCAGGGGAGCAGTTGGGAAACTATTTTAATAATTTAAGTGAGAGATGATATAACTTAGATTTGGGATGGTAGCAGTAGTAATAGAAATATGTATTGACAAATTCAGGTTACAATGGGTAGTAGGAGGGAAAATATCAAATTATTTCATTAACCCCCAAAAAACACAAATTAAAATTATACAACTTCCCCTAACAAATTCATAAAGGTTAAAAATGGATAATACAAATCCTGAGGAAAATGTAGTTGAAGGAGGCACTCAAATCCTTTGAAAAGCAACCTGTTATATCAACAAAAGTCTAAAAATTCTCAGTATTTTTGACTTAGCAACTAGCACATAGTCTTTCATTAATTAATTTGACTTCTGGAAAACATGCTAAAGAGAAAACCAAAATTAATGCTCAATAATTAACTGCAGCACATTTAAACTTGCAAAAAATGGGGGGGGGGGGATTAACACCCAACATTTAAGGAGTGGCTGAATTACAGCACTAAATAACCTTTAAGGGGCTTCAAAGATAGGCGGGTAAAATGCTGACAATCTTAGAAAATTAACTAAGAGCACAAGTAATGCTAGTTTTGTTTTCTTGCTGGTAAGTTTTGTTACTTTACATAAAGAACTGAACACAGAGAGCCATCAAATAATTGGTAATAAAAATTTAAAAGTCTAGAGACTTTCCTGGTGGCTCAGAGGGTAAAGCTTCTGTCTACAATGAGGGAGACCCGGGTTCGATCCCTGGATGGGGAAGATCTCCTGGAGAAGGAAATGGCAACCCACTCCAGTATCTCAAACTCAATATACATGCTTAGAAAACTTACGCGCTCAACTTAAGACATACTGTCCGTATATTACAGTATTAGTCTCGTGTTACCCTTGGTACTAAAAAAAAAGGAAGCAAGGAGGTTTCAGTTTTGTGGTTGTCATGGTAATTTAAGAATAAACATACACGTTCCATGTCTATTTGTCACTCTACAACTCCAGTGCCTAGCATAGAACCCAGAACTGAAGAGGGGCAAACAGCCAAAATGAACCTTGCAGTTCCAACTTAGCAGCAAACAAATCTAAACCCTCAAAATGCAAGAGGTACATGAGGAAAATATTTACAATATATGAGTGGTTACAATGTACCGGGCATTATTAAACATTTTAACCACTTTTTATTTAATGCTCATAACGTTTCATCTCTGAAAGAAATACTTGTCACATTGTAAAACCAAGACACAGGTTCAAAACCGTTAAGGTCACTTTTCAACGAAGTTTGAACTCAGCTCTTCTGGCGCCTAAATGTATCTAGACCAGAAGTAACAAGACGTTTCTTTTCAACCGTCAGAACTGACTAGAGTTGTTTTCTCCAGGCGTCCCGTGCGGTTCTACTTAGTGTTCACTAACTTCTACCCCGCGTGGCAGTTATCACTTGGAAGATCCAAGCCCTCACCAGCAGGACCCTGCCCAGCGTCCTCCCCTCCCCGCTGGGAGTTCCTCGAGGGTCAAGGACCGAGTTTCCGGGCCTCTGGGTGACAGCCTCACTCAGAATTGGGGTTTGGCACAGGGCGGGGGGCTCGCCACTCCCGCTCTGTGGGCACCATTTTGGTTCGACTTTACAACCAAGCCTTGAGGATCAGGGCTCCCAGCAGGTACCCCTCCCGCCCTTCGGACCCGGCGGAGGAAGGGAGTCTCCTCGCCAAGGGACAGCTGGGGCGCCGCGCGGGCGGTTTCCAAGACAACCGAGCAACTCCCCCGCCCCTCCCCCACAGACCGTTTCCCCTCCAGTCTCCGCCCCTAGTGCCTCAGCGCTCCGCCCCGCCCTGGACCCCGAACTCTGAGCAGCTCCGACTCGCAGATGGAAGTGGCGCCCGTGCCTTCTCACCTCTGAGAGCCTGGTGCATGCCCCCAATTCCACTGTAGAGCTCCAGGACCCGCAAGGGCTCCATTCCCGCGTCGCCACCGCCTCCTCCTTGGAGCTAGGCCTGCCGGTCCCGTAGCTCCTCCTTCCCTCCGGCCCCGCCGCTCCCTCATCTCTGGTTCCGCGGCTTTTTAGTTCCCCCCTCCTAGGCTCTGGCTCAGGTCTTCACAGAGCAGCCTTGGGGCTCCGGGACTGGCAAGGCTAGGCAGGTGGACAAGAGACAGAAGGCACCAAGGCCTCTCAAGAGAATGGGGACCACCCCATGGCTTGATTTACTCTCCATCTTCCTTCTAAAGTGCCTTGAGAGGGAGAAAGAAAATCCTGGACCCAGCAGATGGCCTGTGCCTCAAAGTCAGTTAACAGAGTTTAGAATCCACACTCAATCACTTTTCAGGCTTGCTGCTTTTCCGTCCCTTGAAAGCCAGAAGCGTCCAAACCTTTCTTTCATTAGGCTTGAACATGTACCTCATGCCTGGGTGCTGGGCCTTAGCTTGAGTGATGGAACTAAATCAGCCTCTTAGCCACAGAAGGTCCGAGAGTTACAGGGGCAGAAACCAGCACAGGTGCTCCAGAGGTCCCCTGTGAGATAATACAGGGAAGCTCTGGGGCAAGCAACTTTAACTTGGAAAATACCCCCAAGATAGGAACTGCTGTTAATATAACAAAGAGCTATTTAAGTCATCGAATGCAATTTCACATGCCTGATGCACAGTGTCAGAGTCTGGAGCAGAGAAAGGTTTGTTGCAGGGTGAAGCAAAGCAAACAGGTGGCGCATGCTCAAAAACCCAGAACTCTCCTAAGCGTTTCAGCGAAGCAGTTTTAAAGGCAAGGTAAGGGCCGGGCACCATTCTCAGATTGTTTGATGGTGGTCAGTCTTTAGGTGCTAGAAAGTCTGGAGCTAGTGCTCAGCATCATCAAGTAGTTACTTTCTTCCATTTGGTGGTAGTTTCAGGATCTGAAAAACTCAGACAATGTACATCAGATACTAATCATCTGGGTTCTTCAGAGAGGAGCTAAAGCAGAGGCTATGGAGGAAGAGGTAGGAGGGCCTTATAGGGTCCTGTTCTGCGGGGAGCGGCTTGAAAGAGCTGACTCTGGGAGCTGCCTTGATTATCGAGGGTTCCTTCAAGGACATAGCTCTCTGTCCCGCCACCCCTCTGAATTTCCTATCCAAAGATAAACACAACACTAGTAAGCCTTGAATGCACACAGGACGCAGACAGACAGCCTTTTTACGATTACCCCTAATCTAAATCAGGATGCCATTCCTGTGCTCTGACGCCTAGTGAGAGTTCTAATTATTGTTATCTTAAGATGATGTACATGGGGAAGAATTTTCTTTGTGATGTCTCCTTCTTGGTTTAAGTATAAACGAAGCTTAGAGAAATAAAGGAGCATCGTTGACTGCAGCGATCCTCTCGACCCCATCTGTCCTGTGTCTTTATTTCTTAGCCTAAAGGAACGCGTCGTGTTGCTCGCTGAAATCTCCCGGCTGGTCCGGCAAGTGGCGCCCAAGCGTGTGGCTCGTCGAAAGTTCCTCTTGGCCGCTACCCGTTGGAAATTGTGCAGTAAGTAAGTAAAAGGATATTTGCTTGAATATTGTGGGGTAGGAAGGTTTATTGTCGAGAGTATAAACTATGGGGCAAGATCATAGTCGTCAGTTGTTTGTGCATATGTTACAGATAATGTTGAAGCATCGGGGAATGCAGGTTACTAAAACAAAATTGCAGACTTTTCTTAGTTTTGTTGAGGAAGTATGTCCCTGGTTTCCACAGGAAGGGACTATGAGTTTAGAGATATGGAAAAAGATAGGGAAACAGATTCAAACATATTATACTCTCCATGGACCTAATAAGGTTCCTGTGGAGACATTTTCATTATGGTCTTTAATAAGAGACTGCCTTGATTTTGAACATGAGAAAGGGAGTAAATTAAAAAACATGCTCTCACCTGAAGATCCAATTTATGCTACTCCTGAAGTTTATGCTACTCCTGAAGGGAAAAGACCCACAAACTTTGAATTAGAATCTGCCAAACCTTTGAAGGAAAATGAGGGAACATTGACTCCAAAGGATGAGGAAAGTTTAGAGGAACAGGCAGCTGCTTACCATAAGGATGATCATTGGGAATTACTTGTAACTGATGATTCAAATGTGCAGGCAGCAGCTGCCCCTCCGACAAAGAGTCTGGAGACACTCATGCAGCAATTATTAATAACAATAAAGGAAGACACTGGGCAAAAGATTGTAAATCAAAGGTAAATGAAACTATGAAAGTCATGGGAGCGTTACAACCTGGCTTACCTTCCCCCATGGCTATTCCAAGAAATGCGCATATAATAATCATAGACCTAAAGGATTGTTTTTATACTATTCCCTTAGCACCTCAAGACTGTCCTCGATTTGCCTTTAGCGTTCCATCTGTTAATTTCTCTCAACCAATGCGCCGCTATCAATGGAAAGTTTTGCCTCAAGGTATGGCTAATAGTCCGACTTTATGTCAAAAATTTGTTGCAGCAGCATTAGAAGAGACTCGAGTAAAATACTCTGATGTTTACATTTTGCATTACATGGATGATATACTGCTGGCACATTTTGATGAAAAACATCTGTTAGTAGCTTATGCCTTCATGGAACCAACTTTGAAGGCTGCAGGGCTTATAATAGCCAAAGAAAAGGTGCAAATTTTTCCTCCTTATTCCTATCTTGGCTTTCGTTTAGAAAGGGAGACATTTGGAGTTCAGCCCATTGCTTTGCGAAGGGATAATCTAAAAACACTTAATGATTTTCAAAAGTTGCTCGGAGACATTAATTGGATTAGGCCCTATTTACACCTTGCAACATATGAATTAAAGCCTCTTTTTGATGTCTTAAAGGGAGATAATAATCCTACCTCCCCACGCAGCCTTACAGAAGCTGGAGAGCGAGCTCTTCAGAAAGTGGAAACTGCCTTATCACAGCAGCATTCCAGTTACTGTGACTATGAAAGGCCTTGGGGACTTTATATCCTTGCCTCAGAACATTCACCTACAGGTGTCCTGTTTCAGGATAACCCTCTAAGGTGGATTTACTTGCCAGTTTCTCCTTTACGGGTGTTAAGTCCTTATCATGTTCTTGTAGCTAAAGTAATAGCCAAAGGCAGACAGAAATCGGTTAATTATTTAGGGAGGGATCCCCACTTTATTTGTATTCCTTTTTCAACTGAACAACAGTTATGGCTTTCTCAATTTTCTAATGATTGGGCAATTGCGCTTGCACAGTATGCAGGGGAGATTAAACAACATTATCCTGCTAATAAATTGTTACAATTTGCACAGCTGCATCAGCTTATTTTTCCAAAAGTTGTGCAGCAGTGCCCTTTGGAAAAGGGGATAACTGTCTTTACTGATAGATCTTCCAATGGCATGGCCAGTTTGGTGATTGAAAATGAATCTTATTATTGTCAAACCTCATATTCATCAGCTCAAGAAGTAGAGCTTTTTGCAGTACTCCAGGCTCTGCAACGTGTTCCTCAAAGTTTTAATTTATACTCTGACAGTCATTATGTTGTCAGAGCTCTCTCAGTCATTGAAACAGTACCCCTCATTGGAGCTGCAAAGCCCTCTATTCAAACCTTGTTTTTGAAAATTCAGAATCTCATTCGAGCCCGAACTCATCCTTGCTTTTTTGGGCACATACGTGCTCACACTGCCCTTCCTGGACCTTTAACGGCCCGGAATGCTCTGGCGGATGAAGCCACCCGTATGGTATGTTATTCTTCCTTAACCCCTATCTCTGCAGCACAGGCCTCTCATGCAATACACCATCAAAATAGCAATTCTTTACGGCTGCAATTTGGAATTTCTCGGGAAGCCGCTCGTCAAATTGTAAAAGTTTGTCCTACCTGCCCGCAGTTTTTTGTTCTTCCCACTTATGGAGTCAATCCTCGGGGTTTACTCCCCAATGATTTGTGGCAAATGGATGTTACACATATTTCTGATTTTGGAAAATTGAAATATGTGCACGTTACTGTTGATACCTTTTCTGGTTTCCTCATGGCCACACTTCAACCTGGAGAGGCTAGTAAGCATTGTATTCAGCATTGCTTACGGAGCTTTTCTGCTATGGGCCTACTTAAATGCATCAAAACAGACAATGGCCCTGGATATACTGGTCGCAATTTTCAAGCCTTCTGTGCCCAGTTACAAATTGTGCATAAGACTGGTATTCCATATAATCCGCAGGGCCAAAGAATTGTTGAGAGGGCACATCAAACCCTTCAGCACCAATTGAAAAAATTAAAAAGGGAGAATTTATATACTATTACTCCTAACAATCTCCTCAGCCATGCCTTATTCATTTTGAATTTTCTAAGTCTTGACCGGGATGGCAAATCAGCAGCTCAACGTTTTTGGCACTATGACAATAAAAAGGTTCGGCCATTAGTCAGGTGGAAAGACCCGCTGGAAGGCAGATGGCATGGGCCAGATCCAGTTCTAACATGGGGGAGAGGTCATGTTTGTGTTTTCCCGCAGAATGCCGAAGCGCCGCGCTGGCTCCCGGAAAGGCTGGTACGCACGGCGGAGATCACTGGTGGAGCGAATGAGACAGCTCACAGTCCAGGAGACGGTTCCGCTGCCAACAGCTCAGCAGATACAGGCCCTGTTACAGATGGCATGTGAGAATGCTCCAAACCCTTCCCCCGCCTCTCCTACTAGTATATTAATTTCTTTATTACTCCTTTTAAACCAGATAAGTTCCATGAATGCTGATGTCTTCTGGGCGTATGTTCCTGATCCCCCTCTTTTGCAGCCTGTTGGATGGGAAATGAGTTCTGTTCCTGTGTATGTGAATGACACAGTACTTTTGGGGGGGTTTTCTGATAAACATATTTTTCCGCAGAATGCCAACATTTCTTATACTGGATCCTCTTCACAATTACCAATGTGCTTTTTCCAAAATCATAATGTTTCAGGTTGTCTCACTGTTACAGATGTTGGATATTCTGATTACAGCACTGGCTGGAGTGTGGATATTCCTGGTGTGACCAAGCTCACAGGGCATGCACAGCGACGCAACGGAACGGGACCCCAGGATATCCCATTCTGTGGCCTGGGGCAAAAAGGGAAACATATAGCGGTGCCATGGAAACTCTGCCGGAATGAGACTGCTACGGTGTATTCTATTCCTAACAGCACACACTCACTGTGAGACTGGTCGCCAGACTCAGAGAGAAACCCCGGAAAGGAAAGTAACAGACAGTTTGCAGCGAGAATTTGGAATCTTGGCGGCACCCTTGTTTATCAAACTGAGGTCTGGAAGTTGCTGGCCGCTTTTGAAACAAGCGGATCCTTCCTGCAGACTGGAGAAAAGGTTAAAGGTGGACTTTTTTGGAATGCAACCTGGAGATATCCTCGGGCTTGTGTACCTTATCCATTTATGATTATTGCTGGTTCTGTAAATCTTACTAAGAAAAATAGTCAATATTATATTCATTGTTTTAATTGTACCCTAACCAATTGCATTCGAGGAATAAGAAATAATTCTGGAGTCTTAATAGTTAAACAACCACCTTTTGTTATGTTGCCTGTAAATCTTACTGAGCCCTGGTATGAAGAATCTGGGCTTGAACTATGGGAAAGAGTGCATACAGTCCTTGCTAGGCCACGAAGGGGGATAGGATTAATAATTGTGGGAGTAGTAACTCTAATAACTTTGATTGCTTCTGCTGTTACTGCTTCTGTATCTTTAGCTCAATCTGTGCATACTGCTAATATTGTAGATGATTTGGCAAAGAACACTTCAAAAGCTTTAGGAGTTCAAGAAGATATAGATAGAAAATTAGAAGATAGGCTAAATGCGCTCTATGATGCAGTGAGATTTTTGGGAGAAGAAATATTAGGCTTGAAATTGAGGGCTAAAATTAGATGTCATGCTAATTATCGTTGGATCTGTGTAACTCCAAAAATTTATAATAATACTGAGACCCCTTGGAATAAGATAAAATTACATTTAGATGGTATTTGGTATAATGAAAACATTTCCTTGGATCTATTACAACTTCATCAGGAAATTCTTGATATAGAAAATGCTCCTCGGGCTAGTATGGATTTGGCAAAAAATGCTGAAGAGTTTGTTAACAGTTTGTTTTCCAATTTTCCTTCGATTACCTCACTTTGGCATCTTTTTTCAGGGGTCATGGCTGTGCTCCTAGTGTTTGCGCTTTTTGTGTGCATTGCTCCTTGTATCGTAAAAAAATTCATTACAGAATTGTGGGACATCAAGGCTGTCCTACACAGTAATTACTTACGCCAAAAGAATCAGGCGTGCCCTTTTACTAAATAAAAGAGGGGGAGCTGCGGGGAGCGGCTTGAAAGAGCTGACTCTGGGAGCTGCCTTGATTATCGAGGGTTCCTTCAAGGACATAGCTCTCTGTCCCGCCACCCCTCTGAATTTCCTATCCAAAGATAAACACAACACTAGTAAGCCTTGAATGCACACAGGACGCAGACAGACAGCCTTTTTACGATTACCCCTAATCTAAATCAGGATGCCATTCCTGTGCTCTGACGCCTAGTGAGAGTTCTAATTATTGTTATCTTAAGATGATGTACATGGGGAAGAATTTTCTTTGTGATGTCTCCTTCTTGGTTTAAGTATAAACGAAGCTTAGAGAAATAAAGGAGCATCGTTGACTGCAGCGATCCTCTCGACCCCATCTGTCCTGTGTCTTTATTTCTTAGCCTAAAGGAACGCGTCGTGTTGCTCGCTGAAATCTCCCGGCTGGTCCGGCACTGTTCCCTTACAGTTATGGCCCTTCAAGTGCTGTGGCCTTCCTTCTCCAAGATGATCTAATCACCAAATTGTTAGAAGCTCAATTACAAGCTAAGAAAACACAGTCATTGGGAGGAGCAGAAATGGTCTCATTGTGAAGTCTTTTTCTATTGTTCCCATTACCACCGAATGTTATTTATTTATTTATTTTTGGCCATGCCATAAGGCATGTGGGATCTTAGTTCCCCAACCAGGGATCAAACCTGTGCCCCCTGCATTAGAAACGCAAATTTTTAACCACTGGACTGCCAGAGAAGTCCCTCGCACGTTCAATATTGTTAGGAGAAATTGAGTTGTACTAATGGCTTCCCTGTGTCTTCCCCCAGGTCTGAAGGTGTCCTATATGCTACTGGGGAAGAATGAGGACAATTATGAACAGCTCAGGGAAGAATGAAGCTGCTGGACCAAAGTAGGAACAACACTCAGTTATGGATGTGTCTGGTATTGAAAGTAAAGTCCGATGCTGTAAAGAACAGTATTGCATAGGAACCTGGAATGTTAGGTCCATGCAGCCACATAAACTGGACATAGTCAAGCAGGAAATGGCAAGAGTGAACATTGACATCTTAGGAATCAGTGAATTACGATGGACAGGAAAGGACAAGTTTAATTCAGGTGACCATCATATTTACTACTGTGGGCAAGAATCCCTTAGAAAAAATGGAGTAGCTATCATAGTCAACAAAAGAGTCCAAAATTCAGTAATTAAGTGCAATTTAAAAAATGACAGAATGATCTCGGTTCGTTTCCAAGGCAAACCATTCAATATCACAGTAATTCAAGTCTACGCACCAACCACTAAAGCCAAAGAAGATGAAGTTGAACAGTTCTATGAAGACCTACACCACCTTCTAGAACTAACACCAAAAAAAGATGTCCTTTTCATCATAGGGGATTGGAATGCAAAAGTAGGAAGTCAAGAGATACCTGGAATAACAGGCAAGTTTGGCCTGGGAGAACCAAATGAAGCAGGGCAAAGGCTAATAGAGTTTTGTCAAGAGAATGCACTGATCATAGCAAACACCCTTTTCCAACAGCACAAGAGACGACTCTACACGTGGACATCACCAGGTGGACAACACCGAAATCAGATTGATTATATTCTTTGCAGCCAAAGATGGAAAAGCTCTATACAGTCAGCAAAAACAAGACCAGGAGCTGCCTGTGGCTCAGATCATAAGCTCCTTATTGCAAAATTCAGGCTTAAATTGAAGAAAGTAGGGAAAACCACTAGGCCATCCCGGTATAACATAAGTCAAATCCCTTATGATTATACAGTGGAGGTGGCTAAAAGTTTCAAGGGATTAGATCTGATAGACAGAGTGCCTGAAGAACTATGGACAGAGGTTCGTAAGATTGTACAGGAGGCAGTGACAAAAAACATCCCAAAGGAAAAGAAATGCAAGAAGGCAAAGTGGTTGTCTAACGAGGCCTTACAAATAGCTGAGAAAAGAAGAGAAGCTAAAGGCAAAGGAGAAAAGGGAAGTTATACCCAACTGAATGCAGAGTTCCAGAGAATAGCGAGGAGAGATAAGAAGGCCTACTTAAATGAACAGTGCAAAGAAATAGAGGAAAACAATAGAAAGGGAAAGACTAGAGATCTCTTCAAGAAAATTGGAGCTATCAAGGAAGCATTTCATGCAAGGATGGACACAATAAATGACAGAAACGGTAAAGACCTAAGAGAAGCAGAACAGATTAAGAAGAGGTGGCAAGAATACACTGAAGAACTATACAAAAAAGGTCTTAATGATCCAGATAACCAAGATGGTGTGGTCACTCACCTAGAACCAGACATTCTGGACTGTGAAGTCAAGTGGGCCCTAGGAAACACTACTACAAACAAAGCTAGTGGAGATGATGGAATTCCAGTTGAACTATTTCAAATCCTTAAAGATGATGCTGTGAAAGTGCTGCATGCAATATGTCAGCAAATCTGGAAAACTCAGCAGTGGCCACAGGACTGGAAAAGGTCAGTTTTCATTCCAATCCCAAAGAAGCGCAATGCCAAAGAATGCTCAGACTACCGTATTGTTGCACTCATTTCACATGCTAGCAAGGTTATGCTCAAAATCCTTCAAGCTAGGCTTCAGCAGTACATGAATCGAGAACTTCCAGATGTACAAGCTGGGTTTAGAAAAGGCAGGGGAGCCAGAGATCAAATTGCCAACATTCGTTGGATCATGGAGAAAGCAAGGGAGTTCCAGAAAGACATCTACTTTTGCTTCATTGACTATGCTAAAACCCTTGACTCTATAGATCACAACAAACTGTGGAAAATTCTTCAAGAGATGGGAATACCAGATCACCTTACCTGTCTCCTGAGAAACCTGTATGCAGGTCAAGAAGCAACAGTTAGAACGAGACATGGAACAACAGACTGGTTCCAAATTGGGAAAGGAGTACGACAAAGCTGTATATTGTCACCCTGCTTATTTAGCTTATATGCAGAGTACATCATGAGAAACGCTGGGCTGGAAGAAGCAGAAGCTGGAATAAAGATTGCTAGGAGAAATATCAACAACCTCAGATATGCAGATGACACCATCCTAATGGCAGAAAGTGAAGAGGAACTAAAGAGCCTCTTGATGAGGGTGAAAGAGGAGAGTGAAAAAGCTGGCCTGAAACTCAACATTAAAAAAACTAAGATCATGGCATCTGATTCCATCACTTCATGGGAAGTAGAAGGAGAAAAAGTAGAAGCAGTGACTGATTTTATTTTCTTGGGCTCCAAAATCACTGCAGATGGTGATTGCAGCCATGAAATTAAACGACGCTTGCTCCTTGGAAGGAAAGCTATGACAAACCTAGACAGAATATTAAAAAGCAGAGACATCACTTTGCCAACAAAGATCCGTCTAGTCCAAGCTATGGTTTTTCCAGTAGTCATGTATGGATGTGAGAGTTGGACCATAAAGAAGGCTGAGTGCCAAAGAATTGATGCTTTTGAACTGTGGTGTTGGAGAAGACTCTTGAGAGTCCCTTGGAGTGCAAGGAGATCAAACCAGTCAATCCTAAAGGAAATCAACCCTGAATATTCATTGGCAGGACTGATGCTGAAGCTGAAACTCCAATACTTTGGCCATGTGATGCGAAGAGCCAACTCATTGGAAAAGACCCTGATGCTGGGAAAGATTGAAGGCAGGAGGAGAAGGGGACGACAGAGGATGAGATGGTTAGATAGCATCACTGACTCAATGGATATGAGTTTGAGCAAACTGAGAGAGATAGTGGAGGACAGAAGAGCCTGGCGTGCTGCAGTCCATGCAGTTGCAAAGAGTCAGACATGACTTAATAACTCATATACAGGAATAAAAACTGGTGGCTCAGTGGTAAAGAACCTGCCTGCCAATTCAGGAGACACAGGCTAGATCACTGATGTGGAAAGATCCCCTGGAGAAGGAAATGGCAACCCACTCCAGTATTCTTGCTTGGAGAACCTCATGGATAGAGGAGCCTGGAGGGTCCATGAGGTCACGAAGAGTCGGACACGACTTACGACTGAACAACCACAACAACTTGTAATAATAACTGATCAGATAGAAACTTTTACATGTCCTAATGCAATGCTATTAGCAAACTATGGCTACTGTGTCTCGATTATATGCCTGACATCCATTCTGATGTGTCCTGTGAAATATTTTAACTGTACATGTGTATTGGCCTTTGAGTGTTTTCTCATTTGCCACTGATGGGGTAGTGTGGTAGAAAGCTATCAGAGAACAGTCTTAGTCCTGTCATTGCCAATAATTGGTTGTGTGCCTTGGCAGTGAGCCCGGTTTCCTTATCTGGAAAATAAAACGGAGGAAAGAAGAGGAAATGATTGTTGAGGGCCCTCTAGCTCTAAGATTCTGTGACTGAATTAGTATCGGAAGCTGTGAGTCCTGATTGGGCCACATGTTAATTATCTGCTCAAACTGAAATGATCTTGAAAGAAGACATTTTAAAAATCTGCTGTAAGCAAATATACTTTTAAACCATCTAAGCCTATAGAAATCATATACATGCTAATGTCATGTGTATAATGCATGAAACAAAGTTTTCTAATATTTATTACATAATATAGTGCCATAAATATATATATTACATAATATATATTAGTATCTTTCTATATAAAGAGAGCTATCCAGTTACAATGATTTATATATAGTTAACAATCAATATCGGAGAAGGCAATGGCACCCCACTCCAGTACTCTTGCCTGGAAAAATCCCATGGACGGAGGAGCCTGGTAGGCTGCCGTTCATGGGGTCGCTGCGAGTCGGATGCAACCGAGCAGCTTCGCTTTCACTTTTCACTTTCATGCATTGGAGAAGGAAACGGCAACCCACTCCAGTGTCCTTGCCTGGAGAATCCCAGGGACGGGGGAGCCTGGTGGGCTGCCGTCTATGGGGTCGCACAGAGTCGGACACGACTGAAGCGACTTAGCAGCGGCGGCAGCAGCAGCAACAATCAATATATTAAATCTAGAACCTGTTAAGCATTAGTGCTATAAATAAAAATAAATATGACCAAGGATGTTACATTGTAAGAAGGAAGAACAAGTACAGGGAAGAGTTCATGAAAAACACCAACTTCCTGAGAGAAAAGATGGTAGAACCCCATCCCCATGCAGCCTGATGTAGCTCATATCTGCCACATCTTCTCTTTACCTGATACTTCCTCTCTAAAACTTACCAGTGACAATCATTTCAAGAACAGAAACTTCCTCCATAGTCAAAATTTACAACTGTCTCCATGGAAGCACCTGTAAGATGTTAGCCCCCTCGGATTGGATTATGTCTGTGTTGTCTTCCGAACTCTGGAACAAGCTGCCTGAGCTGGGGGTGCCACAATCCAGAGCAGGTGAGGAGGAATGTGGGATGGACAGATAAAAAGAAAAAAAAAAAAAAGATATATATTGGGACTTCCCCAATGGCCCAGTGGTTAAGACTCCACCTTCCAATGCAGGGTGCACGGGTTCAGTCCCTGGCTGGGGAACTAAGATCCTACATGCCGTGCAGTGTGGCAAAAAAAAAAAAAAAAATGTATATTGACTACTCCTTCTCAACTGTTCTTAGAGGAGAAGATTGGCTATGTAACCTTATAGTTTCCAATATCCTCAGTGATGTGTCCAGTGGAGCTGATGTTTTAATCAGAGAAGCTCAACACACTGTTTGAAAATACAAACATCAAAAGTTGAACTTTAGGATGGTCAGTGCGTTTTCCTTCAAAACAGAAAATACACTTTGTTAAAAAACTGAAACAGTTAAAAATAGATATCTATTGAGAAGCTGCTTTATAGCACAGGGAGCTCAGCTTGGTCCTCTGTGCTGACCTAGATGGTGGGATGGAGGGGTGGGAGGGAGGCCCAAGAGGGAAGGAATACATGGATACATACAGCTGATTCCCATTTCACAACATTGTGAAGTGATTATACTCCAATTAAAAATTAAAAAAAAATTTTAAAAACCAAAATGATGGTTAACATCTTGCACATATGAAGTATATCAAAGATAATTACAGAGCACAATAGAATATCAAGGGGTATGCTGCTTAGTCGCTTTAGTCATATCCAACTCAGTTCGACCCTAAGGACTGCAGCCTGCCAGGCTCCTCTGCCCGTGGGATTCTCAAGGCAAGAGTACTAGAGTGGATTGCCATGGGGTAAAGTAAAATAATAACAGCTTTCTCTCAATTATCTAAAGGCTTCTTGTATAAGTTGAAATCTAATGACATTTTATTCTTCATCTCCTACCTGTCACCGATCATTAATTTCTAACAAAATTAAACAAAGTCTGACAAATGCTTGAAATGTTTTTTGCAACTATCCTTGAGTTTCCACGATCCAGGCCATTCTTTATTCCTTAGTGAAATGTGATGTGGGTTTCTATATTGGATTGTCTACAGGGAGAGAATAGCCTGCTTATCCCACTTTGAGTGATGAATAAATTACATTCTGGTTTTACACAGAAAAAGAATGGTCTTTATGAACTGCATGGAAAATTAAAAAAATAGTCATATGGGAATAAATTGCCAATAAATGCCCTCAAGAGAGGAGATCATATTTAGAAGAAATTTTAAATGGAAAGACCCAGAGAATTTATCCACCACAAGTGGTTATTCCAGACACTTATTTCAGAATGCCTTTTACTACTTCTTGATCTGCCAGCAAGAAGCCTGTGAGCGCTAATGAGGGGCACAGGGCACTTCACAGAGTAGGGTGTTTGGCGGTGAAGAGCTTGAATTATTAGAAAAGATTTCTTTATAGTCACCCAAAATCTAGCTTCTTTTCGACTGGCCCTCTGCACTGATTTTGAAGAACTCTCCCTCTTTTGCAATGAACTGCATTGTGGTTAAGAATACAGACTTGGAAGCCAGAGTGCAGATAAGAAATGCTCTGGGTTTCCCTGGCTGTCCAGTGGTAAAGGTTCTGAGCTTCCAGGGTCGGAGTGTGGGTTCCACCCTTGGTCAGGGAACTAAGATCCTACATGGTGCAGCCAGAATAATAATAAATAAAAAGACTTAAAAAAAAAAAAAAGAAATCATAGCTCTGCCTCTTCCTAGTTGTGACTTTAGGAAAGTCACTTAACCTCTCTGAGCCATAGTGCATCTAAGATGTGTAAAAATAGAACATGCAATTGCTGTGGAGATTCTACAAGAATTAAAAGCACTTTGCCCAGTGCCTTGTAGTGGTTTAGTCGCTAAGTAATGTCAGATTCCTGTGACCCCATGGATCGTAGCCCTGCAGACTGCTCTGTCCATGCGATTTCCCAGGCAAGAATACTGGCGTGGGTTGCCATTTCCTTCTCCAGGGAATCTTCCCGATCCAGGGATCACCCAGGTCTCCTGCATTGCAGGCGAATTCTTTACCAACTGAGCCAGCAAGGAAGCCACATTGCCTGGTGACCAGTGCATTTATGTATGTGTGATGAACAGTGTCTATATACATTCTTTAAGTGGATCTTATGGCATGACTCTGACCCCTGGAGTCAATCACACTCCAGTATGGTGATGCCTGATTTAGGAGACATAACTGAGCAAGGTGCCCAGACAAAGTCAGATCATCATATAGAGTGGTCCAGATGGACAAAGATATATCTAAGGGCTCTGGTGGGACAGGTGAGAGGCATCCTGGGGTTGCCAGGGCTTGGAGCAGGATGAAATAAAGCTAGATTCGGGAAGCCATAAGCATGACTGAGGGGGTGCTGAGCACAGACTAATCACAGGCAATCAGAAGACAGACAGCAGCACGCGTACTTAGAAGCCCCTGTCTTACCTCTTAACTCCCAGAAAGGTCATGGCAGCTGTGAAGGTGAGTCTATAGGTCTGGCAGTTGTAGGGAAAAAAATGTTAACATGACCTCACCCAGGATGCAAGAGAAGGTAAAACCTGGGATGGAGATGAGGTGAAACTTATTAATACTATCCAATCATTTATTGATTCTTCTGTGTGCCAGGCATTGAAGATTTTTTTCATTAAAATTTTTTAAAATCTGCTATTTCTGACCATAAAAAATGCCAACCATAAAAAGCAATTTAACATCATCTTCTCTCTAAGCATAGGACTATTTTATACAATTTCATTGTTTCTTTAGAGCTACACTGGCCAGTGGGGTAGCCTCTACCCACATCTGGTGACTTGTGTTTATATTAACTTAATTAAACATTAAATATTTAGTTCATCGGTCACCCAAGGCACATTTCAAGTAACACAGTAGGAAAAAAAAGAGAGAGAGAGAGAGAGACCATTTCCTTCATCACAGAAGTTCTATTGATCAGAATTACTCAAGAGTGACAGTCTCTTGAAGCTACGATTTTCATGGGTAACCCATCAATAACTGGACAGTGTTGAAGAAGCATGCAGCAATTGCTTAATTACTGCAGGCTAAACACTGATTTAAAATAAGTGCCCCTGAAATATGGAGTAAAAAGAACACAAAGAAAAGCAAACCTTGTAGCCAAACCTTCATCTTCTTTCTCTGGGGTCCAGACACCTTATTCATAGCCTATCACAAAGGAAAAAACAAAACAGGAAACAGCAGATGTGTTCTATCAATGACATGATAAATTTCTAAGAGATAAAGTACAGATGGAAAAAATATGAACTTCCTGGTGTCTGGAAGGAACAGTACTCTTCTGCTGTGAAGAATAGTTTCCTGATGTTGGATTGTGAACACTGTCTTACACTTACCTCAGAAGAAAGAAAAGAAAAAACCAAGAGTGTGTCTTTTTTTCTTTTTAATTGGAATCAAGAGGAAATTTCATAATAGATTTTTTGCTGAGAAGCATAGAAACCACAGGGCTTCCCTAGTGACTCAGGGGTAAAGAATGTGCCTGTCACTTTGTTCAGTTTGAAATTTGTTCAATTAACAGCTGAACAGTAAATTATATCATAATGGAAGATATAACCCACTATATGTAATTCTAACAGTTACATATAATTATTTTCCTAGTTTTCAAAAAAGTTATATATATATATTTTATATATATATATATATTACCAGGAGACTAATTTGCATATTATCTAACAAGATGTCTTTCTTTACTGTTTTCTACTATAGCATTCTTATCAGGTGGGAAAATAAGACTCATGTTGAGAATAAAAAGAATAAAAATGTAATGCCTTCATGGACTTTCCTGGTGGTCCAACTTCTATGACTCTGTCCTCCCAATGCAGGGGGCCCAGATTCCATCCCTGGTCAGGGAACTAGATCCCACACACTGCAAATAAAGAAAAAGAGAAAAGGAAAAAAAAAAAAAAGATCCCAGATGCTTTAACTAAAGATTCTGAAGATGGAAGATCCTTCGTGCTATAACTAAGATCTGGCTCAGGCAAATAAATAAATACATACATACCTATCTTTCAAATGTAATGCCTTTGAGAGCTGTTATTACTGTGCTCCTCTTTAGTACTGTATCTAAATACTCAGACTTTTGCAGGTAACCAAGTCACACAAACCGGAAGCATCAGGCAGAAGAAAAGGGAAAACACATGCACACACACATACACTACATGAGCCTTTATTCTTCTTCGTAGTCTATTTTTAAAATTGCTACAGTTACTAGGACTGATGAACTAAAAGCCAGAGAAAAAATCATTCACAAGGATTTTTCATTTTACCCTTATTAGTTAGGCAGTGGTTTAGATACATAACAGAAACTTAGAATAGTTCTCAGATGATCCAATATTGATAAAAATAAGTGAAATATAAAAATAGCCTCATGAGACTGTACTTATTATATTTATTCACTATGTAAGAAAAATAACTTCATATTTATTTAAAATTGACCTTCTAAGCTTTCAAAGTCACTCCTGTAAACATTATACGAGCCAACTTATCCTCCAAACTTTCTGTTCACCCTTGGAATGCACCAGAGGCCATCAACCTTTATATTCTAGACTTGAACTGAGTCCTGCAGATCAAGACTATTAGTGTTTCATTTCCATCTAAGGTAATTACTGCTAAGTTAAAATACAGTACAAGTCCTAAAAGGATTTGTTCTATGTTTAGTCACTCAGAAACTGGGAATAACTAAAATAGACTCTATTTCAGTAGATGATAAAAATAAGTTTTAATAATAGAATAACATCAATTATATATGATAACATAGGCATATAAGTTTCAAAGAACTTTATGAATGTTTAAAATGCTTATTAATCTATTTTAGACCTATCAGATTGCCTTTTCAATATTCTGGTTTATTACAAAGATTAATAAAGAGAAAACATCACATGATTTGCTCAATGACACATAAACCAATATTCTCCGAGTTAACAGATTTATTTGCAAATCACAGAAGCACATTTTTAAAGGAAGAGAAATTACAAGATTGTATCAGTATTTAACAACAACAACAAAAAGTCTGGAAGGCATCAAATAATACATGAAATAAAAGAGTTGGGATATTTGAGGAAAAAATTCTCATAGCAGTTAAAAATCTTTCTGGTTAGGAAGGAATGTCTGGAATCTGCATGTCATATCTTTTTTCACTCCTTTCATTTTAGGTCTAAATCCTAGCATAGGATGGGAAAAGAATGCAACAAAGAGCACTCTATATATATCCTCATAGAGTTTATAGTTTTAAATTCCAAAAGGTTCAGATTGCAGTTTCATCAAATTTCTTGTTCCCTATAGACATGAGACATCACTATTTGGAAAACAAATTTTTGATTATCACCAAAAGTGGGACTTTCCTGGTGGTTCAGTGGCTGACTCTGCCCTCCCAATGCAGGGGGCCTGGGTTTGATCCCTGGTCAGGGAACTAGATCCCATATGCTGCAACTAAAGATCCCACATGCCACAACTAAGACTTGGCAGAGCCAAATAAGTAAACATTTTTTAAAAGTGAAAGAGACCTGGTAAACATATATTAAAAATACCCAGAATAAGGAAAGCCCAAGCCAACTATAAGAATCTCTCTTCTGATCATTCTTTCCCTTTTCTACTAGGGATAAAACATTTACACCCATTACTCACAATTGGGAAAATTAGGACATATATAAAAAAAGAAAATTTGAAAACCACAGGTGAGAACTATGGCTAATGATATGAACTATGATGTTTCTTCTGCTAATCTTTGTGCCAATTATATTTTATAAGATCATAAACTTATTGTATACATACTTTATACCCTAATTTTTTTCACCTAACATTTTACCATTACCAGTTCTATACTTCATTATATATATATATCAAAGAGGTATATATTTAAGTATGATCTTTATTTTTTATGAATTTTGGAAATAATACATGCTAATTTGGAGGAGTAAAACAAATTACAAAAGGAAAAAAAGGAAAAAGATATACCCTTCTATAAAATCTTGATCCTATCCTTATATCTAAAACACAACCACTTTGAACACTTTACTTTTGTGCCTTATTTCTTATCTCGCCTGCCTTACTTCTGTAGTACATAAACAATCATTTTTTCTATTCTCCAGTATCAGACATTTAAGAGGTTTTAGTTTTCTACATCAAGAGTGAGTGTAATATCTGAATATTAAAATGCCAATTCTTACATGTTAATATTCAAACATTCCTATAAGTTTACCAGATCAAATCCAAAAATGGGATCAATTCAGTTCAGTCACTCAGTTGTATATGACTCTTTGCAACCCCATGGACACCAGGCTTCCCTGTCCATCACCAACTCCAGGAGCTTGCTCAAACTCATGTCCATCGAGTTGGTGATGCCATCCAATCATCTCATCCTCTGTTGCCCCCTTCTCCTCCTGCCTTCAATCTTTCCCAGCATCAGGGTCTTTTCCAGTGAGTCAGTTCTTCGCACCAGGCAGCCAAAGTATGGGAGTTTCAGCTTCATCATCAGTCCTTCAAATGAATATTCAAACTGATTTCCTTTAGTTTGATCTCCTTGCAGTCCAAGGGACTCTCAAGAGTCTGTTCCAGCACCACAGTTCAAAAGCATCAATTTTTCAGCGCTCAGCCTTCTTTATGGTCCAGTTCTCACACTCAGACATAACTACTAGAAAAACCATAGCTTTGACTAGACAGACCTTTGTTGGCAAAGTGATGTCTCTGCTCTTTAATATGCTTTCTAGGTTGGTCATAGCTTTCTTCCAAGGAGCAAGTGTCTTTTAATTTCATGGCTGCAGTCACCACCTGCAGTGATTTTGGAGTCCAAGAAAATAAAATCTGTCACTGTTTCCATTGTTTCCCCATCTATTTGCCATGAAGTGATGGGACCAGATGCCATGATCTTAGTTTTTTGAATGTTGAGTTTTAAGCCAGCTTTTTCACTCTCACTTTCATCAAGAGGCTCTTTAGTTCCTCTTCATTTTCTTCCATAAAGATGGTGTCATCTGCATACCTGAGGTTAGTGATATTTCTCCCAGCAATCTTGATTCCAGCTTGTGCTTCATCCAGCCAGGCATTTCGCATGATGTACTCTGCATATAATCTAAATAAGCATTTGGAACCAGTCCATTGTTCCATGTCTGATCTTAACTATTGCTTCTTGACCTGCATACAAACGAGGCAGATATGGTGGTCTGATATTCCCATCTCTTGAAGAATTTTCCACATTTTGTTGTGATCCACACAGTCAATGGCTTTGGCATAGTCAAAAAAGCAGTAGAAGATGTTTTTCTGGAACTCTCTTGCCTTTTCGATAATCCAACAGATGTTGGCCATTTGATCTCTGGCTCCTCTGCCTTTTCTAAATCCAGCTCCAAAATCTGAAAGGTCTTGGTTCACCTACTGTTGAAGCCTGGCTTGGAGAATTTTGAGTATTACTTTGCCAGCATGTGAGATGAGTGCAATTGTGTGGTAGTTTGAACATTCTTTGGCATTGCCTTTGGGTTTGGAATGAATACTGATCTTTTCCAATTCTGTGGCCACTGCTAAGTTTTCCAAATTTGCTGGCATATCAAGTGCAACGCTTTAGCAGCATCATCTTTTAGGATTTTAAATAGCTCAGTTGGAATTCCATCACCTCCACTAACTTTGTTCGTAGCGATGCTTCCTAAGGCCCACTTGATTTTGCATTCCAGGATGTCTGGCTCTAGGTGAGTGATCATACCATCATGGTTATCTGGGTCATAAAAGCTTATGACCTAAGTCTTTGAGGCAACTGATTAAAAGTCATCTCCAGAAAGACTGCAGAGCCCAAATTCCCATCAGCAGTGGCTAGAATAGCCCCCTGCTATATCCTTATGAAGTGTCGCTAGTTGTAACCTTTGTCATTCTTATATGTCAAAAATGACTATGTCATTTTTATTTCCCCTTTTTGAGATTAACACAAAAACCTAAATTTTTATATGTTTAGGATTAATTATATGTTTCTTAGTCATCTGTAGTTTTTTCTTTTGTCAATGATTTGTGATATTTGTCCTTTCTCTACTGGGTTCATAGGCATTTCTTACTGAATTATCACGTTATTTTTGTTGTTAATTTTAAAACTATCAACCACATGTATCATAAAAACACTTTCCAGTTCCACTTTTTCCATCAAATATGGTTTATAATATTATATGAAACAAAAGTACTTAATCTTCTACAGCCTAATACATATATTTTTCCTTTGTGACTTACCCTATCTATGTCTTTTTAGGCTTAGGGTGTCCTTTACTTAGAAAATATAAGCTAAATTCACCTCCATGTTCTTCTGTTCCTTATGTTTCAGTTTTTAAATTTATTTTAATACAGTATGCAAAGTGAGACTTTTAAACCTAACTTTTATCTAAAAATCTAGTTGCCCTTTTCACATTGGTTTGTAATACTTCCAGTTCTACATACTATATCCTAATTTACTGGGATGGGAGGTGTGGCTAGGAGAGGCGGAGGAGAGGGAAGGGGGAAGAATGGGTATGAGGGAGGACAGGGTATTGCTTCTTGGAAAAGTCAGCTGGTGAACCACACTTTTAATTACTCAAGCTTTATAATACATTCTCACATCTGATAGAAAGCTTCACAATTCCTCTTCTTTTGCAAACATTTCTTAACCATGCCTTCCCATTTTAAGCTCCTTTCAATATTTTCCCAAGATTTGGTACCAGTCATTCTGAGTTCCTTTCCATAAGAAGAGCAGAAGAGATGGAAATCCAGGCCACAGGAAGCTTGCAATTTTCCCTTATCCCTTCTAGCTTTAGTCAGTGTGATACCAGGGGCTCTTTCCACTCTTTCAGCTTTTGAGGGGGGCTTTTTAAAGTCATAAATCCATTTTGAGGCTTCCAATTTAATAAAACCTGTTTAAACCTTGCTTTTTCTAACGAAACACTTATTATGTATTTCCCTTCTTTTCAAGCCTACTGGTACACCATCTTCTCACCAACCTTGATGCACATGCTGTAGCTTAAATGCTAACTTCTGTTTAAATGACAGCATTGCACACAATTTAGAAGAATCCATGTCTCTTTCTCTTTTTCTTTTTTGGTTCTTTCCCCACATCCTCAAGTTGTTGGCTCAGAGTTCACTGGTCCAGAGGCTCTTTCCAGGTATTTTCATCTCTTTTTGAGCACATAACCCACTATCAGAAAATAAAGAAAGGAGGACCATGGAGGGGAGGAAAGACAAAATGAGAGGAGAGGAAAGAAAACACCACTAAGGTGTAAGGCTCTGACCTCACTAATATCGTCCCCATATACTTATAATAAAGATGTAATTGGGAGTGACGTATATATGCTTACCATATGTGAAGTAGCTAGCTCGTGGGAAGCTGCTGGGCCGCACAAGAGCTCAGCCCATTGCTCTGTGCCGACCTAGAGGGCTGGGATGTTGCAGGGAGGGAGGAGCAAGAGGGAGGGGATATATGTATACAAACAACTGATTCACTTCGTTGTACAGCTGAAACTAACACAACATTGTAAAGCAATTATACTTCAATAACTAAGTAAATAAAGAGTAATAAAATAGAAAGTATTTCAAGACAAAATCTTCCTCTTATTTTTCCTAATTAGAAACCAAAATACAGACTTGGCTCTTATTTTTCAACTCAAATTAATACCAAGGTTTTTATTATTGTTGTTATTTATTTTTAATGAAGGGAAACTTTGTAATAAATTCTAATATTTCAGGAGCTCCCTTGGATGGACTGATGCATAGATAGGTATTTCATTATCTCAGGACTTGATTACCTTAAATCTATCCTGCCAATCAAGCATATTTCAAAAAGTAACCAGACTGGAATGAGGAATTACTAGAGAAATGTACCCAATATATCAAATTTTCAAATTCTCAGCAAGTCTTAATAGGACTGTAAAACTTTCACAACAGTTATCTAGGATCTATGTGAACAAACCCAGGAGGCTTCCAAGGCATCCAATGACAAGTCCATATTCATATTCTACTTAAATAACCATCTCCAAAACTATCACAAGGCAGTCATGGACATTTTTGGCACGATCTCAGAGTTGCATACACCTGTACACACATGTTTATGGGCATTTTCACATTTTAAAAAGTTATGCCTGAAATGCTAAGAAAAAGAAAACCAATTTAAACACAATACAGAATATATTTTGTTTAATTTGCCAACAAAGGTCTGTCTGGTCAAGGCTATGGTTTTTCCAGTAGTCATGTATGGATGTGAGAGTTGGACTATAAAGAAAGCTGAGCGCTGAAAAATTGATGCTCTTGAACTGTGGTGCTGGAAAAGACTCTTGAGAGTCTTTTGGACTGCCAGGAGGTCAAACTAAAGGAAATCAGTTTGAATATTCCTTGGAAGGACTGATGCTGAAGCTGAAACTTCAATACTTTGGCCACCTGATGCAAAGAACTGACTCACTGGAAAAGACCCTGATGCTGAGAAAGATTGAGGAAAGGGAGAAAAGGGGGTGACAGAGAATGAGATGGTTGGATGGCATCACCAACTCAACGGATTTGAATTTGAGCAAGCTCCAGTAGATGGTGGAGGACAGGGAGGCCTGGCATGCTGCAGTCCATGGGGTCGCAAAGAGTCAGACACAACTTAGCGACTGAACAACAATAACAATTTGTTTTGAGACAAGTTTATTTAAGTACACATGGGAGTCTAGGATCATCCTCCAACTGATAGAAGTTAACCATTTTTTAACTTCATGGGAACACTATATTTTCAATTAATTTATTTTTGGTTGCACTCAGTCTGTTGCTGTGGGAGGGCTTTCTCTAGTCCTGGGAGCTGGGGGCTACTCTTCGTTGTGGTGCACAGGCTCCAGCTGTGGGGCTTCAGGAGTTGCAGCTCGTGGGCTCTAGAGAGCAGGCCTGGTAGTTGCAGAGCACAGGCTTAACTGCTCTGCAGCATGTCGAAGCTTTCTGGACTACCTGGGGTTAAACCCATGTTCCCTGCATTGGCAGGCAGATTCTCATCCATTGTGCCACCAGGGAAGTCCTTGGAAACACTATTTTTTTAAAAACACATTTTAGATAAATGCTTATCTTCCAAAGCAATAACATATATCAGTCCTGAGTGGCATGCCAGCTACTTAAAGAAAAGAAAAAAACAAACAACTGTCTATGAGGAAAAACCACTGGGACACATTTACAGCTTTATTTTGTGACTAGGATGGGTATTCATGAAGCTCCCAAGTACAACACTCACTTCTATAAACCACCTTCTTCTCTGCAGGCCCAGCAACTTGGGGGTGACGGTCTGTAATGTCAAAGCATTCCCTAAGCAATCCTATTCCCTTTTACCTTGAACAGGAGTTAAAGCGGCAAGTTTTGACTAAAATACCAAAAACTAGACACCACATTCCAAAGTGAAACACGATACAAAGCAACATTATCAAAGGAAGCATGCCAGGAAGGTTATGTAACTCTTAAAACCATGTACCTGTGTCAAAGGCAAAAAGAGTTCGAGTTACTTTTTTTAACTGAAGGATCATTGCTTTACAATATTGTTTTCACTTCTGCCATACATCAACATGAACTAGCCATGGATGTACATATGTCCCCTCCCTCCTGCACCTCCCTCCCACCTCCCACTCTTTCCACCCCTCTGAGTTGTTACAGAGACCGAGTTTGATTTCCCTGAGTCATGCAGCCAATTTCCATTGGCTATCGATTTTACATATGTAAGTGTACAAGGAGATTTTTGAAGATGAAGGTTTTTGGAGAAAGTTGCCAGCATGCTGTGTGGGTCTGACCCAAAGGTCTACAGGGCTGTTTGCTTACTTGCAAGTGGAAGGCAGAGAGCTTCAAAGGGACACCCAGGGATTGCAAATTGTATCCTCATTACCCTCTGAGTTTTGGAAGGTAAAGTATTTCCTTTGGACTAGATCTGAGCCATGCAAGATAGAGCTAGTTGTCTTAGATCCTGTTCAAGGACCACCTGCTGGAAAGAAAGTACCAGAGCAAAAAGCAGCAAGGAGTGTACTTCCTAGTGGAAACAGACTCACAGACTTAGAGAAAGAACTTGTGGTTGTTGGGCGGAGGGGTGGGGGGTGGGGAAGAAGGGGGAAGGGGTAGGTAGAGAGTATGGGATTGTTGTGTACACACTGCTGTATTTAAAAATGGATAACCAACAAGGATCTACTGTATAGGTCAAGGAACTCTGCTCAGTATTATGTGGCAGCCTGGATGGGAGGGGGCTTTGGGAGAAAATGGATACATGTATAAGTATGGCTGAGTCCCTTTGCTGTCCCCCTGAAACTATCACGACATTGTTAATCCCCTATACTCCAACATAAAATAAAAAGTTTAAAAAACAAAACAAGACTCCTAGAGGCTGCGGATGACCAAATACAAATTCACTTCTTCAGGTCAACAGTGCTTTGGAAGACAAAGAAGCACCCGCTAGAAAAAAGGCCAATTTTAAACACATGCCAGGGACTTGTAAACACGTGCCAACCGCTTCAGTGGTTACAATTTCGCCTTCCAATGCAGCTGGTGCAGTTTCAATCTCTGGTCAGGGAGCTAAGATACTACATGCCTCAAGGCCAAAAAACCCCAAAACATAAGCAATATTGCAACAAATTCAATAAAAACTTTTAAAATGGTCCACATCAAAAAATAGTGATAATTAAAAAAATAAACACATGCCAAATGGAGAGGTGTAAGCACTGGCTCATCAACAGTCCTTGCCAAGTAAGAACGTCCTTATTTCCCCCAAACTTTACTTCTCTATTTACCAAGATGAGGAAAGAGTGAGAGCACTTCACACACAGAGAGAGAAATCAGGACTCCCACTTCCTACAGCTCCTTGCCAGGAAGACACATAACTTTCAAGTAAGGCTGTGATTTTGATTGTTACATGAACACAGACATTATAAACAACTATGGTTACTTTTCTCATTTGAAACAACCAAGCAAGTGTTTGATTTTCATCAAAGCGACCAGAAAAATCATGGCAATTGCTTGACTCGTCATTTTGCAAAATGATCAGACCATTTTTGAAGCTGCCTCCCTTGTCTTTTTATCCTCTCCTGCCCTTGACTTTCAGACACGATCTTTTTTCCTCTTCTTCATGCTACTGTTTAATCATGACAGTCATAACAGCAGCTCACATTATTGAGTGCTTACTCTGTGCCAGGCACTCTGCGATGTGCTTTATAAATACATTTCTCATTTCAGCGTCATACAAATCTCTACTATTGGCATCCCATTTTATGTATGAGGAAACTGAGGTTTATCCATTGTTGCGAGTAAGTAGGGGACTGGCAATTCACCCAGGTGGCTTGACCTGAAAAGAATGAATGATATGTGGCCTCTCAGTTCAAAGGATAAAACACACCAGGCTTGCTTTCTTTAATAAAACGTATGTGGATCTCCCCCACAGCATGAGAAAATGGAAACATTCCACTGAAGGAGAATGAGTAGAAAAGTAAACATAGCTATTGTTTGTAACCATAAAATCTGCTGATATACATACACACTTATTGCAAACTCCTGGATGATATCATTCTGCCAACAGTCACAAAGCTTTCTCAATCCAGACATGAAATAACAACAGTGAAAACAACAACGTAGAAAATTTGTAATGTTTGAGCTTTAAAAGCTGCCTTTTCATATTTTCATCTGATTTTCCTCTTACAACAATCCTATGAGTAGGTATCATAAATACTATGCTTTTGATGAGGAAATGAAGATTAAGGCTTTTAAAAACTATGATTTAGGGACCTCCCTGGTGGCGCAGTGGCTAAGACTCCACATTCCCAATGCAGGGGGCCCAGATTCTATCCCAGGTCAGGGAACTAAGACCCTGTGTGACGTAACTAAAAAGATTTCAAGTGTTGCAATGAAGATCAAAGACCCCCACATGTCACAACTAAGACTCGGCACAGCCACATAAATAAATAAATACAAACAAATAAATATTTAAAAAAATAAAAACAAAAACTGTGATGTATTTAATGCCAAAAATGAATACATGACAGTCAAGACTAAAGGGAGCACATATCAAAGGGTAGTTGATATATCAACCCATATTTGCATCAATATCCATATCGATCACTCTTAATCTTTAGGCTTTGCATTTTTCAGTCACCAAAATGCCTCACAAAATCCTCTTTCAGATACTGAATTCCTCACTCCATTTCAATGAGATAATTCATGCCAAGTAACAATGCATATGGTTTTCAGATGTAGAACCTAGGGCCTCAAGAAGTAACTGAGCTGGCCAAATCAATGGAATACAAGCATCTTCTAGGGTTTTACAAAACTGAGTTGAATTTCTATCCTAAAATGGGAAGGCATGCCTTTTCTCACTAGAGAGATTATTCTAGAACTTTAGAACCATGCCAATATATTTCCCAGTAACCAAGTCATCAGGATCTCTGTTCTCTGAGAAGGCAACGGTTCATGCAAGCAATTAGTCCAGCTAATTAAGTTCCAGACATCTTTATTTTAATCCCAAAAGTTAAAGCATTCTTTCCTATCTATTCTTCATCTCCTCATAAGCAAAGACTCATAACTATTCCCACCTTCCAACCACTATATTTTTCACTCTCTCTATGGCCCCAAATACTAACAATTCACTAGCACAGAGCTTCTCAGGCTTTAGCATTCCTCAGAAACACCTAGAAGTCCTGTTAAAACAAAGATTGCTGGGCACACCCCCCGCGGTTTCTGATTTTGTCAGATCTGGAGTGGGGACTGACAGGTGGCATTTCTAACAGATTTGCAGGTGATGCTGCTCCTGCTGGTCTGGGTACCACACTTGGAGAGAACCACCGGACAGGGATTTCTCCCAAACAGTCCCTCAAAGGGTCCCCACAGAAAAGCACTCAGCTGCTAAGGCTTCTATGTGGAGGAAAAAGAAACACTTGTCATGACTCATAGCCTTTTTCAAGCTTTTCCAGCCACAAAATTAAAAACAGAAAACGACTAGATTGAAAGAAAATGAAAACAGCTAATGCTATACTGTCTAAATCTGAACTTACGGCATGGTTTCTGGAGTTAAGAAAAAAGACATAATAACAACTCAGGTGAGCCCAAGGCTGACCACATTGAAAGCTGGCACTACTGAGGCTGCCAGAAAAACCTGGAGACCAAGCCAGGCTGTTATGCCCTAACCCAAAATCACCGCAGACACCTGGCTCCCAGTTTGGTTTTGTTTTTCTCTGTCAATGGTAAGTTCTTCCATACAATTCTCCAAACACATCAACCTATAACTCTTATCATTAACTCATTTTTTTCCCTACACCATCTCTACTATTTTTTAACAGAAAAAAATATCAACTGTCCAGAAACAAATATAGTTGGAACATCAAACATGTAAATCAAAAATATGAAGAGAGAAGCTGGCAAAAGGAGTTTTCTTAGGGGTCCTTTATTTTTGTGATGATTATCTCTAGAAAGTTTTCAGGGGAAACTTGAATTCAATTTTGTATCTCTCTAGGGAAAGACAAAGGCATTTTGTGTTATGGTATAAAATACTTTGGTATTATAGGTTATTTATCAAAAGTATGACTAGTATTTTAAATAGTACCTTCTCATAAATAAAAAATAACTGACAAGAAATGTTGTTATTACAAGATATAAATCTACAAATAACAAACGCTGGAGAAGGTGTGGAGAAAAGGGAACCCGCCTACACTGTTGGTGAGAATGTAAGTTGGTGCAGCCACTATGGAAAACAGCACGGAGCGTCCTCAGAAAACCCGCTTACCGTATGCTCCAGCAATCCCACAGGTGGCCATATACCTAGACAAAACTATAATTAAAAAAGATACATGCACCCCTATGTTCATAGCAGCATTATTCACAATAGTCAAGACATGGAAACAATCTATATATCCATTGACGGATGAAGGATAAAGATGTGGTACTTAGAAGCAATGAGATACTACTCAGTCATAAAAAGAATGAAATAAGGTCATTTGCAGCAACATGGATCCAACTAGAGATTCTCATGCTAAGTGAGGCAGTCAGAAAGAGAAAGTCAAATACCACGTGATATCACTTACATATGGAATCTAAAATATGGCACAAGTGAACCTGTCTACAAAACAGAAACGGACTCACAGACATAGAAAACATACTTGTGGTTGCCGAGGGGGAGAGGAAGGAAAGGGATGGAGTGGGAGTTTGGGATTAGTAGATGCAAACTAGTGCATGGATAAACAACAAGGTCCGACTGTATAGCACAGGGAGTAATTTCAATATTCTGTCATAAACCATAATAGAAAAGAATATAAAAAATGTATATACGTGTATAACTGAGTCACTTGGCTATACAGCAGAGATGGGCACGACATTGTAAATCAACTATACTTCAATAAAAAACAACAAGATATAATACTTCTGCTTAGAAAAGCTGTTAGTTCTACCTTTAACATAGGAACATACTGCAGGAACTATTGCCTGCAATATCACCTCGTGTCCATCACATTTCAAAATATGAGCCAGCCAATGAAGGATAACGCTTCTAAGTGATAAACCAAAGTCATCCAAATGTGGTTTTTATGTCCCAGTGCTAAGAGAAGGGAAAACATGAGGATAATGGTAAGGTCACTGAATACACAGACTTGCAAAGAAGTGATTCTGCATGAGCATGAGTCACCAAAACTACTTCCTTAGTGATAACAGTTGCCTAAGTAACTCAGATGCCTGACTCTGCTAAGAAACACATGGGCAGTGGGTTGGGTTTCCAACCCACTAGTCATTTCCTTAATTGCTAAGTACTCTTCCCAGTTGCCGTTTGGGGCCTGTGTTTTCTGTAGTAACCCAGCAACTAGTCATTATGCTCTATTTTATCAGGGGGAACAAAATAGCAAACTCGACATTTCCATGGATTTCACAGAAAAAGTGGCTGCTATTTCCCTCTGACTTGACGCGGACATCAACCGAACTACTGAAACTACTGAACTAGACCTCAGTGACAGAACGATTATTCAAGACTCAGAAGGATTTAACAGAGAATAGAAGAGTGAATTAGATGCCCTCTGAGTACAAGGAAGATGCTTTATTCATTTCTGGGTCCTTAGAGCCCAGCAGAGAGCCTGGCCCCCAGGAGGACTCTAAGTACACTGACTGAATGGAGTCACTGGTTCTCTTCAGAATATTTCAATCTATTAGGTCATGGTGCCACTGCTGAGTTGAGATTTCATCAGGCTCTTACGTTTTCATACATCCTTTTCCCCTTCTATCCACAATGGGGCTGTGATGTCTTGCTCTCACCCCTGTCTCCACAGGAAACAACTTTAACCATGCTGTTTTAACAGAGAGTGGTGCAAGTGTGCACTTCTTGGAAAAATCTGAGCTGCAACAGCAGTGAGATTAGTATTGGGCAAGAAATGTTTAAAACTGGGTGGTAAGGTCATATGTGTTATCAGTAACATAGCTTGAATTTGGCCTTGAGAATCTCGGTCTTAGACAGACACAGAGAATGGACCTGTGGACAGAAGGGGGAGGAGCGGGTGGGATGAGCTGAGGAAGTAGCTCTGACATGTACACACTAATGGGAAGCTGCTGCATAAGACAGGGAGCTCAGTTCGGTGCTCTGTGATGGCCTGGAGGGGGTGGAGGGGGTGCAGGGAGGCTCAAGAGGGAAGGGATATATGTATACATAGAGCTGATTCATTTTGTTGTATAGCAGAAACCTTACACAATGTTGTAAAGCAATTACACTCCAATAAAAATGTTAAAAAAAAGTTTTGGTTATTGGGCAGTTCACTAAATCTCTCATTTCACACGTCTCTCATTATTCTTGGACTATACAATATTCCAAACATTAATAAATCTCCCTAAAATGTAAACTAATAGACTAAGTATGGGGAAAAGCTGTTTTTACTTATAGAGGTGATGTGTTCCAAAAATGTGGTCAGCATCTCTCTTTTCCACTAGCAAATGTGGGTAGATTTTCATTCATCTCATTGCACACAGTGATGATATGTCATAATCATCACTTCATTCTGGTGAACTGAGTCAGAATGAAGAAATGAGATCTCCACAGAAAACCTCGAAAATGCCCATTGATGTCCTCATGATTCATTTAGGGCACCCTATTCTCTGAATCAGAAGGGGTCTTGTGGCTGCATGGGAGGGGGGTGAGGGGAAATCCATAGAGATAGATGAGACACCATGACAAGAATTCCAGAGACGCGGGGATGTCACCAGCACAAAAAGCACCATGGCATGTAAAGTACTGCAGTACAGTGAAGATTGGAGGCGGGGGCTGTGGCCAGAAGTCCTAGGTTCAAATCCCAAGTCTGCCACTTCCTGGCTGTGTGAGCTTGAGCAAGTTAACTCAAGTTGTTCTGTGCCTTGGTTTCTTCATACATCTAACAGGGTCGTTGTGAGGATTAAATAAGTTAACACATGGCAAGTAGTAAGCACTCAATATACGTAAGCTATCATTATGATTACCACTAACATTCCCATCTGGGCCAGACTCTGATTCTAGGAATAGCATCAAAATCATGCCTGGTTATCATTAACATTGTTTAGAGTTCACTAATCAAGGACTATGAAAACCAACCCAAAGTCAGCAAAAGAAAAACGCTGATTAGACATGCAAATACGACTGCATTATATTCTGTGCACACGTGTGTAACCTCCTAGAGTCCTAGAGATGACAGATGAATAAATGACAATATTGTTCCAGAAGTTTTTCATGACTTATGATACAAAAAGCATATTTAATCTATATTAAACTCAAATCTCATCATATTTTTGTAGTTACTCCACACAGCCATATGAGTCCCATTAAAGGATATACTTCTAGTACTTGGCTAATTAGAAATACAAAGTCTTACTCAATCTTTTGGAAACTATTGCAGCAGAATTACAGAGAGGGCTGCCAATCCCTTTATTCTGCTACAGTTAACTCAGAATGTTCTTTCTTTACTTATTTTGTATCGTTCTAATGAATTTTCTTAATCCTTTTACCTGCTTAGTTTTATCATTATGCCATCTTGTATGTCCTTTCATTTGTCACATGGCTTCATTTAGGGTTACTCTGATTTATGTTTATTTTTTTCTAATATTTTGTCTTTCTTTGTAATTAGGAGAATATAAGTTTGATTCTTTTGTATTGGGTTTTTTCCCCCCTCAGCATCATGTTTTTGATTTTCATTTATTTTTTAAATTTATTTTTTAATGGAATGATAATTGCCTTATAGAATTTTGTTTTCTGTCAAACCTCAACATGAATCAGCCATTGGTATACATATAACCCCTCCTTTTTGAACTTCCCTCCCATCTCCCTCCCCATCCCACTCCTCTAGGGTGATACAGAGTCCCTGTTTGAGTTTCCTGAGACATGCAGCAAATTTTTAATATTTATTTATCCATTTATTTTTGGCTATGTTGGGTCTTGCTGTGGCAGGCTTTCTCCAGCTATGATGAGCAGGGGCTACTCCTTGTCAAGGTGCATGAGCTTCTCGTTGCAGTAGCTTCTCTTGTTTTGTAGCATGGACTCTAGGAGGTGTGGGCTTCAGTAGTTGAGGCATGTGAGCTCAGCAGTTAGGGAACTAGGCTCTAGAGCACAGGCTCAGTAGTTGCCGTACACGGGTTCAGTTGCTCCATGGCATATGGGATCCTCCCAGACAGGGATCAAACCTGTGTCTCCTGCATTGGAAGGCAGGTTCTTTACTACTGAGCCACCAAGGAAGCCCCCTGATTTTCATTTCTAACTCCGACAAATCATACTGATCTTTTTCAACACACACAGAGAACAAAGTTTGATGGGGTATATTTTAAATTCTGAGTTTATCAAACATAGTCAAAGTAAATATTCAAGATTCTGAAAAAAAAATCACTTTGCTGGCTAAATGAATGTGATATGGCAGTGCTAAAGTTTCTCCAGATTTTTGGAAAGATTGGTCAATTCATTAGTCAGTTTTGAGATAGGTGGGAAGGAGTTCTTAAATCCTTCCCAAATACACAAAGAGACTATAGCTATAAGATAGTCAGGATCTCTTTCCCAACTTCATAGGTTATCATAAAGATGAACTCAAAATTATTTTAATTCTTCAATTCTTTCAAAGAAAAGTATGCTATTAAACAAAGTTACTATAATTATACCCATCACCAAAATATCTTCTGAAAAAAGTCTATCCCTTGGGAACTTGATGACCTCCTCCAAATAAGCTGAGTAAACTGCCATGATGCCAAAGCAACTGGCAGATTTTCTAACACTGGCAGGACTTCCTTCTCTCTGATGAAAATGAGCAACATCTTAGGATACAGGGCAAAACCTGCTTGTTCTCTTAAGGTCTCAGCCCATAACTAAACTCTGATGGTATCATTTAGCTCTCTTTCAAATAAGGTCTGGGTTTTTTATATCTGAACTGCTTTTGTCTTGCTTTTTGGACCAAGTGCACCAATATTGACAACCTAGCTTCATGTCTTTGTCCAACAATTTGAATTATTTTTCTGCACTAGGTGTTTTCCTCTATATGGTAGGTAACATCCTCTGTCCCTCCTACATCCTCACCACCCCCTTTCTTTAGTTAGAGATGGTACCTTAGACTTTGAGGAAATCAAAATTACATATATATATATATATATGTATAAAATATATGTAAACATAAATATGTCTAATCTCTTAAATCTCTATCTAGAGATAACAGATGAATACATTACAGTACGGTTTCAGAACAATTTTTCATAATCTGTGATATGAGAAAAGCATGTTTAATCTGTATGAAGCTCAAATTCCATAATATTTTTGTAGTTATATAGTTTTAAGGGAAATGATCATCTGCCTCCCCCCAAAAAATGTTTCAAAGAAAATTCTAGAAGTTTGTCTTCAAGCTTCTTTTTCTGTGGAACTTTATGGGAGCCATAAAAGTGATGGACATGAAGGCATTTCAAGTCTTTGAACTTTTCGAAACTATTTTAGAGGAAATTGAAGAGGCTCCCAATTTTGTACCCATGGGTGGAAAGCAGACCAACACACTCAAATTACATAAGGAACAATCTAAGGGAATCAATACTGAGTTATGTGAACAGACTAGAAATATTGTAAGGAGTAAAACTGCATGACCCAATTCATACCTCACCTTTTTTTTTTTTTTTTTTTTTTGGAACTTAAAAAAAAATTTTTGGCCACACCCTGCAGCACATGGGATCTCAGTTCCCCAACCAGGGATCGAATCCATACCCACTACATTAGAAGGTGGAGTCTTAATCACTGGGTCACCAGGGAAGTCGCTATACCCTCCCTTTCTCATGAGGTTTTGCTCTGTGTAGACTACAGAAAGGAAGTACTTCCAAGTAAACGGATCTGAGTGAATGATCGTTCATCTCAGAGTAATTTTCCACCTAAAATATCTTCCATCTATAAAGCATCTATTCTCTTAATCAGTCCAGAAAGCTCAGAGCCCTCGACTTGGTTGTCCTCTTCCTAACTTCAGTGTCTAACAATCATCCTCCTTCTTCATCACTGTACCCACCAAGATCAGGCTTTTACCATTCATACAATCTACTACAAACAGCTTTCAGACTGGTCTTCCCATTTCATCTTCCACAATATGCCAGAACAATCCTCTTAAAACATAGCCACAAGCATGTCTTTCTCTTTGTCAAAAGTTGCAGTGAAATCCCACTACCCACCACATTAATTATAAACTCTAATGCACGGTTCCATATCAGCTTTCCACTCCCTTTCTCCCCTACAACTGCTCCATAATCAGCCACAGTGGGATTCTTACTACTACCTACATGTCCCCAGAACCTGGACACGTGTACAGTTTCTGCTTATGAGTTTTCATCAGCGTCGAGCATCCTCTGTCTATGATAAGCTGTAGAAATCACACTCATTCCTCAAACATCACCTTTTCTGAATACATTTTCTGATTTGATCTTCCCCAAATAGACGTGACTATGTCTCCATATAAACCCTTCAGCATTTCATTCATACCTCCATCAGAGCACTCACTGATCACACTCTGCTATGTATTCATAGTACAGCTCTTTCATGTGGTTCCTGACTTTTTCTCAAGGCTATGAGCTCCCCAGAGGCATGAAAAGTTTCTTAACTTGCCTGAATATATTAGGAAACATTGCAGGCAGTGCAAATACCAAGTACCTATGTCTGATGAATGGAATATAAGGAAAGATGTGAGGGTAGGGGGAAATGAGCTGTATTCATGGAACAGAGAGGAGCTTAGGATCTCACTGAAATTACTGTCTGGTAATTTCAGTAATTACCAGACTGGGGAGCAGTGGGAGGTAAGGATGAATGGGCATACTTAGTCTGGCTTTCAAAGGCCGCTGACAAATGATGAGTCTCAACCTCCTCTGAAGAAAAAATTGTTGCTTTCATTATATTTATTGCAAACTGTAACTGTTTGATTTGCTCCTTAAGTATTGTCTCTCTGTATGACACACGTGCACACATGGATCCAGATCTATGTCCAAGAGCACGTGGATTATACCTGCCTTGTTCACATTCTCCACTGTCTAGTAGGATGCCTGGAACATGGTAAACATTCAATACATGTGTTCTGAGTGTGTTCATGAAAGCTGTGGATCATAATACCCTGTAAAGATGAGGGGAGGTCATGTGTAAAATGACTAGCACTAGTATTAGCTTTCTGTTTCTCTCTTTTCTTCCTCCCTCCCTCCCACCCTTCCTTCCTTCCTCCTTTTCTCTCCCCCTTCCTCCTTTCCTCTATGAACTACTCATGCATTAATTCATACATTCAATAAATGTGGTAGGCTTCTCTGTAGGCACTGGAGATAAGATAGTGAACAAAAGAGAGAAGTCTCTACTGTCATGGACTTTACCTTCTAACAAGGGAATGAATGATTCACTTTGCAGCTTTAAGGAGTCTTAAGCACGCAGTTATTAAGAAAAAGAGGTTTTGGTTCAAAGTCAGACACATTGGTGGGATTAAACAGAGCCTGGAAGAAGGGAGGCCAATTGCCGTATTGCAGGGATGAGATATATGATGGCTTGGACATGAGTCACAGCGACGTAAGAGAGGAGAGGGTGCGGAAAGCAGTGGACAGGACACCCGTGGGATCTGAGCCATCCAACGGTAAGGAAGTGAGAAGGAGGATGAAAGCTTCCAGTCTTGTTAGCTCGCTCTGCTGCCTTAAATAGAGAGGGAAGTTCTAAGGGGAAGCTGCAGTGGTTCATGGGGTTTGGAATGTGAGATGAGTTAAGTCTAACTTTGAAAATGATTTTTTGAAGAGACAGAAAGAAATCTAGGTGAAAATACTTCACTCTCAAAGTAAAGATTTAGAGCCAAGTGAAAACCAAACTCCCTTCTTTGTTATTATGAATCACTGTTTCATCATTTGAATAAAACATGATATTCTAAGGATCTGTCAAATTCCTTTAGGAAGCTGCTCCTTCACAACATAACCTGGTAGTTATCCTATCCCTACAGTTCCTGAAACACAGCATGCCCCTAAATAATGTTTGTGAATTAAATTAGTTAATAGCAAGCAACATGTCATCAAGCCGAAGAGAAAACTGCACTTGGAGTCAGAAAGAGCTCAATTCAAATGTCTGCCCCCTAAAGTCGGTATAGGCAACCTTACTTACAAAGCAGAAATAGACACATAGATGTAGAGAACAAATATATGGCTACCAAGGGGGTAAAGAAGGTGGGAAGAATGGGTAACTGGGAATGACACATACACATTATCAATACTATACATACAGCAGGTAACTAATGGGGACCTGCTCTCCAGCACAGGGAACTCTCCTCAGTATTTGGTGATGACCTAAGTGGGAAGGAATTCCAAAAAAGAGGGGGTATATGGATATGCATAGCTGATACACAGGTCATATGGTCAAAGCTACGGTTTTTCCAGTAGTCATGTACAGATGTGAGCGTTGGACCATAAAGAAGGCTGAGCACCAAAGAATGGATGCTTTAAAAGTGTGGTGCTGGAGAAAACTTTTGAAGGTCCCTTGGATGGCAAGGAGATCAAACCAGTCAATCCTAAAGGAAACCAATGCTGAATATTCATTGGATGGACTGTTGCTGAAGGTGAAGCTCCAGTACTTTGGTTACCTGATGCGAGGAGCTGACTCATGGGAAAAGACCCTGATGCTTAGAGAGATTGGAGGCAAAAGGAGAAGGGGTCGCCAGAGCATGAGATGGTTAGACAGCATCACTGACTCAATGGACATGAATTTGAGCAAACCCCAGGAGATAGTGGACAGAGGAGCCTGGCTGTGCTACAGTCCATGGGGTGACAAAAGAGTCGGACACAACTTAGTGACTGAACAACAACAACAGCTGATTCACTTTGCTGTAAGGGAGAAACTATCACAACATTTAAAGTGACTATACGCCAATAAAAATTAAAAGAAAAAGCTTGCCCCTTTCCTGCCTCCACTGCTAGTAATATCACCATGGGCAGATTTTTGGCTTGCTTCTTAGTTGCCTAGTCTTTAAAATGGACCATCTAATAAATCCTGCAGTATGCTAGAAGAGCATTCAGTTAAATTAAAGAATTCAAGGTTCCTGTCATCCCAAAGACACAAAAACTGAAGCACTAACATTATTGAGTATTATTATTACCTTTGATACCACACCCTTTAGATTTTGCTGTGGTTTTCACCCTGTCACATTTGACACCTTCTCACTGCTGACATTCGTCCAGGCAATCCAGCTAGAAGCCAGTCTCTTGGCATGACCTCCTGCCACCCAGCTCTCCTAAAGCCTCCACTGGCCACTAAGCTCCTCTCCACATGGCTGGCTGGTCTGTCAGTTCAAATTGCCCAATTTAACTGACATCACCACAGCTTGCAAATTCCAAAATCACTGTTGAGTACTTTAGATTTGGTCATGTTTATGCCTGGCCTACAAACTGGTCCACTGTGTCCTTATTTATAGACAACTTGCAGCATGCAGTGTTTGAAGAGGCTTCAGAGTCCAGCATTCAAAAATACTCTGGAGGTAGATTGCTGTGAAAAGAGCAATCAAAAAATAAATATGAAAACCGAGAAAGTGATGTCTGTACATTGTTTACTTCCAAAAGGTACTAAGAACACAGGGGTGCAGATAGAGCAGGGTTAGTTTTCATGCTCAAGGATATTAGTTCAGAAAGATAGGTTCCTTTCATGATGACCATCCTCCCTTGGTTGAGGCACTATCTTGGGCAGTATATAATTTATCTCAGAATGAAATAAATTTTTCCCAAAGTCTCATGCATTCTATATGAACTGAGTAGAAGTGTTTCAGTAACCTTCACTTTTCTACACTCTACAATCCACTCCAGGCTATAGCAATTTCTAATGAGAAGGACATACTGGATCCTGTATATCTGTGTGTGTGTGTGTGTGTGTGTGTGTGTGAGCGCACACGCACGTGTGTGCTGTATGGCAAGTACTATGGATTGAGTGTTTGTGGCCCCTACAATTTATATATTGTAGTCCTAATTTCCAGTGTGTGGATATTTGGAGGTGGGGCCTTAGGAAGATAATTAGGTTTAGTTGAGGTCACAAGGCTGGGGCCCCTAAGGTGGGATTAGTGTCCTTTACAAGAAAGGAAAAGACCACAACTTGCACTCCTTCTGCCAAGAGAGGACAAAACAAGAAGGTAGCAGTCTGCAAACCAGCAAGCAGACTCTCATCACACACCAGACTGGCTGGCACCTTGATCTGGGACTTCCTGCTTCCAGAGCTGGGGGCAATAAATGTTTGCTGCTTAAGTCACCGTGTCAACTCAAGACAGCAAGTGAACATATCACAATCCTGAGACTACAGATAGGGGACAGGTTAGAAAGGAGAAGGGATGCCCCTGAGATGATGAGGAGGGCCAGTGGCCACCCCAGAGGAAGCCACCATAGGCCTGAGGAATTTGCTGTGGTCACCAACAGGGCACCCTGCCACACCACACCAGGGCCTTGCCCTCATTTTCCGTAGCAAGTCAGACAGCAAGCATCCTCTGACAGCACCAGTGCATTGCCCTGGGATCAGCATTTTAGGTGGGAACAAGATTCACCCTCCCTTCCCCCAGAGGGAGATGGCTTTTTTCTCATCCTAAGGGTTCCATGCAAACTCACAATGGTGACATTTGTTGAGCAGTGGCTTGAATAAAGGGCTCTCAGAAAGCAAGAGGGTAACACAGAGCCTCAATGGGTCTGCCAGGGCGCCACGCCCCAGGAATGCTCAGGAGGCACCCTCGGCCTCCCAGGGAAGGAGAGAATTAAGGATGTCCTCAAAAGGGGAGCGGTACCACCAGGGCTCCATTTGCCAAAACTGAAATGTGGTAAACAAAACATTGCCTAAAAGAGGCTTGTACAGAAATAAACCCTTCATTTGGTTCTAAACTATTTTTCTTAAATGCCAGGTAAACTTCAGTACTCCCTTTTCAAAACAAACAAAAAAGAATCAGAGAAAAGGATTTACCTCTTCCTCCCCTACCCCCCCTCCCATTCACTACAGAATCAAGATGCTTTTATTTTAACAGTGGTTTGGGGGTTAATCCTTTCAACACTCCTTTGGTCTTGTAAATATAAACAAACAAAAAACCTCTGAGTTTTAAATTGCTATAGGTATCACTAAAAGACTGTCTTGGATTTTCTTTGTCTCTGGGGGTAACCATTATGTTCTTCGGGTTGCTAACACTGCAACAAAAACCTAGTTGAGGGTTATCTAGAAAGGTTTTGGTGTTAAGAGTCTGAACATTCCCTTGGCACCCTACACCAAAACATTTAGCCCCTTAGTCAATTTGTTTCTCTCACTTTAAGTCCAACTGCAGGAATTCTTTTGGAAAATCGGATCAGTGACTTTTCCCCGACAAGACACCAGAATCCTGCAGGGTGCATCATCACCAAACAAAAAATGAACATATAAATCCAGTTCCTGCAAACATTCCATCATCTGAGGCTAACTAACTAACTGCCTTTCTAACTAATCATCTAATCAACTAACTGCCTTTCATTCATCAAATTAAACATTTAAAGTATCACCTAATTCATTCTAGAATTGAGGCAAGTTTATACCTTGAATGACTTCCGCAACAGCAGAAAAACCAGAGATCAATTTGATTGTGCAGCTGCGGACGCTGAGCTTCCTCTTTCACCCCAAATTTCCAGACCGTGTTACAAGCCGGGTGTGGTTTTATGGGGGGGGGGGCTGTTGGGTGACTGCCGAGAGGGACCAGAGGGAAGGGTGCAGGGGAACTTGGCAAGAAGAACCTCTCCGGAGGGCATTTGTGATGCCCAGGACCCGCGTTCGGCGCTTACAGAACGTGTGCAGAAGTTTCTTACTACAGAGAAGCCTGCATATCGGAGCAAAACCTGGCTTTGGCGAGTTCGTAAGAACTCAAGGGCGCGCTAGTCTTCACGCAGGCGAACTGCTCACCAGAAAGCTGAGGCCCAGCTCGAAGTTGGGTAAAACTTCGAACAAACGGTGCGCGCGGGCCCGGGGAGGCGGGAGTCATTCTCGTCTAACGGTTTCCCTGTACCGCTAGCAGCCCTCGGCGGGACAGCCGGGTGCAGTGACTCAGAGCCAGTGACTCAGCGACCCCACCCTTCTCCCCCGGGCTTTCCTCGGCCGCCGCCTCGAAGCGCGCACCGTCCAAAGGGGCCCCAGCCCGTTAGGCCCCTAAACAGGAATTCCCAAGACAAGAGGACTAAGACAGACGGGGTCCGCATCGGATCCCCTTTCGAAGCAGGCTGTGCACATACTTCTGCGCGGGACCCGAGACCTGCGTCCAGAGCTGTGCGCGCCCCCACCTCGCGCTCCAATCTCAGGCCCTCTTTGTTTCTTTCTCCACGCCTCCAGATCTGCGGGATCGTGCACTCCCCCTCCTCCAGCTCCTTGGCCCGCGGGGCTCCGCACCCACCCTCTCCCAGCGCAGTAAAGCGCAGCCCAGTTGCGGCACGCCCCTCCCACCCGCGCGCCTCCTCCTCCATCTGTTTGGCGCGGAGCCCGGGACCCCTCTGGTCTAGTCCTGGGGGGTTCCCCTACCACCACTGCGCGACCCCTCCTTTATCAGCACCCAGAGGTGAGCAGAGCTCGGGCCACCATCAGGAAAGCCCCTGAAAGTCCCAGCCCAGCTAAGAAGTAACGGGACTGTGCTCAGTCCCGGTTGGGGAAAATGGGGGAGGAGGACGGCTCCGGGGCGCCCCCGCCCCAACCCCCCGCCCAGCCTTCCCCATTGGCTGGCGCACTCAGTCGCCGGGATGGCAGTGGGAGGGAACCCTCTCACCTAACGCGGTTATAAAAACTGCGCCCCGCGCGGGGTCCGGTCCTCTGCTACTCTCGCTTCGGGGGTCTCCGCGCCAGAGACGCAGCAGCGCTCCCTCTGCCCACACCCACCGCGCCCTCGCGCTCGCCTCTCCTCCCGGAGCCAGTCCGTGCTACCGCAGTCGCCCAGTTCACCGCCACCCTCTGCAGCCATGTCCACCAGGTCCGTGTCCTCGTCCTCCTACCGCAGGATGTTCGGCGGCCCCGGCACCGCGAGCCGGCCGAGCTCCACCCGGAGCTACGTGACCACGTCCACCCGCACCTACAGCCTGGGCAGCGCGCTGCGCCCCTCCACCAGCCGCACCCTCTACACCTCGTCCCCCGGTGGCGTGTACGCCACGCGCTCCTCGGCCGTGCGCCTGCGGAGCGGCGTGCCCGGCGTGAGGCTGCTGCAGGACTCGGTGGACTTCTCCTTGGCCGACGCCATCAACACCGAGTTCAAGAACACCCGCACCAACGAGAAGGTGGAGCTGCAGGAGCTCAATGACCGCTTCGCCAACTACATCGACAAGGTGCGCTTCCTGGAGCAGCAGAACAAGATCCTGCTGGCCGAGCTCGAGCAGCTCAAGGGCCAGGGCAAGTCGCGCCTGGGGGACCTCTACGAGGAGGAGATGCGAGAGCTGCGCCGGCAGGTGGACCAGCTCACCAACGACAAGGCCCGCGTCGAGGTGGAGCGCGACAACCTGACCGAAGACATCATGAGGCTTCGGGAGAAGTAAGGCGGCGCCCACGCGGGGCTGAGGGAGGGATGAAGTGGATACCGAAGCTGCCACGCCCTTAGGGATGCGGCCCGGGGGGCGGGGGGGGGGGGGACAGCGGGGGAGCAGGGTTGTGGCTTAAGCGGCGCGGCCCCGCCCTGAACCAGGATCTTGCAAGTTAGCATTTCCCCTCTACCCCCACTCATTGCCCAAGAACGCACGTTTCAAGTTGCAGACTTTTTAAAACTACCACTGTGTACTCTAAGGCCCTAGAAAAGGATGAACACGATTTCCCCAAACTTTGAGAAAGTTTCCTAGCCCCCTCTGGCGGGCTGCCAGCCAACGGGCCGTGGAGGGAGCGAGACAAAGGGATCGTAGAGTCTCCTCCGCGGTGGGGTGGTGGCGGGCGTCTCGCAGGTCGGGGTGGGCCACAGTGATTGCTTTTCCACGCAGAGGCCAAGGCCCCGCTAAAACTTGCCTAGGACAGCAGGTCTAAGAGCCGCGGTCGTTGGCTGAGCGCGGAGGTGGCGCAGCAACTCTCGGTCTGCGCCACGACTGGGTGTTTGGGTGTGGTCGCCCCGCCCCTGGCGGTTTCCCGGTTCCCCTGTGGTTAATCTGAAACTGTTTCAGGTTGCAGGAGGAGATGCTTCAGAGGGAGGAAGCCGAGAGCACTCTGCAGTCTTTCAGACAGGTTGGTAGATTCCGTTACCACTCGAAGCCACCGGACGCCACCCGCCCACAGAACCCACGGGCAATTCTAAAAGTTCCTTAACCCAAGTCTAAATCATACAAAACTTCACGTCTGCGCGCCAAGCCCCCTAGTGGCAGAGAGAACGCAGTTCTGGATAAAAGCCCTTGAGTGATTAAACCGTTCCGTAGGACATGGTCTTTAACATTTTAAAATTTGTTTCAAGATTCTTTTCCCAAGAAATCATTTTTTTTCCGTTTCGTGTTTGCAACACGTTGATATTTTTATACTGAAGAGTTACAGTTTGATCTAGGTTGCGGTTTTGCCAAAGTTTACTATCTTTTACAAGGCCACAAAAAGCACAATTCTGCCCTGTAGTTTTAGATGTGAAATGGATTGGAGGATAGGAAACTTGGCGTAACTGAACTTCAGCCAGAAATTTTTTCTTCCCGGCAAGTTCTATTGTGGCCCCAAGGTTAGACAGAAGTGTCGCTATGCACAACTCATTTGTGATCTAATAAGGATGAAAAGGAGCCATCTGTCCCCTGGGCTGAAAGGTATTAATGATTTCTACGGGCTTCACTATGGAATGTATATACAGACATTCTGGCAAGTGTGGTGGCTCTGGTCAGAAAGAATAGGAGTTTTTGTGTTCCTGGAGACCCTTTGCAACAGGCTACATTCTTATTGAATATGTAATGATGCAAGCAGTGTTCTAATTGGACACAGGTATTTGCTAACATCCCGTTATCTAATATCTGGCCCAGACTCGAAGTATGTGATGTGAAAAGTTCTTAAAGCTGCAGTCCTACCTCACATTTGGAAAGGCCTTCCTTTTTTGAATCCTTGTATTCTTTAGCATTTTCTCTATAAAGAATAAACCTAAAAATGAAGGCTAGGATTTTAAGAAAAATGGTTTTCTTGCCCTAAAAGTAGATGGTCTTTAAGGATTTTTAACTTAAAGTTGGATCCCAAAGGCGTCTACTTGCCAGCAGTTTTATTCTCCTGAACATTCACTGGAACTGGCTCTAAAATCTCCCTCAGGCAAATAGTCTAGAATACATTTTGAAGCAGAAATGCATTTATCAAGTTAAACACGGAAATGTGTGGTTTATTTCAGTCATTGAGCATTTCTGATCATCATGTCTGCAATGTTTTCTTCCCCAGTAGTAACTTCATATAAAACAATATTAGTATAAATTGTTCCTCCTATTTAGGGATTAGATAAAACCACTCATTCTCTTCAAAGAAGTATAATAACACATAGAACTTTTGAAAATTGAGAATAGTAAATTATCTTTTGCAGGGATTAACAACAAGCAAAAATGATATTTTCCCCTAGATGGATTATTTTATTATCACCCCTTTCTCATATACTTTTCCATGAAGGTGATAGAAACAAGTCAACATTTTAAGACTAACCTGGACTCCAAATATAACTGCTTACAAGATATGTGAAGTGAAAGTCACTTGTGACCCCATGGACTATACAGTTCATGGAATTCCTGCCAGAATACCGGAGTGGGTAGCTTTCCCTTCTCCAGGGAATCTTCCCAAAGCAGGGATCAAACCCAGGTCTCCCGCGTTGCAGGCAGACTCTACCAACTGAGACACAAGGAAAGCCAGCTTACAAGATAAGAGGTATAAAAATCCTAAAGACATTCCCTGAGGGGAAATAAAATCTTTCCACCAGTTTACACATGGTGGAAACATAGGAGGAGACCAGAGCAGTAAAAATTTTACATATAGTATGTGCATGTTGATTAGTCATTCTGAAACAGGCTAACGAACTGAATTGACACAGTACTAAGTGAAAAAGATGCAGACACACCCTTGTGGAATGAGATAGGTGACTTTCAGGAGAAAAATCTACCAGAGAAAGCAAAGCACATACAGTTCAGGGTTACACTTCCTTTTCTTTATTTGGCTGAACCACATTTTTGCCAGTGTACATCCTGAATTGGAATAAAGATCTAGGCTTGTAACTTGAATGTCAGATGACTTACTCGGGATCCCAAGAAAAAATTTCAGAAGATTTGAAGAGACAAACCAGAGAGCTTAGGTATTACGTGCTGAAACTTCAGGAGCACAAATTTCTGTTCTGCATGTTCTCATGTATACATGGAGGTGTGAAATTGATCAGCTCCTGTTATTCTATCAATGTTATTCCATAATGTTACTCCTGCCTCAAAAAAATTTAAAATCCTGTGACACTGATTTTCCAGATTTAAAAAAGTAATGAAAACTTCACTGATACTATGGATTCAATAATGATTGATTGCAGCCTGCCATGCTGGCATACACTTATTTTTAAATATTTATTGGTCACCTTGAGTACAACTCAATGGATCACAATTCAAATTTGTTAATGAAGAGAAGAAAACATAGTATATTGGAGCCCTGGGTGATTTACAAACTTATTTAAAGGTTATAAAATCTGTCAACGCCCTTTTCATAGTAAAGAGGCTAAGTTTCTCTGGTTCATTTAAAATGAATAAATGGGATAAACCACAGACTTTATAGCATCTTCCTCCATGTCCTGTTTTTTTTTTTTTCTTTTTTTTTTTCTCTCTTTTCAAAACAGGATGTTGACAATGCCTCTTTGGCACGTCTTGACCTGGAGCGTAAAGTGGAATCCTTGCAAGAAGAGATTGCCTTTTTGAAGAAACTGCATGATGAGGTAAGAAGAGTCATTGTTTGTGAACGATTGTGGGAGAAGCTGCTCCCGTACTTGGCATGGCTGACCTTCTGTCTTTCTTTCCTCAGGAAATCCAGGAGCTTCAGGCCCAGATTCAAGAACAGCACGTGCAAATCGATATGGATGTTTCCAAGCCTGACCTCACGGCTGCCCTGCGTGATGTCCGTCAGCAGTATGAGAGTGTGGCCGCCAAGAACCTTCAGGAGGCTGAGGAATGGTACAAGTCCAAGGTACAAACAAGCTAGTGTGACCAGAACAGATGGAAACCATGCTGTTTGCTGTACCTGTCTGTGGTTCCTCAGTACCTTTTAGCGCCCTAGCTTAGCTGGCTTTTCTTCTTGCTCGTTTTATTTCTTGCTGCGTTCCCCACCTTTCCCCACCCTTTCCCACTGCCATCTGTCACCCTGCTTCCAGGTAACCCCCAAACCATGCTCTTGACCTCCACCCTCTGCAAATGAGGGCAGCAGAGTGAATTTCTGCTTAAAAATCTCAGCATCCACCTTCCACCTCATTTTCTCTGGTTATCAAAACAGAAGTTTAAACATATCCTGGAAGATGTTGAGTTTGGAACTTTGAGTGTAAAATTTGGTAGGCATCATGCCTTATTTACTTTGTTTGTTTGTTCACCATCTTTAAGCTTTCTCATTTATCCGGGCCACGTAGCTCTTGGAGGATCTGTGGATGAGGCCTGTGGCTGACCCAGGTTTCTGCTTCCTCCCTGACAGTTTGCTGACCTCTCTGAAGCTGCTAACCGCAACAATGATGCCCTGCGCCAGGCCAAGCAGGAGTCGAATGAGTACCGTCGGCAGGTGCAGTCTCTTACCTGCGAGGTGGATGCGCTCAAAGGGACTGTGAGTATCATACTTCATGAAGAGAAGGGAGGTGACCAGCTTGTAGACATTCAGGTGGCCAATCTGAGGGTACTATTGGAAGAAAACTTTGTTCAAAGGGAGAAAAACTGGCATTTTAATCCAAAGAAAATGATTCCATTCAGATTGATTCAAAAAGAACTTGGAGATCCCAAGGTTTTAATTTACCTATATTATTATTTCCACTAGGAAGGAACCTGGTACATTATTTTCCACCAAAAGTTGGAGTTTTTCCCGTTTGCTGCGAGGGGAAATGATTGCAGATAGTTTGGAAATGGTTGGGGGTTGTTGTTGTTTAGTCACTCAGTTGTTTCAACTCTTGGTGACCCCGTTTGGGCTTTCCCAGGCAAGAACACTGGAGTGGGTTGCCATTTCCTTCTCCAAAGGATCTTCCCAACCCAGGGATTGAACCTGAGTCTCCTGCATTGGCAGGCGGATTCTTTACCGCCGAGGTTGGGAGAATAGCTGTTTTTGTTTGTTTCTGGGAAATAACATGAGCCACCTTTCTCATCTTTCCTGCAGAACGAGTCTCTGGAACGCCAGATGCGTGAAATGGAAGAGAACTTCTCTGTGGAAGCTGCTAACTACCAAGACACTATTGGCCGCCTGCAGGATGAGATTCAGAACATGAAGGAAGAGATGGCCCGTCACCTGCGTGAATACCAAGACCTGCTGAATGTCAAGATGGCGCTCGACATCGAGATCGCCACCTACAGGAAGCTGCTGGAAGGAGAGGAGAGCAGGTAGGGAGCAGGGCTCCTGGGAGTGAATTCCTAGCTGCCCTGGGCTGGGTATTGTGTTTTCCACGCACCATTCATTTCATCTTCAGACCCTTTCTTCAAGGTAGCTCCTGACCACTTTTTACATATGAGAAATCTTCAGTTGAGAGAGACTGAGTTCCTTGTCCTAGTTAGTTAATTACCCAAACTGGGATCTGAACCTCCAGTTGATTCTGTGAAAACCAGTAGTCATACTATAGTACTTCCAGTCCCTTGTAGGAAATGCTTGGAGTAAAATATTTAAATGTACTAATAAGACCAGTCATGGGTTAATGCTTCTAAAGCAAATCCGTCACCAGTGAATTATAAGCATGAGTTTTCTTAATCGATGAAAATAAGAACTGTATAAATTTCTCATTGTTTATGAAAAATGTGACTGTTTTTCTTTTTATAGGATTTCTCTGCCTCTTCCAAACTTTTCTTCCCTGAACCTGAGGGGTAAGCATTTGATTATCCTTTATGAAAATTTTTATTCATTTATTTATTCATTTGACTGATCTCTGTGGCATGTAGGATCTTAGTTCCCCGACCAGGGATTGAACTTGGGCCCCCTGCAGTGGAAGCATTCCTAAATATTGGACTGCCAGGGAATTCCCTGTGAAACATTTTAGCAGCTTTTAGCCATTCTGCTTATAAAACACTCATTTTTAAAACTGAAAAATGCCATAAAGAGAAAATTCTCTAGGACAGCCATAATTTTCAAACAAATACTGTTTTATATTCTGTACTTCCAGTTAAATTGAAACTCCATTTTTCTTCCTCCTGATGGAGTAAACACTAAAACAGTCCATCCCATCCTGATGTCTCAGTAACATTAGCCCCTGGGCTTGAAAACAGGTGATAATCTTTTGAGAATTATTTTGGGAATAGTGCCTTAAACAACCATGAACAAAAACGATAATTTTGGGACAAAATTGTTTCTTTTTAAAAATTTCATTTTTACTCATTTGCACCTATTTTCTTCATTCAGAAACCAATCTGGATTCACTCCCTCTGGTTGACACCCATTCAAAAAGGACACTTCTGATTAAGACGGTGGAAACCAGAGATGGACAGGTTGGTATCTTTAAATCAAAAAGAAATAATCTCATGCCAGCATTGATAAGCCTTTAAATCCATAAGTCTGTGTCAGATACAGGTAGCTAATTTGGGAGGTTTGTTTCAATCATGCCTCCTAAAAGGAGAATAGTACTTCTTCCAGCCAATACCCACATCCAACTAATTATTTGGCTCCTAGATGCGAAGGTGAGATAATAGTCTGCCTTTGTCCAAAATTAGTGATTTACTTTGGTTCTTAATTTGAAACAGGAGTACCGTTTCCTTAAGTTACTTCCTAATAAACTAGATTCATGAGACTATGTCATGGATTCATATTGACTATGTCAATATTAGGAGTGTTTTGATCCTGCACATAGGGCCTTCCCTGGACACTCCTAGACCCTGTCGTGGTGTGATACAAAGGCATGGCATATGACTTAGTAGTTTCTCACTACCTCTCTGTGCCAGGAAAGACAAGGTCAAAATGTACTGTAATCTTCAAGTAATCTTCCCCTGCACATCAGATGTACTTGTTATACATTTTAGTATGCTTTAATTGTAAATTTTGCCGCTGACGATTATCATAGCATTCTTCTTCACACACACAGTATTTTTAAGTCATAGCATCCTATCGGATACATATTTTGCCTATAGGTGAAAAGCATCTTACATATGTCTCTATCCCCACTCTCTGTGAGCCTTTTCATACAGAACCAATATAGTCTTCCAATTTTCACAATAAATTATATCCATATCCTAGGATTTTTCTTTGACAGGCTTTAGGGGATCATTTCTTCATTAGTATGTAGTATTGTATTTGATGTGAGTTCTATTTTTCTTAACAGGTTATCAACGAAACTTCCCAGCATCACGATGATCTGGAATAAAAACTGCACATACTCCGTGCAGCAAAATACTACCAGCAAGAAGGAAAAAAAAAAAATTCATATCTTAAAGAAACAGCTTTCAAGTGCCTTTCTGCAGTTTTTTCAGGAGCGCAAGATAGATTTGGAATAGGAATAAGCCCTAGTTCTTGAACCAACACCCGTAAAAGATTTAGAGAAAAGTTTACAACATAATCTAGTTTACCGAAGAAGCCTTGTGCTAGAATACTTTTTAAAAAGTATTTTTGAATACCATTAAAACTGCTTTTTTCCATCAAGTATCTGACCAACTTGTTTCTGCTTCAATAAATCTTTGGAAAACTCTGTTGGTATCTTACTTACTTGATAATATCTAAATAATTCACTAAATTTCATGAGAATATTTATGTTTTGGTTAAGTATTTTTTGGTCTTATTGGTCAAACTGCCACAAAATCAAGGTTAGGTTAATTTGAGAAATTCAACTTTATGTTTGAAACTGAGTTTTTAATTTGGTCATTTTAGGTAGACCTTGCTTCTTTGCAATTCAGTTGCTTTTTAAACTTACATTTGTAAGTTTAGATGTTGTAAAAATAACTTGCAATAACACTAGGTCTTTTCATAAAATGAGTTCAGCTAGGTGCATATCCATGTGTGATTCCAGTTCTAACAAACAGACATCCTAAAATGAAAAACCTGACTAAAATGAAAAGTGCGTTTTGGTATGTGCAGTATGAGTGGCACAAACTCTCCCATGGGGGTTAAAGTGTAGACAACAGCCAGGATGTAAGGGCTGCATCTTCCATTAGCAACATAGAAATGGAACAAATTCATTTAGTTTCAACACCAGGAACTACCCAGTTTTTCTGTGTGTATATCTATATGTGATACCTATATATGTATATATCTGCATGCATGCGTGAGCACAGTCAAGCCCGACTCTTTGCGACCCCATGGGCTATAGCCCTCCAGGCTCCTCTGTCCATGGGATTTCCCAGGCAAGAGTACTGGAGTGGACAGCCATTTCCTACTCCAGAGGATCTTCTTGACCCAGGGATGGAACTATGTCTCCTTGCATTGTTTAGAAGATTCTTTCCCACTGAGTTACTTGGGAAGCCCAAGTGTACTAATAGAACATATATCTACTTACAGGTATGTTTAAAGATTTGTGGTTGAGGAACTGATGTTAGACACAGAATAAAGGAAAATTCTTACCTGTTCCTTGGGCAACAAAATTAACACGGGGTAGAATGATGCTAATCTCTAATCAGCTTTCAAAATCTGGAGCAATGAGCCTGAAGTGCTGTAGTCATGAAAAACTTCCTATAGGTCACACAATGTGAACAGAGTTTAGGAAGAGAGATAAAGTTTAGATAAATAGAAGAGGGAGGGTGTGGCCTGGAGGCAATATGAGTTCTAATGGCCCATTGTGTATTTTGGAGGAAAATTTCCTCTCAGTAAGAAGTTCCTAGACTTCTTTAAGTCCCAATTTCCTGTATTACTATGATTCCCTCTCCTCCAGGAATGCTGTGGTAGGCATTCCTTGTAATTATTTTCTTTCTTTTTTGGCCACTCAGCATGAAGGGGGGGGGTCTTAATTCCTCAACCAGGAATGGAACTCACGCCCGCTGCAGGAGAAGTGCAGAGTCCTAACTACTGGTCTATCGGGGAAGTATCTCCTTGTAATTTTTAAGTGTTTACATCTATCTCTCTGTAGAGTTGATGGAGGACAAAGTAAGATGGTTTACACTTTGTTTACTCAAAGGCCAGGCACTGTGCTAAGTCACATTAGCTATGATTTTCATCATTTTTTATGGTGGGTACTGCGTGAGTAAAGAAAGAATTGGCCTGGGAAGTGACCTCTAGTCAAGTTGCTTTACATCCTAGTCTGTGTGGGATGGTCTTGGTTTATGCTTACTGATTAACAATGCCCCCTTTTCAGACTCACAAATGTACTAATTTGAACAATAGATTCCACCTGTTGGTCATCCTATCCTTAGCTTAATATCACAGGAAAAGGTGTTACTGCTGTGATTCCTGGAGTGGTCCTGCACCCCATACCTCACCCCACCCCCATGTTTGAACAACTGACATGTGTATCACCAGAGGAAATATCCAGGTGCTTGGACCCTGAAGAAACTTTGATTTTTTGTTGGTGGTGTTGTTCTTTAGTCATTTTCATCACATCCCTCTCAGCCTCCTAGCCATATTTTTTCTGTCTCATCATTTGTACCCTACCTTTGGCTTATGAGGATCATGCAGGGAAGACACCAGGCCCACACTGGTTTTCTTCAAGCTTGTAACTTTCATATTAATAAATAAAGCTTAGTTTCCCTTGTGTCCCCCAACCCCAGGAAAAAGGAACCTAGATGACAAGTTCTGCCAAATATCTTGAGACTAGTGGGCTCCCCACCCTCAAAATTCCCTTACAGCTCTTTCTAAAAATCACCTCCCTGAAACGAAAAAGATGAGCTCATCTCCCTTATCTCCAACTGTCAGAAACCAGCCTTTTGTGGGAAAAAAAAACAAAAACCCAGGGCCCACCTTAGAGGAATTCAAATCTATGTAAGTCTTTTTAATTTTTATCATTAGTCCTACTGTTAGCATTGTCCTTACCTTCCACTTTGAAAAACTAATAAAAAGAAAGGATGTTCTCACCACCTACAATGAAATAAAGATGAATGCTTGGTTCTTTTATGCATAACATTAATCCTAGATTAAAGGAGATTAAAAAAAAAGTAGGGATGGGGAGAAGAGAATGATGCATAAAGTGTGAAGTCTCGAGAAAGTGACCAAGGGGATGGTGCAGTCTGTGGAAATAATGTGAAAATTAAGTCTTTCTGAGGTTTCTCACCATCGTGACAGATGGCAGAGGTGCCTGGTGACTGAGACAAACGGTCTGACTCAGTTACAGCATGTCTGATGTGAGCCAGCCCTACCTCCCAGCCCTACCAGCCTCTGACAAAGGCGCTAGGAGACAAATCTCCTTCCCAAGGCTGTGGGACTGAGGCGGGTGGTGGGTGTGAGGTGAGGGGGAGGGGCAGGGGGACAGTAGCTTCCCCTGGCCTCTTCCTGAAGAAAACAAGGTTGAAACAGACACTTTGCCCCAAAGAAGGCTCTCACTCCAATCTGCCAGGCTTCAGCTGAAAAAAGGGTCTCCATATATCCACTGGGGTAGGACATAACAAAGTACCACAGAACGAGCGGCTTCAACTACAGAAATGAATATTCTCACAGTTCTGCAGGCTGGACATCCAAAGTCAAGCTACCAGCAGTGTTGGTTTCTTCTGAGAACTCTCCCCTTGGATTATCTCTTCTTATAAGGAAATCAGTCATAATGGATTAGGACCTCATTTTATCTGAATCACCTCTAAAGACACTATTTCCAAATACAGTCACATTCTGAGTTAATGGGGGATTAAATGGCAGCCCACTCCAGTGTTCTTGCCTGGAAAATCCCATGGATGGAGGAGCCTGGTTACAGTCTACAGACTACAGTCCATGGGGTTTGCAAAGAGTTGGACACAACTGAGCGACTTCACTTCACACAAGACACCAACGTAAGAATAGCAGAAGGGGTTTGGCGGGGCGGGGGAGGGGGAACCTGGGGACAAAGGACACAAATTCAGTCCTTGACAGGGTCACTGTTAAACACTGGGAGACCATTCTCCTTGTCTGTACTTGAAATAGGTCTGTGATGGAGGTCTGCAAAAGGCCCTAAACTTGCAAAGTCAGTGACCGCGAATACACTGCTTAAAGACTTGTAGCCACATGTGACCGGTCAATGTCTCTGGTTTTTTTTAAACCCCCTCTCATGGTAGAGAAGAGTTTGAGATAAATGCTCCGGAGACTTGCTCCACACAGTTATCTTATAAGGCGAGTATTTCTTTTAGGGCAGGGTAGAAGGTGAGCAGACAACCATGGAAGGCTCTGGGGAAGTCAACAGAATCTAATAGGCTGTTCTCAGAGAAGATTCTCTTCAGTTCAAGAAGACTAGTCTAAAGCTACAGACTCGTAGGAAGTTCAGGTTCCCTGTATGTGTCAGGCGCTCACTGGGTGTTGGCTGGGCAATCACAAAGTCAGATCCTTTATTGAGTTCATAGTCTACCCATTAACTGGAGAAGAACAGAGCTATGTACTGAATGGTCATGCCCCTCCTCAAATTCATATGTTGAAATCCTAACCCCCAGCGTGATGGCTTTAGGAGGTGGGGCCTTCAGAAGGTGATTAATTAATTGTGGGAGGTAATTCATGAGGTGGAGCCCTCTGGAATGGGATATAAAAAGACACAAAGAACTTGCTTTCCCTCTATTCTGTGTTCCACCCTGTGAGGATAAAAAGAGAAGCCCTAAAGAGAAGGGGTCCCCAAGCCCTGGGCCGTGGACAAGTGCCAGGCCTGTTAGGAACCAGGCTGTATGGCAGTAAGTGAGCAGCAAGTGAGCAAGCAAAGCTTCATCTGTTGTTTACAGCCACTCCCCAGTGCTAGCATTACGGCCTCCTCTCATTATCAGTGGTGGCATTAGATTCTCATAGGAGGGATCTGGGTTGCATGCTCCTTATTATGAGTATCATCCCCAAACCATCCTTGCCCCTCCCCCCAACCCCAGATCCATGGAAAAAAATTGTCTTCCTAGAAACTGGTCCCTGGTGCCAAAATGTTGAGGACTGCTGATCTAAAGGAAGCAGGTTCTCATCAGACACAAGATCTGCCGGTGCCTTGATCTTGGACTTCCAGCCTCCAGAATTGTGAGAAGTAAATTTCTATTGTTTAAGTCCCCAGTCGATGGTATTATGTTATAGCAGTCTGAACTGACTAAAGCAAACAGGGGATGTTGTTAGGATGCATTTTACTTCACAGATGTTGCAAAGCAGCTACACAGGTCACTTCACATCCATTCAGCTTTCCTTAGGCTGACCTAACCAGGAGAAGGCTCTTGTTCTGTCCTTGGCATTCAGACTGTGGCTTTGATGCTGATCTTAACTTGACATGGGCTCCTGTCTCTCCAGATCATGAAACTTCCCTCTATTTTCTTTTATCATTATTTTATTTTAATTAATTTATTAATTAATTGCAAATTATATTATTTATTTGGCTGCATCGGGTCTTAGCTGTGGCATGCAGGAGCTTCACTGCATCATGTGGGATCTTTCATTGCAGCACATGGACTCTCTAGTTGTGGCAGGTGAGCTCAGTAGCTGCTCTGCAGCATGTGAGATATTAGTCACCCGAGCAGGCATCAAACACGCATCCCTTACACTGCAAAGCAGATTCTTGACCACTGGACCACCAGGGAACTCCTAATTGTAATTACACTATTTTGTAATGTTGGTTTAAAGGTCGTTGTTTGCTAATGTCAACATGTGAATCACATATTATTTTGTTTATAGGGTCTGTTTTCTCTTTGGATTTTTGTTTTGGGTTTTTGATTATTTTAACATGCCTCATTATTTTTTACTGAATACTGAAGATTTTAAATGATGCTTGTTTAGGCTCTGAACAATATTTTCTTTTCTTTTCTTTTTTAGTTTATCCTTTCAACTCCTTTTTATTTTTATTTTTTCATTTATTTTTATTAGTTGGAGGCTAATTACTTTACAATATTGTAGTGGTTTTTGTCATACATTGACATGAATCAGCCATGGATTTACATGTATTCCCCATTCTGATCCCCCCTCCCACCTCCCTCTCTACCCGATCCCTCTGGGTCTTCCCAGTGCACCAGCCCCGAGCACTTGTCTCATGCATCCAACCTGGGCTGGTGATCTGTTTCACCCTAGATAATATACATGTTTCGATGCTGTTCTCTCGAAACATCCCACCCTCGCTTTCTCCCACAGAGTTCAAAAGTCTGTTCTGTACATCTGTGTCTCTTTTTCTGTTTTGCATACAGGGTTATCATAACCATCTTTCTAAATTCCATATATATGCATTAGTATACTGTAATGGTCTTTATCTTTCTGGCTTACTTCACTCTGTATAATGGGCTCCAGTTTCATCCATCTCATTAGAACTGATTCAAATGAATTCTTTTTAATGGCTGAGTAATATTCCATGGTGTATATGTACGACAGCTTCCTTATCCATTCGTCTGCTTGTGGGCATTTAGGTTGCTTCCATGTCTGGACAATATTTTCATTCTCTAAAAATGAAGAGAAATCTTCTTTTCATAAGCAAATAGAGTACTTGCATGTCATCTTGATCCTGGTAAGACTTAGTTTTGACTTTTGTTAGTCCTCGACTATTTTAACCCCATCATCTTAGCTCTGGTCTTCATCTCTCAGGTGTGATCCTTAGCCTCAGAATGGGACATTTCTGGATCTCAGCTGCAGCCTGCATGTGTTTCCCAAAGCCCTTCCACTTTGGCAGAAACTCTGGCCTCCGTTTCTCCAGAACTATGCAGGTATTGAAGTCTCTGCCCAGCTTTTAGTTTCCCTGCTCCTATTTTCTGCTGGGTTTCTTGAAATCTCACCCTGAACATATAGAGCTTTGGAGGTGGCCAACAATTTGAATGTTTCTCTGGCAACTTAGCCCTGAAAGAATACCGTTTTATGCTTGCAGTCTCTCTCTCATTTTCACATTGCCTTCATGGGAAAAACCAAGTGAATGTGGGTTTCAATTTGGACTCTTTGTCTCTCCCAAGGCATATAACCATTAATCTCCATTCTTGACTGTACTGGTTGTCCTCAAAACATTTACACAATTGCTTGCATGGATGAATGTGTGTATCTGTTTACTCCAGCTATTACAGTTGTTTTCATGGAGAAAACAGGTACTCGGTTATCAGTTGCCACTATGAATGATACAGTTATAAAACTCAGCAGCTTAGAACAATAATTCATTTTTCTGTGGGTTGACCAGGCTCAGCCGGGGAGCCTGCAACTACTGTCAGGTGGTATCTAAGGCTGGGGTCATCTGAAGCCCAAATTGGACTTGACACAGAATATGACTTCTTCATTCTTAAGTCTCTTCCTTCAGCGTTCCATGGCCTCTTTCATTTTCCACATATTGTCTCATAATCCACGGCTTACGCTTCTAACAGCATGGTGTGAGGATAGTAATACTTTTTACCACGTGACTCACTGCTAACAGCCAGGAAGCACAAATGTCCAGGTTTGATAAGAAATACGTCTGTAAATAACACAGCATAATTTCCACTGCACTCCATCAGTCAAATCAGTCACAGAGACCACAAAAATTCAAGGGTGGAGAAATAGACTCCACCTCTCAAGGTGAGACTGGCAAGGTCATATTAGAGAAGAGCATGTGGAATGAGAGAATGTTGTAGCCATCTTTGGAAAATACAGATTGCCATAGAGTTTGAAATCAAAAGTCCCAATCAAAACTGACTTAAGATGACAAAGAAAATCTGAATAATCGTTCTTAAAAGAAAACATTAAGAACAGATTCCCAGCAGTTGAATTCCACCAAACCTGTAATGGATACATTCCAAGTCATCACAAACACTTTCAAATCATAAAAATAAGAGAAACTTTTCTAACTATTTATATGAATACAGCACAATCTTAATCCCCAAACTAGACAAAGACCCAGTAGAGACAAACACTACTGGTCAACATTATTCATGGATAGAGATGTAAATATCCTCACAAAACATCAGCAAACCTAACTTGTGTTGGCTGAGGTTCTCTGAACAGCCAAAGATGGAATTAGGTGTACAAGAGATTTATTCTGATGGATAAATAGGAAGACATAGGAAGAGATACGTGAGCTTTTAGGTTGCAATATAGGCATGACAATAGTGAAAGGAGAAAGAAGGATGGAATAGTAGGGATATGAGATTATTTTAATATTAAAAATTGATTAACATAATTTAACATTTTAACATATTAAAGGAGAAAATCATATGATCCACTTAATAGATTTTTTAAAAAATCCATAAAGGTCAACCTCTAATTATTATAAAAACTTTTACAAAAATAAGAATGTACAGGCTGTTTCTTAACTCAATATGAGAGAGCTATGAGAAACCAACAGTAAACATAAAAAATGATGGTGAAATAATATAATTATTATTCTTTTTAAGATCAAGAAAAACAGAGATACCTCCATCCCTGCTCCTATCCAATACTGTACCATAGGGAAAAAGAGACATAGTAATAGAAAAAGAGATAAAACTGTCATTAACTGCAAACAATATCATTGCTTATTTAGAAAACTCCAAACTATTTACAGACAAATTATGTGCCAAGAAAAGCAATGGGCTGAGAACAAATAAGATTTTCTCTGAGATAAGATGAACACCGCATTAGAAAGATATGTCTTACCAGATGGGGTATAGTAAAATATAATGATATAGTACCGGTGTAAGGACAGACATCAAGAGAATATAATAGAGTATCCCAAATAAACCCATGGATCTCATCCTCTCCTTCCCTCCATGAGATCTATGGGTTTATTTGGGATACTCTATTATATTCTTTGGATGTCTGTCTCTACTAGGATTGACATATATACACTTGTGTGTGTGCATGTGCATGCTCAGTCATGTCCGATTATTTGCAACCCTATGGACTGTAGCCCACCAGGCTCCTCTGTCCATGGGATTCTCCAGGCAAGAATACTGAAGTGGGTTGCCCTGCTCTTCTCCAGGAGATCTTCCCGACTCGGGGATTGAACCCATGTCCTTATGCCTCCTGCATTGGCAGGCAGTTCTTTACCACTAGCGCTATCAGCTGATTCACACTGTTGTACAGCAGAAACCAAGGTAATATTGTAAAGTAATTAGACTCCAATTAAAAAAAAACCAACATGGATCTTAGTTTGGGCTGCTATAACAAAATATCATAAACTGAAGGTCTTAACAAACATCTATGTCTCACAGTTCTGGAGGCTGAGAAGTCCAAGATCAAGAATTGGTTCTGGTGAGAGCACACTTCCTCGTTTGCAGATGACCACCTTCTTCCTGAATCCTCACATGGCAGAGAGAGAGGGAGAGAGAGGAAGGGAGGAAGGGAGGGAGGAGAGAAGGAAATTGGGAGCTATTTCTCTGTTCTGTTCATACAAGGGCGCTAGTCCCATCGTCAGGATCCCATTCTTATGACCTCATCTAACCCTAATTACTTTGAAAGGCCCCTCCAAATACTTCACACTGGGGTTTAGGGGTTTCAGATTTTGAGGAGACATAAACATTCAGTTCATAACAAGTGCATGGAAATTTGCTTTATGACAGAGTGAGCATTGTTCTAACATATGTTAGTTGGAAAATCATCTTGAAAAGGACCCTTAAAGGGGAGATGCACCATTGTATATCCAAAGTTTTTCCCCAAGCCTTTCTGTAATGAGACCCAATCTTGTCTTTCAGTCACCGTCTTCTTGAGCTTGAAGCAATGTATCCTTACTTGAGGAAAAGAGAGGGTAACTGGATGGTTTTAATGTCCCTTTATGATTTATCAAGGATTTGACACTTCACAAATTCCATACCTAATAGTTCACTATCTATAAACAAAATTTATTTTTTAAATTTAGTTTTTATATTGGGATATAGTTGATTTACAATGCTGTGTGTTTCAGGTATATACAAAGTGATTCAGTTATACATATAACCCAGGGATTGAACCCAGGTCTCCCACATTGCAGGTGGATTCTTTACCAGCTGAGCCACCAGGGAAGCCCATTATACATACACATGTATCCATTCTTTTTCAGATTCTTTTCCCATTTAAGTTACTACAGAGTACTGAGTACAGTTCCCTGCAGTAGGTCCCTGTCAATTATTTGTTTTATATATAGTAATGTGTATATGTTACTCCCAATCTCCTTATTTATCCACCTTCACTTTTCCCCTTTCAAAACCAAAAGCTTGCTTTTGAAATCTGTGAGTCTGTTTTGTAAGCAAGTTCATTTGTATTATTTTATTTAGATTTGACATATACGTGTTACCATATCTTTCTCTGACATCCTTCACTTAGTATGATAATCTCTAGGTCCATCCATGTTGCTGAAAATGACATTGTTTCATTCTTTTTATGGCTGAGTAATATTCCACTTCATATATATTTATGGCATCTATTTTATTCATTCTTCTGTCAATGGACATTTAGGTTGCTTCTATGACATGGCTATTGTAAACAGTGCTGCTATGAACACTGGGTGCATGCATCTTTTGAACAAAATGAATTTTATATTACATAGTCTAAAGTAAACTCTAGGAAGCCTGTATTATGCTTGAGAATCTCAAAAGGCTTTCTTTTCCCATTTATTGCCTATTTTGCTCCAGCACAACAAATTCCATCTTTCAATTCCAATTAAATATGGATAATTTTAAATTATTGTGCTATAGTCCATGGGGTCACAAAGAGTCGGGCACAACTTTAACTGTGTGGATCACAACAAACTGGAAAATTCTTCAAGAGGTGGGAATACCAGACCACCTTACCTGCCTCCTGAGAAATCTGTATGCAGGTAAGAAGCAACAGTTAGAACCGGACATGGAACAACAGACTGGTTCCAAATTGGGAAAGGAATACTTCAAGGTTGTATATTGTCACCCTGCTTATTGAACTTATATTTGGAGTACATAACGCCAAATGCCAGGCTGGATGAAGCAAAAGCTGGAATCAAGATTGCTGGGAGAAATATCAACAACCTTAGATATGCAAATTATACTACCGGTATGGCAGAAAGCGAAGAAGAACTAAAAAGTCTCTTGATGAAAGTGAAAGAGGAGAATGAAAAAGTTGGCTTAAACCTCAACATCCAGAAAACTAAGATCATGGCATCTGATCCCATCACTTCATGGCAAATAAATGGGGAAACAATGGAAACAGTGAGAGACTTTAATTTTGAGGGTTCCAAAATCTCTGCAGATGGTGACTGCAGCCATGAAATTAAAAGATGTCTGCTCCTTGGAAGAAAAGGTACGACCAACCTAGGCAGCATATTAAAAAGCAGAGACATTACTTTGCCAACAAACGTCCATCTAGACAAGGCTATAGTTTTTCCAGCAGTCAAGTATGGAAGTGAGAATTGAACTATAAAGTAAGCTGAGTGCCGAATAACTGATGGTTTTGAACTGTGATGCTGGAGAACACCCTTGACAGTCCCTCGGACTGCAAGGAGATCAAACTAGTCGATCTTAAAGGACATCAGTCCTGAATATTCATTGGAAGGCCTGATGCTGAAGCTGAAACTCCAATACTTTGGCTACCTGATGCGAAGAACTGACTCACTGGAAAAGACCCTGATGCTGGGAAAGATTGAAGGTGGGAGGAAAATGGGACGACAGAGGACAAGATGGTTGGATGGCATCACTGACTTGATGGACATGAGTCTGAGCAAGCTCTGGAAGTTGGTGATGGACAGGGAAGCCTGGCATGCTGCAGTCCATGGGGTTGCAAAGAGTCAGACACTACTGAGTGGCTGAATTGACTGATGGATAATATAGACCATGGGCTTCCCAGGGCACAGTGGTAAAGAACCCACCTGTCAGTGCAGGAGACACAGAGGACGTGGCTTCGATCCCTGGGTTAGGAAGATCCCCTGGAGTAGGAAACGGCAACCTGCTCCAGTATTCTTGCCTGAGAAATTCCATTAACAGAGGAGCCTGGCAGCCTCCAGTCCATGAAGTCATAAAGAGTCAGACACATCTGAGCAACTAAGGACACACATTTTAGCACGTTTATACAGTTTAAGGTTATGGGTAGAGTAAGATCATTGAATATTCTCACCATCTCCAGACAATAACTCTTTCCCTCTGTGGTTCTTTGGTCATAAAGTGGTTTATGGGAGAACTAAACATGGAGAAAGAGGATGACTGCCTCCAGGTGGTTGGGTGAACTGTCTATGAAACTATGCAATCAGCTCCAGGCAGAATATATTTCAAAATGTTTTTCCCTGTGGAGTTTGGCAAAAACAGGCAATTTTTTGTTCCAACTGCCATGTGCTTCAGCAAATCCCTCCTGCTGTTCTGAGTAGTCACCTTTCAAGCCCACAAGTGACTGAGTTCTTTTTTTTTTTGACTGAGTTCTTTTACTTCAAACTGACAGAGCAGAGCTGAAGCAGAATATTATCCAGGCAGTGGCAGTTTGTTCCGGTCAACAATTTGATGTACTCAGACCTCTGCCTGGCTTTCAATACATTTCTTGGCCGACCATGAAGTCCTCTTGACAGTACCGTGTTGATGAGATTTTATGGTCTCTGATAAAATCAGCAACAAGTAAGATTTCGCAGTGGGAACAACCATCTAAAATGGTTGATCAGAAAAAAAATCTGAGGTGATCTACTCCAAAACAACTCTTGTGTTAACATAATTTGGTGAATGGACTTCCTTTTAAATAATCTCTGTAAGTAAATTTTGAGTTAATAATATTGGAGCCCACCAAAATGACACAAAGTTGAATTTCAAATACTGTTTGTGTGTGTGTGTGTGTGTGAGAGAGAGAGAGAGAGAGTTCTAAAAAATGTTATAAATACGTTCCTGCCAAGGATGGACTATTGTCTTCAGGCCAAAGCTTAAGAAGATAAAGTATAGCATCCAACCAGTTGCCCAGAGGAGAGAGAAGTATGCATTTTTCAAAACAAACAACTTTTTAAATTGAAGTACGGTTGATTTACAATGTTGTGTGACTGCAAGGAGATCAAACTAGTCAATCCTAAAGTGCTTTATCCAGCACAGTACATAAAACTGGGGCTGCTACTTGGCTGAGCACGCTGTAGTCTTCAGTCATTTTCCTGGATCCAGTGAGTTTCTGCAAGGCTCATACTGGAGAATTAAATGGGGATGTGATAGACACCACCACCCTAGCATTCTTTTGGTTTCAAATGGGGGCATGAATCTTTGCCATCCTTCTGAGATGTGAAATTGTTTGTGATTTAATATCTTGGCTGGGAAAATGGAGAGGGGGTTATTTTCACTTGGCCTTTCCTAACCATGATAGGTGTCACTTCTCAGGTTACAGTTCAACTGTCGTGTATGTCCATTTTGATGACATACTCAGGGGCCAGGAAAATGACCAGTGGGTGAGTCTATAGATCCAGTGGACCCACTCTGAGCTGGACTTTATCCAGGACTCGATTTGTCTCCTGGACCCCATAATCCTTCATTCCAGCAAGGAGGCCATGGAACTGCTTCAGACCTCGGTACCATTGTCAATTCACATCCTGTGTCCAAAAGCCCTCAAAAAATTAGACTATTACTCTTTCTGAGAGTATAGTCACTTAAGTAAATGACTACAGGTCCTTTTAGAGGAAAGACTTGGGGATAATTTCAGGAATTATTGCTGAAGCATCTCAGGGTTCTTTCTCTAGGGCCCCAGCCACCTTTAGAGTCAACGTGTTCCAGATCTGAACACTGGCTCAAATCAGAATTGAGCAAGATATCAAAACATTTTAATGGGGGATTTCCCTGGTGGTCCAGGGTTAAGACCGTGTCTTCCAATGCAGGGTTGCAGGTTTGATCCCTGGTCAGGGAACTAAGTTCCCACATGCTTTGAGGCCAAAAAACCAAAATATAAAACATAAGCAATATTACAACAAATTCAATAAAGACTTTAAAAACTGTCCACATCAAAAAAGTCTTAAAGACATTTTAATAGGTGATCACCACCTGCCTTTTCTTCCTCCACTTTTGCTTTCTTTGGGTTGGAGAAATTAAGAAGCATCTTTGTTGGGTAATTGTCTGTTTTGCCCATAAGGAAGCCAGGGTCTATTAACCATCTCCACCATTTCCCGTGGGTCAAGTCTCTTTAGTTTCCCTTCCAATCTTGCCAGCCATGATGGTAACTGTGGCTTCATAGCTACTAATGGTTACAGGACCCTTCATGCCCCCATCCTTAGGTCTGTTAACAAACCTAGCTCTTGTGTCTGCCTCATGGAGCCCTGGCCTGCAAATTTCATCTTATCACCTGTTTTCTCTGACCACTCCTGATCCCAGCTGTGTCTGTTCAGATCTTCCAAGGAGTAGAAGCCAAAAAGGAATGGATATGCAAAAGATTTATTGGATGAAATACCTTATGAGGGACACAGGGAGCTAGAGAAGTAGGGAGGGAGAACCTTCAAACTACAAAGCAAGTCTGACATCTGTGAAAGGAGAAAGGGAAGGAAGAATTGAGTGAGAAGAGCCTTTGATTACAGTGCTATTCTAAGAAAATTTTTGGCCAGACCAATGAGGACTCTTGAGCAACAGTTATCCTTTAGAGAAATATTGCATCCAACAGATGGTCCTACTCCAGGACACACGTTACGCTCAGTCGTTGTCTGGAAATAGCCTAAAGGTAGCACTGACTGAAGATGACTGGAGACTCCAAAGCAGACCTCAAAAAGTGACAGACGGAGACAGTCAACTATGTTCTTCAGTAGGTCTTTTTGAAGGGAGTTTTGAACCATCATTGTCACCTCACCCAGGACCACACAATAATTCTTGTTAAAGAATATTTCCTTGGATGCAACATAACCTGCAAAGATGCTCTAACTCTCCAAAGAGAAGAAACTATCGCATTATTAGACAGAGCAGTGTCTGCCCCTCTGTCATTCTCTTGTTCTTCAGACTGTGTCCTGGTTCTGTGTGCATGTGAGTAAAGAAATCCATTACTTACTTATCAACTATTTTTTCTTTGCCGGGGTGGAGAGGAGCCACTCTGCATGGCATGTGGGATCTTAAGTTCCCTGACTAGGGATCAAACTCGAGCCCCCGGCAGTAGAAGCACTGAGTCCTAACCACTGGACTGTCAGGGAAGGCCACATCCATCTTTTAATGGCCTCCCTTTAGCTTCATGAAGGCCCTGCTAAAGTTTTTAAATGATCATTTTCCTTTAAGATCATTTCCTTGAAGAGACTTTCTTCTTCACTTTCTGTTCCTTTTCCTTATTTTCTCCACTACACTGTCTATAATGTTATTATATACTTGTGTGTTTGTTGATCCATTTTCTGTGTCTCCTGTGCCGTGGTTAGTCACTCAGTCACGTCCAAATCTTTGTGACCCTATGGACCATAGCCCACCAGGCTCATCAGTCCATGGGGATTCTCCAGGCAAGAATACTGGAGTGGGTTATCATGCCCTCCTCCAGGGGCTCTTCCCCACCCAGGGATTGAACCCAGGTCCCTCTCATTGCAGGCAGATTCTTTACCAACTGAGCCACTAGGGAATAATGTTATATATATTTGCGTGCTTGTTGATCCGTGTTTTCTCCATCCCCTATTTGAATGTAAATTCCATGGCAGATGGGATCCCTTTTTCGTTGTTCACTACCATATGTTTAGTACCCAGCATACACTTGCCTGACACATAGTATATGCTTAATATATGATGATTAAATGAGTATATCAAATCTTAGGCAGGTCAACTATCCCAGATATCTCTAAAACTAATCCCTAGAGTAGGAGGTGAAGACAGAGCAAAGATGTTTTTCTAGTTGGATTCTGGAGATCTCACAGTAACCCTATAAATTAGGCTTATCACCCCCATTTTGCAGATGAGTAAACTGAGGTTTATACAGAAATTAAGTAATACAAAGTCATCCAGCCAGTAAGTTACAAAGCTGGAATCTGAATCCATATCCAAAGCATATGCCCTCAGATGGCAGCCTGGATGGGAAGGGAGTTTGGGGGAGAATGGATGCATGTATATCTACGGCTGAGTTCCTTTGTTGCCACCTGAAATTATCACAACATTGTTAATGGACTATATTCCAATAAAAAATAAAATGCTAAAACAACAAAAAACAAAGTGTGTGCTCTCAACCACTATTGAATACTAAGAACAACAACAAAACCCCAAAACCTAGCTTATAAATAGACGAGTTCCGAAAAAAACTCCATTTTTTCAGAAACTAGCTCCATTTCCAAACTTCATGAAGAGAGTAACTCTCACCATCCATCTATATAATTGCTATATAGATCAGATACCATGAAGTAACCCTAAAGTGCTTCAAAATTTTCCAGCTAACAGCTGATCATGTCCTCTTTTGCAAAATGTGAACTACAATGTTCGCTAATTAGGCTTCTTAAGGGCTTAAATGTTCCACACAGAATATGGGAAATCCAGAGAACCATTAAGTCCTTATCTGGTGCCAAACTGAATGCTATAGTGTATTTTCCTGGTATTTTAACCTGTCTAGCACCTAACGACTCAGAAAGTGTTACTCTTATTTAATCCCTCTCAGGATTTCTTTTTTTTTTTTCTTACCAAGAAGCTACTAATAACCTCCTTTGTTAGCGAAGTTAGTCTCTTCAGATACCTGTCAAATGATTTTCCGTGGCTAATCTAACGCAAAAGTAAAAAAAGGAGCCAAATTATTTTGGAAAGCAGACAAGAAAAGGCCCTCAGCTGGGAAGTGTTTAATTGTTAGTAGCATACCTACTGCTGGCAGGAAGAAGAGAAGCCACACAACTCAAACACCAGCGTCTAAAATCAAATGCACGTCGACTTAAATTCCAGCCTTCTGTTCACCTGATAAATTATTCAGCCTTCTTACACATTTAATAAAGTTCTGAAACAGGTCCCAGAAAATATCTGCATATAAAATATAATTTGAGAAATAAATAAAACCTTGGTAGGAGGCAACGGTCTTACCCGAGGTAACTCTGATAAAAGTACTTAGAGTGAGCTGTCTGTCCTGCTGATTTCTGAGTCACTTTTTTCAAGGGGCAGTTCTTTTTGGCTTGGCATTGAACATGACAGTAGCTGATTAATTCCTGGAGAGTGGGGTGGGTTTGATTGACAAGCCAGAAGCTCGATGAAATCTGGCTTTTTAGTATCCTCAAATGTTTTTTCCCAACCTCGGCACAGGAAGATCTCCCTGGGATAAAATCCTTTATTTGAATCTTTTCCATAAAAAAGACATCTGTGTGTGAGTGTGTGTGTGTGTGTGTGTGTAAGAGAAAGAGATAGAGAGCCAGAGACAGAGAAAACTGCTTCTGGGTCATTAACATCTTTGAAGATATCAGCCTAAGAAGACTGCTTTGAGTGAAAATGTAAAAACAAACAAGCAAAAAAACAACAATAACGAAACTCATTCATTCAAGACAATTGATGACAGAGTGGTAGGGCAAAAACCTAAATGGCCACTGTGGTGTCCAAAGAAATACTGACATCTACTGGTAGGTCTAGAAATCATAGGGCTTGTCCAAGGGCCACAATGAGCTATATGAAAATGGAGGGATGGATACCCATCCACTGGACACAGATCTATTTAAGTAAAAGATGAATTTATTATAACCATTAAAACCATTTCTGAATTTTCCTATTATTTACTATAGTCCTTTTATCTGCCAGATAGATAGAACCCCTATACTTGAAACATTAAGGAAGAGAGCAGCACAGTCAAGGCAAGTGTAAAATAAATCGAATTCCTTTCTATCTTTTTATGACCCCAAAACATGCCTTTTCAAACAGTACTTCAAAAAGCAGCACTTCAAACAGTACTTCAAAAAAAAAAGAATGGAAAGTCACATTGCTCAGCCGGAAGATATACCTGTGTTCAAATCCAAGGTACCTCCATTTGGCTTTGTAGTTTCTATGAAGTTACTTAATCTCTCTGAATCTCAATCTTCCCAGATAAAAAGAGGATTAAGAACACCTGCCTGGGATGACAATGAGAAGCAGTGGATATAAAATGGCTTGCTTACATTAAATACTAAATAATGGACTTGCTATCATATGTTAAGAACAGGAAACTTTCTAGGGCTATTTGGTTCTTGATTGACCAAGCTACAAATTTGGGAGAGTGCTTCTCAAACTTTAATTGGCATGCAAATTATCAGGAAATCTTGTTGAAATGAAGGTTCTGATTCAATCGATTGGAAGCGCGGCCTGGGATACTGAATTTCTAGCCAGCTCCCAGATGATGCTGCTGCGGTCCAGGGCTATACCGAGTAGCGAGGATCTGTGGGGTCTACCGCCCTCTCGTGGTCAGGAGTTTTGAGATGGCCTCTATTGATTGCCATCCTCTCCAAGCAAATCTCCTTTCTTAAACTGAAGTATAGGGGCTTCCTTGGCTGTCCAGTGGCTAAGACATCACTTTCCAGCGCAGGGGGTGAGAGTCTGATCCCTGATCAGGAAGCCAGGATCTCACATGCCTTACCGCCAAAAAACAAAAACAGAAAAAAAAAAAAAAACCCTCAGAAATGATATTGTAACAAATTCAATAAAGACTTTTTAAATGGTCCACATCAAAAAAACAAAAACAAAACAAAACCTAAAAGAAAAATTGAAGTATAGTTGATTTACAATAATTTCAGGAATACAGCAAAGTGATTCAGTATTTCTGCAGATTATATTCCACTACAGGCTATTACAAGATAATGGATATAATTCCCTGCGCTATACAGTATATCCTTATTGCTTATCTATTTCACATAGAGTAATTTGTATCTGTTAATCCCATATCCTTAATTTGTCCCTCCCCTCTTCATTTCTTCTTTGGTAATCTTAAGTTTGTTTTCTATGTCTGTGGGTCTGTTTCTGTTTTAAATATACATTCAGCTGTATTGTTTTTTAGGTTCCACATATAAGTGACATCATATGATAGACAATCGTCTTTCTCTGACATCGCACTATGTATAGTATTCTCTAAGTTCATCTGCACTGCACTCTTTTTTATGGCAGAGTACTACTCCATTGTATAAATACATCATGTCTTCTTACTCTAATCATCTCTTGATGGGCACGTGGGTTGTTTCTGTGTCTTGGGTATTGTAAATAATGCTGCTATGAACACTGGGGTGCATGTATCTCTTTAAATTAGTGTTTTCATTTTCTTCTGGATATATACTCTGGAGCGGACTTGCTGGATCTTATGGTAGCTCTGTTTTCAGTTTTTCGAGCAACCTTCATACTATTTTCCATAAGGACTGCACCAGTTTACATTCCCACCAACAGTGTATGAGGGTTCCCTTTCTCCATTATCTTCTCCAATATTTATTTGTGTTCTTCTTGATGACAGCTATTCTGACCAGTGTGAGGTGATAGCCCACTGTTGTTTTGATCTGCATTTCTCTAGTAGTTAGCAGTGGTGAGCATCTTTTCATGGACCTGTTACCCATCTGTATGTCTTCTTTAGAAAACTGTCTATTCAAGTCTCCTGCCCATTTTTTAATTGGGTTGTTTTTTTTATTGAGTTGTATGCGCTGTTCATATATTTTGGATATTAACCCTGGTCAGTTGCATCATTACAAATATTTTCTCCCATTCTGCAGGTTGTCCTTTTGTTTTGTTGATGGTTTCCTTTGCTGTGCCAAATCTCTTTAGTTTAACTGAGTCCAATTTGTTTATTTTCGCTTTTATTTCTTTTGCCTTAGGAGACCAGCCCAAGAAAATATTGCTACAATTTATGTCAAAGACTGTTCTGCCTATGTTCTCTTTGAGGAGTTTTATTGCTTTAGGTCTTACATTTAGGCCTTTAAGCTATTTTGAGTTTATTTTTCTGTATGGTGTGAGAAAATTTTTTAGATAAGGGTAAATATCTCTGAAAATTTCATTCTTTCCAATATGTGGATGAAGAGTGCACAAAAGTGCCCTGAATGAAGATGAATTTGGCTGATGTAGAAAAACTGAAAACTTCATTCTCACACCTTTCAAGTTTATGGATTTCACCTCTCATAAGAGAGATGAGGCATTTGATTCTGATCAAATTACCCCCATAAGAGAGGTCTGACAAATTAAAGCCCAGCAGTTAATTTGTTCTGTTTTAATTCTGGGTGTCTGCAGAACCTGGCCACAGTGAGTGATTCAGATCATGGGCCTTGGAGTCATAGGGGAGTTGGCATCCTGACTTCACCATCTGCAAGGTCTTGATCAGGTTCCTAAACTTGTCCAAGCCCTAGTTTTCTCAGAGTATACTGTAAAAGTTAAATGTTGTAATACAGATAAGCCTCAGCATATATACTGCTTGAAAAATGATAGTGCTATAATTGTTTTCATGACAAAATAGCACAGCTCTCATTTCTCTTTGTTTTTTAATTATAGTGCCGCCACTTTGGAGAAGAAACAGGCAATGGGATATCACAGAATGAGGTTTTGGAGAAAGCAAGATTCGGGTTTAAAATCTTGGTTCCACCATCAGCTGGGATAACTTCCGGCACCATTACATAACCTCCCTGGGTATCAGGGTCCAACTGAACAATAGGGAAATTGCAGCTTACTTGGGTGGTCTGAGGATTAGAGATGTTAGCTGAGCTGACACAAAATAAAAAGCCCTTAAAATTATTTGTTACTACTGCCAATGGTAAAAACACTGTATTATGAATCAGAAGACTTGGGTTTTGAAACTCATTTTTCTGACTTCTCTACCTCCATATACAGCATTTTAGACAAATCAAATAACATCATTGGGCTAGTAAATTATAAATGGAGACAGGAATTATGGCCCTATCTGTTGGTCACAGGGTAACTGTGTGAGCCAGGCTTTCAAAAATTAACCAAACCAGTTAATTAATCTAACCAATTAAACTTCATTTTAGTCACATGCCATTTTTTAAAGTATACAGCAAGTTTTCCTACATATTATCACAATTATTTTGTACAGCAAAGTCATAAGGATGGCTATATTTGCACTTTTCACAGACAGAGGAACAGAGGGTCAGAAAGATTAAGTAACATGTTTAAGACCATGGAGTCAGCAAAATAAATAAACTCAGGTGTCCTGACTCTGAAATTCTATTAATAACAGAGATTCGTGAGGCAAAAGGTCCTATTAAAGTGAGCTCATGAAAAGGTTTCATGTTTTCACCACTAAAATAGCAACCTAACATTGGATGGTTTGGCTTGGTCGCCATGACCAATTGATAAAGGCATTGTTGGTGGCCTTGAATGACATGGGTTCAACTCCTGGCACTGCTACTTCCTGGAAAGTGATGGTGGGCAAGTCACCCTCTGTCAAAACTTCACTTGAACTGTAAAAGGAAGACTCTGAACTGGATAATACCTAAGCTTTTCTTTTCCTTTTAATTGGTCATAGGGTAGCAGCCACTGCCAGAGGAATGGCGATAAGATGAAATGCGAGTTATAGTCGCCATTGTAGATCAGCTTGTCCTTACATGCTGGGGACACATGCCATCCAAAGGGTCGTCCAACAGCCACACTACTTCTACTAGCACACTTTTTCTTAAATTTTATTTTTATTTTTTGGCTGTGCCATGTGGCATGTGGGATCTTAGTTCCCTGATCAGGGACAGAAACACTGCGGTGAAAGGGTAGTCTTAACCACTGGACCACCAAGTAAGTTCCTATCCTCCCTTTGAGGAAATCTCCCATAGTATGGAAATCTTTCTCCTGAACCCTACATGACCAGGCCTTTCCTTGACTGTCAGGATCTCAGGGATGATTAGGAAAACAGAGAGATGGTCAGAGTTCATAGCCATGGCCTCATCACTGATGAGTCAGTTCGGGTCAGTTGCTCCGTCATGTCCAAGGCTGCAGTGTGGCCTGCGGTATGGCTCCTGCTGCCCAGCCTTCTCACGTGTCTGTGCTCCCTGGCTGTTTTCCAAGCTGGACCCTGCAGCTCTGCTCTCATCCCGGTAAGCTCCCTTTAGGTTGAAGACAACCAGACTCAAACTCGTTGCTTACCACTAACCTCAGGAGAGATTAATATCCTTTTTACATTTTTTTCTTTGCTAAAGCCACTGCCAAGATTCTTGTGATGAACTGAGCAAGCACAATTCACACCAACTTTCCTACCTGTGCAATATACAAGAGGAACTATGCTGAAAATGCTAAGGAATTAAAAAGTAGTTATCTTTTCTTTAAGAATTTTAATTTGAATGCCACTTCACCTTCTGTGAATCAAGCATTCACATCCCTCTAAAGATGTACTGCCGCACTAATAAATGAAAATCTGTTCAATAAGATAAATCGATGGGCTTGACTGGCACCTTACAAGATAGTGAGCATAGCTGAAGAGTGCTATGTGCTTTATAAATTTAGAACTGCATTTCCTAAATGTCAAGTGTTTATTACCTGGAAAAAAGAAAGGGAAAACAACTCTACGTTTGAAACATGTTTCGCAGTTTCCTTGATGAGGTATTTTAAGGACCATTAGTTGTCTAAATAGAAATTGTATTTTAGAGAAGGGAAGACTATGAAAGATTGTTCTCTAGTTTAAGATTATACCTTATACCTTGCAATAAAGCTGTAAACTCAAGCAGGCATGCTGCACTGTTTTCCCCCATCCCCTTGTTCTCCCCCTTCAAGCCTTGTTCTTCACTTTGAAGACAAAGGTGTATGAAAATATTTAGCACATAGCCAGCCTCGGTAAGGCTGGCTTTTTTTTTTTCCCCAGTGAGATTTTAATAGATATGGTTTCCTTACTGCTCCTCTTTTCCTTAACAAGGAGCGGCAATGCTATGACTGTTATCTGAGAGTTCATCTCTAAATTTCACGGACTCTGAATTTCATGAATTTGATGTATCATATACTGTGGTTCCTAGAAATGGAATTTATCAGAAGGAATGATCATTTTGAAAAGAAATTCTGCTCAAGATTTTCAAAATGGATAATAATAATAAAAAAAGGTTTTCTATCTCTAGCAAACTAGCCAGATTTTCGTCTTCATCTGATTTCTTTTCCATTCTTTCTTCCTTAATAGAGGACTCTAGGGGGTATAAATATCTAACTGTCTAGGGGTCAGCTTTAGAGCTTTCAGGCCTCAAAGAAGTTCAGTTGGTGTCTTACAGGATGGTTTACGACACAAACTATTCAAGGAACCCTTTCCTTGAATGGTTCTTTCATTCTGACTTGTGTTCTGCAGAGTCTGAAGCATAGCCAGGTTCCGAGCTGCTGTTTCCTAGAAATTGATGTCAAGATGAGCTTTCACAAGTTAAAAATACCAAGGAAAATCATTTCCCATGGATGGATCCTTTGTTATAAGGACACTTCTAGATAAGTAAACAATCCGTGTAGAAAAAGAAAGATGTTTGAACTAGCTTCCCTTGACCTCACGTTTGTAGACTGCAGAGTTGATTTCAGAACAATTACCTCTCTCTCAATCTTTAAAACTTTTCCTATGTCTCTGCCTGCCACTAGGAGCTGGAGAATCTTAGATGAATCTCCAGTCAGTCAACGATGATTACACAGCTGTATGTAAGGAACAGCAGAGTAGGGCAGGAAATTTACAATGGTGGTACATCTTTTTGAAAACTGTCCAGTTCACCATTACTGGCAAAGTGCTCATGTATCACAACAATTAAGGTGACACCTCTTAAGACAAGAGACAATCTAGTGGCAGGAGACAGAGAGTCCCTTTAATGGGACCATCTAGTACAAAAGGGGTGGCATGATGACACAAGCAGACTACCTTCCTAAAGAGGAAATGGTTCACCACTCCACTGGGAGAAATGCAGATTCTTGAAGCAGAAGAATGGAAATCAGACAACTGGTGAAAAGCCTCAGTCTCCAATGGTAAACCATGGTTCTAGTGGCTTCATTGGCTATGGAACCCTATACTAAGGTCACAGGTACAAGACCTTGTACCAAGGCTGTTAATGCGGAGTCCCACACCAAGGTCATCTCTGGAACTAAGTCCCAGAGCAACCACTGCCATGAGCCTTCTGATCTATACTGGCCAGCTCCCTGACCCTGTATTAGGTAAAAATACCCACCCTATTACCCTACAGCACCCTAACCAAACACCTAATGCCACCCTTCCAGCAGGAATTTTGTCTTGAGGCGATAAAAATTGGCTACTAACCCACGAAAGGGTCAGCACTCCCCCAGGCTGATCTGCTCTTCTAACAATGTCTCCAGCTCTAATAAACTCTGTTCTCCTCTCATTCTGCCTCATGCCTGGAAATTCTTTTCCAACCCGTGCACAGACCACGACACTGACTTTGTGCTTGGTTTGCTAATGTGGTCGTTTTAAAACAGCAAATCGTCTTCTATACTTCTACATCAAACTCATCTCTCAGGTGGCTTGTTGGCTCTCCTCCAGACAGCTTTTCTCTGGTTTAAAGAATTTGGGATCTTCTGGAGTTCCTCTAGGATGAAGACTTCTGGTTGTTGGATTATGAGAAGAGATGAAACAGAACCCTCTTGTATGAGAACAGCAGTGCTTCTTTGGAGAAAATGCTACTAGAAAGCTAAAGCTTTAGATCCAAGTCAACATTGAATAACACCAATGATGTTGCAGGCAATATCTAGTAGACATCTGAAACACTCAACACTGGTCCTGGTTCCGCCATCCATCATCTGTGGGATTGTTATGGAGGACACTGAACCTCACCAAGGGGCAGTTTTCCCTTCTGGAAGATAGGAAAGAGCACCCCAGTGGGCTGACTAACGTGACAATGTATTTTTATAGCTTTATTTTTCCTTTTTTTTATTAACTTATTTTAATTGGAGACTAATTACTTTCCAATATTGTAGTGGTTTTTGCTGTACATTGACATGAATAGCTTTACTTTTCAAATTAACCAATTAAGAAATTTTTGACTGTGCTGGGTCTTCATTGCTATGCATGGGCTTTCTCCATTTGTGACAAGCATGGCCTCCTCTTCGTTGCAGTGTGTAGGCTTCTAACTGTGGTGGCTTCTCTTGTGGAACACAGGCTCTAGGCCCATAGACTCAGCAGTTGTCAATGGTGGTGACAACTCCGTAGTGGTGCATGGGCTTAGTTGCCCCAGGGCGTGTGAAATCTTCCCAGACGAGGGATCAAACCCACGTTCACTGCATTGGCAGGTAGATTCTCAACCACTGACTACAGGGAATTCTGGAGGTGATACATACTAATATATAAAATTACCAAAAGAACAACATTCCACATCCCATTAATGTCTTAGTATTATTGATGATCAGTAAATCAGAAAGAAAAGGCTGATTTATGACCCCCTGAAGAGTGATGGCCTTAGAAAGCATCACTACGAACAAAGCTAGTGGAGGTGATGGAATTCCAGTTGAGCTATTTCAAATCCTGAAAGATGATGCTGTGAAAGTGCTGCACTCAATATGCCAGCAAATTTGGAAAACTCAGCAGTGGCCACAGGACTGGAAAAGGTCAGTTTTCATTCCAATCCCAAAGAAAGGCAATCTCAAAGAACGCTCCAACTACCACACAATTGCACTCATTTCACACGCTAGTAAAGTAATGCTCAAAATTCTCCAAGCCAGGCTTCAGCAATATGTGAACCATGAACTTCCAGATGTTCAAGCTGGTTTTAGAAAAGGCAGAGGAACCAGGGATCAAATTGCCAACATCTGCTGGATCATCAAAAAAGCAAGAGAGTTCCAGAAAAACATCTATTTCTGCTTTATTGACAATGTCAAAGCCTTTGACTGTGTGGATCACAATAAACTGTGGAAAATTCTGAAAGGGATGGGAATACCAGACCACCTGATCTGCCTCTTGAGAAACCTATATACAGGTCTGGAAGCAAGAGTTAGAACTGGACATGGAACAACAGACTGGTTCCAAATAGGAAAAGGAGTACGTTAAGGCTGTATATTGTCACCTTGCTTATTTAACTTGTACGCAGAGTACATCATGAGAAATGCCGGGCTGGAAGAAGCACAAGCTGGAAACAAGATTGCCAGGAGAAATGTCAATAACCTCAGATACGCAGATGATACCACCCTTATGGCACAAAGTGAAGAGGAACTAAAGAGCTTCTTGATGAAAGTGAAAGAGGAGAGTGAAAACGTTGGCCTACAGCTCAACATTCAGAAAACTAAGATCATAGCATCTGGTTCCATCACTTCATGGGAAATAGATGGGAAAACAGTGGAAACAGTGTCAGACTTTATTTTTGAGGGCTCCAAAATCACTGCAGATGGTGACTGCAGCCATGAAATTAAAAGACGCTTACTCCTTGGAAGGAAAGTTATGACCAACCTAGATAGTATATCGAAAAGCAGAGACATTACTTTGCCAACAAAGGTCAGTCTAATCAAGGCTATGGTTTTTCCAGTGGTTATGTATGGATGTGAGAGTTGGACTGTGAAGAAAGCTGAGCACCGAAGAATTGATGCTTTTGAACTGTGGTGTTGGAGAAGACTCTTGAGAGTCCCTTGGACTGCAAGGAGATCCAACCAGTCCATCCTAAAGGAGATCAGTCCTGGGTGTTCACTGGAAGGACTGATGCTGAAGCTGAAACTCCAATACTTTGGCCACCTCATGCGAAGAGTTGACTCATTGGAAAAGATCCTGATGCTGGGAGGGATTGGGGGAAGGAGGAGAAGGGAACGACAGAGGATGAGATGGCTGGGTGGTGTCACCGACTCAGTGGGCATGAGTTTGAGTAAACTCCGGGATTTGGTGATGGACAGGGAGGCCTGGCGTGCTGCAATTCATGGGGTTGCAAAGAGTCAGACACGACTGAGCGACTGAACTGAACTGAAAACTGAAAACTTACAGAAGGAAATGACTGAGGAAGAGGAATTTAAATGATCCAGGACAGAGAGGTTTACCAGCACAAGCAAACTTTTCTGTCCCTTTCAAGTTCTATGTGATTGTGGTACATAAAACATCCCAGAAATGAGATAAAATCCATTTAGCTGAGATGATGGCCAGGGTGGGCAGTTCTTTCCTGTCAAATGCACATGAGAAAGCTGGATAGCCTCATTTCCAATCAGATCCTGCTGCTGCTCTATTATCTGGATAATTAAAGGTATTTTATAGCAAAACACTCCTGATACAGAAAAAAAAAATGAAGCAGGCATGTTTTACTATGATGGTGCAGGGCTTAAGGCATGAGTGAAAACGAATCAATGGACTGAGTTTTTCTTTCTTCAATAAGAGCTCCATTTTAACCTAAGAAATAAAAACCATTTTACCATGATACAACCTGCAGTTAGCATATCAAGAACTCCATAAAAATATTCAATATTTTGAGAACACTTTAAAGTCTACTGCATAATAAACCACACTGCCAGAAGATTAAATCTAAATGATAGCATTATAAGGAAGAAAACTGGCTCAGTCAAAACACTATTTCCTGCTTCCAAACCCTCTAATTGCTCCCTCAAACTTGAGGGCCGTTTGATTTACAAGTGAAATGAATTTCTAAGTTTGGAAGAGATGATCTTCACAGCTTTTTGGACTCTTTATTTTGCAAATGGAGAAAGTCCAGTTTCTTAATAGGACTCAAATCCCCACTTTATTTTGATGCTCCCCAAAGAAGCTGAATCAGAAAAACTCCAAGTAAAATAACAATGTAATCTTCTTTTATTTAGACATATAAGCATTTGGGGCTTCCCCAGTAGCACAGAAGGTAAGGAATTTTACCTTCTGCAGTGCAGGAGACCCTGGTTTGATCCCTAGGTTGGGAAGATCCCCTGGAGAAGGGAATGGCTGCCCACTCCAGTATTTTGGCCGGAGAATCCCGTGGACAGAGGAGCCTGGTGGGCTACAGTCCATGGGTCACAAAGAGTTGGACACAACTGAGAGACTAACACTTCACTCATAAGCATTTTATGCCTTATCATAAGAAATGAGAATTTTTATTTTGTTCTTTAAAATTCATCCTGTGTTCTCCAACTTAACATTTAAATCCTATTAGTTTTAGCAGAGGCAAACTATTATATACAGGATGGATAAACAACAAGGTCCTATTGTATAGTACAGAGAACTATATTCAATATCCTATAATAAACCATGATGGAAAGTAAAAAAAAAAAAAAAAAAAAAAATCCTATTAGTCTTAGATTATGTACTTTCAAATCTGAGGTCTTACCCAATGATTGGTCTAAACATAAGACAATCATTCTATATTTATCTCTATCTTTTTGTTGATTTTTGTTCCTTACAGCTGTCTTAAGTTGTAGATATGAAAATATCAGGATGATGGGTATCTCAAATTTGGAGGTAAACTAACACTAGATATGGCTGTGAAATAATTTTGCTTCCACACACTTGGCCCTGGAACACATCATTCCTCTTACAGAACCCTAGAATATCTATTACTTTCAGTATGTCAAAGTTATAAAGTCTATTAACATTCTTGCACTTTATTTCAAATCCTTTCAAAAGAACTTTTAAATGTGAAAAGCTGTCCTATTTCTCTCTTATAAAACAGATAGGATCACAATACTCCTAAAATACTAACCTTATGATAGATTCCACTTTTATATATTTGTTTCCTGTTAAAGAGAAAAAAATGAAGCATAGTGATGGTTACTTGGAAGTTTGTGAAAATCATTTTTCAGGACTTTATTTCCAAGAGTTATATTAATGCCCTCAGATATGTTACTTACTTTCTCTTTACCCCAGATTTTTGGGTAAATTAAGGAATATGTTGTAGTTATTGTTTACTTTTCCCTAAAGAAGAATAATTACCCAAACCTCATGGGCTCTCCTATGAAAATAAAGACAATATAAAATATATTTGAACTGATAAAGGAAAATGAATAAAAATGAGATGAAACATAAAGCAAGCAAATGAAAGCTTCATTGAGACATCACATATATAGTCTACTTCAATCTTGTTTTATTAGCATCTGAAATTTGATATGTGCATTAATATCCAGTAAACAGTTCTCTGTGACTATAGAAAGATGCTCAAAAATCAAAATATTTGACTCAAAGACTGAAAACTGTAGAGAGACAGCTTAGCTGTGCTGGGTCTTCACTGCTGCATGCAGGCCTTCTCTAGTTGCAGTGAGCTACTCTCTAGTGAGACGGCAGAGTAGAAGGATGTGTGCTCATCTTCTCTTGCGAGAACTTCAAAATAAAACTCACTGCTGAACAACTATCAACAGGAGAATGTTGGATTCCATCACAAAAAGATGCCCCAAGTCCAAGGGCAAAAGAGAAGCCCCAGCAAGATGGTAGGAGGGGCAAAATAGCATTTAGAATCAAACCCCATACCCGCCAGAGACTCTTAGAGGGCTCAAACAAACCTTGTGTGCACCAGGACCCAGAGACCCCACAGAGACTGAGCCAGAGCTGGGTTTGAGCGTCTCCTGCAGAGGTACGGGTCAGCAGTGGACTGCTGCAGGAGCAGGGGCTCTGCGTGCAGTAGACCTGGGTGTGGCATAAGCCCTCTTGGAGGGGTCACCATTAACCCCACCATAGAGCTGCCAGAACTTAAACAAGACCAGGGAAACAGACTCTTGGAGGGCACAAACAAAACCTTGTGCATACCAGGAACCAGGAGAAAGGAGCAGTGACCCCACCAGAGACTGACCCACAGTTGCCTGTGAGTGTCCAGGAGTGTCCAGCGGAGGCGTGGGTCGGCAGGGGCCTGCTGTGTAGGGTTGGGGCACTGAGTGCAGCAGTGCATGATGGGACCTTTTGAAGGAGGTCACCATCATCTTCATCACCTCCACTATAGTTTGGCCTCAGCTCAAACAACAGGGAGGGAACATAGCCCCGCCCATCACAGAAAACTGGATTAAAGATTTACTGAGCATGGCCCCACCCATCAGAACAAGACCCAGTTTCCCCCTCAGTCAGTCTCTCCCATTGAAAGGTTGCTGCTCAACCAGAAAGACCCTCGGAGGAGAAGAATTCAATACGGGGCCAGAGACAAGGCTTGATCTCTCAGAGCTTTTGTGTAATAAAGTTTTATTAAAGTATAAAAGGGATAGAGAAAGCTTCTGACATAGACATCAGAAGGGGGCAGAAAGAGTACCCCCTCGCTAGTGTTAGCAATGGAGTTATATATCTTTTAATTAATTACTACAGTGAATCAAAAGAATGTCTGGAGGATATAAAGATCTTACTAGACCCACTCCCATAATTTACACTTTAACATAACAGGATTAGCCAGAAGGTTTTTTTCCAAAGACTGTCCTCAAGCAGGATACATTATTGTTACATAGTCCTAAGGAATGTAGAGGAAAGAAAAGTTTGTCCTTTCCTCCTCCTTGAGAATTCCAGACCCCTCTCTCCTTGGGGACACCCGGACTTCTTATCAACCTACCTAGGAATTGACTCTCTCACCATCAGGAAGCTTCCATAAGCCTCTTAGCCTTATACATCAGAGGGAAGACAGAATGAAAACCACAATCACAGAAAACTAACCAATCTGATCACATGGACCACACCCTTATCTAACTCTGAAACTATGAGCCATGCCATGTAGGGCCACCCAAGATGGACAGGGCATGGTGGAGAGTTATGACAAAATGTGGTCCACTGGAGAAGGCAATGGCAAGCCACTTCAGTATTCTTGCCTTGAGAACCCCATGAACAGGATGAAAAGGCCAAAAGATAGGACACTGAAAAATGAACTCCCCAGGTTGATAGGTGCCCAATATGCTAATGAAGATCAATGGAGAAATAACTCCAGAAAGACAGAGCCAAAGCAAAAACAACACCAAGTTGTGGATGTGACTAGTGATGGAAGCAAGGTCCAATGCTGTAAAGAGCAATAATGCATAAGAACCTGGAATGTTAGGTCCATAAATCAAGGCAAATTGAGAATGGTCAAATAGGAGATGGCAAGAGTGAACATCAACATTTTAGGAATCAGTGAACTAAAATAGGTTCTAAACTAAAATAGGACTGGAATAGGTGCATTTCACTCAGATGACCACTACATCTACTACTGCAGGCAAGAATCCCTTAGAAGAAATGGAGTAGCCATCATAGTCAACAAAAGAATCCGAAATGCAGTACTTGGATGCAAACTCAAAAATGACAGAATGATCTCTGATCGTTTCTAAGGCAAACCATTCAATATCACAGTAATCCAAGTCTATGCCCCAACCAGTAATGCTGAAGAAGCTGAAGTTGAACAATTCTATGAAGACCTACAAGACCTTCTAGAACTAACACCCAAGAAAGATGTCCTTTTCATCATAGGGGACTGGAATGCAAAAGTAGGAAGTCAAGAGATACCTGGAATAACAGGCAAATTTGGCCAAAATGAAGCAGGACAAAAGCTAACAGAGTTTTGCCAAGAGAACAGACTGGTCACAGTAAGCACCTTCCTCCAACAACACAAGAGAAGACTCTGCACATGGACATCACCAGATGGTCAGTACTGAAATCATATTGATTATATTCTTTGCAGTCAAAGATGGAGAGGCTCTATACAGTCAGCAAAAACAAGACTGGGAGCTGACTGTGGCTCAGATCATGAACTCCTAATGGCTAAATTCAGACTTAAATTGAAGAAAGTAGGGAAAACCACTAGACCATCCGGGTATGACCTAAATCAAATCCCTTACGGTTATACAGTGGAAGTGACAAATAGATTCAAGGGATTTGATCGGATAGATAGAGTGCCTGAAGAACTATGGATGGAGGTTTCATGACATTGTACAGTAGAGGCAGTGATTAAGACCATCCCCAAGAAAAAGAAATACAAAAAGGCAAAATGGTTTTCCGAGGATGCCTTATAAATAGCTGAGAAAAGAAAAAATGTGAGAGGCAAAGGAGAAAAAAGGAAAGTTATACCCATTTGAATGCAGAGTTCCAAAGAATAGCAAGGAGAGATAAGAAAGTTTTCCTCAGTGATCAGTGCAAAGAAATAGAGAAAACGATAGAAAGGGATAGACTAGAGATCTCTTCAAGAAAATTAGAGATAACAAGGGAAAGTTTCATGCAAAGATGGGCACAATAAAGGACAGAAACGGTATGGACTTAACCGAAGCAGAAGATATTAAGAAGAGGTGGCAAGAGTACACAGAAGAAACATACAAAAAAGATCTTCATGACACAGATAATCACAATGGTGTGATCACTCACCTGGAGCTGGACATCCTGGAATGAGAAGTCAAGTGGGCCTTAGGAAGCATCACTATGAACAAAGCTAGTGGATGTGATGGAATTCCAGTTGAGCTATTGCAAATCCTAAAAGATGATGCTGTGAAAGTGCTACACTCAGTATGCCAGCAAATTTGGAAAACTCAGCAGTGGCCACGGGACTGGAAAAGATCAGTTTTCATTCCAATCCCAAAGAAAGGCAATGCCAAAGAATGTTCAAACTACTGCATTCAAACTAGTGCAATGTTCAAATTGCACTCATCTCACACACTAGCAAAGTAATGTTCAAAATTCTCCAAGCCACGCTTCAACAGTACGTGAACTGAGAATTTCTATATGTTCAAGTTGGATTTAGAAAAGGCAGAGGGACCAGGGATCAAATTGCCAACATCCATTAGATCACAGAAAAAGCAAGAGAATTCCAGAAAAACATCTACTTCTGCTTTACTGACTATGCCAAAGCCTTTGTCTGTGTGGATCACAACTGAGGAAAATTCTTCAAGAAATGGAATACCAGACCACCTTACCTGCCTCCTGAGAAATCTGTATGCAGGTCAAGAAGCAACAGCTAGAACTGGACATGGAACAACAGACTGGTTCCAAATTGGGAAAGGAGTACATCAAGGTATATCGACACCCTGCTTATTTAACTTATATGCAGAGTGAAAGTGAAAGTGAAGTCGCTCAGTCATGTCCGACTCTTTGTGACCCCGTAGACTGTAGCCCACCAGGTTCCTCTGTCCATGGGATTCTCCAGGCAAGAGTACTGTGGTGGGTTGCCATTTCCTTCTGCCAAATGCCGGACTGGATGAAGGACAAGCTGGAATCAAGATTGCTGGGAGAAATATCAACAACCTTAGATATGCAGATGACACCACCCTTATGGCAGAAAGTGAAGAAGAACTAAAGAGCCTCTTGATGAAAGTAAAAGAGGAGAGTGAAAAAGCTGGCTTAAAACTCAACATTCAGAAAACTAAGATCATGGCATCTGGTCCCATCACTTCATGGCAAATAGATGGGGAAACAATGGAAACAGTGAGAGACTTTACTTTTTGGAGCTCCAAAATCACTGCAGATGGTGACTGCAGCCATGAAATTAAAAGATGCTTGGTCCTTGGAAGAAAAGGTACGACCAACCTAGACAGCATATTAAAAAGCAGAGACATCACTTTGCCAACAAAGGTCTGTCTAGTCAATGCTATGGTTCATATATGGATGTGAGAGTTGGACTATAAAGAAAGCTGAGCGCTGAAGAATTGATGCTTTTGAACTGTGGTGTTGGTGAAGATTCTTGAGAGTCCCTTGGACTGCAAGGAGATCCAACCAGTCATTTCTAAGGGAAATCAATCCTGAATATTCATTGGGAGGACTGATGCTGAAGCTGAAACTCCAATACTTTGGCCACCTGATGGGAAGAACTGACTCACTGGAAAAGACCCTGATGCTGGGAAAGATTGAGGGCAGGAGGAGAAGGGGACGGCAGAGGATGAGATGGCTGGATGGCATTACTGACTCGATGGACATGAGTTTGAGTAAACTCTGGGAGTTGGTGATGGACAGGGAAGCTTGTCGTGCTACAGTCCATGGGGTCACAAAGAGTCGGACACGACTGAGCGACTGAACTGACTGAACTGAACTCTCCAGTTGTGGTGCATGGGCTTCTCACTGAGCTGGCTTCTCTTTCTGTGGAGCACAAGCTCTAGACTCATGGGCTTCAGCAGTTCCAGCTCCTGGGCTCTAGAGCACAGGCTTAATATTTGTGGCACAAGGGGTCAGTGGCTTCACGGCATGTGGGATCCTCCCAGACCAGGAATTGAATCTCTGTTTCCTGCACAGTCAGGCAGATTCTTTACCACTGAGCTACCAGCCCTATGTGCATTTCTTAAATGGCTGTTTTCCTTTAGTCTGACATCTTGGGACATATTCCTCTGCCTTCTATCATATTTCTGCCCTTGGTGACACACAATTTTGCTAGAGAAGTGCATTTCATCCATTAAATGAGTGCTACTGCATCTGGCAAATTTTCCAGCCATGAGTAATTACTGCCAAATAGAGCAAGGCTTCTAATTAACAAGCAAATTCAAAATTCTAAACAGTGTGCTGGACTACTTAATTTGATCTGTTGCCTTTTAATTCCCGACTGGAAGTCTCAGGCTTGGCTTTATCCCTATCCAGTCAGTTCTTTTCTTGAGCCTTATCTTGGTTTTACTATCGGTCATGTTAATTATCCCCACTAATTTATTTGTTTACTGCAGGTAGAGGACCTCTTTGTCTATAGAGTTCTGAGGGTGTCACACACTCTGACCCCAATTGTACTAGTTTTACCACCCAGTTGACAAAAGCTACACCTAACTATGGCTTTGTTTGTATCTCAGGTCTAGTTCTTTTTTCTCTTTCTCTTTTGCCTGCAACCTCTACATTTATAACCTATTATAATATTAAAATTCAAATGAAGGATGCAAAAGAACAGTAAGTAGCCTAGCTTGACTAAAGAAATAAAGCCTAAGGTGAAGGTATTGTGCTAGAGATGGCAGGACACAAGGTTGAAAAGGCAAATGATGAGAATTTTTTTAAAACTCTTTATTTTTACATTCATTTTTGACTGTGCTGTGTCTTGGCTGCCACTCAAGCTTTTCTCTAGTTGCAGCAAAGGGGGGCAGCAAATGTCTCGTTTCATTGTGCGGACTTCTTGCTGCAGACTTTTCTTGCAGACTTTTCTCTTGTGGAGCAAGAGCCTCTAGGCACATGGGCTCAGTAGTTGTGGCACACAGGCCTAGTTGCTCTGCAGCATGTAGGATTTTCCTGGACTAGGTACCGAATCCATCTCCCCTGCACCGGCAGGCGAATTCTTATCCACTGTACCCCCAGGAAACTCCAGTGATGAGAATTTTAGCAAGGTGACACTTGAGTGATTTCTTGCTGCCCTCCCCTCCTAATTATAAATGAAAATGAAAGTCACTTAGTAGTGTCTGACTGTTTGCAACCCCATGGACTATACAGTCCATGGAATTTTCCAGGCCAGAATACTGGAGAGGGTAGCCTTTCCCTTCTTCAGGGGATCTTCCCAACCCAGGAATCGAACATGGGTCTCCTGCATTGCAGGAGGATTCTTTACCAACTGAACTATCCGGGAAGTCCTCCTCCTAATTATAGTTCTCAACTATTTCTCCACAGTCTGGCACCTACCAGCCATAAGCAGACCTGGAAGACAGAAACAAAACCTCTGACCAGCACAACAGGAAAAAGTTTAGGCAGGATTGTTTTCTTCTTGATGCAAGCTCAACTGTATTAACTTCCTGTTGTTGAGGAAACAAATGATCACAAGTTTAGTAGAAAGCAGCAATTATTTATTTATTTAGGGTTCTGGAAATCAAAAGTCCAAAATGTATCTCACTGTGCTAAAATTTAGGAGGTTGAATCTGTTTCCTTGCCTTTTCCAGCAGTTAGAGGTACCTACATCCCTTAGCTCTGGGCCCTTTTCTCCATCTTCAGAGCAGCACAGTCAAATTTCAGTCTTTGACTCTGACCCTCTTGCTGCCCTCTTTCACTTAGGGGAGTGGTTGTAGTCACATTGGGACCACCCAGATAATCCAGAATAATCTCTCCATTTCAAGGTCAATTGATTAGCAACCTTAATTCCATCTACATCTTTAATTCTGATGTGATAAGACTGTCACAGATTTTGGTGATTAAGACATCTTTGATAGGCCATTATTCTACCTACCCCATTAACTGAGTCTATAATTCAATAAGTAAGAATTCTAGAGACATCGCTATTTGTATTTCTTGTCAAAATTCCTAAAGTCTAAAACTAAAATTTTTACAAGATTTTAGACAGTAAAAATCATAATTCTCTCTTTCTTTCTCTCTCTCTCTCTCTCATACACACTCACACACACACACACAAACCAGACTAGCATAAAGTTTATCTGCAGAATGAACATGGGAGATAGCTATAGACTTTTGGTTAAAAGAACACCTCTGCAATCCAAGGAACATGTCCATCTAGGATATCATTCACCCATCAAGGAAAATATATTTATGAATATTCAAGGCTTAAAATATATTCCATGAAATTCATCCAAGGATAATATTCAAGAAAAAAAAACTTTCAGTCAAATAATAAAACATGCAGAATAGAGATCAGAAAAATGAGAAGAGAAAATAGTAATCAGTAGAAAACCTCGAACTTTATAAACCATTAAATCTAAATGAAGACTGGTCAAATATTAAGATTAGAAATTAGAGACTTCATTTGACTGACCTTAATTATAGAAAACTAATTTATACTTTTAATTGATAAGAAGCCTTGAGAGGAAAGTTGTCTTTGATGATGTAACTCTTCAAGGGCTATGTTGATACTGCTTTTCTTAGCAAGATAAGGAGAATGATGAAAAATATTTATATCCTGGTAGTTACGAGACTTGAAACAAACAGTGCTGGAAACTACCTAGAAAGGTCCAAGGTCTCTGAGATTAAACTAACTCTGGAATTGATGCTGTCCTGATATTTACTGATCATTAAGAGAAAAAACAAAACTCAAGAAATATAAGTATTCAACAAGTAGGTTTGTAAATATAATGGTTTAACCACAAAGCTTGAAAACATTGTTATAGGAAATTGATTTTGTTCACTTCAGCTGTAAATTAGCTCATCAAGACTTGGGAAAAATAAACCTACCACTCAGGATGTGGACTATCTGGCCTTGTGATGATGAATCTACCACACTGCATGTTCTCCTGTTTTTCAGAAAGCTTTCCCCTCCCCCTCACCAGTTCTTTTATCAACAGCTATAGAAATAATTCAAGCTGCCTCTGGGAGATCTGATCCATATACAGCACAGTTTCTCTCTTCCACATACCGTGACTAAAATGCTAATGACTGTCTTACACTAAAAAGTTACACATTCAGCAAAGCCTGTGAATTGAGGATACGAGAGAGTTAAGAACATTTAAGAGATATTCTAAATTTATCACCTTTCTTGTACATGGGGGAAAACAGTGGCAAAAGAGAGTATCAAAAATATTAATACAAAGTAATAGTATCCTATCTTCACGTGTGAAAGTCACTCAGTCATGTCTGACTCCTTGTGACCCTAAGGACTATACAGTTCATGGAATTCTCTAGGGCAGAATACTGGAGTGGGTAGCCTTTCCCTTCTTCAGGGTATCTTCCCAACCCAGGAATCAAACTGGGGTCTCCTGCATTGTGGGCAGATTCTTTACCAGCTGAGCCAAAGGGAAGCCCAAGAATACTGGAGTGGGTAGCTGTTCCCTTCTCCAAGGGATTTTCCAACCCAGGGATCAAACCCAGGTCTCCCACATTGCAAGCGGATTCTTCACCAGCTGAGCCACCAGGCAAGCCCAAGAATACTGGAGTGGGCAGCCTATCCCTAGGGTCTCCAGCGGATCTTCCTGACCTAGGAATTGAACCGGGGTCTCCTGCATTGCAGGCAGATTCTTTACCAACTGAGCTATCAGGGAAGTCCCATCCTATCTTCATATAATACTAAAGAAATGATGTTTGATTATGAATGTACTGCACACAAAGAGGAAAAAACTTAACATTCACAAATGTTGAAATTTTAAAGAACACACTGTCCAATCATCATTCAATAAAATGAAAAAAGTTAGACTATGCCCCTATGACTCAGAAAATAAGAAATTTACTTCTAAATATATCTTGGCTAGAAGAGAACAGTCAAAATCAAATCCCGAATGATAGAGGACGCAATGAAAGGATGGTCACTGCATGCTAAAGTCTCTGGAACACAGTGAAAACTGTTTTCAGAGGCATTATAACCTTGAATGCTGTGTTGGGGGTCCCCAAGGTCACTGTCAGGCTGGAGGACTCAGTAGAAGGACTCACAGAACTCAGACAAACTATCATACAGGTGTTTCAGGAAGAAGATTTGGATTAATACCAACAAAGGGAAAAGGCATATAGGATGATGTCCAGGAGAAACCAAGAGCAAACTTTCATGTGTCCCCTTCCTTTAGAGTAACACAGGCACTTCATTCTCTCAGCACGGATGTGTAACAACATGTGCAAACTGCTGTCCACCAGGGAAGCTCACTTGAACTTTGGTGTCCAGGGTTTTATTGAAAGTCAGAAACACAAGCACATAGTGCTTGCATGACTGACCTCAGCTACTCAGACTCCAGCCTCTCAGAGCAAAAATAGGCATTCATAAAAAAAATCACATTGTTAGGATAAACTATCTGGTTACACTGGGACTGCATGGTCCAAGGCCCTGGACATGCAAAAACACTCTGATTAGGCAGAATATTCTAAGGCTTTACAGTTCATCTTCACCAAGGGCCATTCCTGAAGACAAATCTTTCTTGGGAATATGCACAGCTTGACGCAGTCAGACCTGCTAAATTACCACTTTTCCACACACAAACCTCCACAATTAAAAACTAAAATATAGAAATATAATACGAGTTTTAAGAAATTGGAAATAGATCAAAGACAAAGAGCATAAAAAGGAATTAAGATGGCAAACGAAATAGAAAAAAATACATAACAATAGGTTAAATGTATATCAAAGGCAGTTCTTCCAAGAGACTGATTAAAAAAAGTCTCATGAGCTTAATCAAGAGAGAAAGAGAACAGACATTATACCTGATGCCACACAAAAAAAGAAGAAGGATTTTAAGAGACTATTGAGAACAATTACACAGCAACAAATTAAATAACATAGAAGACATTTCTCCAAAGAAGACATACAGATGGCTAACAAACACATGAAAAGATGCTCAGCATCACTCATTATGAGAGAAATGCAAACCAAAACCACAATGAGATACCATCTCATGCCAGTCATAATGGCAGCCATCAAAAAGTCTACAAACAATAAATGCTGGAGAGGGTGTAGAGGAAAGGGAACCCTCTTACACTGTTGGTGGGAATGCAAACTAGTACAGCCACTATAGAGAACAGTGTGGAGATTCCTTAAAAAACTGGAAATAGAACTGCCATATGACCCAGCAATCCCACTGCTGGGCATACACACCAAGGAAACCAGAATTGAAAGAGACACGTACACCCCAATGTTCACTGCAGCACTGTTTACAAAAGCTAGGACATGGAAGCAACCTAGATGTCCATCGGCAGACAAATGGATAAAAAAGCTATGGTATATATACACAATGGAATATTACTCAGCTATTAAAAAGAAGACATTTGAATCAGCTCTAATGAGGTGGATGAAACTGGAACCTATTATACAGAGTGAAGTAAGTCAGAAAGAAAAACACAAATACAGTATATTAACACATATACATGGAATTTAGAGAGATGGTAATGACGACCCTATACGTGAGACAGAAAAAAGAGACACAGACATAAAGAACACACTTTTGGACTCTGTGGGAGAAGGCGAGGGTGGGATGCTTTGAGAGAACAGCATTGAAACATATTTATCACCATAAGTGAAACAGATGACCAGTTCAAGTTCAATGCATGAAACAGGGCACTCAAAGCTGGGGTACTGGGACAACCCAGAGGGATGGGATGGGGAAGGAGGGGGGAGGTGGGTTCGGGATGGGGGACACATGTACACGCATGGCTGATTCATGTCAATGTATTGCAGAAACCACCACAATATTGTAAAGTAATTAGCCTCCAATTATAATAAATGAATTAATTTAAAAAATAAAATAAAATAGGGCCGAAAAGATAACATAGAAGAAATAAATTTCAAGAAACATACAACCTACCAAGGCTAAATCATGAAGAAACAGTAAAACAATACCATTTACAATCAAAAAGAATAAGATACTTAAGAATAAATTTAACCAAGGATTACAAAGCTTTAGTAATTAAAACAGAATGGCACTGGCATAAAAACAGACATATAGACAAATGGAACAGAATATAAAGCCCAGTAAAAAAAATGAAAACTCACATATACAGTCAACTAATCTTCAACAAGGGTGCCAAGAATACAAAGTGCTCAAAGAAATGTTGATACTTTCATACTCTATACAACCACTTTGTGTCTGTGTTTGTACAAAAGCATGGAGAAAAGTGCAGAAGATTACGCTGAAATTTGTAACACTACTCAGCTGGTGGTGGGGAGAAATGGGGACAATGCCAGTATTTGAGGGAAAAGGAGAGAGACGGAGGGAGAAAAGGGGAAAGTAGGGAGGGAAACAGAGAGAGAAGGGGGAGAGGGAGAGGGAGAGACAGATGGGGTGGTCAAGATTAAATAGTATGAATGATACTTCTGTATTATTTCCTATATGTGTGGATTTATAAAGCGACGTATGAAAGTAAAGTGTCCATTATTAAATGGTGGAGGTTGATGGGATGTCAGGAGACTTCAATTCTCTTCCTTACATTTTGGGCGTTAATTAATATATATTATTTATGAGTAGAATAACAGAAACCTTTTTAGAAATAAAAATTATCTAGTAAGCTTTTATATATAGGATGGATAGCAATAAGGTCCTACTGTATAGCACAGGGAACTATACTCAATGTCTTATGATAAGCTATAATGGAAAAGAATATTTGAAAATTTTAAAAATCTAAATGTCAAAAAAATCTATCTACTTGTCCATTTTGGGGCATGCAGTAAATTTTTCTTTCTTTCCTAAGCTGAAATTTCTCAAAAAACAATAATTCTGTGAAATATTTATTTGAGGTAGCTGAATTATGTACTCTGTGATCAAGTAAGTTTAGGAAACACTCAAATCAATGAAGCTGAATGACTTCCTTTATTTTGGAACTTTCTGAGCTAGAGTAGGATGTGGTACAAAATGTTTCTTGATCTCATTTGACCATACAACTCCCCACACATGTCTTTATGGAGGTGAGGAGCACTTTGAACTCTAGTATTCCCTGGACCTTCTTTCAGGAAGGGAAAGCCACTGAAGGTTGTTGTTCAAGTGATTAATGTTTTAGGAAAATCAGTGAAGAGTGATGTTCCAGCCACTAATGCTTTTCTTCTCAAAGGCTTACACCTGTGTTTCACAGGTTGAGATCATTGGTTGAACGTTTTCCCTTCACTTTGTCCCTTGGCTACCCCTAGCGATTTTTGGAACTTCGCAACTTTGTAGCTTCCTTATCTTTGGAATAGGGAGAAAAGGAGAAATGAAGTTAATTCTCCCTAAAATGAAGTAAACTGTCTGCTAGCATCCTGGTGGGAAAGATAACTCATGGAATCTCAATAAGGAATCTTGCTATCATCAGTGTAGTCAGTGTTGACAAGCCTGTGCACCGTCCCTGCTCACCACAACTAAAGAAAGCCCACAAGCAGCAATGAAGAGCCAACACACACACAGTAAAAGATAGAAATGCAAGAGCTTTACTAGGAGAATCCCCTGTAGAAGGTGAAGAAATGAGGACATAAGAAGGCAGCAGACTTGGGACCATGATTTGAGTCTGGTACCTGTGATGGGAGGGGAGAGAAGCAGCAGGAAGGAAGACTGAATAGAACAGTAGTGGATCCTGAAAATTAACTCTCTTCTCTGCAACACACTACTTCCAGGAGGGTCTGTGGGAAGACATGGGCAGCGTTCCATGGGTGTCACACTTCATATCTCAGAGGCCATATCTCACGTCCCACCATTATTTGAATTAGTTATTATGTATCTTATTTCCTAAGCTAGCTTGTTAGGGACTTGAGCATAACCTCTGTTTCTGATTTATTCTTGGAAATGTACAAAGTTGTGACATATTTGCAGGTGTTCAGAGACTCGTAATTGAACTAGAAAATGACTCGAAATGAACTGTAATTTATTTCTGTGGTAATAATCACTTCTCTGATACCTAATGCCTCCTAGTGTGAAGTCAAGGTTTCCTCAGAGACTGCAGTTACTCAGCTGGTTGCCTTTAGTGCCTTTTGAGGACACAGCTTACCGACCCAACTACATGCTCCTATTTACTTGGGAGTTGAAGTTTTCACCTGCTCCCTAAATTCTTTCTCTTTGACATTGGTATGAGGTTAAGCTAGTTACACAGTCTGTAGCATAGTAGCGTGCATTTAATTTCTACATTTCCCAGTCCATTCAGTCCAGTGTTCCATCTGACACCATACACATATAACATAATTTTATACATCGATCAACATTTTACTATGCACCTTTTAAGAATTCAAGTTAGATGCAGAGTTGATACAGATGACAGAAAGTACTTGATAAATATTTATAATTTGAATAAATTAAATTCACTTTCCTCCTACAGGAGATTTTGCAGGTTCAGTTTCAAACTATTCAACAAAGCAAATATCACAAAGAAAGTGAGTGACAGGAATTTTTTAGTTTCCCAGCATATAAAAGTTATGTTTACACACACACTACTGTAGTCTATTAAATTTGCAATAGTATTATACCTAAAAAAAAACAAACAAACAAGGTGCACACCTTAATTTAAAAATGTGCTCACAATGAAGGAAACTATAAGCAAGGTGAAAAGATAGCCTTCAGAATGGGAGAAAATAATAGCAAACAAAACAACTGACACAGAATTAATCTCCAAAATATATAAGCAGCTCATGCAGCACAATACCAGAAAAACGAACAACCCAATCAAAAAGTGGGCAGAAGACCTAATCAGACATTTCTCTAAAGACAGACAGCTGGCTAATAAACACATGCAAAGACACGCAACTTCATTGATTATTAGAGAAATGCAAATCAAAACCACAATGAGGTATCAACTCATTGGTCAAAATGGCCATCATCAAAAAGTCTACAAACAATAAATGCTGTAGAGGGTGTGGAGAAAAGGGAATGCTCTTACACAGTTGGTGGGAATGCAAACTAGTAACCACTATGGAGAAACTGGGAAAAGAACTGCCATATGACCCAGCAATCCCACTGCTGGGCATATACCCTGAGGAAACCAGAACTGAAAGAGACACATGTACTCCAATGTTCACTGCAGCACTATTTACAATAGCCAGGATACGGAAGCAACCTAGATGTCCACTGGCAGGTGAAAGGATAAGGAAGTTGTGGCAGATATACACAATGGAATATTACTCAGCTATAAAAAGGAACACATGTGCATCAATTCTAATGAGGTGGATGAACTTAGAGTCTATTATACAGAGTGAAGTAAGTCAGCAAGAGAAAGACAAATACTGTATATTAAAGCATAGATATGTAATTTAGAAAGACGGTACCAATGATCCTACATACAGGGCAGCAAAGGAGACACAGATGTGAAGAACAGACTTCTGAACTCACCCAGAGAAGGCAAGGGTGGGATAATTTGGGAGAACACCACTGACTCATGCATATTACCATATGTAAAACAGATGACCAGTTAGTGCAAGTTCAGTGCATGAAGCAGGGCACCCAAAACCGGTGCTCTGGGACAACCCAGAGGGATGGCATGGGGAGGGATGGGGGGAGACACATGTATACCTGTGGCCAAATCATGTTGATGTATGGCAAAAACCATAAAAATATTATAATTATTCTCCAATTAAATAATTTAAAAAAATAAAAAATTATTACACCAAGATCAAAGTTAAATATAACTAAGTTTGAGAATGCTCATTTTGAAATACAAATTTTAGTCTGTGTATCTATCTCATTGTTTGTGCTCATGTTCCATACCTACTGAGACTATTTTTTCTAAGCTATCGTTCATAGAACTTATGGTTACTGGGTGGGAAGGATGTGGGGAAGGGACAGTTAGGGAGTTTGGGATTGACATGTACACACTGCTATATTTAAAATGGATAACCAACAAAGACTTACATACAGTATAGCAGAGGGAACTCTGTTCAATATCATGTAACAGCCTAAATGAGAAAGAAATTTGAAAAAGACTATATTCATGTATTTGTACAACCGAATATAGCACAACATTGCTAATCAACTATACTCCAATATAAAATAAAAAGTTTAAAACAAAAAGACAAACAAATGTGCTCAGTTGCCTTAGTTGTGTCCGCCTCTTTGAGATCCTGTGGACTGTAGTTGCCAAGCTCCTCTGTCCAAGAGATTCTCCAGACAAGAATACTGGAGTGGGTTGCCATGCCCTCCCTCCAGGGTATCTTCCTGACCCAGGGATAGAACCCATGTCTCCTGTGTTTCCTGCATTGCAGGCAGATTCTTTACCCACTATCTGGGAAGCCCTAATTTAAAAATACTAGGTTGCTAAAAAAAGAAAAAAAAGCTATCCATCCTCTGAGCCTTCAGTGAGTCTTAATCTTTTTGCAACAGTAACATCAAAAATCAATGATCACAGATCACTGTCACAAATAGAATAATAATAATAATAATTTTTTTTTAAAAATATTGTAACAACAATTCAGAGACTCAAAGAGAGCAAATGCTATTGGAAAAATGGCACTGATAGACTTGTTTGAGGTAGGGTTGCCACAAACCTTCAACCTGTAGAAAATGCAAATCTGTGAAGCATAATGAAGTGCAATTAAATGAGGTGAGTCCATAGTTCCACTGTGGGCATGTGATACAGTCTGTGGGAACAGACTAATGGTACACATTCTAGGCCAGTCCAAACGATCTGCCCTCTCAACGATCCTTTCAAAAAATATTGGGTCAGTACTGTTGGGGTGTAGAGTTAGTTTCTCCTTTTAAGTCAAAATATAAAAGTTGTTCTTTTAACTACTAAGAATTACCACCCAGAAGGATTCCTAGAAAGAAATAAAGGGTAAGAAGTGATCACTGATTTTTACAATCTGGTGTCAGTATTACTCACTCCGGTCAAAGGACTCTGTGCAGCATGTACTGCTATCAGTTTGCTAGTAACAGTCACAACCAGTTACGAACACAGAAGGTGAAGGACTTCCCTGATGGTCCACTGGTTGAGACTTTGCCTTCCAGTGTTGAGGGTGCAAGCTTGATCTCCACTGGGGGAGCTAGAATCCACATGCCTTGGGGCCAAAAAACCAAGACATGAAACAGAAGCAGTAGCATAACAAATTCAATAAAGTCTTTAAAAATGGTCCACATGAAAAAAAAGTCTTTAAAAAAAACCCACAAAGGGTGGTTTACATACATTTAAACATAACATCTGTGGATTGAAAGAAAGATTTCATTTGAACAACTATATTTCAGAATGACAGGAGTGTCATACAATTATAATGTCTAGCATGTAAAAAGCAGCAGGGAAAACTCAAAACCCTTTTTATTGAGGGTTATTTTATTTTAAAAGAAGCATTTATTCTTTCATTTCTCCCCATCACTTGCATCACATCACGAAGTCATGAATCACTATTTTTCAGTTCTCACTGAATCATTTATAACACAGAAGACCCATTTCATAAAAGAGATAGAGGCTAAAATTTTCTTAGTTGTCTACAATAAAAAGTGAGCTGAAGTTTAAGAATCCTGGAGGCTTTATAAGCAAAAGCAAGTATATGGAAGAAATCTCTTCTACTGCATGTTTATTTGAGTGTGTAAAATTGTCTCCATCTCATATAGGCGAGAAATTAATTTTCCTATGAACCAAGAAGGAGTACTGCATCCAGAGAAAACTCAAACATCTTCAGAAATCTCTGAAAATCAGAAACTGCAAATTTTTACTAGCCCAAATCACCAGTTAAAGATCTGAAGAGTGTGGTTTAAATTCTACATGAGTCCCAATATGGCAATCTAAGGAACTGTGCAAACCGTTAGAACTTCCAAGTTGTAGCTTGTTAGTAGCATTCTGCATACAAGAAAGAATCATCCAATAGAAGAAATCCATTTCCAAGCAGCTGTCAGCATTCTGCATTCGACTGGCCACTCTCACCTCTTTTAAACTGCAGAAAATAGCAGCTTACATCAAATTGCCATCTCAGCACCTAAACTCTGCTAATCCTTCATTTCAGAGCAAATCTGATTCAGCCACAGTGCAAGTTATTAGGAGATCGTGGTGATTATGAAACGTCGGTCCCCTGATAGCTATTCTCGGGTAAAAAATAATCACCCTTAAGAAAATATGACTGTGCTCTCTTCCTTCATCCCTCAAATATTTGTTCTGTGCTGAGTGGATGAATTCAAATAACATATTGAAGGAAATCTCTTGATGGCAAGATTGAGCTGAAGACCTGCATGGCCTGAAACATTATCATTTCACCTCTCGTTCGTGGGTCTGATTGAAGTGAGCTTTGGAGATGGCAGTGCGGTCCCAAAAGGGCCCTACAGGCTAGTAAATCCATATCAAAAAGCCATGATATATATGAATCCGTGCTGATTTTATGGGACAGCATCTTTCCATTTAGACAGGTTCAAGGACCACAGAACACAATCATTTCTCTCCTTGTTCGATTAAAAGTGGAACCATTTTTAACAGAATCCTTTACCTGGTTTTTCCCTTCTTACTTTTATTTTCCCAGAATCATACAAGCTTTGTTTCCTGATGACAGTTAACATTTCACTCTATGTTCACCTTGATTTTCCCTTGCAGGACGGAAGTGTCCTAACCAGGAAACCAGATGGTTCAAGGTGCATTCCTCCATGTTGGTGATAAATGAGAATTACAAGGTTCCAACAATAACCAACAACCAGCCTCGAGATTTCATTACATGTTTATGCTATTTACACAATCACTGGATAAATGGGATTCATGTGGAACTGTATCATTTACTCAAAGTGTGTCACATTTCTGCCTATTGATGAATTAAACATTTTTTGGCACTGAATTTCTGGGAAAAAAACTGAATTTCATGGGGTTATAGGGTAATAGAAAGAATTGAAAGTTTTACTTTATACCTTTAGCATGTGATTGTGTTGAAGAAATCCTAAAGGAGAAGACCAGGTCACTGAAAAATTATTAAGATCTCTAGTAAAAATTATTATGACCATAATGGACTATTTATTCATTAAGGGTTTATCACCTAAATAAAGATAGTGAAAGTAGAAGATAGTGATTCAAGGAAGTACTGATTCATACTCTGCAGGGTAAGTCGAGTAGCAAAATGTAACAATATGAGTTTCTGATTCACAAGGACGTCAGTTGAAAACCTACTTGCCTCCCCTCTTGTTAGCAGCTTTGGCTAAATTGTTTACCTTCTGGGTGTCTCAGTTTCCTTATTTTTAGAATGGTGGCTGTAGTGCATATCTGCTTATGTCTTCCAAAGCATAGCATCCCCTTCTATGCCCCTTCTTGAACTGGGGCGTCAGTGGCCAGGTTTCGGCCTAATGTCTGGAGTGGACACTTGACCAAACCTGGACCATCAGATTTCCTCTCTGGAAGTTATCCTTCAGATAGAGTAGCAGTCTACAAGTCTCTGCTTGTAGCTGGAACTAGAGAAGAGATGGGTAGCACGTGCAAGGAGAAGCAGAGAAAGACAACAGAGAAAGGAAACCAGGAGCCCTAGAAAAATAAGTCAATGTCGCTGAGAACCAGGGAGCAGAGACTGAAGAAGTGGCTGTCTCAGGACAGGGGTTAAAAGCAGTCTCTTTTTATCAAAGGGGAAGTTGGGAGGGGATAAATTAAGAGTTTTGGATTACTATATACATAGTAGTGTGTACATAACATATACATATACACACTACCATACATAAAAGAGACTAGGACCTACGATATAGCACAGGAAACTCGACTCAATACTCTGTATTTAACTATTAATACATGGGAAAAGAATCTGAAAAAGAAAGGATATATGTATATACAACTGAATCACTTTACTGTACATCTGAAACTAGATGTAACATTGTAACACTGTAAATTATAACACTGTAAATCAACTCTACTTCAAAATAAAAGTTAAATTAAAAAAGAAGTGGCTGTCTCCACATTCAATGGCTTTCCATTTCTTGGTTTAACTCACACATGGGTCTAAACTGCTCTTGAGTGAGACTGTAAATTGCAGTCAATTCTTTTTTTTTTTTCTTTTTCTCTTTTTTTTTAGATTTAAAGTGAATTTCCTGCCAATAAAATCAAAATAACCATGCCCACTATGGGAATGACAGTAGCTATATATGAGGGTAATTGTGAACATTATGTGATTTAAGTAAAATGCCAGCTCAATTACATTCAATAAATGATCCATTGTTATTATGTCAGTTTTTCTATGAGTAAAATGGAAATACACTTGCAATAAAGGCAAATATTGGAGAGAGGTTTTAAAGTATGTTAATAGAGGCAAATAGTAGGAAATTGGTAGAAAACATAATTGTTCTAATTTATGCTAACACACTTTCCAAGTAATCCAGAAAATTATTTCTCAGTGGCACCGCTAACGGGTCATAGGGATCATGAGTGTGTGTACCCAGATGAAGATAATACATTTTAATCACCTACTGAATTCAGATTACTATTTTAATAAGGGCAGCTAAATGTCATCTAATGGAGATTACATTAGATTTCATTACATGCTTATGCTATTTATACAATCACTAAATAAACTGAGTATTATAAGTTATATTTATGAATGTGAAAAGTTTCAACCACAACTAAATAATGGGTTGGCCATGAAGTTTGTTTGGGTTCTTTCATAGGATGTTCTTCCCAGCCTTCCAGTCTGCTATATCTGTGCCTGTGGCCTCCAGGTAACCCTAAAAAAGTTGAGAGAAAGAGGCAAGAGAGGAAGCAGAAAAATTAGTCTTGATGATGACATTCAGGAAAAAACTTGGGTTTGGTTCCTAACACAAATAACTGACTGGAAGTAAAAAAAAAAAATTAGAGACTTCTTAAGTTTTTGAAGGAATCACAGTGCCAGAGAACTATTAGAAGCCCAGAGTAAAAGAAAGCCCTTGATTGTTTATTCCTTAATATAGTCCTTCATCTCCTCAATTTAGATGTGTAAGAAGTAGATTGCAAAAGCAATATATGCCCCAAAGAGGAATTCCACAATACCAACTATATATATATTTAAATATATATTTATGTGTATAAAATCATTACATTTCATGTTTATATATTATAATTTATAATTTTTATTTATATTATATATTTCATATATATATTATATAAATCATGTATATATGATATTTTGGGTTGTCCTTCTTTGAGGAGAGAGTGTGTTCTGTGTGTGGAGGAAAAGTATGCCAAAAGATGTCTGATTTGTAGGCACTTTCAGCAGCTCACCCAAACCTCTTTCCTTCTTAGAAAGATGACACTGCTTATCCTTCTGCCTAGGTACGGCCAGGTCACTATGCCCATGATATGTGAGCAGAAGTGCTGGGCACCATACTTAGATCTGGCCCACAAAAAGTACTCAAATCTGCACTTCTCCATGTTTGTCTTTTTCTCTAAATAAATGTGGATGGGTGAATTTAGAGAACATGCCTTGAAGACAGCAGAACACAAAAGGCAGTGAGTCAGAGTCTTAAAATTACCATTTGGAGGTGAGTTTCCTACCAATCAGGAACACATATCATTTTTTGTTTTAGAATTTATTTTATTAAAGCATAGTTGATTTACAATGTGTATTAATTTTCACTGTACAGCATAGTGATATGGTTATAAATGTATATACATTCTTTTTCATTTTCTTTTCCATTATGCTTTATCACAGGACATTGAATATGGTTCCCTGTGCTATACAATAGAACTTTGTTGTTTATCCATGCTGTATATAATAGTTCGCATCTGCTAGTCCCAAACTCACAGTCCATCCCTCTCTCACACCCCTCCCCCTTGGAAAACACAAGTCTGTTTTCCATGTCTGTGAGTCTGTTTCTGTTTTGTAGATAAGTTCTTCTGTGTCATATTTGAGATTCTACATATGAGTGATAGCATATGGTATTTGTTTTTCTTTTTCTGACTTCTTCACATAGTATGATAATCTCCAGGTCCATCCACGTTGCTGCAAATGGCATTGTTTCATTCCTTTTTTAATGGCTGAGTAATAACTCCATTTTATATGTGTACCACATCTTCTTATTATTCATCTGCCAATGGACATTTAGGCTGCTTCCATGTCTTGGCTATTGTAAACAGTGCTGCAATGAACATCAGGATGCATGTGTCTTTTTGCATTATAGTTTTCCTCAGATATATGCCCAGGAATGGGGTTGCTGGATCATATGACAACTCTATTTTCAGCTTTTTGAGGAACTTCCATACTGTATTCCATAGTGGCTATACCAATTTATATTCTCACCAGCAGTGTAGGAAGGAACACTTACTATTGACTTAACAAAAACTAGAAATAAACTTCAGTACTGTTTGAAACGTTACACATCTTGAGGTTTGTTTATGATGCTTGCTATCATTACACTAAATAAGTATCTAAGATTCCCAATTCATTTAACTTTTTCTTATAATTTTCAGATAAAAGTATTTATGTACTTTTCTCGGATGTACTTTATGTCAGAAATTTCCTAAAATGTAAATGGCAAGAGAGTAAATACATTCTAACAATAGTTCATGAAATTAAATATCTGGAGAAATTCATTAAACAAATACTCTGTTTTAGAATTTACATCAATGAAAGCACAAAAATACATTCAGCACATCTTTATTATTATTATACACAGATACTAAAATATCAGTAAATAGGCACAGCGTTGTAAGGAAATGATCAATAATGAACCAAATGCATTTTCATAGCTCTTCAAGAATTTAAGCACAAAACTTAATTACCAAAATATTTTAACAAAATCAGATTTATATTTTAAAAGCAAGCAGCACCAATGCATTTTGCCTCTTTCAAATATTAATATGCAAAAACCTCAGCCACTCTAATATGTCTTTGAAGCCAGTTATTATTAATTTATTTTGAAGAATAACTTAATTCAAGTATAGATTTCTAAAACTTATAGAGTAGAATATACTGTAACAAAAATAATGTAGGAGAAGCTCCGGGCACCTACTAAAATTTCTCCACTTGGAAATAAAAAATATAAGACAATCATTTATACACCACAATAAAGTATAAGACAGTTTACAATGTTGTCACGATTAATGTCACGTTAATCATGTCACACCTATGATGGAAATATAAGTGCATAGTTGTTTCTTAAAATACATAATATTGGCTTTATTTCATTAGAGTTATATTTGATGATTAACAGCTTTTGGATTTCTTCACTGACCCATCTCCATTTCACATTTTTAAAGGATATAAAAAGAATGCATGTGAAATAATAATAATATAATAGATAATAGGAGCAATGGCTACATGTAGCGAATCCTTATGTTCTTACCACTGTGCTTATCACTTTACATAGATCACTTAATCTTTGACATGAACTGCAGTGATATTTTTTTAATTCGTCCCCTAAGGCAAAATACGTAGAAGCAAAAAAACAAATGGGATCTAATTAAATGTAAAAGTTTTTGCACGGCAAAGGAAACCATCAACAAAACAAAAAGACAACCTCTGGAATGGGAGAAAATATTTGCAAATGATATGACTGACAAAGTGCTAATATTCAAAATATTAAATAACTCATACAACTCAGTATCAAAGAAACAAATAAACCAAACAAAAAATGAGCAGAAGATCTGAACAGAGATTTTTCCAAAGAAACCATACAGATGGTCAACAAGCACATAAGAAGATGCTCCTAGAGAAAAGCAAGTCAAAACCACAGTGAGATATCACCTCATACCTCTCAGAAGGACTGTCATCAAAAAGACCACAAATAACAAATGTTGGCAAGGATATGGAGAAAAGGGAAGCTTGGGACACTGCTGGTGGGAATGTAAATTGGTGCAGCCACCATGGAAAACAGGTTGGAGGAAGCTCCTCAAAAAACTGAAAACAGAACTACCATATGATCCAGCAATTCAACTCTTGGATAGGTATCAAGAAAAAATAAAAACACTAATCTTCAAAAAGATACATGCCCTCCAATGCTCACAGCAACACTATTTATAATATTCAAGATACAGAAGCAACTCAAATGTCCATCAGAAGATGAATGATTATGGAACATGTGCTATATACACATTGGAGTACCACTCATCCATAAAAAAGAATGAAATTCTGCCATTTTCACTGACATGGATGGACCTAGAGACTATTATGCCTAGTGAAGTAAGTCAGACAGAGAAACACAAGTTTCATCCAGTATCAGTTATATGTGAAATCTAAAAAATAAAACGAATGTATATAGTAAAACCGAAACAGAACCAAAGATACAGAAAACAAACCGCAGTGTGGCTATCACTGCGGAGAGGGAAGAGGAGATGGGCAAGATAGATTAAACAATACAAACTACTATGTATAAAATGGATAAGCAACAAGGAGGTATCATGCAGCACAGGGAAATATAGCCTCTATCTTATGATAATTTGGGAATATAATCTGTAAAAACACTGAATCACTATGCTATACACCTGAAACTAATATTGTAAACCAATTATAATTCAATTTTTTGAAAAAGGAAAAACCTTCCCCACAGCCCTGTAGGTAACTACTATTAATACCAGCTGGAAACTCCAGGGGGCGCCACCCAGATGTTGGCCCATGGAAACAATGTCTCTCTGAGGGGCAGTGTGTAGCCTCCAAAGCCATGTGTGGTAGTCCTGATATTTATTTTTCTCACATTTAGAGATGATGAAACCGGGGTCATAAAAGGAGAGGAGAAAAAATAACTTAAGAAAGTGAAACCCATATCAGAGGCTCTCTTTCACGGGTGGGATTAAAATAAATTCATTTTGAAAAGAATGAACACCTGTGCTACTACTAAGTATTAAAACATATAAGTATAAAATTAAGGTTGGCAAGAGCCCATGCTGCTGCTGCTGCTGCTGCTAAGTTGCTTCAGTCGTGTCCGACTCTGTGCGACCCCACAGACAGCAGCCCACCAGGCTCCCCCGTCTCTGGGATTCTCCAGGCAAGAACACTGGAGTGGGTTGCCATTTCCTTCTCCAATGCATGAAAGTGAAAAGTGAAAGTGAAGTCGCTCAGTCGTGTCTGACTCTTTGCGACCCCATGGACCACAGCCTACAAGGCTCCTCCATCCATGGGATTTGCCAGGCAAGAGTACTGGAGTGGGGTGCCATTGCCTTCTCCGGCAAGAGTCCATAACCTCTGGTTATTCCTGGATGTGTACCTTTGCGTGGATTTTAAACCTTCATCTACCAATCAGCAGCCAGGCATAGTTACAGCACGTCTTCTGTGTTTCTAGAGCTCTCTGGGCATTTCATTGCATTATACTGTAATTCTTTAATAAGTTAGTCTTCCTCCTAGAATTTGAATTTTTTTCCATTTTTTGGCCACTCTATGTGGCAAAGGAGATCTTAGTTCTCTGATGATCTTAGTTCCATGACCAGGGACAGAACCCATGCCCCCTGCAGTGGAAGCGCAGCATCTTAACCACTAGACCACCAGGGAAGTCCCAAGAATCTAAATTTTTAAAGAACAAGCTGTCCCATATTTGCATCCCTATAAGCAGCCCATAATAGATATTTTACTAGCTTTTGGCAAATTAATGAAAGGGACATTAGATCTCACATAAAACAATGCTACATTTAAAAATTAGTTCTTATAGCAACTACATTTGAGAAATAAAACCTCAACACATTTCAGAAAGGAAATGGAGGAAAATGTTATTTGACCATCAAAGACAGCTTTGTAAAAGAATGTCCTCATCGTGAAGTCCCAGGAGTTGAACTGTGTATAGTTACTTGGCAAAAAAAAGCAGTATCACAGACCTCATCCTAAGACAAATTCACCAGTAAAAAACAATATGTTCTCTTACTGTAGTTTGAAGTCTTCTTACCTCAAGTTTGGACTAATTTTAGCTCTTAGATTATTTAATGTTGAAGAAAAAATATTTATTTACAGTTTAGAGGAAACTACTTCCAAAAGTTTTTAAGGCAACTTGAAGAAATTTTAATAATTAGCTGTATCTAAAATCATTTCAACATTACCTTGCTTCTAAAATCTCTTTTGGTTGGTTTGTTTATTCTTGTCTTGGATGAAATACTCTTCCCTCATTTGCTGATTTTGGGGGGATAAAGTAAAGAACTTCAGAGGAAGGGCAGAAAACCCCTAAAAGTACACACCCCTGTGATCTATGCTGAGACTTGGCAATTGCTAGTTAGGGGGATGGAGTCATGCTCGTAAATTCAGTGGGTCTGATATGGAATGGAAACATTGGAAACTCAAAGATAAGGACAGCTTTAAGCTTTGAGATCTTACATATATGAAAAATAAAATGTCACTTTCTTCTCAGGAATCTACCTTATAAGAAGTGTCTGAGGTTAGACTGATGTTTAGTATCAGAAATTCCATTCATGCAGCAACATGGACAGACCTAGAGATATCATACTAAGTGAAGTAAGTCAGAAAGAGAATGACAAATACCATATGATATCTCTCATATGTGGAATCCAAAATATGACACAAATAAATTTATCTATGAAACAGAAACAGACTCACAGACATAGAGAACAGACTTGTGGTTGCCAAGAAGGGGTTGCAGGGGAAGGACTGGGAGGCTGGGGTTAGCAGATGTAGGCTATTATATAGAGAGGATGGATAATCAGCAAGGTCCTGCTGAATGGCACAGGGAACTATATCCAATATCCTGTGATAAACCATAATGGAAAAGAATATAAAAAAGAATGACTAGATATGTATAATTGAACCACTTTTCTGTATAGTAGAAACCAACATAGTATTATAAATCAACTATATTAAAATATTTAAAGAAAAAAATGCCATTTTACACTGCTCACTATTAAATAAAAAGTGCTTACCAACTCTGTGTATCTCAGAGATTGACAAATCATACCTCTAAGCATCTGATGCCATACAGACACATTTACCCTGTATCCACTGAGGAACTTGAACTAGAAGTCCAATTTGTCACTTGTGATGAATTATGTGCAGAGTTGGATTGTTTGGGGGCCTTGTCTTGCAATGGTGCCAATGTTGAGAGATCACAAAATAGTAGTAAACATGTGGCTTGACTCAGGATATTTTATGAAGTCATCTAGGTCACAATGCACTGGTTCTGACATATGTTACAGAGAGGAAGGAAAACATCCTAGAATACATGCCTTAGGAGATTTCAGAGTTCCCTGCTCAAGGAAATATTTAAAGCAGGCTCACCATTCTGGTGGAGAAGGAAATGGCAACCCATTCCAGTATCCTTGCCTGGAAAATCCCATGGACGGACCTGGTAGGCTATAGTCCATGGGGTCGCAAAGAGTCAGACACGACTGAGAGACTTCACTTCACCATTCTGGAAGGGGAGTGAAGACTGGGGAACCATAAAATCTTCCAGTCTTTGTCATAACCGTTGGAAAGCCAGAGAGACAAAGTGAACCACCTTCACATTTTCTGAAGGCTTACAGGGGTCAGAGGCATTTGAAGATTCAAGGATTCTGCTTGGATTCACAGCAGTAACTTTACTGAATAAAACTGTGGAGGAAGAAACCTGTGGACTACCATCTCTTATCCTCATTTGCATCCAGAGGCCATATAGGCTGTTAAAAAGCCAACTCAAAGTGAATTCTAATAATAATAGTTATTTATTATTAGAATGGTCTTTAGACTGCATTTACTGACAAGTCACAATAGCACTTGCTGTTTGACTATAAATATGCCACAGGACAGCAAGAACTAGAAAACATTATTCTCAGGATCAAGATCCACACACGGATTCAGTGATTATGTATGTAAATAACAGTCTTGTTCTTCATAAACTAACATATTAGTTAAGAAGGAAATTTGTTTCCTGAAGTTCATTACTAATTAATTTGTGCTTTTGTTTTTAGAAAATACATGCTGCCTTAGAGTAATGGATCATGAGATCTTCACTTTACCCTTAAATCAATGGTTGGATTGCACATGAAGGATTACTATTTCTGTTCATTTTCTGTAAGTTGAAATAATTCAAAAGAAAAAGTTTTTAAAAAGTCATTTCTCTTGTCTTTTGCTTATCAGCTGTATAATCCAGTTCAAGTTACTTGCTGTTTGGAAACCTCAATGTTCTCATCTGTAAAATGAGAATAATGCTGGTAACATCCTCAGAGAACTCAATGAAATAAACAATAACTAAAAAAAGTTAGTAATGACACAAATCTTAAAAGTTATTTACTGCTCATGCTTGATCACAAATTTTTGGTTTGGTCAATTAGAACTAGCTGAGGGCCCACCTAAATGACATCCACTATGATAATAAAATATGCTGATGCTATCCTTAATAAATAATTGAAACTGCTCAATGGCATTCAACTTTTGTAACTACAACCATTATAAAGTGGACTATTATTGAAGTGCTCTGTTTAATTATAAAACTACATATGTCCAAAGATACTTATTAAATGAGACTGAATGGATAGGAAATTTGTCAGACATTAAAATTTATCTTGAAACTGTGGAATTTTTAGCATGTGAAGTTCTCATGAACTTTACCCTCCAATGGGACCAGGGAGCACTGCTCTCTTGAATCTCAGATGACAAGCAGCCCCAGTTCCAGTAGCATCACTGGAGCCTTCCTTTTCTCCCCTCCAAGTCCATCTTTAATGTGTACTTTTTGTTACATATACTAAGTTGTGCGTGATATAATGTCCACTTAAAGTTTAGTTTATTATTTTCAACTGTACATTTAAGTGGCACTAAATATATTCATAAAACTACATAGCCCCTATAATATCTGTTCCAGAATATTTGTATCCTTTTTGTCACTGGAACAATATTCCAGGGAGGTGGAAATATTACATCTCTTGAGTCTTCAAAACTTGAACTTTAAACTTTTCACTAAGTTATATGGCTTACAGCCCCACTCAATCCCGTTTATGAAATTCTAATTTCCAAAAACCTGGTACTATGTTACCATTCAAACTGGAGATCTCTGAGAATAAAGGGGGATAACCTAGAACTACTTGGGTAAACTAGGACATATTATTATTAATAATAAATGTTCAATGAACCGTTGCTTCGGTTCATTGCCTTAGATACCAAATGGAAGAAGGCTTTCTCTTCAGAAATGTTTATTACTAGATTCTACGACCAGAATCACTATGGTGCTACTGATACATAGGGAATTTCATGATTCTTAGAAGAGCAACTTGGGTAAATAATTAATGGGCAAATATTGTTCTAGGGAGCCATCAGGTTTGGGTTCTTTAGACAAAGTTGTTAAAATATCATTCTAATTACCCCAAAATCAGGAAGCACAGAAGTCTACTCCAAGGTAAAAAGTCTTAATAGCTATTTATAAGACTTCACATGAGCCAACATTTCACTTCACATACTGAATGAAAATTAATCAAGTCGTTGTCTTACAAGTAAAACAAATAAAGAGTATAGGAGCCTACATATTACATTTTGATTAACAGAGAAGAGGGCTCTGTGTTCAAAAGGAAAATGAAAAGGCATCATTCAAGTAAGACTTGCTCCTGAAGTGAAAGCATCTAATCTCTAGTAACTGATCATATGAAAAAAATTTAAATGTCACACAAGTCTCTTTCCTCTTTGATCAGCAGGATGGTGTACTAAAATCTCCAGAGCTTGAGAGAAAGAACGTGAAATTTGGAGTCAAACTATCTGTGCCTAAACTCTAGTTCAGTCACTTAGTAGATGGAAGATTGCTTGCAGCAAATATGGTTAGATGCCCATCCAAAATCTTTTCTTCCTTCTTCCCAACAAAACTCTGAATTTTCTCAGACACACCGCCTGTCTCCCTTCAAAACCATAGGACTTCTTAAAAAGGTTAACTTCAAATCCCCTTTATTCCCTCTGCCAATGATTGGCTCAGGAATGCACATGTGACCAATCTGAACAAATGAGAAACAAGGAAAGTTTTGCTTGTGCTTTGGGTAAAGCTCTTCCTCTATCTTCTGGGACAGTGTCAAGAAGCGATTCTCAAGAGAGAAGGACAAATATCATATGACACCCCTTGTATGAGAAATCTAAAAAGAAGTGATAAACATTGAACATACTTACAAAAGAGAAACAAACTCACAGACTTAGAGGATTAATTTATGGTTACCAAGGGAAAAGTTGGAGGAAGGGATAGTTAAAGAGTTTGGGATTGACATGTATACACTGCTTTATTTTAAATGGATAACCAATAAAGACCTACTGTATAGCACAGGGAACTCTGCTCAATGTTATGCAGCAGCCTGGATGGGAGGGGACTTTGGGGGAGAATGGATACATGTGTACGTATGGCTGAGTCCCTTTGCAGTGCACCTGAAACTATCACAACATTGCTAATCAGCTATCTGCCAATATAAAATAAAAAAAGTGACTCCCTTCTCTGGGGATGTTCAGATGTACAGATGCACATATAATGCAGCCTGCTGTGCTGCTTTGTTCAACAACCAGTCTTAAGATGAAGTCAACACACAGAGGTGAGCCAGACTAAAGCTCTCTCAGGGAAATGAAGCCAGAACCAAAGTTCTTAGGTTGCTCTATCTTTGTTTTTTTTCAATTATTTTTATTAGTTGGAGGCTAATTACTTCGCAACATTGCAGTGGGTTTTGTCATACATTGACATGAATCAGTCATGGAGTTACATGTATTCCCCATCCCGATCCCCCCTCCCACCTCCCCCCCACCCGATTCCCCTGGGTCCTCCCAGTGCACCTGGCCCGAGCACTTGTCTCATGCATCCCACCTGGGCTGGTGATCTGTTTCACCATAGATAACATACATGCTGTTCCCTCGAAACATCCCACCCTTGCCTTCTCCCACAGAGTCCAAAAGTCTGTTCTGTACATCTGTGTCTCTTTTTCTGTTTTGCATATAGGGTTATCATTACCATTTTTTCTAAATCCCATATATATGTGTTAGTATGCTGTAATGGTCTTTATCTTTCTGGCTTACTTCACTCTGTATAATGGGCTCCAGTTTCATCCATCTCATTAGAACTGATTCAAATGAATTCTTTTTAACGGCTGAGTAATATTCCATGGTGTATATGTACCACAGCTTCCTTATCCATTCGTCTGCTGATGGGCATCTAGGTTGATTCCATGTCCTGGCTATTATAAATAGTGCTGCGATGAATATTGGGGTGCACGTGTCTCTTTCAGATCTGGTTTCCTCAGTGTGTATGCCCAAGAGTGGTATTGCTGGGTCATATGGCAGTTCTATTTCCAGTTTTTTAAGAAATCTCCACACTCTTCTCCATAGTGGCTGTACTAGTTTGCATTCCCACCAGCAGTGTAAGAGGGTTCCCTTTTCTCCACACCTTCTCCAGCATTTATTGCTTGTAGACTTTAGGATAGCAGCCATCCTGACTGGCGTGTAATGGTACCTCACTGTAGTTTTGATTTGCATTTCTCTGATAATGAGTGATGTTGAGCATCTTTTCATGTGTTTGTTAGCCATCTGTATGTCCTCTTTGGAGAAATGTCTGTTTAGTTCTTTGGCCCATCTTTTGATTGGGTCATTTATTTTTCTGGAATTGAGCTTCAGGAGTTGCTTGTATATTTTTGAGATTAATCCTTTGTCTGTTGCTTCATTTGCTATTATTTTCTCCCAATCTGAGGGCTGTCTTTTCACCTTACTTATAGTTTCCTTTGTTGTGCAAAAGCTTTTAAGTTTCATTAGGTCCCATTTGTTTATTTTTGCTTTTATTTCCAATATTCTGGGAGGTGGGTCATAGAGGATCCTGCTGTGATTTATCTCGGAGAGTGTTTTGCCTATGTTCTCCTCTAGGAGTTTTATAGTTTCTGGTCTTACATTTAGATCTTTAATCCATTTTGAGTTTATTTTTGTGTATGGTGTTAGAAAGTATTCTAGTTTCATTCTTTTACAAGTGGTTGACCAGTTTTCCCAGCACCACTTGTTAAAGAGGTTGTCTTTTTTCCATTGTATATCCTTGCCTCCTTTGTCAAAGATAAGGTGTCCATAGGTTCGTGGATTTATCTCTGGGCTTTCTATTCTGTTCCATTGGTCTATATTTCTGTCTTTGTGCCAGTACCACACTATCTTGATGACTGTGGCTTTGTAGTAGAGTCTGAAGTCAGGCAGGTTGATTCCTCCAGTTCCATTCTTCTTTCTCAAGATTACTTTGGCTACTCGAGGTTTTTTGTATTTCCATACAAATTGTGAAATTATTTGTTCTAGTTCTGTGAAAAATACCGTTGGTAGCTTGATAGGGATTGCATTGAATCTATAGATTGCTTTGGGTAGAATAGCCATTTTGACAATATTGATTCTTCCAATCCATGAACACGGTATGTTTCTCCATCTGTTTGTGTCCTCTTTGATTTCTTTCATCAGTGTTTTATAGTTTTCTATGTATAGGTCTTTTGTTTCTTTAGGTAGATGTACTCCTAAGTATTTTATTCTTTTTGTTGCAATGGTGAATGGTATTGTTTCCTTAATTTCTCTTTCTGTTTTTTCATTGTTAGTGTATAGGAATGCAAGGGATTTCTGTGTGTTAATTTTATATCCTGCAACTTTACTATATTCATTGATTAGCTCTAGTAATTTTCTGGTAGAATCTTTAGGGTTTTCTATGTAGAGGATCATGTCATCTGCAAACAGCGAGAGTTCCACTTCTTCTTTTCCTATCTGGATTCCTTTTACTTCTTTTTCTGCTCTGATTGCTGTGGCCAAAACTTCCAACACTATGTTGAATAGTATTGGTGAGAGTGAGTTGCTCTATCTTTGGACTTCTACATCTGTGGCCAAGAATTTGACAGAGTTTAAGCCAGTTCGGTGAGGTTTTTTGATATTTACAGCTGAAAGCCCTCTGATCTTCCTGAGTCATTTTCTAACCTGTGAAAATCAGATTGACAGCTCCATTGCAATCTTGCAAGAATTCTCAACACACCTTAAGTTTTATGTAAGTTGTTTGCTGCAACACAAGCTTTCAGTAAATGATATCAGGCTTGAGGTGCTGCTTGCCTGGAACACTGAGTACCTGCTGATAACTTTGCTAACACTTAACTTTGGCAAATCTTTAACAGCCTTAATTTCTGACTGCTCGCATTTCCATATCATATAAAACTGGTGATACTAGTCGCTAATGAACACATTTTTATAGCTGAGCTAAGAATTCTAAATCTCCTTGAGGTCCCAAAAGACAGGAATAGAATAATAATGCATTGGTACTATTGGATTTCACTGCACAGTTACATGTACATACCTCAAAGCAAATAAAATAGAATCAGGCTGATAAAAGAAATTAATTTATCATATTAAATGCTCATTTCAAAAAGAACTCAGGGGAATTTAACATATTGAATACATCCCAATAAACTTTAAAATGAATATAGTAGAATATGTTAAAATTTACAGTGTAAGCCTGAGCCATAATTCCATAATTTAGAAAAGTAAAAATTTAGAATTTATCAAGAAGAATAACACAATTAAGAAAGACCCAATGGACTGAAGGTAAAATACTAAAATTTAAAAATTTTAGATACTTTCATTTTTCCAAACAAAACAACATCAACCATAATAAACTAAAGAGAGAATTAAAATATTAATTAAACATACAAGCTTAGGTTATACAGCCTAAACTTGAAAACTGACTCTGACATCTGTATACTATGCAACTTTGGGCACATTTCCTAGCCCCTGTTAGCCTGTTTTCTCCTATATAAAGTGGAGATAATATAATCTACCTCACAGATTTGGGTTTAAATAAGATAACATAAGCCAAATTCTTATATAGGTGCCAAGTGTGTAATAACCACTGAATTAAATATTTTAATTATATTCTCATAATAAAATTAGTTCCTTGGGATCTCACTGACTTGGTAGTCTATTATAGCACCTTGGGTTTAAAAGAACAGGCTCTCATCAAAAAGAATGAAATAACGCCATTTACAGCAACATGGATGCATCTAGAGACTGTCATTCTGAGTGAAGTAAGTCAAACAGAGAAGCAGAAACACCATATGACATCCCTTATATGTGGATTCCAAAAATACAAAGGAACTTATTTTACAAAAGAGAAACAGACTCACAGACTTAGAGAATGAACTTATAGGTGCCGGGGGGAAGGAAGGGGGGAAGGAAAGGATAGTTAGGGAGTTTGGGATTGACATGTACACACTGTTATATTTAAGATGGATAACCGGTAAGGATCTGCTGTATAGCACAGGGAACTCTGCTCAGTGTTATGTGGCATTCTGGATGGCGGGGGTGGGGTTTGCGGGAGAATAGATACATATATGTGTATGGGTGAGTCCCTTTGATGTCACTATCACAACATTGTTAATTGGCTATATCCCAATACAAAATAAAAAGTTAAAAAAAAATAAAAAACAGGCTCAAATTTCAGATGGGTAAAGGGAAAAACCTCAAAAATATTCCCAGCAACTCCAAGAAAAGACAGGTGGCAAACACTGTTGACCAGAGGCAAACACTATAAACATATTATTGACCAGGTATGTATTTACATATGAATTTGTCTTCTGTTACCAAACGTTATTGACTGGACTGTTTATATATATATATATATATATATATGCATATATATATGTAACAAATTGCTGTCCACAGGCATTAGTTTCTGCCAAAATCCCCTGGTCAATTATATGTAAAAATAAAATCATACAGGAATTTCTCCTTCTGGATAAGACAGAGTAACAAGTACTGGATTTAACTTCCTGTCTGAAACAACTAAAATATAGACAAAATGAATGAAACAATGGTTTTCAGACACTGGACCTTAAACAACTCCAGATGGTGATCCTAGAGAGAGGGGGATGCAAATCAGGTAAGTCCTACAATTCCCCTAACTTATTGCCAAATGCTTTCTAGGCCACAGCACAGGGAGGGGAAAACTCAAGCAGAGTCCAGTGGATTCTCTGAGTAGATGTTATAGATTCAAGGGCCTGGGGATGCCAAGGTAGATACAGAGTGGAGAAGGCTTCACAGAAAGAAATCTCTGCAGTGTTCTCTGGTCTACAGCTGAGGATTGACAAGCACATTCAAGGGAGGAAATTACCTGAATATGGGGAGAGAATCACCAGAAAAGAGGAGGAAAAAGTCCTGAAACTTAAAAGACCAGGAATAATTCACATCCCCACCAAATAGAAAGGAAAATCTTGTAATTCATGAGACACTGAGTAGAGTCGATGATAAGTGTGGCTATGATTCCAACTAATGAAGACTAAAAGTAAATCTCTAGAAGAAACACACTCTTTACAGGTAACTTAATCTCTTCCCAGAAAAAAATCTTAAGACATTTATAGGATACCAAAATATTTAACACACACCAAAACAAAATGTACAGTGTCTGGCATTCAATAAAAAAATTACCAGAAAAAAAATCACCAGATATTTGAAGAAGCAGGAAAATACAACTCAGTAGAAACAGATTCAAGAATTACAAAGATTATAGAATTAGTAGGAAAAGACACTGAAAGGGGTATAAGTATATCCCACATGTTTCAGAAGTTAGAGAAATAAACACAGAAACACACTAAATATAGACATGAAAAGTATAAAAAGACACAAAGCTTCCACAATGCTTTAAATGAAAAATATACTAAGTAAGATTAATACCAGATTAGAAACAGTAAAATAAAAGTAGTGAATTTGAAGATGGAATAAAAACTATCCAAAGAAAAACCCTCCTCCCCAAAAATAAAGTGGTAAGACAAAAAATATTTGAAAATAACTGAATAATTGCCCAAACTTTCCAAATTTCATGAAAGCTGTTAAGTCCACAGATGCAAGATACTCAAAGAAACTCAAGGACAAAAAGAAAATTATACCAAATCACATATTAATAAAACTGCTTAAAACTAGTGATAGAAAGAAAAAATTAAAATAAACCAGATGGAAAAATGAAACATCAGGTACATGGGAACAAAGGTAAGAATGACAACAAACTGCTCATTGGAAACAATGCAAGTCACAAGGGAGAGGAGTACTATCTTTAAAATACTAAAAGAACATACACTGTCAACGCAGTTTAAAAAAAAAGATTTTAAACAATGGGGAAATATACATGTCTTCAAAAACTGTATAAAAACTGAAGGAATTTATCACCAGCAGTCCAGTCCTATAAGAAATATTAAAGGAAATCCTTCAGAGAAATAATATTCATTGAAAATGCAGATTTACACAAAATATAGAGTATTGAGAATGGTAAGTATGTGGGTAAATACTAAATATTTTCTTTAAAAAAACTTTTAAAGGTAACTGACAGTTAACAAAACAAAAATACAGTATAGCACAGTGCAGTTTATAATATATGTAGAAGTAAAATGTGTGAGGTTAAATCTAAATGATATAGACACATGAATGAAAGGCAGATGTTCAGTTTAGATAAAAAACATAAGAACCAAAATTTTCTGTCTATAAGAAAACAACTTTAAGTATAAAGAAACAAATAAGTTAAAGGTAAAATGATATGCTAAGAGATATGCTAATTATATAACTAAAAATAGCTGGAGTGGCTATAATAATATCATAATGAATCTCAGAGAATATAATATTACTTGGGGTAAAGAGGATAATTTCAGAATGATAATAAGGTTATTTATCAAGAGAACATAACAACCCTAAACATTTAAGCACCTATTAATAGAGGTACAAAATACACAAAGCAAAAATGGATAAAACTGCAAGAAGAAATAGTTAAGTCCACAGTTATAGTCAAGGATTTAACACTCTTCTCTCACTAACTGGCAAAACTAGCACACAGAAACTAAAGAAAGATATGGAAGATCTAAACAATAATATCAACTGAGCTGATCTAATTGATAATTGAACATTAGTAAAACACTCTACCCAGCAACATCACAATATACATTCTTTTCAAGTGCACAGAGAAAAGTTACCAAGAAAGACCATTTTCTGGTCCATAAAAGTGATAATAAATTTAAATGGATTTACAACGTGTATTCATTGACCATACTGAAATTAATCTAAAGTAATCTACAGCAGTGTATCTGGAACAATTCAGAAATATTTGAAACTGAGTAACATATTTCTAAATAACCTTTGGTACAAAGAATAAGTGAAAAGTCAGTCAGAAATTATTTCTGAATTCCATGAAGAACAAAACATGACATATCAAAATTTGTGGAAAGCAGCTAAAGTTTTTGGAGGAAAATCTACAGCACTTAACTCCCATGTTAAAAACAAAAATAGGTCTCATATTAATTACCTTAAGCAACTATAAAAATTAAGGTAATTAAGTTTTTATAGTTGAAATCCACTGACCCTTACTTCACACTATGAACACACACATAATGAATTCAAAGTGACTCATAAGATTGTATACAAGTCAAAGTATAAACCTTCTAGAAGACAACAGGAAAAAAATTTAATTGACCTTGGTTTTGTCAAAGATCTCTTAAATTTGAAACAAGAAGCACAAACTGTAAAATTAAACTTTCAATAAATTAAACTTTAGTGATACTATAAACTTTTGCTATTTAAAAGGCACTATTAAGAAAATGAAAAGGTAAACCACAAACTGAAAGAAAGTAGTTATAAAACATATCTGACAAAAACTTTGTATCAAGAATTTCCTTAGAACTCCATAATAAAGAAATTCAATCAAAAAATGGTCAAAATATTTGAATGATCACTTGACCCAAGAAGATACATAGAAAGCAAATAAACACCTGAAAAGATAATCATAAAGTAAATTCAAATTAAAATAAGGAGAAACAATTAAATACCCAACAGAATGTTTAAAATTTTAAAAAGACTGAACATATACAATTTTATCAAAGATATAAGGTAACCACAACTGGTACAGACTGCTGATAAAAACATGAAATGTTACAACTTTGGAGAACAGTTTGGTATTTTTAAAAAGTATTAGACATACACTGACTATGAGATTCAGCTGTTCCAACCCTAGATACTGGCCCCAAAGAAATGAAAACTATGTGTCCAAACAAAGACTTGTGCATGAATGTCCAGGAGAGCAGTATTTGTAACAGACAAAAACTGGAGACAACTAAAACATGTATCAATGGGTGAACGGATAAACAAATTCTTGTACATCCATATAACAGATTTGTATTCAGTAAATAGGGGAATAAACTATTGACACACAAAAACCATGAGTGAATCTTAATATTATTATGCTAAGTAAAAGAAGCATAAGAAAACATTTTGGGATAATAGATATATATATATTATTTTGATTTGAAGATGGCTTCCTGGTGAAATATGTCTTTAAAGTCAAACATGGAGTTTGAATGTTAGCCCTACTCTTACAATGTAACCTTACAAAAGCTACTTACCTATTTGAGTCTCATCTATATTTGTATGTTATGTGAGAATAAGAACATAGGTATTAAAGGCTTGTCTTATTAAACATGATATCACATATAAGTAACCAGCACAGTACTTGTTAGTTGACTCTGTGTGACTCCACGGGCTGTAGCCCACCAGGCTCACTGTCCATGGAATTCTTCAGGCAAGAACACTGGTGTGGGTAGCCATTCCCTTCTCCAGGGCATCTTCCCAACCCAGGGATCAAACCTGGGCAGCATAGTACTTGGCACCATATAAATGTTCACTTCCATGTGTGTATTTTTTTTTTTTTCCTATTCGTTTGTACCATGTCGCCCCTTCTGTGGTGGCTCAGATGGTAAAGAATGTGCCTGCAATGCAGGAGACCCAGGTTCAAACCCTGGGTTGGGAAAAACCCCTGGAGAAGGAAATGGCACCCACTCCAGTATTCCTGAGTGGAGAATTCCATGGACAGAGGAGCCTAGTGGTGGGCTACAGTCCATGGGGTCGCAAAAAATCGGACAGGACTGAGCAACCTTCATTTTCACCTTCCCCTTCTGTAAAACATACCTCCTTAGCACTACTATTTTTCTGCCACAGGATGCTTGTCTTCTCCCTCTTGGAACAAAAAAGAAAATACGTTATGCTATTTTAGAACTTTTACCCTTTTTAAATTAATATGTTACTCATTCTGCATTACTTTAATTTTGCCTTGGATTGTGGGCTGTTAATCAGGCTCTTCATTTATGGCCTACTTGGTAGCTGCTGTCCCTGCAAGGTCCTTTCCTTGTATTTTTTATTCATTTTATCCCTTTATTGCCCATTTTATCCCTAAATCCAGTCCCATTTCCCCCTCCTAATTAGGCACTCTTCCTGCATTTAATATATGTCTTTGAATATGCATGTACTTACATATGTATGTGGATAAGTAATATATACATGTGTATGTGTTTTAATGCATATTTTAATGGCATTGCCTATAACTTTTATTTTCCCCTTTATGCTGTATTGTAAGGATTTATCCTGGTTCTATAACACATCATCAGTAAGTTGCTTCTGATTGAGAGCATTGTATTCCATACTATGTATTTATCAAAATTAACTCATGTACTCCCTTAGGAAGTTGGATACCTGGGAGACCAACTTCCTGCTACTGCAAACAATATTGAAATAAGTATATTTTTAAAATATTTCATGTTTCTGATACTATTTTTTAAAGTATTTATTTGGCTGCACTGGGTCATAGTTGTGGCACGTGGGACCTAGTTCCCTGACCAGGGATTGAACCCAGGCCCCCTGCATTGGGAGGGCAGAGTCTCAGTCACCGGATCGCCAGGGAAGTCCCTGAAATAAATACCTTAACACTTGTCTCCTTGTGGACCTACAAAGGAAGTTCTCTGAGTCACAGATGTGAAAGGTGGAACTGCTGGGCCATAGGACAAATAATTAATTTTACTACCTCAGTACTTTGAGACTGCTTTCCAAACTGGCTGAATTAACGATCTTACAAATTCTTAGCAATATAATAAATAGATCTCATTTTTATTTCTCGGATATTAGTTAAGTTTGAGCATCACTTTCCATTCTTATTAGCTGCTCAGCTCTTCTCTTTGTAGAGCACATTCTTATTCTTTGTTCATTTTTATATTGAGCTTCTCATCTTTTATTTGTTGATTTGTAGTTCCTAGAATGTTTCTATATTAATGTCATTAATTTTACACATTGCTAAAAGCTATGCCGGTCCATCACTGCCTGTTAGCTTTGTTTAAGGTGTTGTTCACTGACTAGAAATTCTTCATTTTAACATAGCCATAGTCATCATTTCTTAACCTAATTAAAAATTCTTTCGGGGTTATGTTTAAAGAGAACAGCCCCTTACCTACATTTTGCTCTATTAGCTTTGCAGTTTTTCCTTTAAACCCTCTTTAATCTACCTAGAGTCCAACTTTTTCTACAGTGCAATGTATTATAGAAATTTGTCTTTTTTTCATATCACCAATACTATCTGCTGAAGAGTTGATCTTTTCTCCATTATATAAAGTGATGTTTATTTATCATACATCACTCACTTTTTTATATATATAAAAAGAAGAATGCTCTTGGAAGAGTGATGATCCAGATGAGATGGGCAAGAAAAATATTCCTGGCCATCCATCTTCGGGAGGATAATGGTGATGGCTCACTCTGGAGCCAAACTTCTGAAGCCACATGCAGACAGTAAACCCTGAACTCAGGCAGTGGCTCTAAGTGGATTTTTAAAAATCAAGAATAAAGAAAGAAATAGTCTAATTAGGTCCAGTGCTTCAGATACTGTGAATTCCTGCAATTCCTTCAAGGCTTAGTAGCAGAACAATGTGTCTCCATGTCAAGCTGCATGTGATGTTTTCACTGTCATAACTATGCTATACATTGCATTATAATTATCCTTCTGTAGTAGCTACTTATACCTGTTACACAAAACTTTTCAATTTTCCCAAAGCTTTCTGAAATTTATGGCATGATTTAAGGTCCTTGACACAATATAGTATTTAACTGGTAAACTTTTTTGTAAGCAAGGAAAAATCTTACCCCAAACAGGTTTGATTTATGGTTTACTCCAGTATTCTATACATAAGTAAGTCCTCAAAAAAAATGTCCTTGGCTGATTATCTGGCTGAGTGCCCACATATTTACTGGGTTGGAATTTATATGCAGAAGGAAATCTTCTTTCATGAAAGTCATGATCTATCTTGCCTTTTGTTAGTAGGGAAAAACAGCAGAGACTTCAAGGACTATTACATTGTGTAAAATTTAACTCCATGCAGTTATTCATGGAATCCTTCCCAGGGACCATACAGCATTCTTATGTGCTTAAATAAATATTTCTGCCTTTACCCTTGGATTTTGATAGAAATTATTTTGGGTTCTTATTATTCATTTACATTGCCCCATGATGCTAAACAACAAGTAGAAAATGAAATCAACCAAGCCAGTATTTCCCTTAGAAACTGGGAGCAGACAGTATTATGAGTTGGAGTCCTAACTAAGGTTTGGTAATGGCTAGCACCAGTAATGACTTTGTTTTCCATGGCTATGGATGTACCTGAAATTTAAGAGCAGATCAAACTCACTCATCTAACAAGTGTTCATTACATCCAGAGATTTCTTGAGAGTGTCACGTCGGACTTGGTGAATCACTAAATCTATAAATGGAGTTCAGAGTTTCTTTTTTAGTTTGGATCTTGGTGAAACACTTGTAATAGCTCACCATTACAGAACAAAAATTGTTACTTATGATTTCCAATTCACACAGCTGATAGATTACATGATAACATTTCCTGGCAGACGATGATCTTCTATGTGTTCCACTGTGATGCTCCAGTAATATCCTACTGTTCCAAAACAGATTTTTTTAAGCTTTCTAAAGTATAATAAGGGGTTTTGCTAGTGGCTCAGTGGTAAAGAACCTGCCTACCAATGCAGGACAATAGTCAGAAACGACTTAGCGCCTGAACAATAACAACAAAAGTATAACACAACATGAATTTTGATAATGTCACGTGAACTCCATCCTCCCACCCCATTTATTTCTGAGGACAACTCTGAGGACACTAGAGACGTGAAGAGAGTTTCAGACAAGGGCAGGTAACTACAAGCTCTTGTGATTTCACAACAACTCAGACCAACTCAGGAACCAATACAAACAACATATATGTTGTTTGAAACCTCAGTTTTGGCTAATGTAAATCTAGGTAGGATGGCTGTAAAACACCAACATGTTTTGAGGCTGGCAACACAAATGTTAATGCAAATGTGAAACAAGAAACCAACTTCGGTTGTGTTCATGGCAAAAGATATACCATATCCTCCACAACTTAAAAGTTTTTCTACTGACATTTTACTGGATCATGGGTATCTTTGGAACAATGCTCCTTGTTTTCACACTATTTTGAGTATTTCCAAAATTCTTATCAGTGACACTGGAAATTCTATTTTAATATTCTAGACAAAACATCCAAAGTTAAAATAGGAAAAACTTAAGCTCTAAATGTCCTAATCATATGTGATTTTTATTAAAATAACTTACAAATTCTCCATGTCATATATTTAATGATTTATTACAATATATTCTATTATATTTACTTATCAATCATGTATTTTCAGTGTCATCAAAAAGCAAAGTTGAAGTTTCTACCCAGCAGAAAACATTTTGAGGGAAACATTTTACTAAACTATAAAATACTGAGTGTTCTGATCTATTTTTCATAATCACTGCTAATAACATGATAGAGACACTACCAATCCTGCTAGCAGATTTTTAAAAACTAATTAAACCCATTAGAAGCAGGAGAAAACAGTCATTTATTCATTGCTACAAAAAAGATACACAAATTAGACTCTATGCAACTAAAAGCATGGTTCTTTTAGAAAATATTTATATATGAACTTTTAAACCAATTTACGGAGGTAATGGGTTTCATTTGCTATAAAAGAACAAATGAGAATGTGAATTAAGAAAAGTATTACAAAAGTCAACTACAATCAAACTAAAAATTAAAGATTAGTTTTGCAAAGTAAGCAGTTGGCGGCAGAGTGTTCTTACAAGTGAATGTTGAATAAAACAATAATCTGGCTAAGTTAAGAATTCAGAATTATATTCATAATGAATTTGTCGTGCTGTTCATTTCTGCTCTTCTCACACTGGTACAAAAATGAGTAGGAAAGTGTGCATGTAATTATTTAAGTCAAATAACTTATTCAATAGCTGTAGGGATAAAATACATTAACATGTATCATCATAACATAAGGGAGTGTAGTGAAAATGCTAGTATTCAATGTCTCCTTAAGGTTTATTTCATATTGGTGTTTGAATGATTAGTCTTAGTTCTCATGTAAACGTACACCTTTCCTTGATGAGAATTAAGTTTCTCTGGGTTTTAGTTTTTACGACTTTCCTATGAAATCAATCAGCTTGGTAATATTCCCATTTCACAGATGTGGGTCCAACCCACCACCCCCATGGGCTATCTATCCCACCATCACATGGGAGTCTGGGGGGCAAAGACCATGATTTACCCTCAAATAAGTTCAACCGGAATCAAGGGGACTGCTTTCTCTCCTATCAAATCTCCTCTACCTAGATTCTTCTTCATTTGGTGAAGCCTTCCTCCTTTACTAGGTTTAATTCAGAAACCACCTCTTCTCTGAAATAGATTTCACTGAAATCTATTGAATCATTCTTGTTTCATTCCTCACAGTACTGTCTCCTCAAAGCTTTAGTGAACATTGAGCACAACGTGTTTACAAAACGCACATCAATGTGTTTACAAAACACACAACTCTTCCTTCCTGCAGGCCTTAAGTCATTTTTATATCTCCCTCACAGAGCTTGGGAAAGGGTCAGCATGAAGCAGCTTTTCCCTACAGACAACACAACAGATAAGAAAAATTGTAACTGCCCTTGAAGTAGTAAATATAGGTATGTTAAAGAGTGATTTTTAAATGTAAAAGAGGAAAAGAATTGGCCTAAATCCAACCACTACATCAGTGCAGTTCAAGACACAAGTGAATGTAATTAGAAGCATAAGAAGTCATTCCTGAATAACAAAAGGCTTTTTGCTTAGGTAAACAATTTTCTTATATGCACTTTTTAAGATAGGAAGAAAGGCAGGAAAGATTTTATGGATAATAGAGGTTCCTGCCAGAAAAGAACTGCAGTGATACTTGGTAACTCAGCTATTCTCTCCAAAAAGAGTCTTTAAGACAGCCTACCTTTTAATATCTCTGGTGAGGGTGAAAATGGTTGTTAAAAATATCAACAAAGAAATATTCTTAGAGTCCCTACCTCACGCCAAATACTTGCCAAAAGATTTCATAGATTATCACATTTTCCTAATATGAGTTAGATTTTATGATCCCCATTTTATAGGAAGAGAAACTGAAGATCAGAACAATTAAATGAGTTCCTAAGGTTGCAAACGTAGTGTGGAGCATGGAGCCAACCAAATTTTGGGACTCTTCCTATGAAACCCTACAACCCTCTCTCTTGGTGTTTGGGAATATTGTTGCTCACCAACTGCATTATGTGAACATGATGCCCATTTAAAGGCATTCAGGCTGTTTCACATTTGCTAAACTGTAACTTGAGGATGCCTTTCATGTGAAGCTGGAGAATTTGTTTATACTCTTTGGGCATCTCATGGAAACCACGTTTAGGTAACTCATTGTCGTAGTAGTGATGGCTGACAGGCATGTTCTCTCCAGTTCTAGAGAAGGGCCAGAATCCATACAGCTTCACGTTCTCACACAGCTCGACTGCCACGCTTGTGATCATCAAGCCGGTGGACAGGCGATGTTCGGTCACACCTTTAGTCCTCCAGAAAAGTGCAAGGTTTTTCAGGTACTTGGGATGGAAAAATAAAACCTTTTGTCTTGCTTTAGATTCCTTCAGTGTGTAGTACACCTTAAAAGAGGCCGCAGTATTGGCCCTGAAGGAAAACGCAGGCAGAAGGACGAAAGCATCTCCATAGGCTGCAACATCCTTCAGAAATATTTTCTTTTCCTTTAAGTTCCCATATCTGCCAAATTTTTAAAACATTGTGATTTCAACAATAATCATCAAAGGAACAGTTTGGGTAACATGAAGCTGAATTCACCACTGACCAAAAAACAAAACCAGTTATGTCACTGTATATAAAAGAGACAAACAGAAGATTCAGAGAAATTAGGGTTAAGTAAGCATCTTGTATAATAAATATCAAGGGATAGGTCTCCATTTCTTTCTTGGTATATCTATTCTTTCATTTCTACCTTCTTACAGAGCAATATCCTTGCTGGACATACATTTTTAAAAATTATTTTATCTTCAAACTCAGAAATTTTTTCCTGAGGTTGCTTTTAATGCTGAAACACCTTCCAAATGGATCATACTGACACATTTTCTCAAACATAGCACATTCTTAAAATATCTGTACACTTAAAAAATTTCATTGAGCTGTATGCAAGTATACATATTATTATAAAATAACAATTTCCTTTAGAACAGCAGTCCCCAACCTTTTTGGCACCAGGGACTGGTTTCACAGAAGATAATTTTTCTATGAAGTGTGAGGTGGGGGTGGTTTGGGGATGATTCAAGTGCAGTATCTTTATTGTGTACCTTATTTCTATTATTATTTTATCAGTTCCACCTCAGATCATTAGGCATTAGATCCCAGAGGCTGGGGATCTCTGCTTTAGAAAACCTAAAATATCTATATGCATACACACATATGCATTTTAAATTTCCTCCACGGACCGTGATATGTGTTAAATTTAAATAATGCCTCAGTAAATACACTGGTATACCTAAGTGCATGTGTTTAGAAAATAAACTCTGGGGAGACAGGTACAATATTTTATATTCTCTTAATCCATACTAGAACTATTTGAGGGATATATTTTACTAATAACAATTATTAATCACTTTGGATGAAAACAACTGAATAAAACTAAGTATGGGATTTTGGGGCTTCCCTGGGGGCTCAGACAGTAAAGAATCTGCCTGCAATGCAGGAGACTGGGGTTTGACCCCTGGATCAGAAATATCCCCTCAAGAAGAGAATGGTTACCCACTCCAGTATTCTTGTCTGGAGAATCCCATGGACAGAGGAGTGTGGCAGGCTACAGTCCACGGGGTCGCAAAGAATCGGACACAACTGAGATACTAACACTTTCACTTTTAATGGGATTTTCATTAAACAGCCAATATTTCATAGTAGTGACATTGTGGAAAACAAAATATGGGAATTATTTTTTAGTAATAAACTGCCCAAAGTGCCCTGACAATTTTGTCAGGTTCTTCTAAGGCTTACTCTCTGAAGCTTCAAGAAAGTTTTATCAAGACAAAATAGTAACATTAAAATTCTGAAGGGAAATAATTTTTTATAAACTTCAGTACTGGTGCAAAACATGAAGAGATAAGTAAGTTCTGTTGTGATTAGCAACCCTTGACTTATGACATTAGAAGTACAACTGGACATACTTCTTATGAGCCACAACCTAAATTACTAATATATTCTTAAGTATTTTCCTTACAAAGCCATTCCAGTCAGCCTCAGCAGCAAGATTAGGGCTCAGACAGGTTAAATAATAAAACAGGTTAAATAATAAAAAAGTGGTCTTGAAACAGTTATGTAACTTGGAGGGACTTACCTTAGCTTTATAATACTGGGATTTAGTGTCACCAGGTTGGTTTTAGTGCCAACATCACTGGTAACATTTCCTGTGGTTGGGGGGAGATTACACCTGAAATTTGGAAGACAAAATATTCTCAAAATATAACTTTCAAAAAAAAGTACATCCACACATATGCATGTGACCATTCTTATTTTATTGAAGAAAATTACTGCTGTAAAGTGTCTCGGAATTCATCTGATTTCCATCAAAAATATTTAATAAGTACAGAATTCAGACACGGGTTTGATCCCTGGGTTGGGAAAACCCCTTGGAAAAGGAAATGGCAACCCACTCCAATATTCTTGCTGGAAAATCCTATACCCTGGCAGGCTATAGTCTATGGGGTTGCAAAAGAGTCAGACATGACTTAGTGACTTCACAACAGCAACAAACTCTTAGTTGGCATTTCAATATTGGATAAAACATAAGAATCTGATAAATGCTTTCAGTGACAGAACTAGAAGTGACAATTACACCTTGCCTAGCATTTGAAGAGTTTGCAGTCCTTTTTAAAAAATTATTTTTATTAATTGGATTTCCATGGTGGTCAGTTCAGTTCAGTTACTCAATTGTGTCCAACTGTGTGATCCCATGGACCACAGCATGCCAGGCTTCCCTGTGCATCACCAACTCCTGAAGCTTGCTCAAACTCTTGTCCATCAAGTCGGTGATGCCATCCAACCATCTCATCTTCTGTTGTCCCCTTCTCCTGCCTTCAATCTTTCCCAGCATCAGAGTCTTTTCCAATGAGTCAGTTCTTCTCATCAGGTAGCCAAAGTATTGGAGCTTCAGCTTCAGCATCAGTCCTTCTAATGAATACTCAGGACTGATTTCCTTTAGGATGACTGGTTTGATCTCCTTGTGGCCCAAAGGACTCTCAAAAGTCTTCTCCAACACCACAGTTCAAAAGCATCAATTCTTCGGCACTCAGCTTTCTTTATGGTCCAGCTCTTACATCCATACATGACTACTAGAAAAACTGTAACTTTGACTAGATGGACCTTTGTTGGCAAAGTAATGTCTCTGCTTTGTAATATGCTGTCTAGGTTGATCACAGCTTTTCTTCCAAGGAGCAAGGGTCTTTTAATTTCATGGCTGCAGTCACCATCTGCAGTGATTTTGGAGCCCAAGAAAATAAAGTCTCTCACTGTTTCCATTGATACCTATCTATTTGCCATAAAATGATGGGACTGGATGCCATGATCTTAGTTTTTTGAATGCTGAGTTTTAAGCCAGCTTTTTCACTCTCCTCTTTCACTTTCATCAAGAGACTCCTCAGTCCCTCTTCACTTTCTGCCATAAGAGTGGTGGCATCTGCATATCTGAAGTTATTGACATTTCTCCCTGCAATCTTGATTCCAGCTTTTGCTTCATCCAGCCTGGCATTGTGCATGACGTACTCTGCACATAAGTTAAATAAACAGGTTGACAATATACAGCCTTTACGTACTCCTTTCCCAATTTGGAACCAGTTTATTGTTCCACGTCTGTTTCTAACTGTTGCTTCTTGACCTGTATACAGATTTCTCAGGAGGCAGGTAAGGTGGTCTGGTATCCCCACATCTTTAAGAATTTTTCACAGTTTGTTGTGATTCACACAGTTAAAACCTTTTGCGTAGTCAATAAAGCAGAAGTAGATGTTTTTCTGGAACTCTCTTGCTTTTTCAATAACCCAACGGAGGTTGGCAATTTGATCTCTGGTTCCTCTGCCTTTTCTAAATCCAGCTTGAACATCTGGAAGTTCTCAGTTCATGTACTGATGAAGCCATGCTTGAAGAATTTTGAGCATTACTTTGCTAGCATGTGAGATGAGTGTCTTTGGCATTCCCTTTCTTTGGGATTGGAATGAAAGCTGACCTTTCCCAGTCCTGTGGCCACTGCTGAGTTTTCCAAATTTGCTGGCACACTGAGGGCTGCACTTTCACAGCATCATCTTTTAGGAACTGAAATAGTTCAGCTGGATTCCATCACCTCCACTAGCTTTGTTCATAGTGGTGTCTCCTAAGGCCCACTTGACTTCAGATTCCAGGATATCTGGCTCTAGGTGAGTGTCACACCATTGGGGTTATTTGGGTCATTAAGATCTTTTTATTATAGTTCTTCTATGTATTCTTGCCACCTTTTCTTAATATCTTTGGCTTCTGTTAGGTATCATTGTCAATTTACAAATTTTTAAAAACTGAGGCATTGTCATGGTTATAATGTGTGCCAGAAGCAAAGCGTACATAAAAAATTAAAAATTTCCTGATTCCCATATGGATAGTTTTTCCACCAAATTAAGCTGTTAATAAATAAAGCACTAATGTTCTTATAATGATGCTTTCATATTGATGTTCTCATCCTCTTTTGAGTACTAATTGGTTTTTAAATTGGAAAACAAATTAAGAATTGCAATTTTGAGTAAGCATATTCTTGTCACAAAAAAAGGGAAAGTTGGTTACGATTCCCTAAGTATCTTTTACAGAATTTCAAGTAGACCATTTCTTTAAAGTTATATATACAAAGGGAGCATCTCGGAGGAAAGCTGTTTAAATTTGACTGTGTTCTGCAATGCTCCTGAGGTTAAAATAATCTATTTCATCCTCTGTGAAATATATGAATAAATGAAACATGTTCTTCCCTCACTGATAAAAAAGATACATCCTAAAACAAAGATGGCACTTTGGAAAACACAAATATTAATCATAGATAACAAGCCACAGAAATAACTTCATTAGTGGACTTCCTGTAACAAATCTACTTTCTAGAACATAACCACTTCATATCCTTTTGAAGACTCAAAAATGATTTTGAATATGATATCACTGGAGACCCATGGGGGGATATTGTGTAGTGCATATATATAGTACAGTGAAGCCACTCAACACCTATTCTTGTTCCTTACACTTTTAATTGACAGCTCCCAAACTTCTGAAATGAAAAATAATCACAAGCAGTTTCCAGATGGTTTTATAAACTATGAAACATGAATGTCCAAAATCAATATAGGCTTAAACATTAAATAAATTTTAATGACATCAACTATGTATAGCCCCCACCTGACCTTTCTGTTTGGAAGGTTAACATCAAAATGAACTCTCTATTCAGAAAAATACTTGGCATAAGCAAATGCAGAATCTAGAATATATGCATTTATTTCAGAGTTATAAATTAAGTAGCTGTTGAGTTGCTGTTTTTCTGCTTGTTAAACCTAAACTTGTATTTCTTTTTTTTTTTAAACCTAAACTTGTATTTCTTATACCTGCTATAAAGTAAAATGGATATTTAGGCATAATATTCACCCCAGATGTTTTGGGAATTTTCAGTCTATAAAACGTCTACTATGAGAAGAATTATTTATTTTCCCCCTGGCTTTTCCATACTGAGTACTTTAACAAAATGGCTAAATCGTGCAAGTATTTGCCATTTCCACATTCATCATGAGGAACACAATAATTGTTGGACTGCCAGGTCTGTTCTGTCATTACTTTCAGCATAAAATTCTAAATGATATTAAAATGAGGGGGAGCTCCTGATTCAAAATTGTGTTTCCTTTTCATGTGCTAATAAAAAGGGCAGCATTAAATCAATAAAGATCAAAGGATCTTCCTCTGATGCATGCAATCAGTGGTCATGAAATAGGAAGAAACAGATTTCAACTTTACGAAAAGCTACATTTCAATTGAAATCCATCCTCACAAGGATGAGTCATCTATCTTTCCATCATGTTCTGAAAGTGGAGATGCTCTCTAGTTTTTCTTATTAGTTCAGAAACACATAGAAACCACTTTTGTTTCTGTTTTTGGCAAGCTAGCTTATACTGAGATATAAACATTTTAAAAGATCAGACTTTTACAAGCCACATTTTTCCCCCTTAAATTTCAGGTCAGAAACCTAAATAAACAATGATGTTGTACAGCTATACAAAATCGAAGTCAGCATTTTCACAAGTATTACCTGAAAACAAAAGTTTTCTTGAAATGCTGTTTAAGAAAAAAGTTATCCTTGATACACTGAAGGCTCTGACAAGTCCTTCAGTGAAGATCTCTTTCACCATGATTTCATACAGGGTTTTTGGAAAGTTTAGTAAGCATAGCACAATTTTATCTTTCTGGTATCAACATTCAAAGGAACTCATGATCCATTTAACACATCAGAAAACACACCAGATAAATTGTAGGCTTAAGCAACAAAGTTCAAAGATCAAAATTTAAACAGAATATCTTTATACTATTCCTTTAAAATATTCAACTGATCTTGGATTTAAAAAAAAGACAATTTGACAGTACTTACCTAAAAACGAAGTCAGATTTATCGATTTCAGCTCCACAGAGAGACTGATTCAGAATCCCCCCATTTCCAACTACTGCACATTGATTAAAAGAGTATCCCACAAAAGGCTGAAACTATCAAGAGAAAGGGAAAAATTGCCATAAATATCTTTAGTTTTAGAACCATAAACATCATCAGCTTAATTCAAGTAGCTGAAGTTTTACATATACTAAAGAAAGAAAAAGAACAAGAAGCAATACCATAGCATGTTAATCAACTTCTGACTAATCATAAGATATCCTGTAGGAGTTCCCTGGTGGTCAGGGAATGCGGCCTCGATCCCTGTTGGGAAGATTCCATTAGGCACGGAGCAACTAAGCCTGTGCACCAGAACTACTGAAGCCTGCGCCCTCTAGGGCCTGTGAGCTGTAACTACTGAAGCCTGCGCCCTCTAGGGCCTGTGAGCTGTAACTACTGAAGCCTGCGCCCTCTAGGGCCTGTGAGCTGTAACTACTGAAGCCTGCGCCCTCTAGGGCCTGTGAGCTGTAACTACTGAAGCCTGCGCCCTCTAGGGCCTGTGAGCTGTAACTACTGAAGCCTGCGCCCTCTAGGGCCTGTGAGCTGTAACTACTGAAGCCTGCGCCCTCTAGGGCCTGTGAGCTGTAACTACTGAAGCCTGTGCCCTCTAGTGCCTGTGAGCTGTAACTACTGAAGCCTGCGCCCTCTAGTGCCTGTGAGCTGTAACTACTGAAGCCTGCGCCCTCTAGGGCCTGTGAGCTGTAACTACTGAAGCCTGTGAGCCCGGAGCCTGGGCTGCACAAGACAAGCCACCGCAATGGGAAGCCCGTGCATCACTAGAGCGTAGTCCCCACTTGCCGTAACTAGAGAAAGCCAGGGCGAAACAATGAAGATACACAGCACAGCCAAAAATAAATAAATAAATTAATTTTTAAAAAAGAAATCCTGTAAACCTAAGTTTCATTTTTCTTGAGAGGAATACATATCATATCATATACAATATAAAGTAAAAATAGTAAATATAATACATTTGCTTTTAAAAGGTACTTTAATATATTTTATGTCCCATAACTAAGTAAATAAATTGAGGATGACAAAATTTCACATGGGTCTTTCTGACAAACAGCCAAAATTTTCAGCCAAAAATAAAGCAATTATAAAGTTGCATTAAATTCTCTACTCTTGGCCATAAACTTAACAGTTGATTTAGCAAAAGTTCTCTGTGCTTCTTAAATAGTGAGATCTTCAGGCTCAGTGATGACAGGAAATTTACACCTGCTGTCTCCATAAATGATCAGCCACGGTACTTTGAGGAAATCTAGTCACTCTGTGCTGATTTATTTCAAATTCATTTCCAAGACCAGAACCATTTTTGTTTCCTCCAAGGGTCCAACTGGCCAATCCCCAAAGACCCTTCACTACGACCAAATCCTTCACAGTCTGAAAATAACTGGTCAATTGGACAGTGTTGTTGGCCTTTGCTGGTCACTTTTCTGGAAACCATGCTGTGACCTTAATCAGCAGCAAGGATGTCAGCACAGACTTCTGCAATGCAAGGTCCTGATTCAACTGTTTTGTCTCTAGAATGTGAATGTAGGTACTTAAGGGGTAGGGAGTATGTTTATTACTTTTCATTCCCCCTCATCTTTCACTGCACTTGCCCGGAGGAACATCACTTCTCAATGAGTGACTGCTGGCCCAGTGGCCACCTGGGTATAACCCCCAGTGTCAGGTTGGAACCCAGCTGTCCCAGCTTATGGGAACCAACTGGTAAATATTCAGGAATTTTGTCAGCTGGTTGTAAACCAGTGGTAAATTATAATCACAACGGGGGTATTTACACTGCTGCTGTCAGGGAATCCTCCTGTCTGGTGTACAAGCACACCCCAGGACCAGTGTGCTTCTGAGCTGCCCTACAGACCCTGAGTCACCTGACTGCCCTGTGCTGATGCTGCAGTGGGAGATGCCAAAGAAGTGATGAGAACTATGTTTCAGCACATCTGGATTGTCCCTAAAAATGAAAAATCATATTGTGCTTCTTATGTGAAAAGTACTTTTCTGAGTTGTAACTTAACACATAGAATTCATACAACAGCCTTGTGAGTACTTTACAAAGAAGATGGAGGCACGAGTTTAAGTAATGGCTAGAGTGCTCGCTTCGGCAGCACATATACTAAAATTGGAATGATACAGAAAAGAAAAGATGGTAACGATAACCCTATATGCAAAAAAGAAAAAGAGACACAGACGTACAGAACAGACTTTTAGACTCTGTGGGAGAAGGTGAGGGTGGGATGTTCTGAGAGAATAGCATTGAAACAAGCATGCTATCAAGGTTGAAACAGATCACCAGCCCAGGTTGGATGCATGAGACGGGTGCTCAGGGCTGGTGCACTGGGAAGACCCAGAGGGATGGGATGGGGAGGGAAGAGGGAGGGGGGATCGGGATGGGGAACACATGTAAATCCATGGCTGATTCATGTCAATGTATGGCAAAAACCACTACAATACTGTAAAGTAATTAGCCTCCAACTAATAAAAATAAATGGGGGATAAAAAAAAGTAATGGCTAGAGAGCAGCAGAGCTGGGATTCAAACCCAGGCAGTCTGTTTCATAGTCCACTGTCATCTTACAAATGCTCTCATTCAAGGGGTAAGGGTTAACTTAAGCATGTGCCTTGGGGCTTCCCTGATGGTTCAGTGGTTAAGAACCCACACTTTCATTGCAGGGGGTATGGGTTCAGTCCCTGGCTGGGGAACTAAGATGCCACACGCTGCTTGGCATGGTCAAACAATTAATTAAAATACATTTTTAAAAAATGACGTGCCTTATTTCTCTGTGTGGCTTTGGTGCCCAGCAGAATGCCTGGCTCTTTAATGAATGGTTCTCACATACCTCTGACTATTGCAAGTCACTGAACTTCTACTAACACCTGGAGATGTTTTCAGACAGTGTTTACTAAACAATACCACAGTAAATTCTGAACTTTACAGATAAGGTGGAATGTAAATAGGCTCTTTATGGTACAATAGAAGAGATTACTGAGAGGAACCTATCTCCAATTAAGCACTTAATATAATGAATATTTTTCTCTGGTTTCTTGGTCAACTAGGTAGAAAAAATCCATACATTTTGAGATCTCATGTTCAGTAAGAGATTAAATAAATGAAAATTTCAATGTCCCTTAAACCTCCTAATAAAATGCAACTTTGGGCAACTCAACAGTTTGCTTGTTGCTCATTCCAATTGTCAACCAAATTTGGGGACTTCCCTGGTGGTCCAGTGATTACTTCCACTGCAGAGGGGTATGGGTTTGATCCCTGGTCAGGGAACTGAGATCCTGCATGCCTTTGCAGTGTGACCAAAAGTAAGTAAAATAAAATGAAATGGAGAAACACACACAAAAAAGAAAACCAACTTTGTTGTTTCTTTTCAAGTTACTTGGTAGAGTTTTTGGAGAAAGTGACTTTACAACATTTCATCAAAAGCATCTAACACTGTGATTTGCTCACCGTGTGCCTGGCAGAAGAGAGCAGGGTGGGAGTGCGGAAAGCAACTTTGGATGCTATGTCCATGGACAGGATGTTGAAGAAACACAGAAAAGTGAGTTCACCTTGCAGTTGTTACTGTATTAACTTCAGAATTTCCTCCCCTCAGTTTTAAAAAGTCAGCATCAATTTGGAAAATGGATGCTGTTGTTAATCTCATCCAGAATTATTAAGCTTATGTTAAGTTATTCTTTTCAAGGTGCCAATTAGAAGCAAAAAATACCTGCTGTTCCTCTATTCTGGCCAGCCTAAAGCAAGGAAAACATTTGAAAAAATGGCATGGGTGAAAGAGTTGCTCTCTGTGGACCTCCCCAAGGCCTTCTCTGATAAGGGATATAAATATTCTTTGAAAATGAAACTGTCAGTCACTCAGTCTGACTCTTTGTGACCCCAAAGACTGTAGCCCTCCAGGCTCCTCTGTCCATGGAATTCTCCAGGCAAGAATACTGGAGTGGTTTGCCATTCCTTTCTCCAGGGGATCTTCCTGACCCAGGGATCAAACCTGGGTCTTCTATAACGTAGGCAGATTCTTGACCACTGAGCCATCTTTAGTTGCTATCGTTTTAGCTATTGGTAATTTCAATGAATCATGAGGGGATTTTCAGAATGCTGTATGAATTGGTCCCCATTCCCTTCTGGAAAATGTGCAATATTTTTTCTCTATCATTTTATATTGATTTTGTTCATTCCCAGAAAACTATACTTCCCTTTAATTGTAATATTTTTGGAAAAAACTGGAACAACTTACGTGACAATAAAACAATCAAAAGAAGTCAAATGTCCAACATAATGGAATTAATTGTAAGAACTGAATATTCTACAGTTGGTAAACTGCATATATAAAGTGATCCCATTTTGACCACTGACGTGGCCTAACTGCTTTTCATCAAATCATAAAAATATGTCTGAAAGTATAGTTTATTAGCAGTGGGATATTCTTCATGAGAAAAATTTCCCCCAAGTTTGGATTTATATTGTAATGACAATGTATCATTACTTAGTTTAATAAATGAAAATATAATGAATGCATCTATGCACTGGGAAGCGTTCTAGGAACTTGGGATACATCAGTGAACGCATTAGATAAAAAATCCTGACTAGGAAAAAAAGGATAAAAATTATCTTTTCTACTATTGATTTCACTGTTATATTTTTCATTCTTATCTGTCGTTCCTTCTTATCTAACTATATCACTTTCACCATTTGCTTTTATGGTCATCTTTGTCAATTTGAGTTTCTTAATTATGTATATTTTAAATCTTTCTCAGATTGCTTCCCACAAACTAAATTCATCTTAAATTTTAAAATTTTAAATTAAAAAAAAATCCCTGTCTAGTGGAAGTGATATTTACTAACCAGGAATTCTAATGTATTTACTTCCCAAAGATTTCTCTGTGAAAAAACTAAGTTAGTCACCAAAACCGACAAGTGGAAGAATCAGCTAAAAAATGGTTATCTCCCCAAGTCCTGGTAATTACTATGCAGAAAACCCAATACTTCGTCTCATACAAGAATGAATCATGAAGACTCAAGGGCTAGAAGAGTTTACTATTTAAGATACAAATACCATTCCCTGCAGAGCCACAAGGATTAAAAACTGCCTGCTGAAAATGGACCACTGTACGGAATCAACTCCTCCATTTTTATATCTTCATCTGAGACAATGTTCACCTTAAATGGTGACACAAAGAAACCACAAGAAATTTTCACTCACCACTGGCAACATATCAAAAATGTTTTCTCTAATTTGGATTTTGCTTTTACTTTCCACCTCATAGGTCATGTTGGTCCCGATGGGAGTGTTGTTTTGAGAAACAATGAAGTTTTGAACAGCATCACAACAGGAAGCGAGTTTTGCTCTGCAAAGGATGAGACAAGTGAGTCAAGGATTAAGACTAAGAAATCCAAAATAGAGATGAGGATGGAAAATGCAGAAGAGAATTTTGCCATATCGACTTTCAGAGAGAAGATACCTCATTCACAAGGATGACATTTTTATCTCATTCCATTCTAACTGGCCCTGGATGGGGTAAGGATAAAATAGCAAAGAACATTAATGTACTTACACTCAGGTAGGGACTGAGTCACCCATAGGAAATACTGAGTATATAATGGTTTACATATAAAGACTTGGAACTTCTCTGGTGGCCCAGTAGTTAAGAATCCACCTGCCGATGCACTAAACGTGGACTCAAGCCCTGCTCCAGGAAGATCCCACACGCCGTGGAACAACTAAGTCCGTGTGCCACAACTATTGAGCTGTGCTCTAGAATCCGGGAGCCACAACTACTGAGCCCACGTGCCCTAGAGCCCATGCTCTGCAACAAAAGAAACCACCACAATGAGAAGTCTGCACAACTCAACTAGAGAGTAACTCCCGCTTGCCTCAACTAGAGAAAGTCCGTGCACAGCAACAAAGACCCAGCGCTGCCAAAAATAAATAAATAAGGAAATAAATATAAAGACTTCTTTCTCATGATAATGTTGTAACAACAAAAAGACAATGATAGAATAGTTTCTAATTATGTTATTAAAAAGTATAGAAATCAAATTAAGACCAGTATCACACACTATCACCAAAGCAATATGTAATCATTTTTCATAAGACAACTTCAACAAAAAGAAGCACCATTCAACAGTGATTTTTTTTCAAGTTTCACTGAAGTATAATTTAAAAATTCAGGGAATTCCCTGGTGGTCCAGTAGTTAGGACACTATGGCAGAGGGCCTGGGTTCAATCTCTTGGTCAGGGAACTAAGATACTGCAAGCCATGCAGCATGGCCAAAAAAAAAAAAAAAAAACCAATTCACAAATGCAAATTGTTTATGTTCATGTTTTGATACTCACACATACTGTACAGTCATCACCATAATCAAACTAATCAACATATCCCATCACTCCACATAGTCATCTTTCTTTTTGTTTTATGGTAAGAATACTTGAGATTTACCTTCTTAGCAAATTGCAAGTATACAATACAGAACAGCTAACCATAACTGCACTGATGCACATTAATAGGGTGAATTTTTAAGTGAGGTGAATTTAAAGCTGCCATTCTTTAGGGAAAGTTTAGTGTAATTTAGAGCCAAGCAATGTCTGTTAACTATTCCAGTGGAGTGACACCTTACTGCCAGAATGCAGACCCAGAAAGGTCCTTTCAGGGACCATCCAAGTTTACCCCCAACTTCTGGCAAGTGAATCTAGAACCACTCAGAATTTACATTTTGCAGGTGTAATTCTCCAGAGATGTAGATTCCATATAATCTCTTGATTGTAATTTCACAATTTGAAGTCAAGAGACTCTGTCATTTGCACAACTGAACACTCTTCTCTTAAATCCACTTCTCTGGTTAGTTTCTCACAGAATCTTTCCACAAAAACACTTCATGTAAATGAAAATGGTAACCATCAAGCAAAGCTTGAACTTTTTCAATCTTGATGCATTTAGAGAATTTCCTCTTCTCTCAGATTTTTTTCATAAGACCAGTTTTTCACTAAAGTCATCTTGTTCATCTTTAAACGTTTACATATTTCTCTGTTTACTTAAAAATATATATTATAGTTGGGTCCTATCATAGCACAAGGAACAGTGAATACTCAGTGGGTATTGATACCCTACATTTCCAACTGGTTCTTCTACACTGCACATGTTTAAATTGGTTTTTGGTCCTGAACGGTATACTTTTATATATGTTCCTACTGAACTTGATTCTTTTGGAAAAAATACAACACTCTGGTCTACCATGGTCATTTAAAAAAATATTTATTCATTTATTTGGCTGTGTCAGGTCTTAGTTGCAGCACATGGTATCTTTAGTTGTGGCATGTGGGATCTTAGTTCCTGACCAGGGATGGGATCGAAACTGTGTACCCTGAATTGCAAAGTGAATTCTTAACCACTGGACCACCAGGGAAGTCCTGTTCATTTTGAATTACATTCCAGTCACCTTGGATTCCAATAATTTTCAGGGTATGAAAAGTCAGTGCTATGATATTATTTGAACTGTAAAAATCAAGATTTTCAAGTTAGTTCTTATAAGTTAGCTTATGTTATTAAAATAGCATCCCTCTCTATTTCAGACCCTACTATTTCTAAAAGTGAGATCACAGAGAACAACAAAAGAAAAAATTGAAAATGAAATGATGTGTCATCAAAAACATGATATTAAGTATTTTTAATTGTAAATTTAATTTCATAACAATTCATGTGACATACTGAAAACGCAGAAATCCTTATGTGTTTATAATTTTAAATATCTCTTACAAAGCATGTTGAGAAAGGCAGTGGAACAGATTCTCAAGTACTGTCTACAAGTAATTTAATTTCTCTAAGGATATCTGGTGCTTGAAAGAATATTGCATCACACACACACAAAAGCACTAAGCAGAGTACCCTTTGTGGGATTTTAAATAGTTTTTTTCTGGGAGTTCCCTGGTGGGCTACCGGTTAGGATTCAGTGCCTTCAGTGCTGTGGCCTGGGTTCAATCCTTGGTCAGGGAACTGAGATACTACAAGCCATACAGTGAAGCCAAAAAAAATTTTTTTTTAAATTTTTTGAAATTATATTCTCAATTATAAAATTTTCAAATCCACGGGAAATTTGCAAGAACTGGACTATTTGACTAATGCATTTGAATAATGACCAGACAGACTCCACAAGTAATTTTTTTTTACTGTATTTGCCTTAATGTGTATTTACCCATCAATTCACTTTTGCTGTTACAGTTATTACAATTCAAAGTAAATTAAAGGTATCAGTAGACTTCACCCCAAAATACTTCAGCATGTATATCATTATTATGTATTTGGGGGTAGAATTTACATACAATAAAATCCCAAATGTATTCAATGAGTTTGAGAAGTGCAGAAACCCCTGTAACCCAATCACCTATCAAGATATAGAATATTACCAACTCTACCAAACAATTCCTCAAACTCTTCCAAGTCCACGTCCAGCCCAACTCCCCTAAAGGCAACCCCGTTCATGATCTTTTTCTTTTTTACCAAACATTAGTTTTGCCAGTTCCAGAATTTATATAAGCATAACTATATTAATACAACATTTTAAATCAACTGTACTCTAATAAAAATTTTTGTACTTAATTAAAATATCACATATATATACTTTTGTGTAAGGCTTCTTTGACTTGGTATAAATGTTTCTGCCATTCATGTATGCTGCTGTGTATGTTGGTAACTTGTCCCTTTTTATTGCTGGAGTCATGTTCCATTGTCTGAATGTGCCAGAATCGATTTAGCCATTCCTTTCTTGCACTTTTAAGGAAATCACTATCAAAAATCAATGTTAACTTTGTTGTGCAGCAGAAACTACAATAGCACAACATTGTAAAGCAATTATATTCCAATAAAAAAATAAAAATAAAAAAGAGGGGGAAAAAGTCAATGTTAAACACCTAAACACTCATAATAACTTCCCAGGAAAAACATCAGAATAATTATCCAAAATGTCATTTTTGTAGCCTATGTTGGGTCACTTACTAACGGGACACTTTAAGCCTTTATAGTCAACAGCAGAATTATAAATTTATGTTCTTTGTCATTTCCCTGTTCATCCACAAGGTAAAGATCCCTGTAACAGCCAGTGCCTAGTATAGAGCTGAGATGCTTAGAACAAACAAAACAAAATAAAATTTTATTTCTGTTATTCCATTTTCCATCATTACTAAAAACAAAGTCAATTCTAATCCTTGGTGACTCCAAAGTCAACAAGATGCACTCACAATAATGAGCATGGCAATTTCCCCCTTTGTGCATAAAAAGAACAAAAGACATGAAGAAACAAAGGACAGTGATGGTATTACCTGGATGTGATGGTGAATTTCATCGGTCAACTTAACTGAGCCAAGTTGCTCAGAGAACTGACAAAACTATTTTGGGGGGTGTCTGTGAGAGTGTTTCAGGAATGGATTAGCATTTGAACCTGTACACAAAGTAAAAAAGCTCACCATTTCCAATGCATAGTAAATGTGTCCAGCCAGATCGGCATTCACAAACCCATCCTTATAAAGCACTGTACTTTCCAGAGCCACTGCATATTTAGTATGACATCTGATTCCCACAAAAACCAAGAAGGTAGAACATATAATTATTCCTATTTTACAGATGAGAAAACAGGAGTTGAAACTTTACTATGATAGGACTGAGGTTGTTACCTTATGTTAACTTACATTTTCTGACATTCACTTCTCTGCAATTTACATTAGAGTACATTGGGTGGGTAATGCTTGACTTTGAGCTTTTCCCGTTAGGATGCTTTCCAGAATGGCACCAAACAACCTAGTGGCTCCCAAAATAATGCTGGTAGCACCTCGCTGACAACCTGTCCAGACACAACTCAAAGGCTGCAAAAAATTTTACATGTGAATGCTTCAAACCCTCTATATAACTGAGACATTCAAGGTTCTTGTTTTACACAGAGGGTGCCCATGGTCCCTGATGGACAGGATCAAGGCTTTCAAGTGGTCCAGACACTATGTCCCAGAATTTAATGGAAAAGAAACCCTGGCTTGATGATGATCTAATCCTGCTCTGTCATGCTTTCAGCAACTTTATCTGCACAATCCAGTTCCGAAAAGAAATCTACTCCCTTCCATCTCCAGGAAAAGACTGGAGACCCTCTATACTGCACAGATTTCCAAATCTAGAAACAGCTTACTTCCTTTCACAGTGCTTCACTCTTGAGAGAATCAATTCCTAGGCAAGTTGATAAGAAGTCCAGGGTCCCTGAGGAGAAGAAAGGGGTCCTGGGCTCTTGAGGAGGAGATTGGGATCTGGAGTTCTCAAGGAAGAGAAATGGACAATTTTTTTTTTTCTTTAAGCCTAGAACTGATGATTGCAAAACAAAACAACTCATCTTGCTCAAGGATATGCTTTTCCTTAAACTTTGTACCAATGATTATATAACAAAAATAGATCCTGCTTGAGGACATGTTTCTCCTTCTTGAGAACCTTCTGACTAATCCTGTCACATTAAAATGTATACTATGGGACTGGGTCTGGTAAGATCTTTCTATTATTAGTTCTAATCCTGTTATCTTAAAATGTATATTGTAGGAGTGTCTGTTAAGACCTTTATAGCCTTGAGACATTCTTTTGATTTATTGTTAATAACCAATTGAAAAGTATATATAGCTCCATTGCTAAGACTAGCAAAGGGGGCACTTTCTGACTCCCTTCTGATGTCTATGTCAGAAGCTTTCTCTGTCCCTTTTTATACTTTAAGAAAACTTTGCTATACAAAAGCTCTTGAGTGATAAAGCCTGGTCCCTGGTCCCGAAGCTAAATCTTCTTCTTCAGAGACCACAGCCTTGTTTAACTAAATGAAACTAAGCCATGCCTTGTGGGGCCACCCAAGACGGATGGGTCATGGTGGAGAGGTCTGACAGGATGTGGTCCACTGGAGAAGGGAATGGCAAACCACTTCAGTATTCTTGCCTTGAGAACCCCATGAACAGTATGAAAAGGCAAAACGATAGGACACTGAAAGAGGAACTCCGCAGGTCGGTAGGTGCCCAACATGCTACTGGAGATCAGTGGAGAAATAACTCGAGAGAGAATGAAGGGATGGAGCCAAAGCAGAAACAAAACCCAGTTGTGGATGTGACTGGTGATAGAAGCAAGGTCTGATGCTATAAAGAGCAATATTGCATAGGAAGCTGGAATGTTAGGTCCATGAATCAAGGCAAATTGGAAGTGGTCAAACAGGAGATGGCAAGAGTGAACTTTGACATTCTAGGAATCAGCGAACTAAAATGGACTGGAATGGGTGAATTTAACTCAGACGACAATTATATCTACTACTGTGGGCAGGAATCCCTTAGAAGAAATGGAGTAGCCATCATGGTCAACAGGAGAGTCCGAAATGCAGTACTTGGATGCAATCTCAAAAACAACAGAATAATCTCTGTTCGTTTCTAAGGCAAATCATTTAATATCATGGTAATCCAAGCCTATGCCCCAACCACTAATGCTGAAGAAGCTGAAGTTGAACGCTTCTATGAAGACCTACAAGACCGTCTAGAATTAACACCCAAAAAGGATGTCTTTTTCATTATAGGGGACTGGAATGCAAAAGTAGGAAGTCAAGAAACACCTGGAGTAACAGGCAAATTTGGCCTTGGAGTATTGAATGAAGCAGGGCAAAGGCTAACAGAGTTTTGCTAAGAGAACGCACTGGTCATAGCAAACACCCTCTTCCAACAACACAAGAGACAGCTCTACACATGGACATCACCAGATGGTCAACACCTAAATCAGACTGATTATATTCTTTGCAGCCAAAGATGGAGAAGCTCTATACAGTCAGCAAAAACAAAACCGGGAGCTGACTGTGGCTCAGATCATGAACTCCTTATTGCCAAATTCAGACGTAAATTGAAGAAATTGGGGAAAACCACTAGACCATTCAGGTATGACCTAAATCAAATCCCTTATGACTATACAGTGGAAGTGAGAAATAGATTTAAGGGACTAGATCTGATGACAGACAGAGTGCCTGATGAACTATGGATGGAGGTTTGTGACATTGTACAGAAGACAGATATTAAGACCATCCCCACGGAAAAGAAATGCAAAAAAGCAAAATGACTGTCTGAGGAGCCCTTACAAATAGCTGTGAAAAGAAGAGATGTGAAAAACAAAGGAGAAAAGGAAAGATATTCCCATTTGAATGCAGAGTTCCAAACAATAGCAAGGAGAGATAAGAAAGCCTTCCTCAGCGATCAATGCAAAGAAATAGAGGAAAACAACAGAATTGGAAAGACTAGAGATCTCTTCAAGAAAATTAGAGATATCAAGGGAACATTTCATGCAAAGACGGGTTCGATAAAGGACAGAAACGGTATGGACCTAATAGAAGCAGAAGATATTAAGAAGAGGTGGCAAGGATACACAGAAGAACTGTATAAAAAACATCTTCAAGACCCAGATAATCACGATGGTGTGATCACTCACCTAGAGCCAGGCATCCAGGAATGTGAAGTCAAGTGGGTCTTAGAAAGCATCACTATGAACAAAGCTAGTGGAGGTGATGGAATTCCAGTTGAGCTATTTCAAATCCTGAAAGATGATGCTGTGAAAGTGATACACTCAACATGCCAACGAATTTGGAAAACTCAGCAGTGGCCACAGGACTGGAAAAGGTCAGTTTTCATTCCAATCCCAAAGAAAGGCAATGCCAAAGAATGCTCAAACTACTGCACGATTGCACTCATCTCACACGCTAGTAAAGTAATGCTCAAAATTCTCCAAGCCAGGCTTCAGCAATATGTGAACCATGAACTTCCAGGTGTTCAAGCTGGTTTTAGAAAAGGTGGAGGAACCAGAGATCAAATTGCCAACATCCGCTGGATCATCAAAAAAGCAAGAGAGTTCCAGAAAAACATCTATTTCTGCTTTATTGACTATGCCAAAGCCTTTGACTATGTGGATCACAATAAACTGTGGAAAATTCTGAAAGAGATGGGAATAGCAGACCACCTGACCCGCCTCTTGAGAAACCTATATGCAGGTCAGGAAGCAACAGTTAGAACTGGATGTGGAACAACAGACTGATTCCAAATAGGAAAAGGAGGACATCAGGGCTGTATATTGTCACCCTGCTTATTTAACTTGTATGCAGAATACATCATGAGAAACTCTAGGCTGGAAGAAGCACAAGCTGGAATGAAGATTGCCAGGAGAAATATCAATAACCTCAGATATGCAGATGACACCACCCTTATGGCAGAAAGTGAAGAGGAACTAAAGAGCCTCTTGATGAAAGTGAAAGAGGAGTGTGAAAAAGCTGGCTTAAAGCTCAACATTCAGAAAACTAAGATCATGGCATCTGGTCCCATCATTTCATGGCAAATAGATGGGGAAATAGTGGAAACAGTGTCAGACTTTATTTTGGGGGGCTCCAAAATCACTGCAGATGGTGATTGAAGCCATGAATTTAAAAGATGCTTACTCCTTGGAAGGAAAGTTATGACAAACCTAGACAGAATATTAAAAAGCAGAGACATTACTTTGCCAACAAAGGTCCGTCTAGTCAAGTCTATGGTTTTTCCAGTGGTCATGTATGGATGTGAGAGTTGGACTGTGAAGAAAGCTGAGCACTGAAGAATTGATGCTTTTGAACTGTGGTGTTGGAGAAGACTCTTGAGAGTCCCTTGGACTGCAAGGAGATCCAACCAGTTCATCCTAAAGGATATCTGTCCTGGGTTTTCATTGGAAGGATTTATGCTGAAGCTGAAACTCCAATACTTTGGCCACCTCATCCGAATAGTTGACTCATTGGAAAAGACCCTGATGCTAGGAGGGATTGGGGGCAGGAGGAGAAGGGGACAACAGAGGATGAGATGGCTGGATGGTGTCACTGACTCGATGGACATGAGTTTGAGTAAACTCCAGGAGTTGGTGATGGACAGGGAGGCCTGGCGTGCTGCGATTTATGGGGTCGCAAAGAGTCGGATACGACTGAATGACTGAACTGAACTGAACTGAACCATAAGCTATCACTCTCAAGAAGTAGGTTGGTCAAGGCCTAATACTTTTAGCTTTGACCTATAAAGGTGGAATCTGAATGTGTACAAGTTGCATCACAGTTGGTCTAATGAAATACTTTGGAGGCAGAGATTTTTGTTCAAATTGAAGAAATTTCTTTTTCTTTTACCACTATAGGTGCTGAGTGTTTCCTTGGTTTTCATCTTCGCTTTTTTGTTTTTTTCCAGTTCATTTTGAGTCCCAGGTCAAAATTCTCTAGTTCTAAATGGGATGCTTCCCAGATTTCCATGAAATGTTAATGATGGCTTAAGGCTCACAGTGTACAAGACACTATAGGACACTCTGAATACTAACTACCTAAGTGTCCCAGCCCAGGGCTCACAGGCCTCTCTTCTGTTTATTAAACTCTCTGAGACTCCCTAATGAGACGTGTGGCAGGCAGGGTGAATCAGAGACTAAAGAGCTGCCTTTTTCTGAGATCTGTTCCCTAAGACTCTAATGAGGGTTCTAGGAAAAGGAGTTTTAAAACATAAGTACCTGCACAAATTCAAGGCACTTATTTATCATTCCAATCTTAGAGCATGTTTTTAAGTCCAATTTGTCTGTAAGTTCAACAAAGTTAGCCTAGGTACCCAACTAACATGATTGGCTGTATTGTACTGTACTGTCAAAGGTTTGTACTTTTCACACAAATAATATGTAAAAAATAAACACAAAAAGTAAATAAAAACATTTTAAATCTTACAGTACAGCATCATGAAAAGCATGCTGGACACACAAACTAACTGACTTGATTGGACATGGGAATGCATGTTCGTATCTCTGAAAGTTTAAAACTTGAAGGTTCGTATGTGGGGGACTTACTAATTGAGACAAGCACGGCAGAGAAAGACACTAAGACACAGAAAACAGGGCCTGTGAAAGCTGGGGGGAAAGAACAGGAAACACGCAAATTGCTGGGGGAAAGTGTCTGGCACTGGAAGGGAGAGTGCGTGGTAGGGAACCCTGAAGAACTGCATCAGGACAAGTCTCAGAAGCAAGACAAGGGGGACAATTCCACTTCTTTCTACAGGAAAGAACAAGTCATCGAAGGTCTAGTTATGGCAAGGACACAATGAGATCTGCCAGGGTCATCCCCTAGCTCCAGTGGGGAGATCATTAGAGCAGCTCTTATCAGTTAGGGCTCTCCAGAGAAGCAGAAGCAAGAGTCAATTAACACTGATATCTATCTATCTCAATTTATTTTAGGGAATTGACCCATGCAGTCATGGGGCTGGCAAGTCTGAAATCTGCAGGGCAGGCTGGCAGTAGTTGATGCTGCAATCCTGAAGCAGAACATATTTTCTGGGAAACCTCAGTTTTTGCTTTTAAGGAAATCAGTTGAATGAAGGAGGCCTACTCACATTATCAAGGGTCATTCTCTTTACTTCAAGTCAACTTCTGGTGGATGTAAAGCACACCCTCATGGCAATGTCTGGATTCACGTTTGATTAAATACTGACTGGGTACTAGAGCCTAGGCAAGGAGACAAAGAAAATTAACCATCACGGTAACCCAGATCCAAGCAGTGGTGGGGAGTAGAAAGAAGGAAGTGGCTTTGAGATATAGTTGGGAGGTGAAATTGTTAAAGTCTGGTGATGGACTGCAAATGGGCACTGAAGGGAAGATGTCCATGGTAAGGCACAGGTTTCCGATCAGGGTTACTAGGAGGAGGTGGTGCCTTCCTCGACACAGGGAGCCCTTAAAGCAAAGCAGAGTTGGGGGCGTTGCTTTTTCATAATGTGTGCATGCATGCTAAGTCACTTCAGTCATATCTGACTCATTGAGACCTTATGGACTGTAGCCCACTAGGCTCCTCTGTTCATGGGATTCTCCAGGCAAGAATACTATAGTGGTTTGCCATGCCCTCTTCCAGGGGATCTTCCCGACCCAGGGATCAAACCTGCGTCTCTAAAGTCTTCTGCATTGGCAGGTGGATTCTTTATCACTAGCACTACCTGGGAAGCCCTCATAAAATGGTAACCTGTTATTGTTTTCACTCATCCCAAGTTTTATAAAGATGAAATGAGGTCACACGGCAGGAGTGGAATGAGAAGTCAGATGAAAAAGTGAAAAAAGTGAAAAGTGTAAAAAAGTGGGGTTGCAAAGTCTTTCAAAACAGGAGAAGGACTGGACCTTTTGGCTGGCTCCTGAGACCGTTCTGAATGAGCACAAAGCGATGGGCAAACTCACCTCCTGAATCTCTCCAAACGCCCCAGCATAGGACTGACTCCTGACTTTTAAAAATTGTTCCATTAAAGTTAATAGCCAATTACATAAGTGTGGGAAACACAAGTTCTAAAAATACAGAATCAGCTGTAAAGATGAATGTTAAATTTTTGGAATATATTTTACTTTGCAGACAAAAAAATAAATCCAGGTCAGAGTCATTATTATTCAATGTGTGAAGGAAATGTGAAAAATCCATTCATTTCTACTTTTATTTAATTAGATACTTTGGAAGGGAAGAAGAAAAGAGGAGTAAGAATTTTTTTTCCTTTTCCAGACACTGTCTGACAACATATTTAAGATTCTTAAGTAACACTCTGAACCCTATGGAGATGGAATTTTATCATTATATGGCTGGATCAATCTGACGTATAATTGCACCAGGGTGCTGTTCTGTAAAGCATTTCTTCAGGAAAACGGCCCCTGTATATTTGCACTGACACCATTTTCTTTTATGAAAGGTCTCATTATTTCATGGTCTTTAAACTTACCAAACCAAGTCCTAATTGTGTACTTCAGTGATAAGCATTGCATGTGTCCGGCAAAAGGCTCCTTCTGCACAAATGGAGAGACAGTAGGAAGCCAATTCTGCTCATGGTCATTTCATGAACCTGATTCATGTAGACAAATGGGCCGCATATGCTTCCAGCAGTCACTGCTATGGCTGCCCTCTCAGGCACTCTCCCAGGTCAGCCCTAGCAGCTTACTGAGGAATTCATCATCTGCTTTTTTGGCTTCGGCCCCAGACTCAGCTTCTGTTTCTGTCTGGCCTCTGGGAACTGGGCACTTGTATTCCCGCCTTTCAGTTTAGTTCAGTCACTCAGTCATATTCAATTCTTTGTGACCCCATGGACTGCAGCATGCCAGGCTTCCCTGTTCATCACCAACTCCTGGAGCTTGCTTAAAATCTTGTCCATCAAGTCGGTGATGCCATCCAACCATCTGGTCCTCTATCATCCCCTTCTTCTCCTGTCTTCAATCATTCCAAGCATCAGGGTCTTTTCCAACGAGTCAATTCTTCGCATCAGGTGGCCAAAATATTGGAGTTTCAGTCTCAGCATCAGTCCTTTAAATGAATATTCGGACTGATTTCCTTTAGAATTGATTGGTTGGATCTCCTTGCAGTCCAAGGGACTCTTAAGAGTCTTCTCCAACACCAAAGTTCAACAGCATCAATTCTCTGGTGCTCAGCTTTCTTTATAGTCCATTCTCACATCCATACATGACTACTGGAAAAACCACAGTTTTGAATAGACAGACCTTTGTCACAAAGTAATGTCTCTGCTTTTTAATATGCTATCTAGGTTGGTCATAGCTTTTCTTCTAAGGAGCAAGCGTCTTTTAATTTCATGGCTGCAGTCACTATCTGCAGTGATTTTGCAGCCCAAGAAAATAAAGTCTCTCACTGTTTCCATTGATACTCCATCTATTTGCCATGAAGTGACGGGACCAGATGCCATGATCTTAGTTTTCTGAATGTTGAGTTTTAAGACAGCTTTTTCACTCTCCTCTTTTGCTTTCATCAAGAAACTCTTTAGTTCTTCTTCACTTTCTGCTATAAGGGTGGTGTCATCTGCATATCTGAGGTTATTGATACTTCTCCCGGCAATCTTGATTCCAGCCTGTGCTTTATCCAGCCCAGCATTTTGCATGATGTACTCTGTACATAAGTTAAATAATCAGGGTGACAATATACAGCCTTGACATACTCCTCTCCTGATTTGGAACCAGTCTGTTGTTCCATGTCCAGTTCTAACTGTTGCTTCTTAACCTGCATACAGGTTTCTCAAGAGGCAGGTCAGGTGGTCTGGTATTCCCATCTCTTTCAGAATTTTCCAGTTTGTTTTGATACACACAGTCAAAGGCTTTGGCATAGTCAAAAAAGCAGAATTAGGTGTTTTTCTGGTACTCTCGTACTTCTTCGATGATCCAACGGATGTTGGCAATTTGATCTCTTGTTCTCTGCCTTTTCTAAACCCAGCTTAGAACATCAGGAAGTTCTCAGTTCGTGTACTATTGAAGCCCTGCTTGGAGAATTTTGAACATTACTTTACTAGCACGTGAGATGAGTGCAATTGTGCATTCGTTTGAATATTCTTTGGCATTGCCTTTCTTCGGGATTGGAATAAAAACTGACCTTTTCCAGTCCTGTGACCACTGCTGAGTTCTCCAAATTTGCTGGCATATTGAGTGCAATACTTTAACAGAACCATCTTTTAGGATCTGAAATAGCTCAACTGGAATTTCATCACCTCCACTAGCTTTGTTCATAGTGATGCTTCCTAAGGCCCACTTGACTTCGCATTTCAAGATATCTGGCTCTAGGTGAGTGATCACACCATTGGGGTTATCTGGGTCATTAAGATCTTTTCTGTATAGTTCTTCTGTGTATTCTTGCCACCTCTTCTTAATATCTTCTGCTTCTGTTAGGTCCATACCATTTCTGCCCTTTATTGTGCCCATCTGCATGAAATGTTCCCTTGATATCTCTCATTTTCTTGAAGAGATCTCTAGTTTTTCCCATTCTATTGTTTTCCTCTGTTTCTTTGCATCGATCACTGAGGAAGGCTTTCTTGTCTCTCCTTGCTATTCTTTGGAACTCTGCATTCAGATGGATATATCTTTCCTTTTTTCCTTTGCCTTTAGCTTCTCTTCTTTTCTTAGCTATTTGTAAGGCCTCCTCAGATAATCATTTTGCCTTTTTGCATTTCTTTTTCTTGGGGATGGTCTTGATCACTACCTCCTGTACAGTGTCACGAACCTCTGTCCATAGGTCTTCAGGCATTCTGTATCAGATCGAATCCCTTGAATCTATTAGTCACTTCCAATGTATAATCATAAGGGATTTGATTTAGGTCATACCTGGATGGTCTAGTAGTTTTCCCTACTTTCTTCAATTTAAGTCTGAATTTAGCAATAAGGAGTTCTTGATCTGAGCCACAGTCTGCTCCAAGTCTTGTTTTTCTGACTGTATACAGCTTCTCCATCTTTGGCTGCAAAGAATATAATCAATCTGATTTCAATATTGACCAGCTGGTGATGTCCACATGTAGAGCTGTCTCTTGTGTTGTTGGAAGAGGGTGTTTGCTATGACCAGTGCTTTCTCTTGGCAAAACTCTGTTAGCCTTTGCCCTGCTTCATTCAATACTCCAAGGCCAATTTTCCTGTTACTCCAGGTATCTCTTGACTTCCTCCTTTTGCATTCCAGTCCCCTATGATGAAAAGGACATCTTTTCTGGGTGTTATTTCTAGACGGTCTTGTAGGTCTTCATAGAACCGTTCAACTTCAGCTTCTTTAGCATTACTGGTTGGGGCATAGACTTGGATTACTGTGATAGTGAGTGGGTTGCCTTGGAAACAAACACAGATCATTCTGTTTTTTTGAGATTTCACCCAAGTACTGCATTTTGGCCTCTGGTTATCTCCACACTCTGACTTTTTATCTGCCCTCAGGCTTTTCTCAAGGGATAAGAATTATCCATCCTACCCTGAACTTGCCAGCCCTTTATTTCATCCCCACGGGCAGGTGGGGTGGGGGAGTTGTAAATAATTTGGGTAAAGAATGGAATGCAGAACTCTGTGCTCTGCCTCCACAGGCTGGTTAATTTTAGGCAACTCAGTCATTCCTTGTTGAACCTCTGAGTGTGTCACAAACATGATTTGACCAGTCTTCTTGAAAAGGAGGGACATGCCAGAGATGGTTCCTATAAAGATAAGTCCTTTTCTACTGTAATTAATGCAGAGGAAGATTCCAACCTAGAAACTTGAAGCCTAGTATTTTCCGCCCTATAATCCATTTCCCAACATGAAAGATCAAAGAAAGTTCTAGTAGAACACTCAGAATAGAAAGTGCTTGTTCTTATCAAATGGATGGTATAATCCCAAGAAAATGCATCACAGAAGCAAAAGTGGGACTTCCAAATGCTTACACATCTGTCCAGGCAGAGGACTGGACCTGAAACAGCTTTGCTGCTACTCATAGCTTGCTGTATTTATTACAGATATCAAGGGTATAAATTATTTTCAATAAAATATTAATTGCAAGCTAGGAAAATGATGTTACATGAATGATAATAATAAAACTAGTGGGATCCATATTAGCAAAAAGAGGCACATGCATGTTGGGGAGGGTCCAAAGAGAACAGTTCAGAAGAAAAAAACATAATTGGCCAAATGCAAACAAAGACCTGGTGTTGGAAAAGATTCTTGAGAGTCCCTTGGACTGCAAGGAGATCCAAACAGTCCATCCTAAAGGAGATCAGTCCTGGGTGTTCATTGGAAGGACTGATGCTGAAGCTGAAACTCCAGTACTTTGGCCACTTCATGTGAAGAGTTGACTCATTGGGAAAGACCCAGATGCTGGGAGGGATTGGGGGCAGGAGGAGAAGGGGACGACAGAGGATGAGATGGCTGGATGGCATCACTGACTCGATGGGCATGAGTTTGAGTAAACTCCGGGAGTTGGTGATGGACAGGGAGGCCTGGTGTGCTGTGATTCATGGGGTTGCAAAGAGTCGGACATGACTGAGCGACTGAACTGAACTGAACTGAAACAAAGACCCAGAAGGATAAATTACCTCTTTACGTGCTCCTCCTCATTAAGGGGGATGGCCATACCCTTTCTCTCTGGGTGTGTATTTCTATCTAGCTTCTGTGCTCCTCATTCAGGACTTCTGCACTCCTCTCCAGGTACGTATTTCTGCCCTGCTTCTGACATACATAAATAAACTTGTTTCTCTGTGTGCTCTCCCATGTGTTGTGCTGTGTCTCTAATAATACACTGTTTTGCAGTTTTTGCCTCCATGAAGCATTTTTGCCTCCATGAAGCATTTTTGCTTTCAAATGGGGTAAAAATCAGGGAGCTTTGCTTTTAGTCTCTAGCCCCTGGTAGACTGGCAGCTAGGTTCAATCCCTGGACAGGGAAATAAGATCCTAATTCAAGACTACTGTCCCTCTGAAAACATTTTCACACACAAAATGGAAATCCATACTTGTAATCACGTTCTGAAGGAGAATCGTGTCACAGGACAGCAGCAATGTCTTCATGCGAGGGTATGGAGCAGGCCTCCCTGGGCAGAGATGATGGATTTGGGATCTGAAAGATTCGTGCACGTGAACAGAGGCGGGGGGTGGCCGAAGGGACAGAGCTTTTGGGGCTGTGGCTGTCGTGGGAATCGGACATTTGATGAAGCTGAAAACCAACACAATGAAGCAAAAGGAGTCAAGAGGAGCGTGGAGTGAGGTGAGGCCAAAGACGTAGGTAGTAGCCAGGCAACATAGGGCCTTAAGGTTGAATTTAGTCTCAGCTTTGAATGTTTAAAAAAAAATCTCAATGGATTCCAAACAGGTTGGGGCAGGGATAGAGGTGGTAGAAGTGAATTGTGACCACAGATCATCTCCCAATTTCCATACCTATATACAATGGAATATTACTTGGCCATAAAAAAAACAATGAAATAGTATCATTTGCAGCAACATGGATGGACCTAGAAATTGCCATACTAAGTGAAATCAAGTTAGACAAAGACAAATATCATATAATATCACTTATATGTGGAATCTAATTTTTAAAAATGATACAAATGAACTTATTTATGAAATAGAAACAGACTCACAGATTTTGAAACAAACCTATGGTTACCAAAGGGGAAATGTAGGGGGCAGAGGGATAAATTAGGAGTCTGGGATTAACATACATACACTACTACCTACAAAATAGATAACTAATACGGAGTTCTAGCACAGGAAACTCTACTCAATAATCTGTGATAACTTACATAGGTAAAGAATCTGAAAAAGAATGAATATATGTACATGTATAATTGAATCACCTTGTTGTACACCTGAAACTAACACAACATTGTAAATCTACTACACACCAATAAAAATTTTTAAAAAGCCATCCAGGCATTGTACAGAGGATGGATGAGAAGAGTACCAGTTTGGTGAATGATGACCAGAGTAAAGGTCATTGCAATGATCCACAGGAGAGCTAGCGAATTCCCTGAAGCCCGAGCGCCGTAGAGAGCCTGTGCTCCACAACCAGAGAAGCCACTGCAACGAGAAGCCTATGCACTGACACTAGAGAGCAGCCCTCACTTGCTGCAGCTAAAGAAAGCTCACACACAGCAATTAAGACTCAGCATAGCCAAAATAAATAAATAAAACTATTTAAAGAAAACCCTTCAAATCAAGATGCCATGTCATAGATTTCCCTGGTGGTCCAGTGGTTAAGAATCTGCCTTGCAAAGCAGGGGAAGCAAGTTGGACGCCTGGTCAGGGAACTAGGATCCCACACGCTGTGGGGCAACTGAACCCATGTGTCTCAACGAAAGATCCCACATTATGCAACAAAGATTCCATGTGCTACAACTGAGACACAACGAAGTCAAACAAATAAATTAAATCAAGTTTTAAAACAAAGATAGGATGTCAAAATACCATGATTTTAGAACCAACTGGCTCATAATGAATGCATGTTTCACACTTAAAAAATAGACTGGTATTAAGAATACAATGATCTAAGAATTCCAGTGATTTGCATAGCTTCAAAAGGCATGAAAACATTTCATGTTAGTCCAAGAGATCAGAAGAATTAATGGCTTCAAATCAACACTATCTCTTTTTAGCGATATGCCTCTTTCTAAATTAAGACAGAACCACCTGTGAGCTTGAACTAGTCTCCCAGAATACGGAGAGAAATTCCAGCAACCAGCGGGGATCTGATGTTAGTCTGTGGGATTGTCAGGTAGGGATCACACTGAAAGTTAGGATGGGAAATTTGATGGCCATCTCTGACTCAGGTTAATTCTTGATACTAATCACACAGTTTTACCTTCAAATTTCTGGCTCTCTCTGACAGGAAGGTGCAATGGCCTAGACATTTAGAATTAGTAAATGAGATATTGGTGACTCTCCTTAATGAATCCAGTTAGATATAGAATGAGAGGTATGGTGTTCAGAAAAGCCACCCCATTCACCATTCACATCATAACATGAATTAGTACATCCCCTAGCAGGGATGATCTAGCACAGAAAAAGTGGAGTTTTGAGGAAGAATGTGGGAGAAAACATTTGGAAACATAGAAACTTGACATCCCATGGTACAGAAGCAAATGAGAAATGAGGAAGGAACTGGGATAATTTACAGAAGATCCAAAAGAGGGGTGGAGAGAAGTCCAGGCACCTGCCCCAGACTTAGATGTTAAATACATTTTGAAATATACATATTTGAAATATACAATAAATGAAAGTTTTACATACTTCACAATTTTCGCTTTACCTCAACCCACTCAAAGTTCTGCTTCATAACTTGCAGCCAGAGGAAAACCTAAGAGGTTATGTTTTTCTCTGTTCACAATGGGAATGACAAAGGTTCAGGCTGAGGAAGAGAATGAATAAAGACCAAATTTTGCCTGCATCTCATATGACTTTTTCCCTTGTATGTGTACACTGATATTTTGACTTTTATGAAAGACCAGATCATCTATTTGAGTAGAATATAAGAAAACCAGGGTAAATAAAATGTGAAAGACTGACTGTCAAAGCACAGGACAGGAACTCCATTGAAATGTTAACTCAGAAGTGACGGAGATAATGCTGAAACACTGGAGAAAGATCTACATATATACAGACACATTGCATCAGTGTTTAAACAATGTAATGGAGACTTCTCTGGTGGTCTGTAGCTAAGAATATGCATTCCAATGTGGGGGACACAGGTTCAATCCCTGGACAAGGAACTAAAATCCCACATGCCACAGGGCAACTAGGTCTGCACACCTCAACGAGACAGAAGCTCACTCACTGCAGCAAAAAGACCCCACATGCTGCAACTAAGACCCAGAGCAGTCACACAATGTAATGTACCAATGAAGCAATGTTCCAAGGAGCAGAATCTTCAGAATATAGACTTTGCCATAGAAATGCATCAAATCACATGGGATCCATCCATCTTCTAGATTTTATTTCAAAAATGTATTTCCCAAGTTGTACTTGGTATTGTTAGGTAGTCAGAATAGGAAAAGGAAATGGTGGTGGCTAAAAGACAAAGAAGGGAAAAGCCTACAAACGGAACAAAGGAAGGCTGGAGAACAGAGTGAGAACCTCAGGTAAAACAAACAGCACTCCTAGCTAGCCCAGTTTACATAGGGCATGCTCAGGTGAGGAGAAAAAAACACATAAAAAGAGCCAAAATTGGGCCAGGTGCTTCTCTTCTCTTCATGTCTTCGCATGGGTTGGCCTGCCCTCGAATATGTCTTGTCTTTGCTTTCTAAATAAAACTGAGATGTAACATGGAACTGTCACACTGGTCCATCCAAGGGAACTGCATGGGGTTGTAACACTGGTCCATCCATTGCTTCAAATTTTTGTTGTGACGAGACAGAACCGAGGAAATTACACATTCACCCAACAGTATTGACCATATTGCTTTATGCAATATGGTATTGACCATATTGTTCTCTAATCTAGGAGCAAAAAGCAATATGGTCAATACCAAGTACAACTTGGGAAATACATTTTTGAAATAAAATCTAGAAGATGAATGAATCCCACGTGGTTTGATGCATTTCTAAGGCAAAGTCTATATTCTGAAGACTGGGAGGAATTGGTCCCTAAATGTGCAAGAGCCAGTTTCTATTATTAAATACGGCAGGTGTAATGACATGGTGTGGTTTTGTTACTTCCCTAAATGCACAGGCAGACTGCATGGCATGACAAATAGAAAATGATATGACAGGATATTAACACTGAAAAATGGTCTCAAGGCAGAGGAAATGAGGGAAAGAAGCTTTTTCAATCTGACAACTGACCCAAAACATCTATCATAAAGTGCAAACATCTTAAATTTTTTAAAAATATGTATTGCTCTGAGCCATCATCAGAGTCACCCTGTATGAATCATAAGCAGCAAGTATTTAAAGGTTATGAGGAGGAAGAGAACAGAGGTTCAGAAAAAGTGAACATGGTTTTGTATAATCAAAAGAAGTCTCTGATAGAGATGACTTTTGCTTCTCTCTAAGATATCAGTGCTACAAAACAAAATGCCTGGGACATAATAATGTTAACTGTTAACTGGGAGAAAAAAAAAGCATAAATCCACCAAATACTAACCAAAATCAAACCACAATTATTGGTTTTGGAGTCATATTTCAGAAGATAGTTGAAAACTTTGTTGATTTGAGTAAGTTTGGTTGCTCAGTTTTATGATTTGAAAAATATTAACTTATCCGTCTCTTTATTTGCAGTATTTATGCCCTTTCACAGAGATAAATCATGAAATGGCACCTTTTCAAATACGTAAGCATCATGTAGTAAAAACACTAACATATATGAAGGGATTCCCCAATGGTCTAGTGGCTGGGACTCAGCACTTTCACTGCCATTGGCCTGGGCTAATTCCTGGTTGGGGAACTAAGATCCCACAACCCACACAGTGCAGTCAAAAATACAAAAAAATTAGCATATGTGACATGTAGTCTATACATTTCTTTGGTTTAACACTGTACTTTTTCAATGGAGTCCAAATAAAAACGAAAGCAACACCCTAGCTGTTATTTTAGAGATATCAAAGAATCTGAGAGAGCAATGAAATCTTTTCTTATATAGTCAAAACAGAGAAAGACAAAGTTATTTTCACAAAATTTTAATCTAACCAAACCTGAGGGGATAATTTAATAAAATTGCTACCATGTAATAGTTATCTATAACAAAGTAATCAAGCACAAAATACCTGTTTTACAAGTAATTTGAAAGGCATCTCATTTGCATGAATCTTAAACACATGCATTTTTCTAATAGCACCATTTTCTGCCACTAAGTTTTCAGTAAATACGTCATTGATAATATTCAGTCATTTTCTGGATTCAAGCTCATGTCTATGAAACAGCGATGTCTAAAGAAATTAAATGGTGTTAGAGGATCCAAAAGAAACCAAAACCAAAATAAGCATATGATGATTTCTGGGAGGGAAAAGCAAAAGTAAAATGAAAATTAAGCACTGTTGCTTGTGTCACTGTGAGCTTTTTGTAATTGATTACACAAATGAACACAGTTCTTTTAAGTTAAAAAACGATTCCTGAAAGCTAATGTAGTAATTATCATGCAAGTTACCTAGGAAATCTAAGACTGATTATTGAAGCTCAAAAATCTTCTGCTAGCATAAAACCTGCTTCCTAGAGCTTCACAAAATAGTTTTCAGGGGTGAAGTAGAGGAAGTAGAGAACAAGGAGTAGGGAGTATTTCAAAACATGTTTAAGTACTTCAATGTTACTATCACAGGGAGGAACACATCTGACTCCATATTGGATCTGTTTCTTTCACTTTAATATTTGTATTCTATTGCTTTTTTCTATAAGTTAATCATTAAAGGGATGCTGTGGTCAGTCGCTCAGTCATGCCCAACCCTTTGTGGCCTCATGGATTGTTGCCTGCCAGGTTTCTCTGTCCATGGAATTTTCCAGGTAAGCATACTAGTGAAAGTTAGTCACTCAGTCATGTCCAACCCTGTGCAACCTCATGGATTGTTGCCTGCCGGGTTCCTCCATCCATGGAATTTTCCAGGCAAGAATACTAGTGAAAGTTAAAGTCACTCAATCATGTCCGACTCTTTGTAATCCCACGGACTATACAGTCCATGGAATTCTCCAGGCCAGAATACTGGAGTGGGTAGCTGTTCCCTTCTCCAAGGGATATTCCAACCCAGGGATCGAACCCAGGTCTCCCACATTACAGGCGGATTCTTCACCAGCTGAGCCACCAGGCAAGCCCAAGAATGCTGGAGTGGGCAGCCTATCCCTAGGGTCTCCAGCAGATCTTCCTGATCCAGGAATTGAACTCGGATCTCCTGCATTGCAGGCAGATTATTTACCAGCTGAGGTACCAGGGAAGAATACTAGAATAGATTGCAATTTCCTACTCTGAGTGATCTTCAGACCCAGCGATCAAATCTGATAAAGGTCTCTTGATAAAGACCTTTGCTGATATATTCCTGACTCCCAGTACTCTTGCCTGGAAAATCCCATGAATGGAGGAGCCTGGTAGACTGGACTCCATGGGGTCGCTAAGAGTTGGACACGACTGAGTGACTTCACTTTCACGTATTGGAAAAGGAAATGGCAACCCACTCCAGTGTTCTTGCCTGGAGAATCCCAGGGACAGGGGAGCCTGGTGGGCTGCCGTCTATGGGGTCGCACAAAGTCGGACACGACTGAAGCAACTTAGCAGCAGCATGAGACCAGCTCTCCATCATAAATCTTGACTTAGGAATGCACTCACTGCCTGCAAGCACATTCCCCCATACCCTAAGTTAACTATACAGTTGTTACAATGGCCCCCTGGGGATGTGAAGTACAGCTCTGGGTCACCATCCACCTGATTCCACTCTGTAAGTAAGTTACCACATAATAAATGGATCCACTGATTATACAGAGCTACCTGCCTCAATCTTCAAGCTCAAGATAACTTCTCAGTGCAGTGGGAAGGTTTTGTTCCCTCTGTCCTCAGACACCATGGAAAAGGCCAAAATTCAAAATGTGAAGTTGTCTTTAATGGATGCATATTGAATGTGCACCATCATAAAATCAAAAAATTGTTATGTTGAACCATTGTAAATTGGAAACCATCTATAATTTCTTAAACTGAAATCCAGGTTAGATTTTATGCAAATCATACATGTACCAACTTATGCTTGGGGGAAATAATTGTAATATGAAAATTAATAAATGATTTTAAAAGCAGAAGGCAGACAGCTTGACATTCTTGAAAGTGAAGTGTTAATCACTCAGTCATGTCTGACTCTTTGTGAGCCCAAGGACTATAGCCCGCCAGACTCTTCTGTCCATGGGATTCTTGAGGGAAGAATACTGGAATGGGTTGCCATTTCCTTCTCCAGGGGATCTTTCCAACCCAGGGATCGAACCTAGGTATCCAGCATTGCAGGAACATTCTTTACCATCTGAGCCACCAGGGAAGACCTTGACATTCTTAATTTTGTACAGTTATTTGCAAATGAAATTATATGCCAAGGAAGAAATAAAAGAGGGCTGAGATTTTCTTTTTTCTTGAGTATTTTTTCCCTTCACTACTGTAGTATCTGTATACATCACTCAGGCTTCCCATGTACCTCAGATGGCAAAGAATCTGCCTGCAATGAAAGACACCCACGTTCTATTCTTGGGTTGGGAAGAACCCCTGAAGAAGGGAATACCTACCCACTCCAGAATTCCTGCCTGGAAAATCCCATAGACAGAGAAACCTGATGGACTACAGTCCATGGGGTCACAAAGAGTCAGATACGGCTGAATGACTAACACTAGCACTAGCTATACATCAAATCATAAACAGTCTGGGGCTTCTCAGATGGTACGCTGGTAAAGAATCCACCTGCAGTGCAGGAGACTCAGGTTCAATCCCTAGATCAGGAGGATGCCCTATAGTAGGAAACAGCAATCTACCCCAGTATTCTTGCTTGGGAAATCCCATGGACAGAGGAGCCCATGGGGTCAAAAAGAGTCAGACATGGCTGAGCACCTGAGCACACACATTCACTTTTATTTCTTATCTCTCCAAACAGTTTACAATTTCCTTGAAGTCAGTAAGAAAACCTTATATCTTGTTTTCACGCATCCATTATTAAATACATATTTATTAAGGTTCTACTTTGTGGCTGACACTGTATCAGGCTTAAGCCTGTTTTTTGACATAGTAAACCCAAAACAAATATTTATTGATAAATAAAATGCATGCCCTCTGCTAGCAAGTAGCACATTCATTTTAGAAACACTTTAAAAAGCTCTCTGATTTTGAGATCCTGTGACCACAGAAGTCCCATAATCTTCAATAGCTCCTAGGTGTCAACTGTTGGGAGTTTCAACAATCAGGCTACAGCTGGATTTAGAATATATTCACTTGCTCATATTTTTCACAGTTTAGTGTAACTTTTGTCATTTCTGCTAAAAGAGTATTACCACCTTTCACTTTTCTTCAATTTGGTATAAATTGCGATAAATAAATAAAATAGAAAAGTATTTAGCCACTTGACAACTATAATAATAGGGGACATTTCTATAATACCAGCTTTATAAATAAGCCAGAAACTCTCCAGACTTGGCAAGCTATAGTAGTAAAAATTGAGGAAAGTGAATGGTTTATTATAATTTAATGGCACAGATTTCTGTTGAGGGTTTATGTAATTTAGTTTACAAATATGCCCATAAAAAGAACATTTTGATATAATAAATATTCAAATAAATAAATAAATGTCACCATGACTGTTCTCTTGAGTGACAACAAACAGTTAGTACTATAGTCCCAGATGTTTACTTAAATTGGCCCTGAACAATATATAGACCACTGGGTAACCATCATGGTGATGGATGCACTTTTTATATTGAGACAGTTATAAGGGGAAAATGGCTAGTCTATCTGCATACCATCCAGCTATATAGTATTTATCCATCATCATTTGTACCAGTTTCTTTAATACGGCTTTGGATTCAAAGAGATTCTTGATTTTTAGTGTGTTCACACACGCACACACACACATACACACAGAAAAGAAGGGAAAATCTTTAAACAGATTTCTCTTTTTTAAATTAAAAGAAAGTTTTTTTTTTTTTGAGCTGCACCATGAGGCATTCGGGGTCTTAGTTCTCTGGCCAGGGATCAAACCTATGCCCCCTGAAGTAGAAATGCAGAGTCTTAACCACTGCACCAATAGGCAGTCCCAAGAAATCTCTTTTTAATTGAGCTAGACATTGTGAGTAACAATTTGCAGGGATCATTCAAGGCTCAAAATGAGGTTATCTTCTTCCAGAGTGGATTATTTTTCTTCTGTGGGTATGTAGAAAGAACATTTATTATGAGGGATTGGCTTGCATGATTATGGAGATTGAGAAGTCCCACAATAATAGGCTGTCTGCAAGCTGGAGGTTCAGGAAACCAGCGGTGTAGTTCCAGTCCATACCCAAAGCCTATGAACCAAGACAGCCAATGGTGTATGTCCCAGTAGGAGTCTCAAGGCTAATGGTGAAGGAGAAGATGAGTCTTCTCCTTGAGAGAGAGCACACTGATCCTTCCTCAATCTTTTTGTTGAGGCCCTCAATGAATTAAATCAGGAGTCCCCAGGACTGGTCTATGGCCTGTTAGGAACTGGGCCACACAGGAGGAGGTGAACAGTGGGTGAGCGAACGAAGCCTCATCTGTATTTACAACTGCTCCCCACCCCTCACATCACTGCCTGACCTCTGCCTCATGTCAGATCAGCAGTGGCATTAGATTCTCTTAGGAGGATAAACCCTACTAAGAACTGCCCATGGGAGAGATCTAGGTTGTCCGCTCCATATGAGAATCTAATGCCTGGTGATCTGAGGTGGAGCTGACTCAGTGATGCTAGTGCCGGGGAGCAGCTGCAAATGCAGATTATCATTAGCAGAGACGTTTGCACACAGAACATAATACATCAATTGCTTGCAGACTCACATAAATACCTCACTGATGAGGGAGTGGTAAGTGACAATTGTATAATTATTTCATTATATATTACAGTTTAATAATAATAGAAATAAAGTGCACAATAAATGTAATGCACTTGAATCATCCTGAAACCAGCCCCCCATCCTAGTCTGTGGAAAATTGTCTTCTACAAAAATCATTTCCTGGTGCTGAAAAGGTTGAAGACCACTGGATTAAATAATGCCCCAGGATTATTTTGTTTTTATCAGCCATCTAGGCTAATCGCAGATCTAAGTCCAAGTGAGGATGGAAATGACTTCAACCGAGCTTCAGTTGTGAAGAAAACTGGTCTTCTCTAGGGTTTGCTGGAAGCACTGCTCAATGTTTCTGCCTCTCCCCCATGCTTTTGCTTTTGCAACCAGCAAGTTCCTTGTGAGGAAAAGTAGCTTCAAAGGCAGGTCTCTTCTCCTTCAGCTTCTCTCTGCTTCTGGATCTTTGCCCTGGAAATTCCCCTGCCTTGGGAGTTCTCCATTGCCTCAATGGGGTGTTTAGTATTCTTTGTTTTGCTCGTATTATTCTCAGGAGATTTGGTCTAAATCAACTTTACAGCCAGAAGTAGAAGTTCCTTTACCTTTATATTAACTGTCAATGTCACAACTCATCTAGTACTTCCAGTTAATTATCTGGGATTGATCCTCAATAGTTCAATCTTTCTCTCTCTCTTTCTCTCTTTTTTTGCCTACTCTGCACTTGTAGAAATGTCTCTCAAAACCAGACTCTTCCGCTACTCACTGACCCTGATCAACCAGGTTACAATTGCCTGTGCAGTTTCTATCTGATCTTCCTGCCACAAAAATCTTTCAAATCTAGTCTTCAGTAGGACTCTGTCCAAGTTCATTTAAGTTGCTATAACAGAATTCTATAGACCAGGTAGCTTATAAACAACAGCAATTTATTCTCACAGCTCTGGAGGTTGGGAGTCCAAAATCACGGTGTTGGCCAATTCAGTCTGGTGAGAATCCACTTCAGGGTTCTTAGGCAGCCGTCTTCTTGCTGTGTCCGCACATGATGCAAGGGGCTCAACAGCAGTTCATGGACTCTTTTATAAGGTCATTAAGCCTATTTATGGGGGCTCCCTCATAACCCAATCACCTCCTACCTCCCAAAGGCTTTACCATCTCACTGGACATTTGGTTTTCAATTTGACTTTTGAGGGGACACTTTCTGTCTACAGTGGACAATGTAGCATCAAATGTCCTGGAGATTAAATAGTTAAACAGGAATCCTATACTCTGAAATGCTAGTTAAGAAAGACAATGGAATCCTCCAGGAAGTTATGACAACTCTGTGTCTACTCAGTGAAAGAAAGATGTCCCTTTTTGGCTTTGAGTCAATCAAGAAGTTTCTCATTCACCCAATGGGAGTTGCCCACAAGACAGCTTCAATTAGCACCAGAATCAAAGGTAGCTGATCTAATGACTCCAGTATATACTGACTGAAGGACCCTATAAGCAGGAGAGCAGCCTCACCACCCCAAAGAGACGTGAACAGCACAAACGTTTTAGAGAGTCTCAGGAGGAAACCAAGTCTCTTTATTAAGAGTTTGATACTTACAGTATTGGGCTGGCAAAAAAAAAGTGTGTTCTGGTTTTTCCATAAGATGTCACAGGAAAACCCAAATGAACTTTTTGGCCAACCCAATAAAACAGGAACTAGTAAAGATAAGAACATATTTCTGAATTGTCTTAACTTGGCACAAGACAAAACCTGTGCTGTTGCGAAGCAAAGAAAAGCAGAGTGATGTAGCCCAGGCAGACACACCAATGTCTGGCTTGGCTTTACTCTATGAGCAGCTTTCAGAGGAGGAAGGGGTGCCAGAGAAGTACTCAGGCAACCCCCACCACAGGATATTGTTTTGATATAATTTATTCTGTCTGGGTAGGCTCCAAGTGATGCCAGTACAGACAGCTCTGTAATCATCCACTGATAACCTGGTCCTGTCAGGCTGACAGTACTTCCCTGGTTATTACCTGGAGCATCTCATATTTCTGAATGCTGCTGAGATTAAAAAACTAATGAGAAAAACTGGAAAGGAATATGCTGAAAGGAACATGGCTTTTGTTCTACAGTGATGGGACCATAGATGATTTTTATCTCTGTTTTCCAAAATTCCATACAAGATAAATAAATAAATGTCAAATATAAACAGTACAAAGAAGCAGCAAAATCTTCTAAAATAATAAAAAGTACAGCAAAAACTTTCTCTTTGAGCTTGAGATTTTTGTAATCACATCAGCAACATAATTACAAATACAAATTTCTATGTATAAGATGGAGTTGGAGGGCCTTGTGTCTCATAAAAGACTCTTAGAAGGAAATGTTCCTGATTGTCAGTTGGCTTCCTCTACTTTTCTTTTTATGGGACTTTCCTGGTGGTTCAGTTGTTAGAAATCCACCTGCCGAAGTAGGGGACACAGGTTCAACCCCTGGTGCAGGAAGATCCCACAAGCTGCAGCGCAAATAAGCCTGTGCACCACAACTACTAAGCCTGTGCTCTAGAGCCTGGGAATCACAGCTGCTGAGCCCATGTTCCACAAAAAGAGAAGCCACTGCAATCAGAGGCCCAAGCACCACAACTAGAGAGTAGCTCCCGCTCACTGTAGAGAAAGTCTATGCATAGCAGTGAAGACTCAAAACAGCCAAAAATAAAATTAAAAAACAAGTAACGAAAAACCCCAACACATAACTTATTCTCTCTACAGAGAAAATGTACAAAACATTTTTAAATTCATATTATTTATGGAAAAACTTTTTACCTAAAATTCTCATATTCTTCTACTTGTCGTTTCCATGGACAGCTCTGGATATTTGTGATAATCTGAAGATAGTCATCCTCTGAATACCTAAAAGTCAAATGTCAATGAAATTAGAAAATAAAGATTTCACTTACTGATAAATGAATATATAAGTCATTGAAAGACATTTATAATCTACTCATTCTAGCCCTCTAAATCTTTTCTTAAATAAGGTGATATAGAAACAAGGAAACCTCATACTCATGTCAAGACATCTAGGAGCATGCAATTCACAAATAATTATTGTTGATCAAGGAATATGTAATTTGCATGCATCATAAGTCAAGTTTAGTATTACAAGCCAACCATGATAGCACATCAATTCACACACGTATCTTATGGTTATTTCACCTTAGCTTTTCATTAACAAATACATATATTTTCATAGACATTTACCATAAATATAAAGTATATCATCTTTTTCAGACTCTAAGTTGATAGATTTCCCTTGGGATATATGGAAAACATTTCCCCAAAATAATCACCTTAACCTTTGATTTTGAACAGAACATTTAAAAAACAGATTAGGACAGGTTAAAAGAGATGTATATTGGGCATAAAAAATCTACAGGCATAGTTGTGTGAAGTATGGCCAGTTACCAGTCCCTGGTAGACCTCCCTCCATCTGAAATTTCATCATTAATTAATAACTTCTTTAATCATAAAATAGCCTCTAGTCCTTAAGGGTTATCAGTTAAAATGCATATATCCTTTTGAGTGAAAAAAAAAAAAAAACCCTAAAATTTCCTTTCAATTAATATCATACTCATTAGTTGCCAGCTATGATCAAGGTTTTGCAATAAAGAGATAGAATAGATGTTAGTGAGTGGGTGGGGAAGGCAGTAAATAATCTTGTCAGGAAAATATCTTCCCCACCACTACACAGTACAATGCATTCCCTCCAAACTTTACCTCTAAAAGGCGTATTTATTAGAGGTTGGGAAGATAGTCAACAAAGCAACTCCTTTGCCCTTGAAATTTACCTGCCTTTAGGGTATCTTCTTGACCATGTTGTCACCAAGATTAATCAAAGATATTTTCTCTTGATTCCCACTGAAGAAAAGTTGAAAATCATGAAAGACTTTGCTAAATACTAAAGGAAAAGCAAAGCAAAGAGCTACTGTAGAAGAGATTAAAAATAGTTTTAGGGACTCCCTCAGTGGTTCAGTAGTTAAGATCTCGCCTTCCAAAGCAGGGAAGGCAAGTTCAATTCCTGGTCAGGGAGCTAAGATCCCATATACCTTGCAGTCAAAAAAACCACAATACAAAACAGCAGCAATAGTGTACCAAATTCAATAAACGCTTTTAAAATACTCCACATTTTTTAAACCATCTCTTAAAAAAAAGTTTTACTTGCATGCAGGCTTCATTTTCTCTTACCCCCCTGGGCCCCAAGACTTGTCACCAAGGAACTTGAGAAACCTATACTTTAGCCTCATAGCTTTGTCTAGATGTGGTGCATCCCTGCTGGAATGAGGAGTTGCCTGCCTCCACATGGTGACAGTTATCTACACTTATTGTTGTTTAGTTGCTAAGTCACATCCAACTCTTGTAACCCCATGGGCTATAGCCCTCCAGGCTCCTCTGTCCATCGGATTTCCCAGGCAAGAATACTGGAGTGGGTTGCCATTCCCTTCTCCAGGGAATCTTCCCAACCCAGGGATCGAACCCAAATCTCCTGCACTGCAGGCAGACACGGAGCTACCAGGGCAGGGCAATTTCATATCTAAGCTTAGTCTAGAACACTAAAATTCTCATTCATTTCCAATCAGAATAAAGGTGTACTGTAAAATACATAGCCTTTAAAATGTTTTGTTTTCATGAGATATATCCTCGAATAAATTGGAGTTGGCTCCAACTTAACTTGATATTGAAAGATGTTAATTGTAACGTATCTAATTTTACTAGTAAGTTAGCTGCCTAGAAGGGCTTTTGACTTGAAAGTCCTTGATATTTATTTATTTTTAAGAGTTTTTCTTTCTTTTGTTTTGTCTTCTTTTTTTCTTCTGTTTCTCTTTTTTATTTTGTATTTTTAAGATTTTTTTTTTATGTGGATCATTTAAAAAATCTTTACTGAATTTGTTACAATATTCTTCTATTTTATGTTTTTGTTTTTGTTTTTGTTTTTGGCCCAGAGGCATGTGGACTCTTAGCTCCCCGACCAGAGATCAAACTGACAGCCCCTGCACTGGAAGGTGAGGTCTTAACCACTGAACCACTAAGGAAGTCTCTATAGTCCCTAATATTTAAAACCAAGTTGAATACATTACAGCAGACCTATCTTCTATTAAAGGAGAAATACTCCTGACCATTTTACAACCAGAAGACAACACTCGGGCTACCTGGGGTTGCTATGTTCAAAGAATCTCTTTTTATGTCCAGTCTAGAAAGGAAGCATTATCCTCTGATATTATAAAGGGGAAGACCAGAGATAAGAAACTGAAGGGAGCTGAAGGGAGTTTTCCCCCTACGTACTTGCCTTTTTTTACTAAAAAAATAAATCACCAATCAGCTTTTTTGGAAAATTAATGTCACCACAGTACTATCATGATTCACAAGCAGGGAGCATGGCTAGGGAAGGAAAGAGCACATGAGTGTCCCAAGTCTGGGCTAATCTGTGAAGTAGATGTGGCTCTGTACTAGTTTCCTGCTGGGCTTCCCTGGTAGTCCCGTGTGGTTAGGGATCCACCGTACAGTGCAGGGACACTGGTCTGACCCCCGGTCCAGGAAGACCCCACATGATCAGAGCAATTAAGCCGTGCACTACAACTCCTGAGCCAGCACTCCAGAGCCCAGCAACAGCAACTACTGAGCTCTCGCACTGCAACGCTTGAGTCTGTGCTCACCCACTGAGAGCTGAGAGCTGCAGCTATTGAAGCCTGCACGCCCTAGAGTCTAGAGTCCTGCTCTCCGCAACAGTAGAGGTTTTTGTAATGAGAAGCCGAAGAAATGCAACAAAGAGTAGCCCCTGCTCACTGCAAATAGAGAAAGTCTGCATGCAGAAACAAAGATGCAATACAGTCAAAAAATTAAATAAATAAATCTTAAAAAAAAAAATCTTTCCTGTTGAGCTCTAAATTACACTTTCTGCAAATTTACATTTATAATTGGTTTTCAGTTGCAAGGTACAGTCTTTACCCCACAACTGTGAGAGGCAGCTACCTATGATGTCACCCCCATTAAGGACGACAAAACTAAAAGTTCTGAGATGAACAGCTTATTCAATGTTGTATTATAAGCAGATGAGCTAAGAATTAAAGTCACATCTTTTGATTCAGAGTCTGGCTCTCTTTCCAATATATCATGCTGCATCTCATCTATTTTCATAATGAAACTGAAAATTAATCCCATCAGAAGTATTTTCTGGTACCAAGACATACAATAAATCATACTAAATAATGCAGCAAGTTATTTTCAAAAGAATAAATAACGTCTATTTAAGTCATTATTAATAACACTCAAAATGAGATGTAGATTATAAATAACATACACAATGATACTAAATAAATGTAATATTAAATTTTTAAATATTTTCTAAGACAAATACTGTATGATATCACTTACAGGTAGAATCTGAAAGAAAAAAAAAAAAACAACAACTAGTGAATATAATGAAAAAGAAACAGATTCACAGATACAGAGAACAAACTAGTGGTTACCAGTAGGGAAGGACAAGACAAGAATAGGGAATTAAGAGGTACAAACGACTGTGTATAAAATAAATAAGCTATAAGGATCTATTGTACAGCATAGGGAGAAAAGCCACTGTTTTATACTAACTATAAATGGGGTATGGGCTTCCCCAGTGGCTCAGTGGTAAAGAATCCACCTGGAACACAGGAGATGTGGTTTGATCTCTGGGTCAGGAAGACGTCCTGGAGAAGGGAATAGCAACCCACTCCAGTATTCTTGCCTGGAAAACTCCATGGATAGAGGAGCCTGGAGGGCAACAGTCCATGGGGTGCTGCAACACTGCTGCAATGAAGATCAAAGATTCTGAGTGCCACAATCAAGACAGCACAGCCAGATAAATACAATAAATATTTTTTTTTAAAAGATATAAATAGAGCTTTTCAAAAGTTATGATTTATGGTTAATTATATTTTGGTTAGTTAATTAGTATTTTGGTCATCTGATTCGAACAGCTGACTCATTGGAAAAGTCCCTGATACTAGGAAAGATTATGGGCAGAAGGAGAAAAGGGTGTCAGAGGATGAGATGGCTGAATGGGATCACCGATGCAATGGACATGAACTTGGGCAAACTTCAGGAGATGTTGAGGGACAGGGAGGCTTGGCATGCTGCAGTCCATGAGGTCACAAAGAGTTGGACATGACTGGGCAAGTGAACAATAACAGTGGATAGTTAACTTAACCATTAAATATTTATTGGATACTTACTAGGTGCCCAGACCTTATCTTAGGATATTCGTCTATTAATCCTACTTAAGCAGCTGAGATACGAATGTAGTTTTCAATAATATCTCTTCATGGTGAAAGTCAATTTTTCTGTCTGTTGAAATGGATGAAGACACTCCAATAATATTAAGTCAATAGGCTTCTACATGGTATTCTATGTAGATCAAACATTTTTTGTAGTTAGTTTCTACAAAACCCCTGAAGAGCTCAGGCCTACATAAAAATAAATTCTGCAAGTCAATATGGTGGTGTAAGATTTTCAGTCAACATAGTCAATCATTTCCACTGGGAAATACTTTTTAAGGAATGGCTGATGAATGTGTGACAGCTAAAAAAGAGAAGCATGTAGCAAGGCAGACTGAAGCGAGCTATGCACAGTACAGACCTACCAAGAGTTCATTCACTGAAGGTGGGAGAATTCAATTTGCACCATTTTTAACTCAGCAAGATGGCAACTTTTAATTATAATGCTGTGGTTATTATCACTGGCATAGGAGAACGAGATCTCAAACCTTTATTCTCTGCATACTGTTTAGTGTCTTTCACACAAGTTAAATTTTCAAAAACCAATTTTAGGAATGAATTCTTAAAGATGCTGAAGGTCTTCACAGCGTCAGTGAAACCTCCAAATTGCCACAGTTGAAAAGTCAGAAACTTATTTTAAAGAATACTTTCTCTGTCCTGAACCATTAACTTTTGGGATTTTGATAGCAATTACAAGTTTAAGATACATGTTAGGAAATACTGCAAACAGTGACTAACTTTAGTCAACCAAGAGGGAAAGGGGTGCCTATTTACAAGGGCAGGGGACATGGTAGAGAAAAGGCTACATGGATTGATGAAGCATACTTAAGTGACAAGAGAGATAGAGGAGGAAAGCTGTGACCGCCCTAAGTTCACACAACACCCCAAAAGAGCTATAACTATAGGTATAGAAGAGGCCACAGGACAGGAGAGATGGCCTTCAGCAAAGAATGAAGTAAAACCTAAACTAGGGCCATAGAAAGGAATCCTGGGAAATAAGTGCCCCTGACTTTATCTCTCCTCGTTTTTCACTCTCCTACCAATGACTTCTAGAAAGTGGCCCTAATCAGAAGCTAAAAATTATGAGAATCCAACTAAGATACCACAAGGAAGTCAGCCTTCTGAAGCACAGAGCAAGAATGAAAAAAACAGAAAGTAGACTTGGAAGGTTAAGAGAAATTTATAGCATAAACGGAAAGCTATTCATGGTGATATTTATCAGAATTATTTGGTGGTAACAATTTGGGCTTCTTAGATAGTGCAGTGGTAAAGAATATGCCTGCCAATACAGGAGACACAGGAGACATGGCTTTGACCCCTTGATCTGGAAGATCCCCTGGAGCAGGAACTGGCAACCCACTCCAGTATTCTTGCCTGGAAAATTCCACAGCTCATGGGGTCACAAAGAGTCGGACATGACTGAGTCACTAAGCACGTACGTACGCACACATGCACGCATGCAACAGTTTACTTCATTGGACTGATTTGATTATAAAGCCAAAGTCAAGCAGTACCTCACTGTCAAAAATATATAATTGTAAGGATCTTCTTCACAAACATCTGCAACATGCAAATACATCATCAGGACAGAAAGAATGAATAATGAAGCGGCTATTTAACGTTTCCAAATTTCCTCTCACAGCACTATTGCTATATGATTTCTGAAGAAGAAAAAAAGATGATCCCCCCCTTGCAAGTTCACAGAAAGAAATTTTCAGACATATAAGAGGATACTCAGAGTCTGAAAATCATAATTTCATAATATTATACTATCAACATTTAGAACTAGGATCCTATATATCACAAGGAATCAGAAAGAATCAATTAATTTAGTGTTTCTCCATCTCTTGAAAAGGAGCATATAGTTAGAGTGAGCTAAAAGAGTGAATGGGCTGGCATGGATAGTGTACCTGGTAAGATCTTTAAACCATACCGGAGTGGCTAATAACCTTTTTCCTTTAAAATTCTTATGACTCATATAAGCCAAGTTATCTCTTCCTCCTGTGTCCTTTCTGCCACCCTAAATCCTCTGAATATCTCCACAGCACTTAACTTTTGTCTTCGTGTATTTACTCAATAAATACTTACTGAGTATCTCTTATGTGTAAGGTATTGTTCTAGATACTGATAATTAAAATAGTGAACAAAATGAATAAAAAAAAAATCCATGTTCTCATGAAATTTATATTGCAATAGGGGATTGTGGACAATAAATCTAATGTATGAGCTGACTTGTATTTCCCCAAATTCATATGTTGAAACTCTAACCCCCAGGACCTCTGAACATGACTGTATTTGGAGATATGGCCTTTAAATAGGGGGTTAAGTTGAAATGAGATCATTAGTGATCCCCTGGTCTCCTGAGACCACTAAGGATCCCTGGGGCTCCTGAGAGCCAGAACCCTGGGTCCCACTCAGTCATGTCTGGCTCTTTGCAGGCAGAATCTTTACCATCTGAGCCATCAGGGAAGCCCTAAATTGAAATGAAGCCCTTAGGGTGGCCCTAGTCCAATCTACTTATGTTCTTATAAGGAAATGAAATTTGTAGATACAGAGAGATACCAGGATGGTGGCACACACATAGAAAAGACCAAACAAAGAGAAAAGCCCATATATCTATGCTTCATACATATAGCAAGAAGGCAAGGAGAGAGACTTCAGAGAAACCAAACCTGCCGACACTGCAATCTTGGACTTCAAAGCTCTAGAACTATGAGAAAATAAATTTCTGTTGTTTAAGCCATCTTGCTGTTTTTGCTTAGTCACTAAGTCATGTCCAACTCTTTGTGACCCGATGGACTGTAGCTCACCAGGCTCCTCTGTCCATGGGATTTCCCAGGCAAGAATATTGGAGTAGGTTGCCATTTCCCTTTCCAGGGGATCTTCCTGACCCGGGGATCAAACCTGCATCTCCTGCACCGGCAAGTTCTTTACCACTGAACCACCAGGGAAGCTCTTTAAGCCATCTGCATGCATACATGCTAAGTTGCTTCAGTCATGACCAAATCTCTGTGACCCTATGGACCCGTAGCCTGCCAGGCTCCTCTGTCCATGGGGTTCTCCAGGCAAAAATACTGGAGAGGGTCTCCTCCAGGGGATCTTTCTTACCCAGGGATCAAACCCATGTCTCTTACGTCTTCTGCACTGGCAGGCAAGTTCTTTACCACTAGTGCCAGCTTAAGGGAAAGCCCTTAAGCCATCTAGTTCATGGTAATTTGTTACGGCAGCCCTACCAAACTATATATCAAGTAATACATAAATTAATAGCATGTTGAAGTATCTCATGTACTTAGTACTGTGAGGAAAGATAAAGCAGAAAAAGAGGGAAAGTATGTGAAATAGGACTGCAATATAAGTGGGGTGGTCAGGGAAGACCTCCCTGGGAGATAGGAGTTGGGCAGAGATTTGGAGAAGAGGATTAAGTAAACAATGCACATATAGGGTATAGGAATGGGAAGAACATTCTACACAAAGGGAAGGACAAATGCAAAAGTCAGAGGTAGAAGCAGGCAGGGTATGTTCAAGAAACAGCAAGATGGTTAGATTTGCTGGAAATCACAAACGAGTCACTCAGGAATCCACTCATGAAGGTGGAAGGTCACAGGAAATCTGATGGTAGAGGATTTGCTATTCAAAGCGTGGACCTCAGACTAGCACTACTGGCATCAAATAGGAAGAATATCAGAAATGCAGAATCTCACGCCCTGTCTCAGACTTACGGAATCAGACTCTATTAAAGTAAAATCCTCAAATGATTTGTAGATACGTTAAGGTTTTTAAAAACTTCATTGAAGAATAATTCACATACCATACAATTCACCTATTTAAAGTATAGAAGCCAGTGGGTTTTAGAATATTCACAGATATGTGCAACCATCACTACAGTCAATTCTGGAACATTTTTGTCACCTCAGAAAGAAGTCTTATATGCTTCAGCTATTACCTACTGCATCCCATAAATTTTGACATACTGTGTATTTATTTTCATTCATCTCTAATTATTTTCAATTTCCCTTTCTATTGCTTCTTGGACCCACTGCACAGTTAGGAATATGCTGTTTAATTTCTATATATTTGTGAGTTTCTCAAATTTTTCCCCAAAATATTTATTTAAAATTTCATTAAAATGTGGTCATTGTATTATTTTTATTCTTTAAATTTATGGAGGTTTGTTCTATAATCTAGCATATGATTTTGTGCACATTTGAAAAGAATGTCTATTCTGTTTGTGGGTACTATACTCTATAGATGTCTGTTAAGTCTGGCTGGTTTATACTGTTATGCAGTTCTACTGTTTTCTTATTGACCTTCTGATTGGTATTGTATCCACTACTGAAACAGATTATTTAAGTCTCCAATTATTGTTTTTATTTCTTCCTTTATTTGTCAGTTTTTGCTTTGTGTACTTTGGTGCTCTATTATTAAATGCACATGTGTTTATAATTATTATAACTTTCTCTTGGATTGACCCTTTTATGATGATAAAATCAGCTTTATTTCTACTAACACCTTTTGTTTTAAAGGTTTATTTTTCTAATATCAATATATCCACTCCAGTTTTATTTTTTTTATATTTTTTTATGTGAACCACTTTTAAAGTCTTTATTGAATTTATTTCAACATTGCTTTTGTTCTATGTTTTGATTTTTTGGCACTGAACCATGTGGGATCTTAGCGCCTCAACAAGGGGATGAACCTCTACCCCTGCATGGGAAGGCAAGGTCAACTACTGGACCTCCAGGGAAGACTCGTCCCAGCTTTCTTGCAGTTACTGTTTGCACATGATATATTTCTCTGTCCTTTTACTTTCAATCTATTTGGATATTTGAATCCAAAATGTGTCTTCTATAGGTAGCATACAATTTGATCATGCTTTTTAATCCAGTCTGGCAATCTCTGCCTTTTGATTACATGATTTAATCCAGTCATATTTAATGTTACTACCAATACAGTAAGATTTACCTCTGCCAATTTTTTTTAAATTTAATTTATTTGTTTTAATTGGAGGCTAATTACTTTACAATATTGTGGTGGTGGCATGACATACATTGCCATTCATCGGCATGACATCTTTAATAATTTAAACTATATTTTCAGTAGTTGCTCTGCCAAGTCATGTCAGTCATGTCTGACTCTGTACGACCCCATAGACAGCAGCCCACCAGGCTCCTGTCCCTGGGATTCTCCAGGCAAGAATACTGGAGTGGGTTGTCATTTCTTTCTCCAGTGCATGAAAGTGAAAAGTGAAAGTGAAGTCGCTCAGTCGTGTCCAACTCTTCGAGACCCCATGAATTGTAGCCCACCAGACTCCTCCGTCCATGGGTCTCCCACGCAAGAGTACTGAAGTGGGTTGCCATTTCTTTCTCCAGTGCGTGAAAGTGAAAAGTGAAAGTGAAGTCATTCAGTTATGTCCAACTCTTCGAGACCCCATGAACTGTAACCCACCAGACTCCTCCATCCATGGGATCTCCCAGGCAAGAGCACTGGAGTGGGCTGCCATTGCCTTCTCCAGTTGCTCTAGGGTTTACCATATATATCTTATCAGAATCAGCTTTCAATTTGTACTAGGTTTAACTGTATTGATATATAGAAATAATACTCACATAGTTCTCTTTCCTTTTTCTTCGTGTTGAATTTCTGTTATACAATATTACATTATCAATGTTATAAACCAACTATATATTACTATATTTGTTACTTTACCATTTGTAGTCATTTCCTTAGCCTGATACAACTTTCCTTCTACCACCCTCTTTGTGCTTTTTATTGGCAAATATATTACATGTGTATTTGAGAAGTGCTGCCAGGACTCTGCAGGCTGCTGTAAGAATTTTGTCTTTTGAGTGAAATGGGAAGACATTAGAACAGAAAAGTGACCTGATCTAACTTACATTTAAAAAGGTTCCAACTGTCTACTTCATTGAGAATATTCTCCAAGAGAGCAGGAATAAAAGCTAGAAGAATTAGAGATGTTTGCCAATAGTAAAATAAAGATGGCTTGAACCAGGGTGGAAGTGATAAAGTGAGTAAGAAATTATCCACTTCTGGGTATGACTTCAAGGTGGCCAGTAAGATTTAATCATAGATTTAGATAAAAATAAAGGAGTCAAAAATAACCCTAAGCATTTAGGTCTGAGCACTGGAAGAACAGACTTGCCATTAACTGAATGGAAAACAGTGCTGAAGTATAAAATTCAGGGAACAATCCAGGAGATCCTGTGAGATGTATAAGGCTTGAGATTCCTTATGAGTATCGCAGGGAAGTGTTGACTGGGCAGAGGTAATATGAATCTGGAAAGAGGTCCACATATAAATTCGGGAGTCATCAGTAGGTAGATGGCAGTTAAAATCCATGAGATTATATGGAGTCCTACAGGTTTGAGAAGGAAGATAAATGAGGCTGGAAGACTGAGTTCTGGGACACTCCAGGGTCAAAAGTGAGGGGAAATGACATGGAATCTACAGAGAATGAGAAGGAGAAAACAAAGTACTGTAAATATATGACTTTCTTTTTTTGTTTTGTTTTTTTGTTTCTTGTTTTCTATTTTTTTTTTTTTTTTGTCACACAGAGTATCATGTGGGATCTTAGTTCCCTGACCAGGGATTGAATCTGTTCCCCCTACAATGGAAGCATAGTGTCTTAACCACTGGACCACCAGGGAAGTCCTTGACTTTCTTAATGTACTGAGAGCTGCTAAAGAGTAGAAATAATTTCTTTATCACTGTGTCCCTTAGGCAAGAGTTAAACTGTTCGCAACCATGCATACTTTGGAAAACCTCCCAGGGAGTCTGATACACACCTCCAGGTTGAGAACAATTGTCTCTGTGCCTGTTGTAGTGCTGGGCACAGAGAAGCTGCTGTGTGTTTCTGAAATTGAGATTTAATATATAATTAGAACATAAAACACCCAAATGTTTCAGACATTAGTTTTGAAATATGACAATAACTAGCCATCTGCCATGACCTTACCAAGAGAAGTCACACTGATCCCCAAGTTACAGTTAGGGTAATTGTGCAAGATAAAGCTTACCTGCATGTATTTACATTACAGATGCTTAAGTAGAATAAGTAACAAAATGTGAGCAAAGTACACACTTAGTATTTTGGATAAAGATTGCTTTTAAGTAGCCTTGCACTATAAAGTCAAATGCCTTTCTCTTCCTGTATTTGTGATTTGTAATTCTGTTTTCATTAAGAATGGAGCTATATAGTAGCGAGAACAGAATAGTCAGAATTTTATCCAAGCCCTGGATCTGCCACTTCTAACCATCTCATGCTCTGCAAGCCCTTTTAAAACCCTCTGAGTTCATCACTTACACTTGTGGAATTAGAATAACGAAACTTACTCTGAAGAAATACTGCAAAGACTATAGATATACTTACATTTCCTTGCATACAGTAGGTCCACAAAAATAGCTGTTATTACCACTACTGAAAATTCAGATTTGTTTCCACGGCACACGTGTTCAGTAGCTCAGTTGGGTCTGACTCTTTGTGATCCGATGGACTATAGTCTGCCAGGCACCTCTGTCCATGGAATTTTCCAGGCAAGAATACTGAGTGGGTTGCTATTTCCTACTCCAGGGGACCTTCCCAACCCTGGGATCAAACCTGTCCCTTGCATCTCCTGCAAAGCCACTTGGGTTCTTACCAGCTAAGCCATGGGGAAAGCCCCTATTTCCACTGACAAACACTTAAAATAATACACTATTCCAACCTTCAGTATGGTAACAGATGATACTAAGCAATTCTTGCCAAGTATTAACCAAGGGATTCCACTTAGAATTAAGCTGGTTATTTTCCAACATCAACAACCACACACAAATGTCATTATAAAAATTGTCACTATGATAAAAATATAATAGCATAAAGGATTATGAATTGAGTAGCCAGTTAGTTATCCATGGTTATATTATAAATTACTCCAAAATTTAGTGGCTTAGTTTTACAACAATAAACTATTACTGCCTAGTTTGTATAGGTCAGGAATTCATGAGTAGCTTAGTTGGATAATTCTGGGCCAGTAGCTCATTAGATTGTAAAGCCAAGATTTAGCTTGAGGTTGAAGTATCTACTTCCAGGGAGGCTCACTGACATGGCTGACAAAGCGGTCCTGGTTGTTAGCGGAAGACCTCAGGTATGTGGACCTCTCAATGTCCCTATGACATGGTAGCTGGCTTCCCCCAGAGCAAGCAACCTAAGAGAAGGTAAGGCAGAATTATTAAACACTCTATGACCTGACCTTGAAATCACACCTGGTTATTCCTGTGATACTGTATTGGTTACACAGGGCAGTCCCCTTTAGGGAGGCAGGAGGAAAACATGTAAACACCAGGAAAGAAGGACTATTGGGCACCATCTTGGAAGTTTGGCTACCAGGAATAGTAGATAAACAATACCTTTAACAATACTTGTTATATTTGAAAATGGTGAACAAATGCAATAGATTCACTTTCTTTCTCCATCTCACTCCAATTATTTCTTAATGACCTTAAATAAGTGTGATTATTTTTATTGTCACTGTCTTCCTATTAAAGGTTTCCTTCAAATGACTTGCTATTTGAGCAAGTACTAGGAATCCTTCTGATGTGAATACATAATCAAGATTGTAGTATAATGCAGAAGTCAGTGTTTCAATTTTTCTCTGAGGGAAAATTCAGTTTTATTTCCACTGACAAACACTTAATACACTATTCTAATCATCAGCAAGGTAACAAATGATACTAAGCAACTCCTGCCAAGTATTAACTACAGAATTCAGATTAGAATTATGCTGGTTAATTTGCAGCATCAACAACCACACACAAAATATTTTATTTTCCTCCTTCCCATTAACTGATTGCCTGACTCTGAAAAAAGTCATAATCCTATTTTTATCTTTAAACTGAGGGAATTAGATTGCTTAGAAAAAGAAAAGTTATATATAAAAAGGTATATGGATCAAAAGAATTTAAGAGACTACTCATTCCCTCAAGTTCTTAAATTGTGTAATTGCTTATTTCTTATGTTCTCTTTGAGGTACAGAATGATGGCTAAACCACCTTGACAGATTTTGCACACACAAAAAAGAAGTTTTCAGAGACTTCTACTACAGCCTTGTTATCAGTTTACTCGCCCAACTTAAAATTTTATATCAGCAAACAGAGCCACTGCTTTGGTTACCAACAGGTATGCCCATGATATTAAGAACACACCATGTTGGCATGAATGACTGTTTTGTGTTAATGTCTCCTTTCTGACAATGAAAGGAAGGAGGGATAGATTTTTGAGCCCTTAAAAGCTGACCAGAAAAGGCAAATTAAAGGGTCAGAGGTAAAAAGACACAAAAATGTGGATATCTTTTGAAGAGGCAATGAAAGCATCATAGATTTAAAGCTGAGTGGACAAGCCATATATCACTCTACACCAAGAAAATCTTGTCTATGACCACACACCATTTTTCCTGGCAGACAACTTAAAACTTAGCAATACTTGCATTGTTAGCAGGCTGACAAGTGATATGTTCAGAGTCAGGTTTTTTGAAGCCTGATCTACCATAATTTATACTTCTTTTCAAGCTGCAATTCAGGTCATGCTGTGCTCCCCAAGATAATAAACAGGAAGAACACTTAGGGCCAATCTTCAATTCACTTTGCCTTTCACCTTGCAAACAGAGCCTTCGAACAAACATCTTTATGATGCCCCATTAAGATGATCCTTTCAGAAAATTCTACTGTTCTTGGCAATTTCAAATAGTACAGCATGAAACAGCTCATCAGACATACACACTCACCTAGCAGTGTATGGTTCAAGCCACAACTAGCTGATGCAAGCCTTTGTTCCAACCTTAATTCTGAGAATTTGAATTTTACCAAGAAAAGCTATTTGAAGGCAAGAGGCTTTTTCATGCCCTCATGACTCCACAGGAAGATGTAGGGCAGTGGCTTACATTCTGTAAGAAGATCACTAAATCTCTCCTTTCACCAGGAGCACTACTTAAACTATTCAAACGTTCAGAAGATATAAGATATTGTTTAAGCAAAATGTTTCCTTTCATCTTTAAGGAAGACCTGAGGGACCTATTGTCAATACAATAATAAGAACAGCTGAGCTATTTAATATTTAATGCATATCGTGCAGAAGTACCTGGTTGAAAAAAAAAAAAAAAAAAGAAGTACCTGGTTGATGTCACTGATGGGAGCTCCCTTTCCAAATCACGTAGCTGTTACTGTATGCGGCACCCAAGCTGGCCACTACAACCCTCATGCCCATCATGAGACAACTGCACTCACATTCTATTGGCCAATCCCAATCACATGACCCCAAACACCTAGGTGGACTGGTTCCTGCCAGTGAGATATGATGGGAAGTTATGCATGTCCCCTCCAAGCTGTGTGTACCTTCTCCATAGCACCCTCTCCTTCTGCAGCAACCCTCAGATCACCTGTTGAAGATGTCTGCATCATAGGATGGAAGGATTCAGAATCCCTGAGTCAGTAGTCAGAGAAGAATTGCTTAATCAAGAAGGAAGGTCTATACTGAACATTGTATGAAAGAGAACACAAGATTGTGATATGATACTCTGTTTGGGGAGATTCTGTTAGAGCAGTTAATCTATCCTGACCAGATGGGAGAAACTGAACAAATATAGATGTAACCTTTCTTGGGTTCCATGATCATCTGGGAAAATGGAAGAGGAACACAGGAAGAAAACAGTACAGTGACAGAGGCAGCAAAACCCAAGAGGGGGAGGAATGAGATCATTTCCTGGGTCAGCTCCTCTGAAGTCTTTGCTCTTAAAAAATCAGCTCGTTGGTCTGAAACGATGTGGACTAAGATAGGCAACTTAAATATTCACACAATTATAATTTTTTTAAAAGTAAGCAGAAAAGATCACAAATAATCTCTGCCATACTGAAAAATGCAAGCTAGCAGTGATAAGATGGCTAGGCAGCATTTTAGTATGATATAATATTTTATCGGGGAGACACCTGGTAAAAAGGATTGAGATGGAGAAACTGAGAGAAACATTCAAGGAGAAAGGACAAGGCAGGAAAAAACAGAAAACTTCAGATTCAAAGAGAAAGAGCCAGAGGAGTTAAAAATTTAGTTTTCAAACAGGAATTGAAGTTTATGGACAGAGTTAGAGATGGTGAAGAAAAATCCTTTGAAGACCTAAGAAGTATATTTATTCATTTATTAGTTTAATTCCACAAACATCTGCTGAGTAACTACTATGTGCTGAGTCCTGTGATAGGCACCACAGATAGAACCACAGACTCACAATCCTGGAGCTCATAGCCTTGCACAGAAAAGAAAGAATCCCGATGCCAACCATTAGCTTTCTTTCACTCAAAAATGTAGTCAACCGATTCATGTTGATGTATGGCAAAAACCATCACAATATTGTAAAGTAATTATCCTCCAATTAAAATTAATTAATTAATTTTTAAAAAAGTAGTCAAGATCAGTGGGAGAAAGAACACTGCTCCCTCCCACTCTAACACCATCTTCCTAAATTCTATTTTAGCATCTGAAAGGGGAAAATTGGCTGAAGAAAGAGGAAATTCTAAGTCTTTAACAGACCATGACAAAAACAGAGCTAAATCATTATTTCTAAGAAAACATAATTGCTTTTTATTACCACACACTGAATAGCGTTCCCAATTGTCCCCTGTACCTCTGTATCAGCACTGGTCGCAGAATGTACAATTCCTGACAATAGACAATACTATTGAACAAATTAGTCTCCTATGAGCAAAATAACACTTTCATAACAATGGGCAGTTCATGCCTACTTTCTCTAGACTTTTACCAAACAGAATACTAGTGCAGGCTAATTATATGAGCTGGCTGAAAATTGTGCAGATCATGGAAAGGTATCCCCCTAAACAACAACTGAGAAAAAGTCTTAACGTCAAATCCAAAACAATAGGAAAAAAGTGAGACAGCAAACTATGCTCAGGCAATCTCATCAGCATACTGCAATTAACCATATTTGCTGATGCCCATAAAAGAGTTGTAAAATTCTTTGCAGTGGGGTCTTCCCTGGTGGTCCAGTGGTTAACACTCCGCCTTCTAATGCAGGAAGCATGGGTTCCAGCCCTGGTCAGGGAACTAAAGTGTCATATGCTCTGGGGTGTGGCAAAAAAAATTTTTTTTTTAATTCTCTGCGTTGAAAACAAATCACCTTCCATGATTAAAGAACACTCTACCATGTTGATGCAAGGACTTTGCTGCAAAGTACAGCAATGGATCATCGTTACATTGAGCACTTTTGTCACTTTGGGGAACAAAAATATTGAATAGCTCATCAGAGAGAGAGTTGGAGACAGTCCATTGTAACTTTTACACACTGATTCCCACATCAAGCAAGAAATACATACAGTTTGTCACAGGGAATGGGGGAGTAAGGACCAATTTTTCCAAGTTCTACTATTCATAAGGTATGGCACCACAGATATGATGCATGGAGGGTGCTGTAAGAGGCTTGGAATTTGAGTCCCTCAAGAAAAGTTTGAGGAAGAGCCCAACAGACAAGGAAAACAATGGCTCCAACATGATCAAAACAGATGTGCAGCACCATCTACAATGCATGAGCTACTTTACATCCACCTCAAAATTCATTGTACTTATTGTGCAAGAAAAAAGGCATTTGCATGGGACTTCCTTGCTGGTCCAGTGGCTAGCAGGGAAGCCTCACTTCCAAATGCAGGGTGCACCTGGGTTTGATTTCTGGTCAGGGAACTAGATCCCATATGCCACAAACAACACCCACCATAGCCAAATAAATAAATAAATGAATAAAGATAAGTATTAAAAAATTAAGAAAAGAAGCATTCACAAGTATTCAGTTCAATTCAGTTCAGTCCCTAAGTCATGTCCGACTCTTTGCGACCCCATGAATCGCAGCACGCCAGGCCTCCCTGTCCATCACCAACTCCTGGAGTTTACTCAAACTCAAGTCCACCGAGTCGGCGATGCCATCCAGCCATCTCATCCTCTGTCGTCCCCTTCTCCTCCTGCCCCCAATCCCTCCCAGCATCAGGGTCTTTTCCAATGAGTCAACTATTCGCATGAGGTGGCCAAAGTATTGGAGTTTCAGCTTCAGCATCAGTCCTTCCAATGAACACCCAGGACTGAGCTCCTTTAGGATAGACTGGTTGGATCTCCTTGCAGTCCAAGGGACTCTCAAGAGTCTTCTCCAACACCACTGTTCAAAAGCATCAATTTTTCGGCGCTCAGCTTTCTTCACAGTCCAACTCTCACATCCATATGTGACCACTGGAAAAACCATAGCCTTGACTAAATGGACCTTTGTTGGCAAAGTAATGTCTCTGCTTTTTAATATGCTATCTAGGTTGGTCATAACTTTCCTTCCAAGGAGTAAGCATCTTTTAATTTCATGGCTGCAGTCACCATCTGCAGTGATTTTGGAGCCCCCCAAAATAAAGTCTGACACTGTTTCCACTGTTTCCCCATCTATTTCCCATGAAGTGATGGGACCAAATGCCATGATCTTCATTTTCTGAATATTGAGCTTTAAGCCAACTTTTTCACTCTCCTCTATCACTTTCATCAAAAGGCTTTTTAGTTCCTCTTCACTTTCTGCCATAAGGTGGTGTCATCTGCATATCTGAGGTTATTGATATTTCTCCCGGCAATCTTGATTTCAGCCTGTGCTTCTTCCAGCCCAGCATTTCTCATGATGTACTCTGCATACAAGTTAAATAAGCAGGGTGACCAATATACAGCCATGACGTACTCCTTTTCCTCTTCGGAACCAGTCTGTTGGTCCATGTCCAGTTCTAACTCTTGCTTCCTGACCTGCATATAGGTTTCTCAAGAGGTGGGTCAGTTGGTCTGGTATTCCCATCTCTTTCGGAATTTTCCACACTTTATTGTGATCCACACAGTCAAAGGCTTTGCCATAGTCAATAAAGCAAAAATAGATGTTTTTCTGGAACTCTCTTGCTTTTTTGATGACCCAGCAGATGTTGGCAATTTGATCTCTGGTTCCTCTGCCTTTTCTAAAACCAGCTTGAACATCTGAAAGTTCAAGGTTCATGTATTGCTGAAGCCTGGCTTGGAGAATTTTGAGCATTACTTTACTAGCGTGTGAGATGAGTGCAATCGTGCGGTAGTTTGAGCATTCTTTGGGACTGCGTTTCTTTGGGATTGGAATGAAAATTGACCTTTTCCAGTCCTGGGCCACTTCTGAGTTTTCCAAGTTTGCTGGCATATTGAGTGCAGCACTTTCACAGCATCATCTTTCAGCATTTGAAATAGCTCAACTGGAATTTCATCACTTCCACTAGCTTTGTTCATAGTGATGCTTTCTAAGGCCCACTTGACTTCACATTTCAGGATGTCTGCCTCTAGGTGAGTGATCACACCATCATGATTATCTGGGTCATGAAGATCTTCTTTGTACAGTTCTTCTGTGTATTCTTGCCACCTGTTCTTAATATCTTCTGCTTCTATTAGGTCCATACCATTTCTGTCCTTTATCAAACCCGTCTTTCTGACCAATCTATCATAAGCAAGGGTCCTGGCAAAAACAGTGGCCAGCTCAAACTGAGTCATATAAGAAAAACTTAAAGAAGGCACTTTTCCCAAAGGCCTGGGCTGGATGCAGAAAAATTCAAGCATAATATCAGGGGACTATGAAGAGCCTGGGCCTTCCCTGGTGGCTCAGTGGTTAAGAACCTCCCAACCAATGCATGAGACATGGGCTTGATCCCTGATCCAGGAAGATCCCACATGCCATGGAGCAACTAAGCCCGTACGCCACAACTACTGAACCTGTGCTCTAGAGCCTGGGAACCACAATACTGAAGCCCACATGCCCTAAAGCCTGTGCTCCACAACCAGGGAAGCCACCTCAATGAGAAGCCCGAATACCACAACTAGAGAAAAGCCCTTGCAGCAACGAAGACCCAGCACAGTCAAAAATGAATTAAGTAAAAAATTTTCAAGAGGCTATTTTTTTTTAAAGATGCTGTGAAACATTTTTGACACAAAACACTTATTTTAAAATCAAATTAAATGTGAAGAGTAGAACTTACTTTCCTTTTCTGTTAGATAAAGTCTCCAAGCCCGCTTGCAGATTTTGGCACCGCTCCACCAGTTGGAGGGACTTCTCATTCAGATATGTGCTGTTTCATGAAAGAGATTAAAAAAAAAACAGATTGATTTAAAAGCAGAATTTATGAGATATAGTTAACAAAAATCAGATTTATTGATACAGTGTACCCAAATGAAGTCTAATTTTTTATCCCATTATTGAATTTCTCCATGGAAAAGGAAATTGATATTTTCACCTCTGACGACGGGTCTAAATTTTTTAATAACTGATATGATAAAGTAAAATAGAAAGGAACTCTCCTCGGAAGACTATATTTTCAAGTTTTCATATTTTGAGGTTAGTATATAACTGAACAAGTTATTGAATAGTTTTAATCATTGTGAGTGTAAACAGACACTATTTTTAAAAAGATGGTTGTCTCTGGTAGGAAGCATGCAGACACAGAAGATCGATAATTCTCTCTCAAAAGAAGGCAAGATAAACCTGGCCTTTAATTATTACAGTAGCTGTGATATAAGGGCCTGTTGTTGTTGTATGAGCTTCGAAAAACTGGAGCTGGAAACAAACCAAATCAAAAAAGCAAGTTAAGGAAACAGGTTATGGAGTCGGGCTGCCTAATAAGCCCTGCAGACACATGTGTGCTACTAGTTAGCCGACTCAGGCCTCAGTTTCTGCATCTCTAGTACCTAACTTACAGTGTTATTGTCATGATATATACACGGTAGAGGAAACAATGAAAAGCAACTGGGGGGGCTTCGCTGGTGGTTCAGTGGCTAAGACTCCATGCGGGGAGCCGGCCTGACTGCTCAGGCTCCTTCTTGGCCCTGAGAGAGATCAAGAGGTCCCTCTCTGTCCCGCCACCCCTGATTTATTAAAGTGCAGGTTGGCCTTTCTTACCTCCCTCAAGGAAATTGCTATAGTGACCTTTTACCCATTTTCCTGACGAGACTGTCAGGCTCCTGTTTATGGTTTATGTCTAGGTAATCTTAGGTAATCTTTAACTGATTGTAATCATACTAAGACGCCAGTCCCTTGCTCTGCTAGTCTTAAAGAGTTAAGATAAAATTCCTGAGCGAAGACTAATGCCTGCGATTCTGCACGTATACATGTCCTTGATCTAAATTTAGTGAATCCTGTTAGCATATATATGTATGTTACCCCTCAATAAAGTTGTCGGTTGTCAGTTTCAGTCGAGAGCTGACTCCGTCCCCCTCAACCCCATCTTTCCTAGTCTTTATTTTCTTAGGTATTTCGGCGATTGCGTCCACGACCAGTTCGTTTGCCGGCAGACTCCGGCAACTCCAGGCTTCCAATGCAGCAGGGCTGGGTTCCATTCCTGGTCAGGGAACTGATCCCATATATCTCAACTCTTAATAAGATGTTCAGTCATGTCTCATTCTTCGAGACTGCATGGACTGTAGCCCACCAGGCTCCTCTGTCCATGCGATTCTCCAGGCAAGAATACTGGAGTGGGTTGCCATTCCCTTCTCCAGGGGATCCTCAAATCCAGGGATCGAACGTGGGTTTTCTGTACTGCAGCAAATTCTTTACCATCTGAGCCACCGGAAAAGCCCTATTAATAAGACACAGTGAAGCCAAATAAATAAATAATTTTTTTAAAAAAGGAAAGAAAAGCACTTTATACCATACCTACCAGAGTAGGAGCTCAAAAAATATCAACCATCACTCTCCCTATGTGTCAAAAATATGCACACAACTCCAATTTCTTGTTAATGCATCTATGTAATCATCCTGAAGATATTTGCTGAGAATCTAATATGAGTTAGGAACCAGCCACAGGAGGCTTAGGATATGGAGCTGGAAAACACAGAACACAGGCCCTTTCCCTAGTGGAGTTTCCCGTCTGGTTAAGGAGAACAACGTGTACCAAACAAAACCACACGAACAAATAGAAAATTCTAGTCTGTGGACAGGACCCTGAAAACAGCAGTGGATGCGATGGAGAAGTGTAACCAGAGCTGCCTGCATCGCGTGGGGGCCTCTGAGAAGGTGTCATTTGGGTGGAGATCCCCAGGGTAATCCAAGGGTGCTACTTTGCTGGGGAACATTCCAGACTGAGGTTGCCCACTGGCAGGTGCTTTCCATCACAAAACTCTGTTTCTTTCTTTTGTTTGTTTTGTTTGCACATACCAGTATTTATGTAACCTTTACCGGGTATTTTTTTTTAATGGGGATAATTGCTTTACGATGTGTTAGTTTCTGCTATACAACACGTGAATCAGCTATATGTACACATACATCCCCTCCCTCTCGAGCCTCCCACAGGCCCCACCCCACCCCTCTAGGTCATCACAGAGCACCAAGCTGAGCTCCTTGTGCTACACAGCAGCTTCCCACTAGCTATCTGTTTTACACATGATAGTGTATATATGTTAATGCTACTCTCTGTTTGTCCCACCCTCTCCTTCTGCTGCTATGTACACAAGTCCATTCTCTTTGTCTGCATCTCTATTCCTGCCCTGCAAATCGGATCATCAGTACTATTCTTCTAGATTCCATATATATGCGTTAATACATGACATTTGTTTTTCTCTTGCTGACGTCTCTTGCTCATGAAATGGCCGCTAGACACTAGGTGACTTTCTAGGGCAGCCGTGCTCCATGTGATCTAGAAATACCACATACTCCACTCTCAGGGCTCTTTCAACAACCTGCCTCCGTAACTGCTGTGGCAGAAGGAGAAAGTGCTGGAAGGTCTTACTCTGTATCTGAATGCTTCAGCCTGGCCAGAACTAGCCGTCTGCCTGACCTGATTTCACAGCAGTTTTCAGAAAAGGGCAACCATCCTCCAAGCCTGGAAGAAGAGATCATCAGGGTGCAGGAGTGGACCAGAAGCCCACAGCCACCATCCATGGGCGGAAAGAGAAGCTGACAGGTTTGAGATCTATTCTGGACATAAAACTGACAGGACTTCATAATAAATTGGATGTGGGAGGTGAGGGAGCAGGCGGTATCAAGGTAAAGATATAAACAAGAGAGAGTCATAATTAATCTTCCAGAAATTTTGTCTAAAAAGACAGTGTACAAGTATCTTATGGGCTCACAAAACTCCTCTTTACCTTGATAAGGTTTTCTTCCCACTTCCTTCCTCTTTCTGTCTACATGCCTCACCTTCTGCACTTTCTGAATGTATTATCATACTTTCCAAAGAATTGTTTATTTCTAACTTGCTGTGTATTTTATTCAGGCAGCACCGTTAATGAAGTGAATTACTGAGCCAGCAGTGCTTTGAATAACAATGGCTTTGCAAGACTGAATCATGAAACAGAGAAGCAGGCATCATTACGGTTGAGTCTTTCATAGAACTTCTCTTAAATCAGTGAGTATCTTTGCTAATATAAAGTCCAAACAGCTTTGCCCAACTGAAATCACAGAAGGCACACGGAAAGCAAATGAAGGTATCTGGGTTGAAGCGGAGATGCAAGAGTAAAGTTAGAGGGGAAAAGGGGACCTTAGGTGTCAGCCAGCAGGGCCAGCCTTGAATCTGGGTTCCACTCTCTGACCTTGGCCTTTGAAATCCAAGAGTTTCCTTGTTCAAATCTTTACTCAGTAGTTTATAGGGATGCTACAGATTGAATGTTTGTGTCTCCCTCAAAATTCATAGGTTGAAATACCAGCCCCCAAGGTGATGACATTAGGAGGTGGGGCTTTGGGAGGTCATGAGGTCATGGGGGTCCTCATGAATGGGATTAGTGCCCTGATAAAATTGGCCCAAGAGGGCTTCCCAGTCCCCTTCTGCCTTGTGAGGTGACAGTGAGAGGACGGCTGTCTATAAGGAAGTGGGCTCTCTAGACACCAGACCTGCAGGTGCTATGATTTTGGACTTCCAGCCTCTAGAAGCATGAAAAATAAATTTCTGGTATTTATAAGCTGTCCAGTCCATTCAGGCAGATGAAGGCAAGGGATTACATGGGGTGTGCATATGAAAGTTACTAAATAAATACTGCATTCCTGTTCTCCTAAATGACTTGCTGTGTTGTTTCCTCAAACTGTTGTTGCTATAGGTGCTGGCAACCTCTCCTACCCACAGAAGTCACTTCACAGCCAAAGGAACAGAAAGGAAGCCCCTTGAGTTCTCTGCACTCTCTTTCTGTCCTGCCCCCTTTTCATTCAAAGTTTTCTTCCTTTGAATTCCTAGTTTTTCTTCCTTTCATCCCTACTTTTCTTCCTTTTCATATAATGTCATTAAAACCTTCCTAGGAACGTGTTAAAAATGCTGATCTGCAGAACCCTTAAATTTCAAACGTTTGTCTACTTTAGGCATCTGATCAATATAACCCCTTTCAATGATTCTTAGTCAAGACTCCTAGCTCATGCTGTTTTCAACAATGATTGTTATTCAAAGTGACAGAAATATAACCACCACATTTTAAGATGCTTGAAGACCTGACTCCATAGGAGATGCCAGGATCCATAGGGAAGTGTAAGGCAATAGGCCTTCCAGAGTGAGGGCTAGACCATCAGTCCTCTGTTGTGGGAATAAGTGAGAATTAGATGTTCAAGGTTCCCTGGTGTGGCTCAGTCAGTAAAGAGACTGCCTGTAATGTAGGAGACCTGGGTTCAATCCCTGGGTCAGAAAGACAGCCTGGAGAAGAAAATGGCAACCCACACCAGTATTCTTGCTTGGAGAATCCCATGGGCAGAGGTGCCTGGCTGGCTATAGTCCTTGGGGTTGCAAAGAGTCGGACACAACTTAGTGACTAAACTACCACCATGTGTTCCTTGGATCTGAGCCCATGAGAAGAACTGTGAGGGACTTACTTGCTCTTGAGAGAGGAAGAGAAGAAACCTTTCCAGTCTGAGTTGAGCAAGGTCATGACCCATGGACAGATCCTATTTGAGAAGTTGGCACCCACCCAAATGAGGTTATTAGGAAAAATCCTCCTTAACTTCTGATCTGGGGACATCTCTCAGACAAGGCAAAGGGGACAGAGAGAAATTCATCGAGATAAAAGCAGAAATTAAAGATTGGGGGATCACAAGCAATGTGGCACAAGATGAAATGGCTCCAAGACACGTGTGAGCTGATTTGTAACCTGAGGAAGGATGACTGGGCATCAGGTTGGAATGACCCATCCAAAAGGACTGAATGTCAGGGAGAACTTGAAATGATAGAGAAAGCAACAGAGAAAGCACATCAGAGGCTGCTGCCAGAAGAGCTCACAGTTAGGTAGAAGTCTGGGATGTGACCAGAAAGAGACCCTGACCCCAAACTAACTCAAGATGATGGTCTGAACCCACTGAAATGTTGTGAAGTAATTAGCCTCCAACTAATAAAAAAAAAAAAAAAGATGATGGTCTGAGCAGTTGTGTCTAGGAAAGAAAAGCACACAGGCCAGCAAGGCCACCACATAAACTGTAAAAGCCAAAACCTCCACAGACTCTCATGCGTTCAAAACAAGAATTTTGTCTCTGCCAACTCTGATAGCATTTTTTTTTTTTTAATTTCAACTTGCTGGTGAAAGCTCCTTTTAAGAACTTCTTTTTTATTATGTGTTATTCTATTTTTTATCGGCATATAGTTGCTTTACAATGTTTTGTTAGTATATATAACTGTGTATCAGCTATATGGACACATACGTCCCCTCCCTCTTGCACCTCTCTCTCACCCCACACCACCATAGACCTAGGCCATCACAGAGCACATAGCTGAGCTCCCCGTGCTATTGCAGCAGCTTCCCACTATCTATTTTCATATGGCAGTGCACAGACATCAATCCCTATCTCCCAACTCATCCCATTCCCCCTTCTCCTACCCCTCTCCCCATATCAGTTCTCTACAAAAGAGAAAAGAGTTAGCCTTATACAATCTGCCAGATACAGTGGAGAGCACCTCCCAGGACAAGTCATGGAGGGACAGTGGCCATCCTCCTGGAGATCTGCTAGAACACCTGATGAACCAAGTGAGTGTTGAAGTCTCACTTCAACACTAGAGGGCTGAGATGGGCTGAGATGGGCTGAGATGGCTCTAGCTGCCCTGCCAAAGCCTCATCAAATGCTCCACTATAAGACCACAATTTCTGCCTGCACATCACTAAACAAGATTGCTATCTGCTCATCTGTAGCATGAGTAGCACCTGGCAACAAGCCAGCATGACCAAGTTCCTGCCCCTTCAACATTCTGTGGCATCCACCTTGCAAATATGCCACAATGCAGCAAAGGAGCCTCTGGCCTAATGCATTCCTATACCTGCCCGGCTAAGACTGCTGGAACAAAATCACATGGGTAGGTGGGCTGGTGCCCTGATAAATCTACGGTGCCCAATACGCTAGGCCTTTGGTTCCTTGACAATTTTATTCTGAGGGGCCACCTCCCTTCCTCTTCCATTTCCCTAGATGGCTAATCTACACATTCACTATTGTGCTAACTTCACTACTCTGTGCTCTCCTAACTTCTATATCATGTTTTCTATTTCAGGAAAAAAGATGCTGCCTGGTTAAGACTCGATGGTTAGCTATAAGCCATTACTTTCCATCTCAGAGGAAGAAGTATCTCTCCTCTTACAAAAGCAGAATCTGCCTGCTATTCCATCCCTCCTAGTCTCCTCAATGATCCAAGCTCCTCCCTTCATTTTCTTCTTTTCTGAACCTTTGCCCTTTCCCTTCTACTGTCGCCTCCTCCCCAGGTTCAATTCTCTCCCTTCTCAAAGTCAAAAACAAAACAGCTCTTCTCCTCCACCTTGCTGCTCTTTCAGATTTCAACCCACCAATTGTTTCTCTGATTTTCCTACAAATCCATTCAACCATTCTTGGAAAGCATCACCAAATCCCGGGGAAATCGGAGGTCTCTTACTTGACTTCCCAGTAGCATCTGAATGGCTGGCCACTCACTGGGCACCTGGTTCCCATCACAGTCCTCTCTGCTTGTCCTTCCCCTCTGACTGCCGATCAGGATTCTCTGGCAGGCTCTTCCTCGGATCAGCCCATAGGCGTTGGGTGTCTCCCATGGCTCTTCCTTTACTGCTTGTTATTTTAATACAACTAGTTGGCACCTAGTTACAGAACCCCCAGGGCTCTCTCCAGATCACCTGTCTTCTCAGCCTGCCTGTTTTCTCCAAATATCTCAATCAACCTCTTTCCCTTCTGCTCTGTCCTCATGGCCCCCAAAGTGGGAGGTCGCACACTCACATCTGAACATGTCACTTCCCTGCCCAAACCGCTGCCAGGGACCCATCAGCCTCTGGACATGCCCCGTAGCTGGAAGCACAGAGCCATCTAGGACTTGGTCCTTGACTGTGATTCCAGTCTCATCTCTTCCCGGCAGCTTGCTAAGCATTGAAAGTGAAAGTAAAGTCACTCAGTCGTGCCTGACTCTTTGTGACCCCATGGACGGTAGCCTACCAGTCTCCTCTGTCCATAGCATTTTCCAGGCAAGGGTACTAGAGTGGGTTGCCATTTCCTTTTCCAGGAGAACTTCCCAACCCAGGGATCGAACCTAGGTCTCCTGCATTGTAGGCAGACGCTTTACCATCTGAGCCACCAGGGAAGAGCTGCTAGCATTAACTGGTACAAATTTCTCTTTCTCCATTCCTTGCAAGTCTTATATTATGGATTCTGACTGCTTTTATTATTTAATTAGAGTATTTATTTGTTTGGTACTGGCAACCTAGCCTTCAGGCACATTTTCATCATTTCAGTATGTCATGGAGAAAAAAAAAATCTTTAATAAGATTGAAGGAGAGATACACAAAAATAAGCATTTCTGCTATCATTGTTATCGATGTGACTGATCTGCTTTTTACAAATTCTATCTTCATGAGTCAGACTTGAAAACCAACTGGCAAGATTTCACAAAAAAGCAGCAAGAAGCTTAGAGACTACAATGGCTCCTGCAAACTAATAAAAATTAAGGCTCTGATAAGGCAAAGACTATCTCTTAACTGAACAAGTGATTCAATCCCTATAAAGTAATGTCACCATTATTTAGTGGGTATCCACAAGGACCTGTAAAACACAGAGCTAATGACTTTTAATTCATGCAATATGCAATCAGTCCCCTGGACAAATGAAACAACCCAAAGAATGATTTCTTTATGTCACTAATGAGTTTCAAGACCTTCAAATTCTGGGGACTTCCCTGGTGGTCCGTGGTTAAGACTCTGCACTCCCAATGCAGGGGGGACCTGGTTTGATTCCTTTTCAAGGAACTAGATCCCACATGACCCAACTCAAGAGTGCGCAAGCTGAAACTAAAAGATCCCTCATGCTCAAACTAAGACCTGGCACAACCAAATAAATAAATATTAAAAAGGAAAAAAAAAGAATCCGAATTCTATTTACAGTGCCCAGAAATGGGGCTAAACTGATTGTGAATCTATGAAAAGGTTAAAACCAAATCAATTTTAGTCTCTCTGAAGAAAGAATATCTTAACAGATTAAAAATACAGCCTTAAAACTGGAAAGCCCAAAGCACAGGAATTCTCCTATCTACAGATCTTGCATGCTCCCTCCCTGTTCCTACGAAGAGGAGCTGATGAGCCATAAGTGCATCCTGACCACCAGCTGACATCCCTCTGTAGACCGGTGTGACAGCTGGCCTGCCAGCTCTAGGACAGAGGGGACAGTGGCCAACTGCGCTCACTTCAAGTTCATCAAGCAAACACCTAATTATCATGTGCACCCCCGCCACGTAATTCCCCTGAGGGACAAAGGCAAACATTCCAGTCTAATGGGAGAGTTTGATTACTCTCTTTAATTGACAAATTAATATTCTGCTTTATAAATCACCCTCTTACAAGTTTGGTGAACACAAGTCTGTCTTTGAAATAACAATCAAACCCAAAAACTGAAAAAATCAAGTTTTGGTGCCTATAGACATAGCGGCAGAACCTGGCTAGCCTCTGTTCAGTCACTCACCAGGTGTCTCTGCCACAGGGAACAGTGGCTACAGGAGAAAGGACAGTGGACAAGACCATCTGCCTGCTTCTCTGGAGCAAAGAGTTTGGTGAGGAAGACAGACAGGCAAGCACATGCTTACCATGCTGGGTCTGCAGAATGGATGCTGGCTATTTTCCACCATCATGTTAGTTTCAAGAAACCTTGAATCTGTATTTTGATGGATGTCATTTAATTCAAAATATAAGAATTGCTTAAAACAATGACTATTTCCTTACACAGGAACAGTGCAGCCACCTTCATTTGCAGAAATTTCTGCAAATAATCTCTGCTAACTTGGTTTTTCACCATAATTTTTACCTGTTTTTTGTAACCTTTGATAAAGATTTATTAATTAGCTCTGTTACTAAATCTGTTACTCTAACGTAGTCTGGCCCTCCACCATTGTTGAAAGATAGTTTTCAGAGATGGACAATCATAAATCTCTCTATATATAATGAATACACACTACAGATGTTATTTTATTTCTCATGAAGGAACAGGTTCAAAGGAGAAGCCACAGACAGACTTACAGATCAGGAATATTGAAATGAATGTGCAAACAGAGGGAAGTCCGTTGGACCTCTACCAGATTGGACACAATTTGCGTATTTATAGATAAGAATTGTCTTGTGTTGCTCTGAATTAACTGCATCTTAACAGTTGTAAAATTGTTTCCAGGAGGATTAGCATCAGATAACTCAAGAGATGTGTGATGTGAACAACACCAGCATATTCACTGAGCCACACAATGTCCCATAAACCACTAACAGCACCACTGCCCACCACTATAACATTAAAGGAAGGATTGAGAGTAATGAACCTAAAAGACTTTCACTCCTTCTGAACTGCACTCTCCCCCTACTCACGCCACAGCTTGCCTGAGGGGAACAGGTTGACCCAGTTTAGGTGTTAAGTCCTCCAAGACACACAGGGAGCACTGCCTTACCTATGCAGATTGAAGTGAGAGTAACCAAGAGGACGAATCTGAAATGGAGACTGATTAAAATTTCAAATTTAGATGAGTAAGAAGAGGGTCAAAGTAGAGGTGAAAAAAAATAGGAGTAGATTGGGAATAAATGGAAGAAAACAAGTGACTACCACTGGATCATTACATGTCTCCTTTCCCTGGTCCCTAACTGTGAGATCCTTGGGGGCTTGAAATCAACTCAAGAATGCAGAGTCAGGGTGGAAAGGCTCTCAGGGAAGTGCTTCTTCTAAGTCTTCCAAAACCCACCTCCAACAAAATTTTCTTCCTTGATCTAACCAAAATTATTCTGACCTCTCTTTAATCCGCTTTGGATTTGAAAACCTTGGACAAACTGAGCATTTTATTTTTAATGAAAGGCATTTTAATGTCTTGTCCTATGTTGTTTGTTATTAAAGACTGGATTTTTTTATTAACACTAATTCCCTTTCTTTGAAAATATTGTATGGTTGTTACTTGTTTTATCTCTAATGATAATAACTGATATGAAATTTTATCTTCTAGACCGATGTATATCTCTGATCTGTGGATAACTTCTTTCAATATGCCAGCAAATATGGAAAACTCAGAAGTGGCCACAGGACTGGAAAAGTTCAATTTGCATTTCAATCCCAAAAAAGGGCAATGCCAAAGAATGTTCAAATGACTGTACAACTGTGCTCATTTCATGATAGCAGGGTAATGATCAAAATCCTTTAAGCTAGGCTTCAACAGTATGTGAACTGAGAACTTCCAGGTGTACAAGTTGGATTTCAAAAAGGCACAGGAATCAGAGATAAAACTGCCAACATCCAGTGGGTCATAGAAAAAGCAAGGGAATTCCACAAAGACGTCTACTTTTGCTTCACTGACTATGCTAAAGCCTTTAACTGTATGGATCACAACGAACTGTGGAAAATTCTTAAAGAGATGGGAATATCAGACCACCTTACCTGCATTCTGAGGAGCCTGTATGCGGGTCAAGAAGCAACACTTAGTGCCGGGAGCCAGCACAGGAAATCCCACCCATGACAAGGTCATGAGGAGAAGACCTGACAAGCAAGGCAGATCAGGACTTCAGGGATTTCGAAAAGCTGCCCCAGCGCTCACCTTAAAGATGATCTCTGTCTTTCTGATGCTTGCTATATTAGACTACTCCCTAATTTCTGTGACACGGGTAGAAGGCCTTCCCCGATCTCTCTCCAAACAGAATCAACTTAGAACTTTAATTAATATGTCCGCCGGACAGCGGTATCCTATAAGATTATCCAGGATGAAAGGAGTGTTTCAATTTAGACCCCTTTGCTGGCATTCTAGCCTGCTTGGCAAATGCGTACTAATGCACATGACTGCTCACAACACCTTAATCATAAACAGTATAAAGAACCTGATCACACAAAGAGTCCTAGTAGGAACAGAGCCCTTCGGGGGTGAGGAAGCCCTATTAGAGAACACAAAAATATTATTCTAAAAGTGGTTATAGTTAAAGATTTAGAAAAATAAGAGTTCAGAATAGTTCATTTTAACCAGGAATGCTAAATAGGGGCTGCCTCACCGGAGCTGCAGAGTCATTGTGTTGTAAACCTTTTAGATAAATTTTAACTGATAACTTCTGCAAAAGGACTGACCTTTGTGTTCATTAAAGAATAGATTACAGGAAAACAGCTTTGCATCCACCTAGGTCATAAAATGTCAATAGGCCCAAAGGCCAGAAGATAATGTACATGACTCTCACAAAGAAGTATGCAGAAAACACCCTGGTTTCATGAAGGATAAGCTGATGTAATATTAAACTATCTTCCTCTTAAAAAATGTACTAACTTAGAATATAAAAGCGACGGTAAAAAATAAAGATTTGCCAGACTCTGCTGCACCCCTCATCTGGTCATTCTCTCTCCTTCTCTTTCTCTCTTTCTCTCTCTCTCCCTTGCAGACTTGGCCCTATCAAGGCTGGTCTCACGTGTCTTCTCTCACCAACACGGTTCATCCTGAGGGTACGCCCTGGATCCTGCTGAGGCTGGACCCCAGCAACTTAGAACCAGATATGGAACAAAATCATGGCAGACAGTGACTGCAGTCATGAAATTAAAAGACGTTTGCTCCTTGTAAGAAAAGCTGTAACAAACCTAGACAGTGTATTTAAAAAGCAAAGGTCCATATACACAAAGCTATGGTTTTTCCTGTAGTTGTGTATGGATATGAAAGTTGGACCATAAAGAAGACTAACTGCTGAAAAATTGATGCTTTTGAACTGTAGTGCTGGAGAAGACTCTTAAGAGTCTTGTGGACTGCAGGATCAAACCAGTCAATCCTAAAGGGAATCAACCCTGAATATTCATTGAAAGGACTGATGCTGAAGCTGAAGCTGCAACATTTTGGTCACCTGATGCAAAGAGCTGACTCACTGGAAAAGACCCTGATGCTGGGAAAGATTGAGGGCAGGAGGAGAAGTGGGTGACAGAGGATGAGATGGTTGGATGGCATCACGGACTCAAAGGACATGAGTTGAGCAAACTCTGGGAGATAGTGATGGAGAGGGAAGCCTCACATGCTGCAGTCCATGGGATCACAAAGAGTAGGCCACGACTTACCAACTGAACAACAACAATTTGCTTGATCTCAGCAAATGTAAAGAAGTTAAAAACTCAGTATATTTTTGATACTAATATCCACATTATTCCTTGATGTAAAAATTCAGATCTGCTTTTCTGGTGAAGCATGAAGGTAATGACAGCAACATCCACTGGACAGTCATGAGGTGCTTTGTATTGTTGTAAACTACATGTTAACATGTGTCACATACTGCTCACAATGAATATCCATGGTAGGGACTGTGCTATTTTATACATAAGAGAAATAAGACATTGGAAGATCAAAGAACATACTACATAAAGTTACTCTATTAGTTAGAATTGGAGTAGAGTTTTGAACCCACACAGTGCATGTCTGTGTTTGTAGCTACTATTCTATTCTACCTCCCCTTATAGTGAAAAATTCATTTTTCAGTGGCGAGCTGTTCATTGCCTACAGCAGGAGTCCCCAATCTTTGGGATCTAATGCCTCATGATCTGAGTTGGAGCTGATATAATAATAGAAATAAAATGCACAATAAATGTAACGCAATTGAATCATCCCAAGACCATCCCCTCCCCACCCTCAGTCAATGGAAAAACTGTATTCCATGAAATCCATCCCTGGTGCCAAAAAAGTTGAGGACTTCTGGTCTACAGCACCTGCCACTTCAGATTACTGAATTCTGAATCTATAGGAACTGAAAAATAGCCTCTCCTTGACCAAACTCTAGTCAAGTTCCCCTTTTTCAACTAGGACAATTCACGGGCATGTCCTTAAGAGATCAATTTTAATAAGAACGCTGCTGATTCAGCTTATCTAGAATTGCCCCATTCTCCATGTGTGATTACCCTTGATATCTGATCAAATTTCTCATCCTCCACCATTTCCCAGTTCAATCACCATGGACTGCCTCCAGCAAGATTCCTATCAGGCTGGTTTGGCAAGAATCATCCCTTACCCTTGATGCTTCCTCCTCTGACCTCCACCTCCTCCTAGGCTATAAATCCCCATACTTCCTTGTTGGATTCAGAGTTCAGTCCAGTCTCTCTCCTCTATGGTAAATCTCCATTGCAGGAGTCCCTACACCCATTGCAGTAGTACTGAAAAAAGTTTGCCTTATCATCTTAACAAGGGTCATGAATAATTTTTTCTTTAATAGAGTTATTTTGCACTTCTATGTATTGAAGTTAAGAACTAGCAACATAAAACAATTCTTGTCTATGGGCATGTAAATGAGTTCCATCCAGTGGAGAGATAAAACTCCCCTACAGTGGGAAAATGTGTTTTGCCTCCCTTGGCATGTTCATCTCCATATTCCTGATCTATAATAGTGTCTGCTCCTTTGAACTGGCTGTAACACATTACCAGCTTCCTCACTGATGAATTAAATAAAATCTTTAAAAAGTGTTCATTTTCATATCTGTATGAAAGACATGATTTTACTATTTTAACACTCTGAATGAGTGTGCTGGAAGCACCTGCAAACTGAATAAACATTACCCTGATAAAGAGGACAAACTTTGGTGGCAAACAGCACAGTTCAGATGCCTGCTCTGCTACCCACTAGACACTTAGCTCCTTAGAAACTATTTGACCCCTCTGTGCTTTCAGCTTTGTGTGCAAAATGGGGGTAATGCTATCTCTTTAATAGATTTGATGCAAAGTTTGTAATAACAATGTATAAAAATGCTCAGTATGGTGACTGGGACAGAGAACCCACTTAGGCAGTACTCGGCAGGAGTTCTCTAGGTGGCTGTCAAGGTCAGGAATGCCTCCTGAAGTAGAGCTTCTCAAATTGCAACGTGGCCATGAATCACCAGGGAAATTTACTACAATGCAGGATCTGGTTCAGCAGTTCTGGAAAGAGTCCTAATAGTCTGTATTTCTAACCAGCTCCCAGGTGATGCCAACTTGCTAGACTGAGGATCACACTTTGATAAAGTTTTATAAGCCTCCTGGATCAAGTTCATCTGCCCTGATAATTTTTTCATAATAGTCTAGAGTAAGCCTTACAAGAAATGTGGGCCTGGACTTCCTTGATGGTCCAGTGGTTAAGAATCCACTTGCCAATCAATGCAGGGGACATGGATCCCTGGTCCAGAAAGGTTCCACATGCTGTGGGGCAACTAAGCCTGTGCACCATAATTACTGAAGCTGCGCTCTAGTGCTCGTACATTGCAATAAGAGAAGCCCCCATTCTCTGCAACTAGAGAAAGCCTATGCACAGCAACAAAGATCCAGTGCAGCCAAAATTTTAAAAATAATAAATAAATATTTTTAAAAAGAAAGAAATGTTGGGCCTGACTTATGGCCAGAAGCACAAATGGAAAAACAATTAAACAACTGGAAAAACTACAAGAGTAAAATGACTAGGTTACCGTGTCTCTAAATAAGAGATTTATTTTTCCTTTTCCTTTTTCATCTGAAGAGCTTGACCAAGGAAATACGTGTAAAAGGAGATGTATGATATTGAGAACATTTAACAATCCTGAGACAGACCCAGGGTGCATCCTCCTGGGAGCTCCTAGACAGCACACAGGTGGCCTCCAAAAATCCCTAACACCTGTACTCAGGCTTAAACAGCCCAGCAAACACAGCCCTCCAATGGGCATTATTCAAGAAAATTGGATGATGTTTGAAGGATGCACTCTCTTCTTAAAAAAAGGCCAAAAAAACAAAACAAAACAAAAACAAAAAAGGCCAACAGACATGTGTTGGAAATGTCTCTAAAATGTTTGTCAAAATCCATGTTTAAATGTCCATATCCGCTATGCACCCCCAATCAAGAAATTCTCTGTCCCAAAATATTTCTCTGTCAACTAAAGCTAGACTAAATAACTTCAGTTGTGTCTGATTCTTTGTGACCTATGGACTGTAGCCCATCAGGCTCCTCTGTCCATGTGATTCTCTGGGCAAGAATCCTGGAGTGTGTTGCCATTTCCTACTCCAGGGTATCTTCCCAACCCAGGGATTGAACCCCTATCTCTTAAATCTTCTGCTCTGTCAACTAAGTATCTCTTCAAAAAAAAGTTGGAAAAGTGAGTTTTGAGATAAGACCTTTTTTGAGAAAATAACTCATTCACATTTCATATTGAGTCTCTGGTACTGTCTGTATAGTAGTGGATAGCACTTGAGAATTTAAAAATCCTTAAATATTAGAAACATAATCACCATTATGAAATAAGTTTAGTCATCAAAGAGTGAAAATCTTATAACCTTTAAGTCTATAGTTCATGTTTAGATATTCATATTTCATGCTCATTTTCAGGAAAGCATTAGTGAAACCAAGCAGGACTCTGTGGAGCCCTTCTGTGTACAAAAGCCCTTCCTTGCCCCACCTCCCCATTTCCGGTTTGTAGAAAAAGGCTTTTGTCTCCTAAGCCTTCCTGAGTTCCAAAGATCAGGCTAAAGCAGTTACTAATTAGGGAAGTGAAGGAAAATAGAGACAAAGGACAAACAGTTTAACAAGAAAAGTCATGACACGAGTTCACTGATAAAGCAGAGTCCTGATTCCTCCTAAAAGCATATGCATAACAGTCTGACACAACTTTATGTGGTTCTTCAGGAAACAAAACCCCTCCCCAACCCAGGTGGAGGATGCTGACTACATGCTGACACAAGCATGTAGACTCCAGACTGGCTAGAGCCAGAAAGTTGATGACTAAGATTCCAGAAACATCACCTGTTACTTCACCATCAACCAATCAGAGTCATGCATCCTGCAGCCCACCCCCCAAATATTGCCTTGTAAAAACCCTTCCCTGAAAGCCATCAGAGTTTGGGTCTTTTGACCATTAGCTGCCCTTATTCCTTACTTGGCCCTGGAATAAACGCTGTACGTTTCTTCAGGATGATCTAGTGTCAGTAGATGGGTTTTGCTGCATGGCAGGTGAGCAGACCCAAGTTTGGTTTGGTAACATTAAGTTAAAAAACTGTGACCTCATGTAGATAATGTAATGGAATCTTCTTTAAAATAACAAAATGAACAAAGTTTAATAAAGTGGTACAATGGTTTCTGACCAGCAAAGCAAGCAAAATTTGAATCAATGAAAAGTGATGGCGAGACTGGGTGCCAATATGGAGAAGCTTCCCAATTAGTGTGAAGGCTCCAGGGAATTATATGCTATCTAAACATAAATACTCGAAAGACTAGTCACTAAACACATCTGAACAGAGAGAAAAATCCTAATTTACTGATCTATTGAAAACTGATAGATCTTATAAAGGCTGTTTGGGTTTACTTGTAGAATTCAGGTTAGTGTCATCAAAATGAAAATCAATGCAAAAATCTTTCAGAAATCATGTCCAAACATTTTGGGGCACCTGAAATATGAAATAAAATGATAAGAATACATGTCATAATAAAATAAAAATAGCAAGTGGAATGTCTTATCTCACTGTGACAATTTTGTAAATGTGAAATAAGGCTGAAGGCCCTACCACAGAATAATGATGATTTTCGAAATTCTGAAATGCACAGAGAGGACTACTTCATTCAGTCAACAGAAACCTCACAAGAATCTTGCTGTCAATAAAGATTCTTTTATATGACCCATATTGTGTAAAGCAACGATGAAGAAACTATAAATTAAGGGAACACTCCTACACTGTGGGAGGGAGGGAAATTGGTACAGCCACTATGGATAACAGTACAGAGGTTTCTCAATAAACTAAAAATAGAACTACCATATGATCCAACAGGTCCAAACCTGGGCATATACTCAGAGAAAATTCAAAATAACGCATGCACCCCCAAGTTCATTGCAGCACTTCTACAATACCCAAGACTTTGAAGCAACCTAAATGTCCATTGACAGAGGAATGGATAAAGAAGATATGGTACATATATACAGTGGAATACTACTCAGCCATAAAAAGAATGAAACTGTACCATTTGCAGAGATATGGAAAGATCTAGAGACTGTCATACACAGTGAAGTAAGTCAGAAAGAGAAAAACAAATATTATATAATCGTGCTTACATGTGGAATCTAGAAAAATTATACAGATGAACTTACTTGCAAAGCAGAAAGAGACACACAGATGTATAGAACAAACATATGGAAACCAAGGGAGGGTGGGATGAATTGGGAGATTGGGATTATACATAGTGTATACATATATACACTACTAAGTATAAAATAGATCACTAATGAAAACCTACTATGTAGCACAGAGGACTCTACTCAATGCTCAGTGGTGACCTAAATGGGAAAGAAATCTAAAGACTGGAGATATGTACACATATAGCTGATTCACTTTGCTCTACTGCAGAAACTAATACAACATTGCATAACAACTATACTCCAGTAAAACTTAATTTAAAAAATGTAAAAAATAAATGTGTCCATTTTTCTGGTTAGAATTTGACGTAAACAGACATGAAATGTGCAATGAGGACAAACATCTTGTTGAGAAGTGAAGTTCTGGGTGAACAGATTAACAGTTTGACTCTTCAAATATAGAAAATCAAGTCTTACAAGGGTTACTGTGTTGAAATCTATTTGACGTTTAATCTCAAATGCTATTTAAAGCAAACATAAGCAAAAAAAGAATGTTGGAATCTTTACTTCATGTGCTGTATAACTCACTATTTACACTTTTTATTTGATCTTCAATAAATCTCCCCTTGTTTTCATTAAAAAAAAAAGACTATAAACTAGAATGTGATCTAAAAACAACTTCCAGAATTGTCCCCTGATTCTCTACGACACATTTATATGTCTGTCTCCAACACGATTGTGTCTTCCTCATCTACTAGTGACCCTCTAATGAATTTGAGCAAATAGATTAATAAATAAATGATCAATGAACTTGAGATACTTCAGGATTATAACTTATCCAGGGAAAAAAGAGATTTCAGAGCTATCAGACTGAAAAGTAAAATAAAATTCTAGGGGAAAAAGTCAACAAGAAGCATTAGAACCAAAAGGATCTTCTGATTAAACCCCAGCTAATTATAAGATTTAATTAACCAGAAGAACACAATCTCTCTTCATTCTACTTAATTGAGATTTTACTGCATTTAAAACGATGTCCAAATGCTCTTATTAATAATGAATGAAAGTATAAGAGAATTGGCTAACCAAATTTACTGTGCTCAGGTAAACCATAATTAGGAAAGGTTACGAGAGTGTCCTAGGAGACCCATCCATCTCAAAATAGAGCAATACAATTACAGATGAAATTCAACAAGGAAACAGCACAACATAATAATTCTTGAAAAGAGGAAATACAATTACTCGAATGAGGTGCTGGGTTCTGAGCAGCGCAGTCAATCAAGTCTCATTTCACAAAACTCAGGAGCAATAAACCTACTCAACAAAATTGAACTATTTGATTACATTAAAGTATATTAATCTCATATCTGAATATTCACAGTTTCCCAGCTGATAAAATATCATGCTGTTATTTCACTGGAAATTTAGAATAATCTGACTCATTCAGTCAAAGCTACTGAGTCTGGTTATGCATTTTGGCAGGGCTCATGTGCTCTGTCTCCATTTGGGACAGGACCTCTTTCCTGCAACATTTCAGGTTCCTCCTTACAGTACCTTCCCCCAGGGGATACTCCTTCTTTGGCTGATTCTTTGTACCATTTCCTATTCATTTGTAAAACTATAGAGTTTGTGAGTAGGATCACACATGCCGATAGGTTCTAATGAGTTTTTGATGGATCATACTTCACAATGAACACTCTTGGATTTTTTTAAAATGCTTTTAATGGGAGAGGAATGAAGTAAGAGGTTGGAATTAGCAGATATAAGCCTGTATATATAGAATGGAAAAACAACAAGGTCTACAGGGTATCATATTCAATATCCTATGATAAACCATAAAGGAAAAAAAATGAAAAAAAATGGATATATGTATTTAACTAAATCACTTTGTTGTACAGCAGAAATTAACACAACATTGTAAATCAACTGTGAGTGCATGCTAAGTCACGTCAGACTCTTTGTGACCCTATGGACAAAAGCATGGTGGGATCTTCCCGACCCAAGGATTGAATGTGTGTCTTTTACATATCCTGCATTAGAAGGTGGGTTCTTTACTACTAGCACTACCTGGGAAGCCCAATTAAGAAAATTTTATGGAAAGTTTTTCTGTCCTCACACTCAAGACCCCTTCTGGTCTAGTCAGAGAACTGAATCCTTGAGCCTCTGGAGGTGACCTGGCCCCTCTTACACAGCAGTGGATGCTTACAGCTACTCAATTCTCAACTTCCTGCCCAAATGCCACTGGATAGATTTGCCTTTCCTGGCTTTCATCTTGACCATGGTTCAAAATCACCATGAACACCATGGTTCAAAATCATGGTGACCACCATGTCACCAACATTTGGCTTCTATTACTCCAGACAACACTTGCCCTCTGCCAGCCCCCATCTCTGGCCACTGAGAGCCTCATCCCCACCTTATGGACTGACCCAGCCCCAGGCACTCAAAACGAGGACTCAGACGGATGAGTAACAAGCAGAAGCACTTAAGTAGGGACGGGGACCCTAAATCAGGCCTCAGGTTTTGGAGAGAAATGGGCTCCTCTTTAGGTAGATATACTCCTAAGTATTTTATTCTTTTTGTTGCAATGGTGAACAGTATTGTTTCCTTAATTTCTCTTTCTCTTTTCTTATTGTTAGTGTATAGGAATGCAAGGGATAAAAGACCTATATATAGAAAACTATAAAACACTGATGAAAGAAATCAAAGAGGACACAAACAGATGGAGAAATATGCTGTGTTCATGAACTGGAAGAATCAATATTATGAAAATGAGCATACTACCCAAAGCGATCTATAGATTCAATGCAATCCCTGTCTAGCTACCAACGGTATTCTTCACAGAACTAGAACAAATAATTTCACAATTTGTATGGAAATACAAAAAACCTCGACTAGCCAAAGCAATCTTGAGAAAGAAGAATGGAACTGGAGGAATCAACCTGCCTGACTTCAAGCTCTATTACAAAGCCACAGTCATCAAGACAGTATGGTACTGGCACAAAGACAGAAATATAGATTAATGGAACAAAATAGAAAGCCCAAAGATAAATCCATGTACCTATGGACACCTTATCTTTGACAAAGGAGGCAAGAATACACAATGGAAAAAAGACAATCTCTTTAACAAGTGGTGCTGGGAAAACTGGTCAACCACTTGTAAAAGAATGAAACTAGAACACTTTCTAACACCATACACAAAAATAAACTCAAAATGGTTTAAAGATCTAAATATAAGGCCAGAAACTATAAAATTCCTAGAGGAGAACATAGGCAAAACACTCTCCAACATAAATCACAGCAAGATCCTCTGTGACCTACCTCCCAGAATATTGGAAATAAAAGCAAAAATAAACAAATGGGACCTAATTAAATTTAAAAGCTTTTGCACAACAAAGGAAACTATAAGCAAGGTGAAAAGACAGCCCTCGGAATGGGAGAAAATAATAGCAAATGAAGCAACAAAGGATTAATCTCAAAACTATACAAGCAACTCCTGAAGCTCAATTCCAGAAAAATAAATGACCCAATCAAAAGATGGGCCAAAGAACTAAACAGACATTTCTCCAAAGAGGACATACAGATGGCTAACAAACACATGAAAAGATGCTCAACATCACTCATTATCAGAGAAATGCAAATCAAAACCACAATGAGGTACCATTAGATGCCAGTCAGGATGGCTGCTATCCTAAAGTCTACAAGCAATAAATGCTGGCGAGGGTGTGGAGACAAGGGAACCCTCTTACACTGTTGGTGGGAATGCAAACTAGTAGAGCCACTATGGAGAACAGTGTGAAGATTCCTTAAAAAACTGGAAATAGAACTGCCATATGACCCAGCAATACCACTCCTGGGCATACACAACAAGGAAACCAGATCTCTGAAAGAGACACATGCACCCCATTGTTCATCACAGCACTGTTTATAATAGCCAGGACACGGAAGCAACCTAGATGCCCATCAGTAGACGAATGGATAAGGAAGCTGTGGTACATATACACCATGAAATATTACTCACTCATTAAAAAGAATCCATGTGAATCAGTTCTAATGAGATGGATGAAACTGGAGCCCATTATACAGAGTGAAGTAAGCCAGAAAGATAAAGACCAATACAGAATACTAACACATATATATGGAATTTAAAAAGATGGTAATGATAACCCTATATGCAAGACAAAAAAAGAGACACAGATGTATAGAACAGACTTTGGGACTCTGTGGGAGAAGGCAAGGGTGGGATGACCTGAGAGAATAGCATTGAAAGAAGTATATTATCAAGTGTGAAACAGATCACCAGCCCAGGTTGGATACATGAGACAAGTACTCAGGGCTAGTGCACTGGGAAGACCCAGAGGGATGGAATGGGGAGGGAGGTGGGAGGGGGGATTGGGATGGGGAACACATGTAAATCCATGGCTGATTCATGTCAATGTATGGCAAAAACCACTACAACACTGTAAAGTAATTAGCCTCCAACTAATAAAAATAAATGAAAAAAGAGAAAGAAAGAAATGGGCTCCTCAAGCTACATTCTGTGAGCCCAATTCTGCTTAAATGTCAAGTCTCAGGCGAAGGAGGACTAAGGTGTGACCTAAGAAAGCCATGCCCAGAGATGACTCTGAGGGAAGACCAATTTGCTGTGACTTCTTAATTTCAGCCTAAGGAATCTAACCACTACAATGTCAAAACAACTGCATTGAACTTTCCTGGTGGGCCAGTGTTTGAGACTCTGCGTTTCCAATGCAAGGGGCACAGGTTCCATCTCTGGTGGGGGAACTAAGATTCTACATGCTGCATGAAAGTGAAAGTTGCTCAGCTGTGTCCAACTCTTTGTGATCCCATGGACTGTATAGTCCATAGAATTCTCCAGGCCAGAATACTGGAGCGGGTAGCCTTTCCCTTCTCCAGTGGATCTTCCCAACCCAGGGATCGAACCCAGGTCTCTTGCATTGCAGGCAGATTCTTTACCAGCTGAGCCATAATGGAAGCCCCAAAACTGAACTGCCAAAACCCAGGATCGAACCAGGGACCACTCTACCGCTCTCCCAACTGAGCTATTTCAGCCACTTCATGCTGCGTGGTGTAGCCAAAAAAACAAATTTTTTTTAATTTTAGAAAAATGACCAAAAAAAGTTGTTTTCAATTGTCTTCCTTTGGTCTGAACTGCATTTTCCTGATATACAGACCTTCTGGGAACTTTATGCATAAGAATTTTAGAGGAGTTAAATGCGTATGAATACAGGCACACCTGGAGATATTGTGGGTTTGATTTTAGACCACCAATTAAAGAATATCACAATAAAGCTATCACACAAATTTTCTGGCATCCCAACATATAAAAGTTATGTTGATACTATACTGTAGTCTATTAAGTGTGTGATAGCATTATGTCTAAAATATATATCTACCTTAATTTAAAAATACTTTCTTGGAAAAAAATGCTAACCATCACCTGAGCCTTCAGTGAATCACAGTGGCAATATCAAAGATCACTGATCATACATGCCCATAACAGATATAGTAAGAGTGAAGAAAGTTTGATATATTATGAGAATTACCAAAATAAGACACAGAGACATTAAGACATGAAGTGAGCAAATGTTATTGGAAAAATGGTGCCAACAGATTTACTCAATGCAAGGCTGCCACATTCAATTTGTAATAAATGCAATATATGTGAAGTGCAATAAACGAGGTCTGCCTATAGAATAGTCAAGGAAAGGCTGAAATAAATGCGAACACAGGCTAGCAGTTGGTTATCTAACTTCCTTTTTTCAATTCTATCAAAACTTGAATGCATTTGTTAATTCAAGAAATATAATATTCAGGATGATTATTCTTCTTATAGCTGTGGGTTTTTCCTTAGGCAATGAATGCGTCCATCTAATTCAACCACTTATTATCAGTTTTTCTCAACTCTTCTGTTTCTTCCCCAGCAATAATACATATTTTCTCAACTTCCTAAATCTCTTTATTACATACAATTGAATGTAATTTGGAATTTACAAGTCTTATCACATTCTCATTCTGCCTGAGCAATTCTAAATATAAAAAGTACTGTCTACATATATTTATTCAGAGTTGCTGCAACTTTATGCCCAAGATTCCTGAAATTAAAATTTCAGGAATTAAAATGGTTCTTTGACATCTTTTTCATCTAGTCATTTTTGACTTCTGGAAAACACCAAAAGCCTTACTTATTATCCGGTGTCCCAGCTGAAACTTCTTACTTAAGGGTTCACTGAGATGGAAGTAGTAATTACTTTGCCAAGGGATTTGGCCCAGAGCTAAAACCAAGCAAAATCAAAACTGTCTCTGTAACAATGTAATTAGTCATTCATCAATCCAGCTTATGAGTGACAGCTATAGTGGAATGCCTTAAAGAAATCAAGATATTATCTATTATATTACTTTATCAGGCTGAAAAGTTACTTTATAGTTTACCAAGTATTTGCATTTTATCCTTCAAACAATGCTGTGAAGGATTTTTATCATCAGTTTCACATAATAAATATAATTTATTGCTGTTAATTTCATACATTCTATTTGCCCAGCTCCCTTACTCTAGTATTCTCTGCAAAAATCCTTCCTTCTCATGGAGATCTCCTTCCAACACACACCTTCTATCTTTATTTCTCTTCTTTCCCAACTTACACTCTCAAACACACTATTAATTCTCTTGCCTCTCTCCGTCTCCCTTGCATGGAAAATCTGGAGTCCTGGATGGGCCCAATGCCCTGCTATCTGAGCTAACCCCGAACCAGCCAAATATTGCTGGAGAAAAATCACAAAACTCTGCTGAAATGATTTCACTTTAAACTCTCCTCAATACTCTGTAATAACCTAAATGGGATAAGTGAAGTGAAGTGAAGTTGCTCAGTCGTGTCCTTTGCAACCCACGGACTGTAACCTGCACCAGCCTTCTCTGTCCATGGGATTTTCCAGGCATGAATACTGGAGTGGGTTGCCATTTCCTCCTCCAGGGGAAATAGAACAAAGAATTTTAAAAAGAATAGTTATGTATATAACTGTATATGGATACACCTGAAACTAACACATTGTTAATTGACTATACTCCAATATAAAATGAAAATTTTTTAAAAATAAAGAAAACATTATGCTAAATTTAAAAAGACAAAACAGACACAAAAGGCTACATGGTGTATGATTTCAATGATGTGGAATCTCCAGAATGAGTAATCTAATGAAAAGCGAAAGTAAAGTCACTCAGTCCTGTCCAACTCTTTAAGACCTTAATACATTGAACCAAAATGCAAATCAGTTGTTGGCAAGGACTGGAGGAACAGTTGGTCAATAAGCAGTGACTCATTAATGGCTACAGATTTTTCTATTGAGACAATGAAAATGTTTAAAATTATACAGTACTGTTGGTTGCACAACATTTTGAATATACCAATGGCTCACAGTAAAGAATCTGCCTTCAATGAAGGAGACACAGGAGACGTGGGTTTGATCCCTGGGTCAGGAAGATGACCTGGAGAAGGAAATGGAAGGAAATCCCCTCCAGTATTCTTGCCTGGGAAATCCTTTGGACTTCCCTTGGAAGAGCCTGGCAGGCTATAGTCCATGTGGTCGCAGAGTCAGACACGACCTAATGACTGAGCATCCATGCACAAAAGGCCCTCAACTGCACATTTTTAAGTGGGTTTAAGTGATTATTTTATGGCATGTGAATTTCATTCCAATAAAAAATATAAAATGTAAATAAAATAAATGCAGCTCTACAAACCTCAAATGAACATTTAACGATACCCGACAACCCTACTCTGTTTCCCTAATAAATTTTGCTCTCCTCTCTCAAAATCATTACTTCATTTCTTCTCCCTGTCTCAACTTCCCACACTCCCTAGGTTTAAACTCCCATCTCATGGCTATATTAGGAAGACAGAAGTGCGCAGAAGGCCACACCTTCGCACATCCTTTACTTTGTCTCAAACCTTTCACTTCTGGGCTTCCATTCGTCTGCACGGGCTGCCCACAGCACAAGACCACAGGCTGGGTGGCTTCAGCAGTAGACATTTGTTTTCTTACAGTCCTGGAGGCTCAAAGTCAAAATCAAAGGTCCACTGGGATTGGGTTCTGGTAAGACCCCTCTTCCTGGCTTGTAGATGGTCACTTTCTCACTGTGTCCTCACGTGGCCTTTTGCCTGTGTGCACATGTTCAGAGAAAGCTCTTTGCTGCCTCTGCCTCTATTTATAAGGGCATCATTCCTATTGGATGAGGGTCCCACACTTAAGACCTCATTTAACCTTCATCATCCACCTAGAGACCCTGTCTCTTGCTGTTGCTGTTGCTGTTTAATTGCTAAGTTGTGTCCAGCTCTTCTGCAACCCCATGGACTGTAGCGCACCAGGCTCCACTGTCCATGGGATTTCCCAGACAAGAATACTGGAGAGGGCTGCTATTTCCTTCTCTAAGGGATCTTCCTGACCCAGGAATCAATGCGTCGGATTCTTTACCACTGAGCTACCAGGAAGGTCCGACCATGTCTATAAACAAAGTCAAATTGGGAGGTTAGGGCTTCAGCACATGCATTTTGGTGAAGACACAGATCAGTCCTTAATGCTGCCCATCTTCTTCATCTTACTGTGAGCCATAACAGAAACAAAGTCCCTGGTCCCATCAAAAGCCAGTAGCCCGCAACCCACTCTGGGTCCCTAGCCCTTACCATTTTCTTATGAAAATCACTGACCCACTCATCTCTTTCTTTTGTATAATCAGAGTCTCCTCTGGATCATTCTTCCAAGAATTCACACATTCTCCTCCCTTGACTCCACAATCCTTCTCTATCCCATAACTTGTTTTTCTATTTCCCGTTAAAACAACAACTCTCAAAAGAATTATCTAAAATCGCTGCCTCCTCTTCCTCATCAATTTACTCCCTCATCAGGTCACTCAAATCTGGCTGAAACTGTTTGCCTCAAGCTTTCAAACATCTTCCATGCCCCAAATTCAATGGATATGTCTCTCTCCTTATCTTACTCAATGTTTCAGCAACATCTGACCCAATTGACCACTCTCTGCCCTGAAAACTCTCCTCTTATCGAATTCATGACATCACAAACTCCTGGTTTCCTTCTGCTTGCTTCTACTCCTCTTTCAAACCTCCAAATATGGATATGCCCTAGAACTTGCTCCTGAAAATTCATATTCTCTTCTCCAGTTATTTCCAATGATAAGTCAGCTCATCCTGTTTCTTGGTTTTGTGTCCTGTCTCTCTGGTGATGACACCCAAATTTATATGTGCAACTCTGACTTTTCCCTTGAGCTCCAGATTCATTTATACACTCTAAATGCCTAGCTGACAGTTCCTTCTGAACGTCTAAGTCTTATCAAATGTGGCATATCCAAAACATAACCTCTGATTCCTTTTTCTCTTCTCCAGGCTTCTCCATCTCGGTGGATGGCAGTGAACTGTTCAAGCCCCAGATGGATCATCCTTGAATTCTCCCCTGTGCCTATCTCCGGCATCCAGCCTTTTGGCAGCTCTGCCTCAAATCCATTGACGTCTCTTTATCTTGACTCCTATCAATCAGGTTCCAAGCACACCTTCTCTTGTCTGGACTGGAGCCAGGGCTTCCTTAATGGTCCTTCGGCTCCATCCTTACCCCCACTGCCATCCACCCCATGCAGCTGCCAGGGGAACTGTTCAAAGACGTAAATCATATTTTGTTGTTCCCTTGTTCAAAACCCTTCAGTGATTTCACTTATTATTAGAATAAAACTCAAAACTGTCGTTGAAGTTGGAGTCCTACAATGTTATCTGACTTCCCAGATCTCTCTCATAAACCTCTTCCCCCCAACCCCACACTCCATCCTTTCTGCTTCTTGAACACATCAAGCTCAGGATCTGGTTACTCACTGTCCCCCTCTGCCTGGAACATTACTTCTTGTCCTTCAGGTCTTAACTCAAATGTCATCCCCTCAGAGTGACTTTTCTTACTCTCATTTCTAGCATTGATTTTCTGGTTTTGCAAACTATTTATCACTACATATCTGTCCAAGAGGGCAGAACTGTGGTCTGTCACCTCCCTACTGTATCTCCAGCATGAAGCACTTGCCTGGCATATAATAAAAACTCACTGGAAAAAATGAAATTCATCACTGACTCTCTCCCTCCACCAGGCTGCCAAAAGAAGCCCATAGTGGCCTTCTCCAACCTTCCATTGTCCCCTCCCCATCTATCTCCTAAGGAGGGCATCTCAGTCAGACAGGTCCTCGGCTCTTTGTACATCAGAGTCAGAGAGCTGACAGAGAATTAATAGAGGAAGATAGATCTGAAAGGCTTTGCAAGGGAAAGACTTGGAGAAACCAGTTGTCAGCCAGAAATAATAAAGAATAGAGGTCTGAGCGAGTAGATGGGGAGAGGGAGCAAGGCGGGGGGTGGTTGGGGGGAGTCTCATGTGGTCTAAGTGTGACAGAACTCTCTCAGCACTTGTCAAGTCTGAATCTCTAGAGTGGGTAGGAGAGAAAAAACTGAGCAGAATACATGGAAAATAAAGGCATGGCTGAGGGTTCTGAACTGGATCCCTTTTATGTATTCTAAGCGAAACAAAAATAAGAATATAATTTTTATTTATTTATTGCATGTTGAGTTCTGCAACCTTTAAGGCCAGGCTAAGGTCAACCTCTGTGAGCCTGTGACTCCAAAAGTTACATACACATGAAGAAACTGAAGTTCTGAGAGATTCTGTGACATAACCACAGTCATTCAGTTAATAGTGACAAAGTGATGATTCAGAACCAGGACTTCTGCCTATAGGATCTGGGGTTCCATATGCCTACATAACTGCTTTCCTCCAAAACAAGAAAGGACCTCTTGCTTCTGGTAAAAAAAAAAAAATGTGGGCTTCTGTTATCATTCCCTCCACCTCTTTTTTCTTGGTGCACTGCATGGTTTGTGGGCACTTAGTTCCCCAGGGCTTTCCCAGAAGGCTCAGTGGTAAAAAAAAAATCCACCTACTAATGCAGGAGACACAAGAGACATGGGTTTGATTCCTGGGTCAGAAAGACCCCTTCAAGGAGGAAATGGCAACCCACTCCTGTATTCTTGCCTGAAAAATTCCACAGACAGAGGAGTCTGGTGGGCTACACGACATGGGTTCATAAAGAGTCAGACACATGACTGAGCACACACGGAGTTCCTCAACCCTCTAGAGATTGAGAGTGCAAGTCCTAACCACTGGACTTTCAGGAAATTCCCTACCATTTCCCTTCTAATTGCTCTGTGCAATGTAAGTCAATTTCACCAATTTATAGTTTCCAAAATAGATCTTTATCCTTCCTCCAAATATCCAGATAACCTTTGGTCCATTTTTAGTTTTCTAGCACCTCTTCTCTTAGAGACCTTGAAGATGACCAGCAGTGGGTAACCAATTCCTTGGGTAAGGAACACTTAGCTCCTGGCAGACAATCTGTCTCCATCTGGACAACAGAACTTACTTGAAGTGACAAGGTGATCTCGGACTTACTCTTCACCTGTCTTGGGTTTCAGGTCTCTTTACTGTGCCAGATGTTTCTTTTTTAGAGACTACTGTTCTCGAAAGAGAAGTTGGAAATAAAATAGGAACAGAGGAGTTCTGATTTCCCCAACTTCAAGGAATAACATCCAAACTACTCCAAAGCAACAAGTATATACGTTTCTTGTTTCCTACTTAAAAATATCAGAAGTTCATTTTGTTTTGGCCTTTTCTCAACCTTCTTACACCCCAGGCCACTCTTTTGCACACTCTTACTTTACTTTTAATTTAATTTTCCATGCACCTTTTCTGAACCTGAGATCAGCAGTCATACTACTTTATAAGATGCTTCTCAATTTTTCTTATTTGCATCTATATCATCAGCATTTTATTTTAAAAAAGTTTTTCCACCTGGGAAGTCTTAAACAAACACCTACATTTTTCACACAGATAAGAATGAGGTTATAAAATGATAACTATGAGATAGATAATTCTTGGGACTTCCCTTGTGGTCCAGTGGTTGAGACTTCGCCTTCTAAAGCAAGGGGCGTGGGTTTGATCCCTAGTTCAGGGAGTGAAGATCTCATATGCCTTGTGGCCAAAAAACTCAAAACATAAAATGGAAGGAATACTGTAACAAATTCAGTAAAGACTTTAAAAATAGTCTACATCAAAAAAAATCTTTAAAGAAAAGCTAGATAATTCTTTAAGAATTATTATCTCAAAGACTGAGGACTCTGAAATGCTTTGGAAAAGAGGTAGTCTGTGAAGACTTGGATGAAGTCATGTGAGTACTGGAATCACTTGTGACCATCCCCCAAAACCTTCTGTTGAAGGTCACCCCAGGAACTGATATTGATGAACATTCCTTGGAGTCAATTTAAATGCTTAAATATTCAAGAGCTGTGAAATCAGTTTTCACACATCTAGAGGATGCTGTGGTGTCCACATCCTTCCTTCAGAACTGGGACTTGCATCCCTCCAGTGGCTGGGACTCTGCTTATGCCCATATGGGTCTTTCCTCAGAAACCATCCTGGAATGGAGGCCCTGCCACCTCCAAGGTCACAGGCCCTGGAGGGTGGCTACATCCAATGCCAGACCAGTGCCTGACCCTTGATCTTAATTCGGCCCAACTTAGAGGAAACACTGCAGCTTCCCAGCTCCATGAGACCAAGACCTTCACTGCAGGAGCATTAAAGGATGAATTCTAACTCTGTTAATCCCTCATGCTTCACCCGCTCACTGGCATTGTTCCTGGGAGCACATCCTAATACACTTCCCATACACAAAGCTCCATCCCAGAGTCTATTTCCAGGGAACCTAACGTCCAATGGCCCCTAATAGGAAATTATATAGCATGTAGTTTAATTCATCTGTGCTTCTAATTGGTATGCAAAAAAAATCATGTATATAAACTCCCCAATTAACTAAACCTGAATAAGCAAGATCCAAGAATTTAAAGAATGTGTACAAAGTTAGAACAAACTTTAAATTGAATTTTATTTCCTTCTGGGGACACTTTGCATGGTATCCAGCCCCTAAAGTATAAAGGAAACAAGTAGAGAAATATAAAGACTCTGAAAATGTTTGCTTTATACATTCCTTTTCAGAATACTAGAGATTTTATTATTTTAATATTACAGAACTTATAATTTCATGCTTATCAATAATTTCAATCTTGACTCTATTTACAGAAAGGAGGAATATCTAAGAATGATATTAACCAAGAGAACAACAGTCTTTAAGGCAACAGAAACAGCCTCAAACCATGCTACAAGAGGGAAGACTTGATGTTTTAAATAAATTGAAAAATTTTGGCAGAAAACTTATTTTTGAAAGGATCACCTTTTAGGAAATGTCGTTTTTAATCTCCAAAATACTATATGTATGTGCTGGGTTATTTTCCCTAAAGCAACTTCCCACAAGTAGTAATTAAGACTTGTTTTATGGGACAGAATCTAGCCAGTCAGAGGTGATTACCATGAATCACAAAGACAAAATGTATACATCGCCTTCTGTCTTCCCACAATACCGATCATCTCTTTACCAAAGGGTAGCCAACAGCTACTCTCATCATTAACAGAGGATAACATACCCCTCCATGGCAAAGAGAGCCTTAAATAATCCAGCTCCTCCCTGCCCGCCATCCCTGGGCTGAACAGAGAAAATACATTGACATCATTACAGGTTGCGACACATTGATTAATCAGGTAATACACATTCTAAACACTTAGTGAAATGGACTGTAAAAAAACTATTTTACTGACTCTCAGGGACAACAATTTATCTTCTACTACTTTAATGGCCCTGCTGTATCTATGTCTTTACAGTCAAGGGGACTTAAAAATGATCAGAAATGCCTAGGCTTTGGGGATTCAATACCGCTTAAACTCACTAAATGTGGCTAAAAAGTCCTCCCACCCCTGAAATAAACAAATATGGAAAAAGATTAAGTATGCTAAGAGACAGAGAAGGGAATAAAAGAAAATATAGAAATAGTTTAATATAGACCAGACAGGATGATGGACAATTGTAATTTCACGTTGAATAGAGCCAAATGGAAAGTGATGAAAATTTCTTTCAACACAACAGAAAATAAATGTGCAGGGGAGCAATTGTTAATAGAATATTGCTGCCACTCATTTGGCAGCATCAGAGCCAACAAGACACTCAAGGAGTGTATGGTAACAAAAAATAAGTGTCTGATGTATTATGCATGCAGATTAGCAGGTAATTAGATATATTGAAATCACACCGGAAGCAGCAGCCATTACACAGAGTCCAACCACATAAAACAGCTAAGTGGAAGCTTGTGAAATTTATTTCTCCTTCTGTTTTCCAAATTCTAATCATCTCCCCAGGGAAACCTTGTGGAATCCTCCAGAGTGGGTCCCCTTGTTAAGTTTTCATAGCTCCCTGTTTTCTTTTCCTTCATGTAAGGTAATATTGCTGGGGTTCTGGGATTAATGTTTCCCTCCCAAAGCAGACTTTCAGCTCCATGAGGCCAGAGACCCCATGACTGTTTGGTTCCCTGCACACCTAGTGGGGTGTGTGATACAGTACCAGTGCTCCAAACGTAATGTTTTTGTTGTTTTTTTTAAGAGGAGGTTATTTATTCATTTGGCTGTGCTGAATCTTTGTTGCGATGTACGGGCTTCTCATTGCAGTGGCTTCTCTTGTTATGGGGTAAGGGCTCTAGACGTGGGTTTCAGTAGCTGTGGCACATGGGCTTCAGTAGTTGTGGCTTACAGGCTCTACAGCTCAGGCTCAGTAATTGTGGCACACAAGCTTAGTTGCTCTGTGGCATGTGGGATCTTCCTGGATCGGGAATCAAACCCATGTCCTCTGCACTGGCAGGCAGTGTCCTATCCACTGTGCCACCAGAGAAGTCCCAAAAGTACATTTTATTTTTAAGTAATAAAGTATTTTTAAATTAAGGCACATACTTTTTTTTTTTTTTGGCTGTGCCATGCAGCATGCAGGATCTTAGCTCCTTGACTAGGGATCAAACCTGTGCCACCTGCAGTGGAAGTAGAGAGTCTTAACCACTGGACCACCAGGGGAGGTACCTATGGCTTTTTCAGACAATGATAATGCACATCTATTAGACTATACTGTAAATAAAACTTTGGGGGAGCTTAAACAACGTAAATTATTTCTTCACAGTTCTGGAGGCTAGAAGTCCAAGACCAAGATGAGAACATCTTGGTGCTAGTTTCATTCTGAGGCTTGGCTTGTAGATGGCCATCTTCTCTGTCTTCACATGTCTCTTCTCTGTGCATCCACATATCTGCGTCCTAATCCCTCCTCTCACAAGGGTCTTATTAGTTTAGGATCAACCCATCTGACTTCATTCTACCTTAATTTCCTCTTTTATGATTGAGGTAACTGGCTCATAACATTATATGTTTGACTTGTACAACACTGTATTTCTACTTCTGCTCACCGTGCTCACTATATGTCTACTTCTGCGACAACATGCTCACCGTTTAAATAAAACACTGGGACTTCTCTAGTGGCTCAGTGGTAAAGAACCCACCTGTCAATGCAGGAGACACAGGTTCGATCCCTGGTCCAGGAAGACCCCACATGCCACAGAGCAACTAAGCCACAACTATTGATCTGGTGCTCTAGAGCCCATGCTTCCCAACAAGGGAAGCCACCACAACAAGAAGCCCGAGCACGGAGACTAGAGAGTAGCCCCCACTCGAGGCAACCAGAGAAAACCCCGTGCAGCAACAAAGAACAAGCACAGCCAAAAATAAATCAATTAAATCTAAAAAAATATTAACTATATTCTCTGTGCTATACAACTTTGTAATTTATTTATTTGATAACTGGTAGTTTGTATCTCACCGAAGATATTTTTTAAATGATGGAATCATCTTCTCAACATTTATTTTCTTGTCTCTTTTCAGTGGTTGCTTGCTTTGTTCTCTGCACGCTCTTACTGTCTCCCCTGCTACCACTGTGATGAGGATACAATAGCAGACAGCATCCTGAGAACAAGATGATGTGTTAACAGGAATGAGGTTCATTTCCCCCACCCCTTTGCACACCAAAAACAGACCACTCATTTAAGGGCATTCAGGCACCCACAATGGGTCCTAAGATGCATAAGCAATAATCATAAGGGGAGTCTTCAGTCTGTCTGAAATTATCCTCAGTGATGCCACCTACATTCTATTACAATTAGGCCTTTATAGTTGAGTAATACTGAAATCATAGATATTAACTTAGCACCTATTATGTGTCAGTTTTTAAAAAATTATCCACAATAAAGAATAGAGATATAAGAAATTTTCATTGGATTCTTTGGTCCAACAATGGTCATTTTCTTACCTTCAGACTCCTTGCATTAAAGCAACAGTCCCTCCATCACCTCCACCTCACATTTTATGCTGATATCTCACCCTTAACAACCTTCATAGCATTATTTCCAAGTTCTGTTTTTTCCTGATTGTCATTGTAACAGACATTCTATTTCAGCCTTGCCTGTACCCCTGAAATATGTGTGTCAAGATTTTTGCCCTTATTATCAATTACAGAAAAAAAAAGGGGGGGGGGGAATGATCATACTATGTGAAGGAACTCAGAAAGACAAATACCATATGACATCACTTATTTAATATGTGGAATCTAAACTAAGACACAATGAACCTATCTATAAGATAGAAACAGAATCAGGGACACAGAGAATAGACTGGAAGTTGCCAAGATAGAAGGGGGTGGGGAAGGGAAGGATTGGGAGTTTGGGATTAGCAGATGTAAACTATTATATATAAAATGGATAAACAACAAAGTCCTACTGTATAGCACAGGGAACTATATTCAATAGCCTATGAGAAACCATAATGGAAAAGAATAGGAGAAGTAATGTATATACACATTTATAATTATAACTGAGCCACTTTGCTGTATATTAATAAGTAACACAACATTATAAATTAACTATACTTCAGTTAAAAAAAGAAAGTGGATTTTCATTATACAAACATTTCAACAAGTCTAGCATTAAGAGTAACTCTGATTCCATTAATTCATAATTATTTCAATATCTTCCTTTTTTACCTGTAGCATGCATCTATCAAACTGATTTTTTCTTTTTCTTTTAGAAAGAAAGAACTGCAACAACCCCAGTGTTACCATAAACATCAGGTGATCTAAAGAACTAGCTTATTTGCCACCAGTTCTTTGAGACTCAAAACTGGGGCAATAACCTAGGAATGTTTTCTAAAACAAAATGACTTGTAGAAATTATGAAAATTACTGGTCAGTATTTAAACCTCCGATAGCAGGACACGCTTGATGTCTACATGGTTGTCTTAGCTCAAGGTCTCCCTGGAGCCAAACCTGAGAGAAAGATTCAAATGCTTACATTTGAATGTGTGTTGGGCAGAAGATCCCAGGGAAGATGGGAAGGGAGTGAGATACTGCAGTGTATTTGAGCCCAAACTGAGCCCAGTGTTACGTGTACAGTGCTACATGTGCCTTGACATGTGGGGAAAACCAGGGGCCTTGAATAGCCTGACTACAGGTTCTTCTCCTAACTCTGTGCCCACAGGTAAGGTCCCTTAACCAAGAGCTCTCCTCATCACAGGATCAGATGCAGTTCCCATTTATCCCTTATCAGTGGGCTTCAGTTACTGCTAACCCACCGAATTATTCAAACAAATCACATCCTCCCACAAGAGCCAGCAGGTACCCGACTCCCTAGATACTATAGAACCTGCCTCCCACAGCCCCTGCTTGGCCACAATGTTCCAAAAGGCAACCTCTGTGCGGCTCTGTGTGGCATGCAGTGTCCTCCCCCAGCTGGGAGTACAGGTGACTAATTTATCCGGTGATCTCATCTACCCGGTATGGGTGTCTGGTCATCTCCATAAACCTAGGGCAGGAATCCCTCTCTCACCAATCAAATGAATAGCAGAAAATTAAAACCGAGATGGAAGGAAATGCACCTAATAAAATGTACATTATCAAGCAAGTTACTACTGTGCTACTGGCTAACAGGAGGAAAAACCCTTGGCGAGTTCTAGGAGCCAGTGTAGAGTCAGCCTCAGAGATACTCGCCCCATGTGGTATAAGAAGTGGTTTTTTTCAAGACAACTCTTGTCAGTCATCAGTTGAGAGCTGCCCCAAGGGCATTCACTCTCCCAGACTTCATGCATGTTATAAATAGGCAAAGCAGAGCAGCCAGCCATAGACAACCCCCCAGGCAGAGGGACAGAGGCCTGCTGGTGGAAGGCAGCCTTCAGGCAATAGAGCTGTAAGGCCTGAGGGGATATGGGCTCCAGCAAGAAGGCAAGATGGTCCATTATGTCAAAATCTTGTTAGTTCCTGAGTTTTCCCACAAAATTTACAAATTCGAACACAAAGACTCCATCTTTTAGTACAGATAAAGTTCTATTCAGGCTTCCCCACACTGGGCTCTACACCAAGGGTCTGTCACCAAAGGTTTTCAAGTGTGGAGCTATGGAGACCTGTGGTGAGTATTAAGGATGTGACACAATCAAAACAGTGTCAGAGCATGCATGCATGTGTACAAAGTCGTCTTAGTCATGTCTGACTATTTGCGACCCCATAGACTGTAGGTTGCCAGGCTCCTCTGTCCATAGGATTATCCAGACAAGAATCCTGGAGTGGGTTACCATTTCCTCCTCCAGGGGATCTTCCCGAGCCAGGAATCTGTCTCCTGCATTGGTAGGCGGATTTTTTACCACTAGTGCCGCCTAGGAAGCCCAGTGTCAGAGTGGATCTCTTCAAAATTGGTGTGCACCACCAAAGCATAACGTTAAATAATAGGAAAAAATCAGCAGCTTTGTCCTAGCTGCATTGTTATCATAGGAGGTGATGAGATTTCCTTTATATTGTTCAAGGTCAAGGAGACAGTTCAGGAAAGGCACATAAGGATGTCATCTAGTGTCTTGGTCTCATCGAAACCCACTTGCTCACAAAAGAGGACAATCTTGATTAGTGTTTCATCTTTTTACCTCTGAATTCAAGTGCTCAAGAAGCTATTCCCAAATCACGTAAACCGGTGCACCCACTATGGAAAACGGTATGGAGGTTCCTCAAAAAACTAAAAATAGAGTTGCCATATGACCAGCAATCCCACTCCTTGGCATATACCCAGACAAAACTATAATTCAAAAAGATACACGCACTACTATGTCCATCGCAGCACTATTTAGAAAAATCAAGACATGGAAGCACCCTAAATGTCCATAGGCAGGTGAGTGGATAAGGAAGGTGTGGCACAAATACACAGTGGAATACCACTCGGCCATAAGAAGAATGAAATACTGCTATCTGCAGCAACACGGATGCAACTAGAGGTTATCACTAAAAGAGAGAAAGACAAATACCACATGATAGCACTCAAATGTGAAATCTAAAATATGACACAAATGAATCAATCTATGAAACAGAAACATATTCACAGACACAGAGAATAGACTTGGGGAGGGATGGACTGGGAGTCTGGGATTAGCAGATGCAAACTATTTACATATAGAATGGATAAATAGTAAGATCCTACTGTGTAGCACAGGGAAGTGTATTTAACATCTCGTGATAAGACCACAGTGAAAAAGAATAAGATTTTATATATGCATAATTGAGCCATTGCAGTACAGCACAAATTAACAGTTTTGTAAATCAATTGTACTTCAATAAAATTTTTAAAAAGAAGCTATCCTCAGATCAATTACTGTTTGGGAAAGAAAGAAGAAAACCCTGAAACTCCACTGTCAGGTGAAAGCCCATCACAAAGATATCCAGGAGGTGTGAGAAGGAAGTCTTTCCTTCCCTCCAAATCTCTACTGAAACTCAGAATCCAGCCCCCCAAAGAATTTGACATCAGAAGCTCTAGTTTCTAACATCATTGATCATGAGGGCCAGTCTCATCATACCGATAATTTTCATTTTTCAAATGTTTACTAAGTGCTTGTCGTGGGAAAGGCAATGTGCCTTCTTCAAGAATGTATTCAGAATACAGAGTCTGATAGGTTTAAGAGACTCCTGCAAGCGCCTGTACATCCAAAAAGATCCAGCCAACTCATTTGAAATTCTACAATTTCGGATTCTTTCCTTCCCAGTGAGGCTGTGGGTCTTGAAGAGACTTGATGACTGTTTTATAGTTGGCAAGTACCCCAACACAGAGTTAGAATCCTGCAGGGACAGCTCGATGGAAATTAACACGAGTCTGCTTACCATATGATGGATGGCTCAACACAGAGCCATGATATGGAGGAAGAAATTGGATGGTGGGGAACATGGGGCACAAAATACAAGGTAAAGCAGTGAGAATTCAGGATTAGGTGAGGTGTTTCAGCGTAGACCCTGAAAAATCAGTGGGAAACAGTAACACCTAGAGGTGGTGGATGGCCCACGGTGCACAGGGCGCTTGTGGTGAGGAAGAAGGTTCTGAATGATCTATTTCATAATCTTGCCTCTAAATTGAGGGTTTATCTTCTTGCTGCCTGCCCCCATGGAGGCAAAGCCAGACACCGTCTAGGAGGTCAGTCTAAACAAAAGGCAGACCCAATGAGGAATGGAATCAGTGGGATAGCTTTTCACTGTGCCCTTCTCCACATACAAAGAAAAGAAGCAAGATCATTCTGTTTATCATCAAAATGTTCCATAGCATTGTTGTGACTTCATCTTAAGCTCTATTAACTTTTGGTATTCTCCCTACAAGCTTTCCTTCACTTACTAGCTGAGTGAATCAATATCCATTTCTTTAAATAATATAACACAAATGCTCTAACATGCATTTCATAGGTTTATGCATTTCATAAGCTCAGTGGCTTCAGTTGAGTCCTATTCTTTGCAATCCTATGCACTGTAGCCTGCCAGGCTCCTCTGTCCATGGGATTCTCCAGGCAAGAATACCAGAGTAGATCGCCATGCCCTCCTCCAGGGGATCCTCTCCTTCGTCTCCTGCACTGCAGGCAGGTTCTTTATTGCTAAGCCACTGGGGAGTCCTAAAGGTAACAATGCCTATAAGTATATCTAACAGTGTGTAGCTAGGTGTGTCTCCTTGTATCTGAGTGTGACCTGCCATCACTCCGGACTCTCCCCCGCCAAACCCTGTCTCCCTCATTGGGTGTCCTGAGGACTGTTTCTGCTAGGTTTACAGACCCTAACACTCTCATCATTCATTCCACAAACATTTACTGTCATGACACTAAGTAAATGCTCAAGGTACAAACACAACGGGCAGCCCCTGCTTTCACACAGCTCTTAATCTACCCAGCAGATGGACAGAGAGAGCCAACTGTCTCCTGTGATCATGAGCTATGCCAAAGCAACATGGAGGGAGGACATGCAATCAGAAGGGCTACCCAAGGGAAGGGATAGCTGAGCTGGACCTCCCAGGAAAAGCTGAGAAATCAGCCAGGCAGATAAGGGAGCAGAAGGAAGAGCAGGAGTGAGGCACAGAGAGCAGAGCTTGAAGGCGTCCAAAGGCTTGAGAAGGTGTTGTGAAGGAAACACTGAATGAGAGACGCAGGAGGACAGTCACTATGTTGGCATCATGACAGTCAAACACAAAAACCATCCAAAGAAAAAAGTAACGGGCCACCCAAAAAAGCAGGTAAGGCAGGAATGGGTAAGTGTTTGTTGGCTAGGGTGCTGATCATCTTGGCTTAGAGAGCTGCAGGGGCAGAACTCAGTCTGTGATAACTTGGAAGTACACTGAAGCTGAGCAAAAATAGGCTTCGTGGCTTCTGTCACCTGCTGCACTGCCATCTCCATCACCTGGTATCCTGTGGGGAGAGTAGTTGTTTCACCAGCATCTCCAACCGTAAGCCCAGAGGTGTGCTACTGCTGACTTCTCGCTCGTATTTGCAGATATATCCCTGGGCATCCATAGTACATATTTTGGAGGATATCTGCCACTGCAATTTATGTTCCTTCACATGTTTATTCAGCCAATTTTTCCCTTTAGTTATACCACCACCACTAATTCCACTACCCACACCTCCACATTCTCCTCTGTACCTGTTCCACTTTTATCTGAACCTCACATCTTATTGAGGCTTCATTTAACATCTTGTCCTTTGTTCTATAGCAAAGTATCTATAGTCCCCTCTTCTTCCAAGTATCCAGACTCTTTGTATAGATAACTGTATTAAATGTGCTCAGTCATGTCTGACTCTTTGCGACCTCGCTGACTATAGCAGGCCAGGCTCCCCTGTCCATGGAATTTTTTAGGCAGGAATACTGGTGTGGGAAGCTATTTCCTTCTCCAGGGGGTTTTTCCAACCCAGGGATCCAACCTGCATCTCTTGTGTCTCCTGCATTGGCAGGCAGGTTCTGAACCACTGTGCCACTTGGGAAGCCCACTTTGTATAAATAGGGTTACACAAAATACTTGCTCCATACAACCAAGAGGTGCCCTTGTGGCAAGGAGGGGACTGACAGCCCCCAGGCCATTCACAAAGTCCTTACTTTGCTTCCTCTAGTATTTAGGAATTCCAGCTGAGCTATTTCAAATCCTAAAAGATAATGCTGTTAAAGTGCTGCATTCAATATGCCAGCAAATTTGGAAAACTCAGAAGTGGCCACAGGACTCGAAAAGGACACTTTTCATTCCAATCCCAAAGAACAACGCCAAAGAATGTTCAAACTACCACACAATTGCACTCATTTCACATGCTAGCAGAGTAATACTCAAAATTCTCCAAGCTAGGCTTCAAAAGTACATGAACTGAGAATTTCCAGATTTTCAAGCTGGATTTAGAAAAGCCAGAAGAACCAGAGATCAAACTACCAACATCCGTTGGATCATAGAAAAAGCAAGAGAATTCCAGAAAAATACCTACTTCTGCTTCATTGATTACTCCAAACTCTTTGACTGGATGATAACAAACTGTGGAAAATTCTTGAAGAGGTGGGAATAACAGACCACCTTACCTGCCTCCTAAGAAACCTGTATGCAAGTCAAGAAGCAATAGTTATAATCAGTTGTGGAACAATGGATTGGTTCCAAATTGGGAAAGGAGTATGACAAGGCTGCATATTGTCACCCTGTTTATTTGACTTCTATGTAGAATACATCATGCAAAATGCTGGGCTGGATTAAGCATAAGGTGGAATCAAGATTGCCAGGAGAAATATCAATAACCTCAGATATGCAGATGACACCACCCTTACGGCAGAAAGAGAAGAGGAACTAAAGAGCCTTTTGATAAACATGAAAGGAGAGAGTGAAAAAGCTGGCTTAAAACTCAATATTCAAAAAACAAAGATCATGGCATCTGGTCCCATCACTTCATAGCAAATAGATGGGGAAACAATGGCAACAGTGAAAGACTTTACTTTTGGGGGCTCCAAAATCACTGCAGATGGTGACTGCAGTCATGAAATTAAAAGACGCTTGCTCCTTGAAAGAACTGTGGTGTTGGAGAAGGCTCTTGAGAGTCCCTGGGACTGCAAGAAGATCAAACCAGTCTATCCTAAAGAAAATCAATCCTGAATATTCACCGGAAGGACTGATGCTGAAGCTGAAGCTCCAATACTTTGGCCACTTGATGCAAAGAGCCAACTCATTGGAAAAGACCCTGATGCTGGGAAAGACTGAAGGCAGGAGAAGTGGACAACAGAGGATGAGATGGTTGGGTGGAATCACCGACTCGATGGACATGAGCTTGAGCAAGCTCCAGGAGATGGTGGACAGGGAAGCCTAGTGTGCTGCAGTCCACGGGGTCACAGAGAGTTGGACATGCCTTAGTTAGACATGAAAAAAAAAAGTATTCAGGTAGGAAAGTCAGAATGTTTCTCTTTCTAGACTTACTTGCAGCCAGGCTGAGTATGTGACAATTACAGACAAGGAGTTTCCAAGTATAAAGACACAGCCTTGTTAGGAAAGCAAAGGTTTCTTTTCCTTCACCCCTTCTCTCTTCGTCACAACTGCAGTAAAGACCATCCAGGGATAGCCGTGACTTGCAGACATGAGGATGAGAACCTCATGCTGAGGATGGTAGAAAGGAGGGATGAAAGAACCTGGGACTCTTTCACCTTGGCGAGCTGTGACGACAGTGTGGAATGCTCCCCCAGGATCTCTTGCTAAGGGAGGAGCATAAACCAACCCCTGTTGCTATGCATTATTCATTGCTAAGACAGTTCTAGACAAGTTACCCCTGGAAGCATCCAAGGATGGCACTTGGTTGGAGCTCATTATTCTGTGGGGTCCTTGAGGCTGGAGAGACCTCGACCTGTAGCCACTCTCTCATGAAGCACCACTGGGTGGCTCCAGGTGTGCAATGAAAGTGCACTTGGCTACCCTGCAGCCTCTAGTGCGCCCATAGCTTCTAGGAGAAGCCTTCTTATCAGACAACCATGGAGTCCGATTGGGCGGGTTCTGGATACTCTTGACTTCTGGGTGAAAAACCACAGAAGGACCCAGAAACTTGCCTGGGTGAGCAAGTACAGTAAATCCCCGACATGTGAGATTTCAAGGTGTCAACTTTTAAAGATGCGAACATGTGTTCCATCAATGTCGGTTATGAGTGAAATTGCAGCTTGCCCTCCATCTCCTTTTACTGACAATCCTTCAGCTCTACCATCTCTGACTTCCTCTCCCTTCACCAGTGGATAACTCTACTTGTCTGTTCACTTCATGCCAGCCACTTACACCAGCTGTTATACTGTACTACTGTACTTTTCAAGGTACTGTACTATAAGATTGAAAATGTTTTCTTTATTTTTTGCGTTCGTTTTTTATGTATTGTTTGTATGAAAAGTTTTATAAATCTATTACAATACAGTACTAGATAGCCAATTGTGTTAGTGGGGTACTGAGGCTAACTTTGTCAGACTAAAGAACAAATTGGACTTACGAACATGCTCTCAGTACGGAACTCATTCGTACATAGGGGACTTAGCGTGTACAGCTGCATGGGCCACTCTACAAATGTGGGCTTATGTCCTTCCCCACTAATATGAAATACCTGAAGGAGGGGGTTGGAGGGGAGGGAAATGAACGTCTAACAGTGGTCGATGTGGAGCAGGCGCCGTCCCTGACAACGAGGAAGCAGCCTGGCGTTGTGCTGAGGGGGGTGAATGTTGAGAGAAAGCCCCAGGACAAACATGGACAACTGACTTGTTTAGAAATGCATATTCGTGTCAGGTGATAATTATGCATGTGGTTCACAGTTTTAAAACTGCTGCAGGCCATAAAACCAGGAGCTGGTGAAGAAAAGCCTGGACTGGGAGCTGAAGAAGCCTGTGTGTATGGAGACTCTCTGGGCCCCAGCTGTGAAATAGCTAACCACTTGGTTCTCAAACTGCTTTGTTATGAAATCCCCTCTTTGTTTCACTAATAAAATTGAATACAAATGCTTAATACATCGAACTGGTGAAAGAGCCACATCTCTGACTGAAACAGAGTGGGGAACCCATGGTGCCACCTGAACCCCTCACCCTATCACCTTCCTCTGAGGCCACCTGAGGGTCCTGGCATCACAGGCCAAGTGGCTTCTTGAGTGCATCCCAGTGAAGACATGTGACTTTCACCAAAGGACACGTAAATGAGGGGAACTCTTTGTGCTCCTTGTTCTGAAGGTCAGGTAGATTTCATCTTGAGATGGAGGGTAAAGAAAAGAAAGTCAGGGCATCTATTTAAAAGCACATTCATAACTTTTCCATAAAAGGGATTTCTTCCCAGTGCTGCTGTGAAGGTATTTGAAGCACATTCCTTCAAGGTGTGATCAGAATAGTGATACACTGCTTTGAGAGCAGTCATCTTAGTAAATAACCACAGCTTAAAGGTGGAGAAGGGGTTTATAATTGAGATTTGTTTGGACTTTTGACAAGGAGAGGCAACCCAGGCTACAATGAAGCAAGGAAAAACTAGAACAACAGAGCCCACCATAAAAACAAAGGAAAACGATAGCCTGGCAGTAGGGAACTTGCCTGCTAATGTAGAAGATGCAGGTTCGAGCCCTGATCAGGAAGATCCCCTGGAGAAGGAAATGGTAACCCACTCCAATATTCCTGCCTGGAAAATCCCATGGACAGAGGAGCCTGAAGTCCATGGGGTCACAAAACAGTCAGACACAACTTAGCGACTAAACAACAAGTAAAATGGACAGCTAGAGGCAGCCTGTGGTGTAGCATGGGGAGCTCAGCTCAGCACTCTGTGATGGCCTAGAGGGGTGGGATGGGGAGCGGGGAGGGAGGTGCACGCGGGAGGGAATATATATATACATATAACCGATTCATTATGTTGGACAGCAGAAGCTATCATAACATTGCAAAGCAATTATATGCCAATGAAAACTAAGTAAAACACATTTTTAACTTTAAAAAAAAGGAGTAATTCAGAAAGCCAGTGATGTACTCCTTTCTGTCTTAAATACATCCCTGGAGACAGGAGTTCCAGCTCAGATCTCCAGTCTTACACCTGCTCCCTATGTGATGGTGGCAAAGTCATTTCCATGGGCCTCGTGTTCTTCATGTAAAACAGGAATGAACGCAGCGAATGTTGATTCAATTTCTACCAGGAATTATTCCAGGCCCAGCTAAGGAAAGAGGCACACAGTCCTGCCCACAGGGAGCTGAATTCTGAGTGACAGAAGATAGACAAAACCTGAAATAAAATTTATCTCAGGCCATTGGGTAAAAAGTTACACAGAGACCAACCCAAATGGGAAAGAATAACAGGAGCGGGTCAGGAAGTGGGGGGCTGCATAGCCGACAGGCTGGATGGGGCTGTCTCAGTGAGCTTCTAACCTGGAAGAAGGTCTCAATGAGGGGAAGGAACAGGAGGAGTGGATCTTTGGGGGTGAGGGTCAGGAAGCAGTGGTCCAGCCGGAGGATACAGTCTGGGAGAAGGCAACAGAGTGTGTGCTCTAGAAACAGCTGGGTGTTCCGTGTGACTGGACCAGTGAACCCACAGGAGAACTGAAAGGGATGCAGTAAGGGAGGCAGTGGGGCTAGGATTTTATGATGACTCAGACCATTGGGAGGACTTTGGCTCTTGTTCTGAGCGAGATGAGGAGTTACTAGAAGAGAGTAGCCAAGTGGGGTTTATAGAGAAAAAGACCCCTCGCAGCTCATTGTTTTGAGACTCTGTTCTAGATACACACTGGGTGACAAAGAGACCATTACAACCACCCAGACAGGTGGATGGACATGGGCCTTTATGTAGTTCTGGCTTATTACTATTGTTTCTTTATGACCAATATGCTAAAAACATGCTAGCAGGAAAAAATAGAGCCAAGAAATACAATTTCACAGTATGAGCTCATAAGCAATGATGGAGTTGTACTTTTCAGCTGGTTAAAGAATGGACACCACATGGGTATCATATTTACAGCCAGCTTACTGGTCCAAAAAAACAGATATCTGAGACCATGGACAGGTCACATCCCAACTTTTCTGGCTTCTTCATATGACTCAAGAAACTAATGAAATTTTGCCATCTGGAGCAACATAGATGGACTTGGAGGGCATTATGCTATGTGAAACTGTCAGACAGAGAAAGACAAACACTGTATGATCATGCAGAATCTGAAAAATACAACCAACTAGTGAGTACAAAAAAGGGAAGCAGAAGCACAAGTAAAGAGAACAAACTAGAGGTTACCAGTGGGGAGAGGGAAGGGAGGGGGCAACACAGAGGTAGGGAAATAAGAGGTACAAAGTACTGTGTATAAAATAAGCAACAAGGATACACTGCATAAGACGGGGAGGACAGCAAACACTTTATAGTAACTATAAATGGAGTACAACTTTTAAAAACTGTGAATTGTACACTTGTAACTTACACTATATATCAACTATACTTTAATAAAATTTTTTTAATGAAAAGAAATTAATGAACATTCTACATTTGGAAAAATAATAATAACATCTACCTTTTCCCTATAGTGCAGCAATTCCACATTTCCACATCATCTTGTTAAACATACAGACATACAGAGAAAAACTTGCTTTAATAATTATTGAACACCAATAACCAAAAAAAAAGCTAACATAAAGCATCATCAAATTGTTTGTTACCTTGAACTTTTAAGATATATTAATAGTTTAATATTCAACTATCAATAATGAAAGAAATTGAAATTAAACAGATACCATTTTCACCCATCAAACTAACAAAAATAAAAACATAATAATACTTAGGGTAAGGAAGGTCTGATGAAATGAGAATTCCCATAGGAGTAGGAGTCTAAGTTGGCACATTTAGTGGCTCTAGTGGTAAAGAACCCGCCTGCCAATGCAGGAGACAAAAGAGATGCAGGTTTGGTCCCTGGATCAAGAAGATCAATGGAGTAGGATATGGCAACCCACTCCAGTATTTTTGCCTGGAGAATCCCATGGACAGAGGAGCCTGGTGGGCTACAGTCCGTGTGGTCCTACAGAGTTAGAATTGAGGCTCTTGAGGCAACTTACTCATTCCTTCCAGACCTGATAAAATATCAATAGGTATCGAAGTTTTAAAACTGTTAATAACTCTAGAGAAAAGAATCTGTAAAGCAAAAAAAGTATGGGCCCAAATATGTCCATCCCACTGCTCATTCATCCAACAAACACGTACGGAATCTGTCTACCGTGTCCCAGATGCTGCTCTGGGCACCGAGTACAGGGGCGGCGGGGTCGAAGTTAAACCTCGAATCCTGTCCTCTGTGAGCTGACATGCCTCAGGGTGCAACAGTCAGTCATCAGATATATAGCACATCAATGTCAGTAAGTGTTACAGAAATGGATGACAGTAAAAGTAGAAATTGAAGAGAATGATTAAACTATGGCAGTCTCAGACGAGGGAAGAACAGTCAAGTAAAATATCTGTTTATAAAGAATTTTTAGGCTCCTAGTAACACTAAATTAAAAAAAGAAAGATACAAAATGGCTATTTTTTCCTTGGAAGAAAACACACCCATACGATAAAAGTTGTTAAGTAACTTTCAATGGTGATATAGTTGTCATTCTCGAAGATATCTTCTTTTTTACAATTTTTGCTATTTTCTAAGCTTTTCATAATGAATGTATAATATATTTATAATCACCAAAGACACAAATTTTTTTAAAAGATACAAGTTTAAAATTGCTTTAAAGAGGTTTACAATAGCATACTGAAGAGGAAAACATGCCAGCTAAAGAAACTGTTTTGCTCAAGTGGGTCATATAGCTCTAAGATGCCCAAACTCTTAGTTGAACAAATTTGGGCACATGAAAAGCTAAAGACTAAATAAAAAGATGATTTAAGCCATGCTGTCTCAGGCCTCATGGATCCTACAGAGTTGGGATTCTCAAAGGGTCATTAACCTGATCAGAATTATCCAGCATACTTGCTGCTTGCAGATGACTGCACCAAGTCCAGCCTCTGGCACAGGCCCAGGGATCTGTATGCTTAATTAGCTTCCCCAAGATTCTCCAAGATTCCCCAAGATTCTGCTTATTTAACTTATATGCAGAGTACATCCTGCAAAATGCCAGGCTGGATGAAGCCCAAGCTGGAATCAAGATTGCCAGGAGAAATATCAATAACCTCAGATACGCAGATGACACCAGAAAGCAAAGAAGAACTAAAGAGCCTCTTGATGAAAGTGAAAGAGGAGAGTGAAAAAGTTGTCTTAAAACTCAACATTCAGAAAACTAAGATCATAGCATCCAGTTCCATCACTTCATGGCAAATAGATAGGGAAACAATGGCAACAGTGACAGACTTTATTTACTTGGGCTCCAAAATCACTGCAGATGGTGACTGCAGCCATGAAATTAAAAGACACTTGCTCCTTGGAAGAAAAGCTATGAACAACCTAGACAGCATATTAAAAAGCAGAAGCATTACTTTGCCAACAAAGGTCCATCTAGTCAAAGCTATGGTTTTTCTAGCAGTCATGTGTGGATGTGAGAGATGGACTATAAAGAAAGCTGAGTGCCGAAGAATTGATGCTTTTGAACTGTGGTGTTGGAGAAGACTCTAGAGAGTCCCTTGGACTGCAATGAGATCAAGCCAGTCAATCCTAAACGAAATGAGCCCTGAATATTCATTGGAAGGACTGATTCATTGGAAGGACTGATGCTGAAGCTCCAATACTTTGGCCACGTGACGTGAAGAACCGATTCTTTAGAAATTACCCTGACACTGGGAAAGATTGAAGGTGGGAAGAGAAGGAGACGACAGAGGATGAGATGGTTGGATGGCATCACCGATGTGACAGACATGAGTGTGAGTGACTTGGGGAGTTGGTGATGGACAGGGAAGCCTGGCTTGCTGCAGTCCATGGGGTTGCAAAGAGTCAGACACATCTGAGCGACTGAACTAACTAACTAAAGATTCTCCAGCACTTTGAAGGATGCTTCTCCCTACTCAGATGCCAGGGCAACTCCTAACTGATGTCACAGGGAGGAAATCCCAGGACAAGAGAATGGTTTGCTCTGTTTCTATGTTTGGTTTTATTTTTAATTATGAAGGCCCTATTTTTCCCATGTGGGCACCATCCTTTCTTTGACATGACATGTAAAACAAGAAGACAATTTTGACTGGAGCAGTTAGTACTACTTTTGACATTTTCTTTGACAACAATAGAGACTAATATTGAATGCCAACCAACAGAGTGGAAAAGTCATATTACTCTTAGATGTTAAATTAGTATATAACAACTATTTTAAAATTAATATAAAAACATAGCTCTAATGAAAGAAAAGAGATCAACCTTGAGTATAAATTCTAACACAAAACTATTTCTCTGTACTTTGGACAGTCTCTTCAGAGTGGGTAAAGTAAGCCTTAAGTTCCAAGTACATACCTTACCTTAGCCCCATCAGGAAAGCCATAATAATGCAATGAGGACTACTATTTTGAGATGATTTCAACTATATACACACCAGGTAATTTTGCTATTTAATGTGTGAAACACTACACTTTTTAAAAACTTGAAATGGACCAACAATCCACTCTGAAATTAAAACAGTATACATACATTAACATAAAAATTACATATTCATTTCATTTAAAATTTTGGAAAGATATGGTACAATTTCTGATTAAACATAGTGGAATAAATGCATGTATTTATCTCTGCTTCCTTCTAAATTCCCAGTAAATTTTTTGAAAAGAAATAAAGATATAAAGTCATTAAAGAGATTAAGAAGAAAAGAAAATGAGAGATTTAAACAGTTTTTTGGAAGATTAAAAGTTGACAGGTGAAACATAAGTGACTTCATGAAGCAAAGAAAACTCCAACCTATATGCCTGCAGAGGGGAATACCAATAAGCAACACGCGGGTTTGAACCACAGAACCTCAGAGAGGTACGGGAATTATAAGCATGAGGAACCCCAGAAACAGAAAGGAGCACTGTAGATTGGAGGGTCAGTAAACACAGGAGGGACCCCGAGCTCCTCTCTAGCCAGCCCTTTTGCACACCAGCAGGATACACAATCGATATTCTCTGGAGAAGCAAAACCAGAGAAACATGAAGACGTCAGGACACAGGAGAGTGTGGTCAGGTACTACAGTGGGAACAGGGGTGACTAAGTGAGGGTCCATGTAAATATTGGGCTTCCCAGATGGCACTAGTGGTAAAGACCCCACCTCCCAGTGCAGGAGACACAGAGATGCAGGTTTGATCCCTGGGTCAGAAGATCCGCTGGAGGAGGGCATAGCAAACCACTCCAGTATTCTTGCCTGGAGAATCCCATGGACAGAGGAGCCAGGTGGGCTACAGTCCATAGGGTCACAAAGAGTTGGACACAACTGAAGCAAGTTAGCATGACACACCACATATATATACCAAACAGGAGACCCCTAAACCCTCCTTCTATTGGACTCTCAGAATGACAGTTAAGCTTACAACCCCCAGGGAAGGACTGGAGTATCCTCAGGAGACAGAGAGAAAAAAAGAAAAGATCAGAATGTAAGCTCTGAAATAAAGTCAGAAACTTTCATCTGCTTTGTTCTGGTTGGCCATAACCTAGAAGAGAGGCTGACACATAGAAGGTGAAGAAATTGTCCCAGAGATACTTGTTGAGTGGAAAAAAATAAATGAAGGCATAAATAAATGTATGAATCAGACATCAAAATGACACCAGATTTTCCAATGACAACACTGGAAGCTAGAAGACAACTGAGCAATGCCTTTGAGAGTCTGAGTAATAGAGGTTTCCATTCTAGAATGCTAGTCCTAGGTTGTGTGCTCAGTCATGTCCAACTCTTTTGTGACTCCAGGGACTGTAGCCCGTCAGACTCCTCTGTCCATGGAGTTTTCCAGGCAAGAACACTGGAGTGGGTCGCCATTTCCTCCTCCAGGAGATCTTCCCGACCCAGGGATCGAACCCATGCCTCCGACATCTCCTGCACTGGCAAGCAGATTCTTTACCATGTCACCTAAGAGCCTAGTCTTAGGTTTGGTTCTGTTTAGTTGCTCAGTCATGTCCGATTCTTTGCAACACAACAGACTGCAGCATGCCAGGCTTCCCTGTCCATCACCAACTCCTGTAACTTGATCAAACTCATGTCCATCGAGTCAGGGATGCCATCCAACCCATCTCATCCTCCGTCCCCTTCTCCTCCTGCCTTAAATTTTTCCCAGCATCAGGGTATTTTCTAAGGACTCAGTTCTTCACATCAGGTGGCCAAAGTATTGGAGTTTCAGCTTCAGCCTCAGTCCTTCCAATGAATATTCAGGGCTCATTTCCTTTAGGATTGGCTGGCTTGATCTCCTTGCAGTCTAAGGGACTCTCAAGAGTCTTCTCCAACACCACAGTTCAAAAGCATCAATTCTTCAGTGCTTAGCCTTCTTTATGGTCCAGCTCTCCCATCCATACATGACTACTGGAAAAACCATAGCTTTGATTAGATGGACCTTTGTTGGCAAAGTAATGCCTCTGCTTTTTAATATGCTGTCTAGGTTTGCCATAGCTTTTCTTCCGAGGGGCAAGTGTCTATTAGTTTCATGGCTGCAGTCACCATCTGCAGTGATTTTGGAGCCCAAGTAAATAAAGTCTGTCACTGTTTCCATTGTTTCCCCATCTATTTGTCATGAAGTGACAGGACCGGATGCCATGATCTTTGTTTTTTGAATACTGAGTTCAAAAAACGAACCAGCTTTTTCACTCTCCTCTTTCACTTTCATCAAGAGGCTCTTCAGTTCCTCTTCACTTTCTGCCATAAGGGTGGTGTCATCTGTGTATCTGAGGTTATTGATATTTCTCCCTGAAATCTTAATTCCAGCTTGTGCTTCATCCAGTCCAGCATTTCATATGATGTACTAGGAAGGTAGAATCAAAGTATTTTCAGACCTGTGAAGCCTCAAAGAGTTTATCTTTCATGAACCCTTTCTAGGAAAGCTATTGTAGGATGTGTCTACCAAAATGAGGGTGTATCTTTAAAAGAAAACTGAGGTTCAGGAAATAGGGACCCCAGTTTAAGAGAGAAATTAGAAGAATTCACAGATGACCCTGAAATGAAATTCTAATATGTCAACAAGGCAGCAGGCTGAGAGGAATGAGTTCTGATTGGATCAGGACAGTAGGCAGTTCCAAGAGGGTTATTTTCTAGAAAAAGAAATTAATGTGATAGATTATCTGATTGTTGGACTATACTGAGTATATTGAGTAAGACTTTATAGCTCCTTTGGAGACTATGGAGTAAAATTTATGAAAGTTATTCACAAAACTAAGCAAACAAAAATTAAGCAGAAAAAGAAAAAACAAGATGACCACACAAAGACATATGGATATTCAAAATGGTTTTTTCCACAACTGCTAAAACTTGGAAGCAACAAAGATCTCTTTCAGTAGGTGAATGAATTAATAAACTGTGGTACATTCAACAGTGGAATATTATTCAGTGCTAAAAAGAAATGTGCTATCAAGTCATGAAAAGACACAGAGGAATTTTAAACATACATTGCTAAGTGAAAGAAGCCAATGTGAAAAGGCTCCATGCTGTATGATTCCAAATATATGACATTCTGGAAAAGGCAAAACTAATGAGATAGTAAAAAGATCAGTGGTTGCCAGGGATTGGGGGGAGGGAGGGAGGAATGAACAAGCAGAACACAGAGGATTTTTAGGGCAGTGAAAATACTCTGTAAGATACTATAATGATGGATACACGTCATTATACATTTGCCCAGACCCACAGAATGTACAACATCAAGCATGAACCTTAATGTAAACTATGAACTTAGAGTAACTATGTGTCAATGTAGGTTCATTGATTGTAACAAATGTACAATCTGGTGGGGAACATTGACAATGAGGGAGGCTTTGTGTGCCCACGTGTGCTGTATGTGTGTGTGTATGTGTGTGTCTGTGTGTGTCTGTGTGTGTGTGTGTGTGTCTGTGTGTGTGTGTTGGAGGGGACAGGGTAGGTAAGGAGTATATGGAAAATCTCTCTACCTTCTCAATTTTGCGTGAATCTAAAATTGCTCTTAAAAAATAAATATTAAAACATACACAAGGAGAACAAAAAGGAAATGTAGTCATAGTCCAGTATACAGCTCAGCTTTATATTTACAAACTCATGATAAGGTAAACTGAGTATAGAGTTAACTTAAAAACTGATTCAGCTCTACTAGGGAAGTTAGGGGAATGAGGTGTGAAGAGGTGTGTCTGTCCATCTGTCTATCTTTTGGTAAGGCGGATGGAGAATAAGAGGACTAAATCTATTTCTGCCATAAATTGACGTCAAAAAATTAAAAATTCAATTATGAAGTGAAATTAAATAAACTTCATAAATTAATTAAATTTTAAAATCAAGAAGCAAATGTCAGAGCATATTATGCAGAAATACGCAGGTAAATATAAGACAAATAGCTGTTGGAGCTAGAAGTTAGTGCTGCAGGGGTGGTGGGGAAAACGGGCAGAGAACTGCTAATTTTCATTATGTCTTTTAGTGTTGACATATGACACTTGCATAAATAGCACTTTGATAGGTGCCAGGCACTATTAACACTAGTCTAAACCACATATATACTTTTCCTAGAAAATATTATTTAATAGTACCCCTTGGTTTTCTAACTATTTAACACATACTTAGAAAACAATAAAAATAAGGCACAGAAGCTCTCAACCATATAGTTTATTACACACAGGAGTTAGGTGTTTCTAAATTATAATATAAAATTCAATTCTTATTAGTGCACATGACATTAATAATCTGGAACACCACAGACAGACATGATGAGGAAGAATTGGCTCTAGAGATTCTACTGTGATACAAACTGAGATTCATTGATTAATTCCTCTCTGTTGGGCTCTGATAAAATGTGGTAGAATAAATGCATTATGTGAGTGTATCATGTTATCTCATTTAACTCTCCCACTACCTTGAGAGGCACGTACCACACATACCTGTGACCTTGTGCAGTTTTCTTTCACCACCACCCCCCAATTCTATTCAATTGCCAAGACTAGAGGATCCAAATCCCTCACGGTTCTCCTTAAGCTAATGGGATGGGAGTGTAGGTCTGTGTGTAAGTCCATGTGAAGGTCGGACCCTGAACAGCCTCCTGCCTGGTTTCTCAGTTCCTTCCCTCTTTCAATCCATCCTGTGCACAGGAGGAGATGTTCCTAATAGACCCCAACCAGAGAGATGCTGGACCCCTGGTGCCAGCCAAGGTCCCCAAAGTGCAGGCATCTGCTCAACAAAGCAGCCCCCTCTGGTATTCCTGGGAGACTAAGGGATGGGGTAGGGAACTGGCGCTGCTGTTCTGGTAACGAGCAGAACCCTGTGGGGCTCCTTGGCAAGAAAGCCTTTTCTGTGTCCCCATTTCTTGATTACAGTAAATAGGCTTCGTTCAGCCTCCATGACCTTCCCTGAGTTCCAAGGAGCAGGTTCAAATAAATAGCTGCTAATTAGGGAAGGGAGAGGAAGCAGAGACAAAGGAGGAGCAATCAAGAACAGACTTTTGGACTCTGTGGGAGAGGGCGAGGGTGGGATGTTTCAAAAGAACAGCATGTATATTATCTATGGTGAATCAGATCACTAGCCCAGGTGGGATGCATGAGACGAGTGCTCGGGCCTGGTGCACTGGGAGGACCCAGGGGAGTCGGGTGGAGAGGGAGGTGGGAGGGGGGATTGGGATGGGGAATACGTAACTCTATGGCTGATTCGTGTCAATGTATGACAAAACCCACTGAAATGTTGTGAAGTAATTGGCCTCCAACTAATAAAATAAAATTAAAAAAAAAAAAAAAGAAAAGAAACAATAGCGCAGCCTCGGGGCAGGGTCCTGGTTCACCCTCAAGAGATACACATAACAGTATCTTTGAGCTGTTTTGCAGATACTGAAACCCCCACCATGTGGGAGAAGTTAACAGTTAAAGAAGGTATGTTGCCCACAAGCACACGGACAGCAGATTGCTTGGAACCAGAAGGTTGATAACGCAGACTCCCACTTACTTCACCACCAACCACTTGGAAGAATGGCCATAAGCTGATCATACCCTCTTTGAACCATTACTCTAAAACTTCTCACTACCTGCTCCAAGTTGGGACACACAGTTTTGAGGGCATCAGCCTGCTATGGCCCTCTTTGCTTGACAAAACAATAAAGCTATTCTTTTCTACTTCACCCCAAACTCCAAGGTTTAATTCAGTATACCAGTGTACAGAGGCCAGATTCAGCTTCACGCCCACTAGCTGAATAACTAGTGTGGTCAACCTGGCTGAGCCTCAATGCTGCCTGACATCAGCCCCAGAGTCTGCTCTGCAAATTACATCACCCCTCCTAAAAACCCTTTGGTGGGCTCCCCTGATTTGTGAGATAATCCCCGAATTACTCGGCTAGGAGCACCCCTCTTTTTCCCAGCATCTGCCTATCACTCCTCCACTCACACCCCAGGGTTCAGCCTCCTTGAAAGAGTTTCAGCTTCACAAAGACATCTTATTTGTATATTCCCGAGCTTCCCCACATATCATGAATGTTTTCCCTTTTTGCTTGCTGGCAGAATATCTATTTAGGTTTCAAGATTCAATGCTGGCACCCTCACCTGTCCAGCTGCCCCTGGGCTGCCCTGGACATGTTTTCATGACAGCACTTAGAAAGGATGGGCATCACGGGTGCCTGCCGCTCCCTCTGAATTGGTTTGAGAGCAGTGACTGATGCTGGTTCAGGACTGTCACAGATCCAGGACCCCTGAATGACCAGACGTGGAGCCTTGGGAAATGTCTAGAATCAGAGGATTGATGTGCTTTGCCACAAACGCTGAGCTGAACTTAGCAACTGCTCCCTAAAGAAAGAAGGCTGTTTTCACCCAAATCAAATTAGACACCACCTGCATATCCATTCGCCTCTGCGATAAGAGTAGAGGTTTCCTGCAGTGTGAATATCCCCTGGATGGATGAAGGAAGCCATTAAGGACCTTTGACTGGGTGCCAGAAGCAGTACTGCTGGGAGGAATATTTTCAAAACAAAAGAAACACCCCTTGTTGTGACTGAGTCAGGAGAGAGAATTGTTTGGATATAAATTCATCCTTAGGAGACTTGCTCTTAATGAAATTTGTGATGAGGGTGGTGGGCGTGTGCGTTCCTTGGCTCTTCCTCAATGTACAGGGCAATCTCACCAACAGGACCTGCCAGGTAGGAATAAAAGAAGAATCTGTGCCTATGACTGCACGCGCACGCACACACACATACACATTAAATAAAACTCAGGAGAACCAAGCTGTCTGCCTTGGTTAGTTCCAACTTGGGTGAAGAATGTCGTGGGCTCTCAGCACACTTTCTCAGGCCTGGTTTGTGGTTTTCCTTGTAAGCTGAGAAGGCTACTTTCTGGAGGTGGCCACCAGCAGACAGCCTCAGCCCCCAGGGTCAGCACAGACTCTATGCTCACCCACACAGACTGGGGCACCTCTAATCTCCCATCCAAAGAGATGGTGAGGACTCTGTGCTGAGGAAGCCCGGGGGTGGGGTTCTTTTCCAGACTGGGGGCCCTGGATTATCATCCTGGAGCACAGGGACATGGGCCCCTGGCTAGCTGATGAAGCCAGGCGCATGGTCCGTTCTGCATCCTTGTTCATTACTCTTCCTTTGTGGTCTGGTGGGATTCAATGATCCCCTCGGGACTGGTCCCCAGCCTCCTAGGCTCTCATCCCTACATGTCACCAAGGCCCTCCAATCCCACGGGTCTCAGTCATTCATGACCATTCCCTGCTGCTTCCTCCCATGGTCCCCCAAATGTCTGGAAAGATCACCTTACATTCAACACGGGACACAGTGTGACCTGACCCTGTTTCTCCAACTAGAGCACAGCCTCCGAAGTTCGTCAGCTGCCCCTCTTGGCTATGTGGCCTGGGACAAGTGACTAATGATCTCAGCGTCTCCTTCTGTACCAGGGGAAGAGTGATAGTCCTACAGAAGAGCATCCTTGTGGGAATTCAATGGGTCACACAGATAAAGCTGCGAAGCCCAGTACCTGGGAGCAGTCCAATAATTGCTGTTCTATAATATTAATAAATAAAAATCCTACTTGATTTTGTGGAGCTTAATATAACATCCCATGCATCACAGGTGATCATTCACATCCAGGTGATTATTCTCTGTCTTAGATAAATAGCATTTTAGGGACTTCCCTGGCAGTTCAGCAGTTAGGACTTCACCTTTCAATGCAGGGGGTTAGGGTTCCATCCATGGCTGGGAAGCTAAGAGCCCACATGCCTCATGGTCAAAAATAACAAAACATAAAACAAACAATATTATAACAAAGCTAATAATGACTTTAAAAATGGTCCACATCAAAAAAAAAAAAATCTAAAAAAATAAGCAAACGGCATTTCAAACCTGACTCAAACTATTTAGAAAACGGGGGAAGGAGGGAAAATTTAGGAAATCGGAATGCTAATGGGGAACTTTATGGGGCTTTTTTGGTTTTTGCTTTCAGTTTATTTTTTGAATGTTTAAATTTTATTTTACTTTTTATACCATTTTAAAGGCTAAACTACATTTACAGTTATTACAAAATACTGACTTTATTCCCTGTGTTGTATAATACATCCTTGTAGCCTATGTTATACACAAGAGTTTGTACCTCCCACTCCCTCACCACTAAGGGAGAACTTTGAATATCTGTCTATTTCTAAGTGTTATGGGTAACTATGTAAATGACCTAAAAAGACTTTGCAAATTTGGTGGTCTTCACAAAACAGCATTATTTATATGTGCCACCTTCCACCCAGGTAAGTACATACACTATATTAAAGCTTACACACGGAGCAAAATACCATGGATGAAAACATGTACTGCTGAACACAAAAAGCTTAAGAGCACAATTTAATGATATTTAGTACCTTTAAAGATTTACACAACCATCACCACAATCCAGTTTTAAAATGATCCCATTACTCCCTTGTACCTAATTTCTACCCCACTTCCTACCCCAGACAGTCACTAATCTGCCTGTGTCTCTGTCTCATATGATATTTTGTGTCTGGCTTCTTCCACTTAGCATGACTTTCATTCCCTTTTATTGCTAAATGATATTTCCTGTACAGATACACCATGCTTTATCTTTTCACAGTTGCTGGACATGTGGATTATTTCCATTGTTTGGCTATGGAAAACATTGCCACAAATATCCACACCCAAGTCACTTGTATGGACATATGTTTTTGCTGATCTTGAGTATATAACTAGGAGTTGACTTTCTGGGTTTTATGACAAGTTTATGTTTAACTTTCTAAGGAAGTATCAAGCTCTTTGGCAAAGTCATAGCACTTGGATTTCCACTGATGACTGGTCTGGTGCCATGCATGCTAAGTCTTTGTTAGTCATATCTAACTCTCTGTGACCCTATGGACTGTAGCCCACCAGGCTCCTCACCAGCAGCCCTCAAGTCGAACTTCCAGCCTGTGTCTGTCGTCTCCAGCACAATTGTGATGACTCTGACTCCACCATCACTGCAGCCCCAGTGAGCCAGTGGGGGGGTCCCCAGGTGAGCTGGGAAGCAGAGCTATCACTGGGTGGTGAGGTTCATCGCCCCAGGGGAAACGATGAATTAGAAAAATGGTTAATTAGAACACTTAGAGCACCAAGCACATCTGTAGCTGTTCCTGCCCTTGGTTTTGCCATAAAGATTCCAATCTTCAGGGGCACAGGGGGGCTCACCCTTGGCACCCAGGAGCTAAAACTCAAATGTTAAACGGCTTTATCTTCCCACCTCCTAAAGATTTGAAAACACAAAAGCCAAAAACCTAATGCACTCTTAAAGGTCATCGACAGAGACTATGAATCCTCCTTAATGCCTGAGCATTTCAACATGTCACAGCCTTATTAAACCCTAAAAAGGAAAATTCACAAATTAATTCCACCACTAAAGAGAAGCCCAAGGGTAAAAACTCAAATCCTGACAATTAAGAGTAAGACTCCTTAAGATAAGAAAGCTTATAAATATCATTGGCAGACGGGGTTGGGGGAGAATACATTCCATGAGGCAGATCCCTGGAGTTACTGATCTTGCTAATATATTATATTCTATCCCCACTTCTCCAGCTTCATAGCCACAATTTTCATCAATCTATGAGATTACCTGTGGGCTACACTAAATTACCTGTGGGCTACATCAATATCCCCACCATGTACACAGACAGGACCTTTATGGGTTTGCTCTGTTCTCAAACACCAGCCACCATCTTAAGACTGACAATATTCTACCAAGGCCAAAAATTCATGAAGCTTTTGAACAAGACATTCACACCGTGGTCCAGATTCTTTTTTAAAAAAATACATTCCTTTTTTACATAGTCTTTTCCATTACAGTTTATAACAGGATACTGAATATAGTACCCTATGCTATACAGTAGGACCTTGTTGTTTATCCATCCTAAATGTAATAGTTTGTATCTATCAACACCAAACTCCCAGTTCATCCCTTTCCCTCCTCCCACCCCTTGGCAATCATAAGTCTGCTCTCTAAGTCTATGAGTCTCTTTTTGTTTCATAGATGGGTTTCTTTGTGCCGTATTTTGGATCTCACATATGAGTGATATAATATTCTTTGTCTGACTTACTTCACTTAGTATGATAATCTCTACTTGCATCCATGTTGCTGCAAGTGACATTATTTCATTCTTTTCTAATAACTGAGTAGTATTCCATTGTATTTATGTGAGTGGTTCAGATTCTGACTAACCACAGTTAAGATTCTGACTAACCACACCCTGAAAGATTCAAGACTCCATCCATCACTTCAGTTTAATATGGGGGCATCATTTGGTCCCCAGAAGGCTGCTCCAAACCAACTTCAATAACCCTAATACCCAACCTCTCAAACAAGCCCCAAATCTACTCACCTATTCGGCTTCTAGAAGCAACACATATCCCATCTATACATTTCATTAAGATCTATTTAGGCAATCACAAGAAAATCAGCTCAATCTGAATGGAGGTCACCCCAACAACATCCCAGGTAGGCCCTGGAGACTACTCCAAATGTTACCCCTCTAACAATGTCACCAGTGGCATCTGGTGATTTCTTTACTGTGGAAACCTTACATACTAATTCTCATGTTTTGTAGAATGCTCTTGTCTGAGAAAGATGGCCCTTCACCTGGCCATGTAGGCCATTTACAAGGCCCCTTGAGTCCAGGAGAAAGGGAATCTGTTTATTTCATGGACAATGGCACCACCATCCCATTTGATGGAACCCACCGGAGAGGTGCTTCTTTCCATCCCATTGCCAAGATACGATAAATAAAGGATGGACCACAAGGGTCCAGTCACATGGGCACAGGAAATCCTCAACAAATGTATGTTCACCATCCATATTTTTTACAGACTCCTTAGTGGCAGTTAATGGGTGACTGTTTGCTCTAATCAATAGGTACAAAATGGATTCATAATCAGGATTGTGACCTATGGGATCATCAATATTGGGAATATATTCTTGCTCAGACCTCACATTTTATAATTAGTCTCCCATGACACATCTCACTCTAAAGGTCCCATTGATGAGGCTCACTTTAATGCCATAGCTAACCCATTTGCTCACATTTATTAACTCATACAGCATCGATAGCTGTTTGGTCTACAGGCCTGGTCATTCTGGTTCTTAAACTCTTAAACATGGGGCCAGGCACCCTGGTAACCAAATGCCACTGGCTGTAACCAAAACCCTAGCCTCCCAATGTGATTTCTGTGCCTCTTATATCCTGGCACCATGGCCAATGGAGATTACACCAAGGAGTAAATGCCCCTTTACTAATTAGCAAACTGATTGTACTGAGCTGTTGCCCCAATCTGCAGGCACAGATCACTATGGCTGTACAATGATGAAAACTTATGTGGGCCTACTCTGGCTTACCCTTACCGCTATTCTACTGCTGACATCACTACTGTCAGTTCAATTTGGTTCAGTTGCTCAGTTGTGTCTGACTCCTTGTGACCCCATGGACCGCAGCACGCCAGGCTTCCCTGTCCATCACCAACTCCCGGAGTTTACCCAAACTCATGTCCATTGAGTCAGTGATGCCATCCAAACATCTCATCCTTTGTCATCCCATTCTCCTCCTGCCCTCAATCTTTCCCAGCATCAGGGTCTTTTCCAGTGAGGCAGCTCTCTGCATCAGGTGGCCAAAGTATTGGAGTTTCAGCTTCAACATCAGTCCTTCCAATGAACACCCAGGACTGATCTCCTTTAGGATGGACTCGTTGGATCTCCTTGCAGTCCAAGGGATTCTCGAGTCTTCTCCAACACCACAGTTCAAAAGCATCAATTCTTTTGCGCTCAGGCTTCTTTATGATCCAACTCTCACATCCATACATGACCACTGGAAAAACCATAGCCTTGACTAGATGGACCTTTGTTGGCAAAGTAATGTCTCTGCTTTTTAATATGCTGTCGAGGTTGATCATAGCTTTTCTTCCAAGGAGCAAGTGTCTTTTAATTTCATGGCTGCAGTCACCATCTACAGTGATTTTGGAACCCAAAAAATAAAGTCAGCTGCTGTTTCCACTGTTTCTCCATCTATTTGCCATGAAATGATGGGGCCAGATGCCATGATCTTAGCTTTCTGAATACTGAGCTTTAAGCAAACTTTCTCAATCTCCTCTTTCACTTTCATCAAGATGCTCTTTAGTTCTTCTTTGCTTTCTGCCATAAGGGTGGTGTCATCTGCATATCTGAGGTTATTCATATTTCTCCTGGCAATCTTGATTCCAGATTGTGCTTACTCCAGTCCAGCGTTTCTCATGATATACTCTGCATATAAGTTAAATAAGCAGGGTGACAAGATACAGCCTTGACGTACTCCTTTTCCTATTTGGAATCAGTCTGTTGTTCCATGTCCAGTTCTAATTCTTGCTTCCTGAACTGCACACAGATTTCTCAAGAGGCAGGTCAGGTGGTCTGGTATTCCCATATCCTTCAGAATTTTCCACACTTTATTGTGATCCACACAGTCAAAGGCTTTGGCATAGTCAATAAAGCAGAAATAGATGTTTTCTGGAACTCTCTTGCTTTTTTGATGACCCAGCAGATGTTGGCAATTTGATCTCTGGTTCCTCCACCTTTTCTAAAATCAGCTTGAACATCTGGAAGTTCATGGTTCACATATTCCTGAAGCCTGGCTTGGAGAATTTTGAGCATTACTTTACTAGCATGTGAGATGAGTGCAATTGTGCAGTAGTTTGAGCATTCTTTGGCATTGCCTTTCTTCGAGATTGGAATGAAAACTGACCTTTTCCAGTCCTGTGGCCACTGCTGAGTTTTCCAAATTTGCTGGCATATTGAGTGCAGCACTTTCACAGCATCATCTTTTAGGATTTGAAATAGCTCAACTGGAATTCCATCACCTCCACTAGCTTTGTTCATAGTGATGCTTTCTAAGGCCCACTTGACTTCACATTCCAGGATGTCTGGCTCTAGGTGAGTGATCACACCATCGTGATTATATGGGTTGTGAAGATCTTTTTTGTACAGTTCTTCTGTGTATTCTTGCCACCTCTTAATATCTTCTGCTTCTGTTAGGTCCATACCTTTTCTGCCCTTTATTGAGCCCATCTTGCATGAAATGTTCCCTTGGTATCTCTAATTTTCTTGAAGAGATCTCTAGTCTTTCCCATTCTATTGTTTTTCTCTCTTTCTTTGCACTGATAACTGAGGAAGATTTTCTTATCTCTCCCTGCTACTGTTTGGAACTCTGCATTCAAATGGGTCTATCTATTGATAATGGGTTGGGTCTATCTATTGATAATGGGTATCTATTGATATTGAATAATGGGTAAACCACTGTTGTAGGTCTCAGTAAAACTCTGTTCATCCCCTTCGGATACATAAATATTGTCCACTATGATTGGGGTACACACTACTCTACCGGTGTAGACATGAGTCTTAAAACAGGCATCACTGGGAATTTCATTCTTCCTGTTGTTCACTGGCAGCAGTCCTAATAAAGAATTCTAATAGAGTGACATCATAACTTACCAAAGGCACCCTCATGATATTACAAAATGGATAGTGGTCTCCCAAATAAATCTTTCTTTGGCCTTCTGCTATAGTTACCCTGAACTCTTGACTTTTAGGTCTTAAGACATCCTACCAGAATATAACTAGGGTCCCTCCTCTCCTCATTCTGTCCAAAAAAGGGAGCACTACTCAACCAAAATTCTGAAAGAGATGGGAATACCAGACCACCTGACCTGCCTCTTGACAAACCTATATGCAGGTCAGGAAGCAAAAGTTAGAACTGGACATGGAACAACAGACTGGTTCCAAATAGGAAAAGGAGTACGTCAAGGCTGTACATTGTCATCTTGCTTATTTAACTTATATGCAGAGTATATCATGAGAAACGCTGGGCTGGAAGAAGCACAATCTGGAATCAAGATTGCCAGGGGAAATATCAATAACCTCAGATATGCAGATGACACCACCCTTATGACAGAAAGTTAAGAAGAACTAAAGAGCATCTTGATGAAAGTGAAAGAGGAGAGTGAAAAAGTTGGCTTAAAGCTCAACATTCAGAAAGCTAAGATCATGGCATCCGGTCCCATCACTTCATGGCAAATAGATGGGGAAATAGTGGCTGACTTTATTTTTTTGGGCTCCAAAATCAGTGCAGATGTGATTGCAGCCATGAAATTAAAAGACGCCTACTCCTTGGAAGGAAAGTTATGACCAACCTAGACAGCATATTAAAAACCAGAGACATTACTTTGCCAACAAAGGTCTATCTAGTTAAGGCCATGGTTTTTCCAGTGGTCATGTGTGGATGTGAGAGTTGGATCATAAAGAAGACTGAGCACAGAAGAATTGATGCTTTTGAACTGTGGTGTTGGAGAAGACTCTTGAGAGTCCCTTGGACTGCAAGGAGATCCAATCAGTCCATCCTAAAGGAAATCAGTCCTGGGTGTTCACTGGAAGGATTGATGTTGAAGCTGAAACTCCAATACTTTGGCCACCTGATGCAAAGAGCTGACTCATTTGAAAAGACCCTGATGCTGGGAAAGATTGAGGGCAGGAGGAGAAGGGGATGACAAAGGATGAGATGACTGGATGGCATCACTGACTCAATGGACATGAGTTTGGGTAAACTCCGGGAGTTGGTGATGGACAGGGAAGCCTGGCGTGCTGTGGTTCACGGGGTCGCAAAGAGTCAGACACGAGTAAGGACTGAACTGAACTGAACTGAACTGACCTGCAGATCTATTAAACCCAAAGAAAATTCCCTTTCCCACTTGGTGACAACTCCCCATCTGCAATCCCTTCTCAAAGCTGGAGCCCAGATGAAGGCAGATGAAACAAAGGGACCTACTGAAAATGAGGGCCTTCCTCTCAAAACAGGCTGTTCTCTATATCTTAAGAAAGCTGTCCGCTAAAGCCTACTGTCCTCCCCTGCCCCATTATGACCATTGTAAAGGCTAGCTATCTAAAGGTTTCTTTTTGTATGAAACAGATGTCCTTCTGCCTTTTTGCAGGTCTCATCACAATCTTTGGTATAACAGGCACACATTCAGGCGTCTTCAATTATAAAACACAGACTCAATGTTTTTACAATTGTGTGCATCTTTCCAGGAGGAAAGGAAGATCTTAAATTAGCTCCCAGCACCAATATTCTTCAGTAGGACGTCAGCTATTTTTTTTTTAATTTATTGGAGTTGGTTTATAATGTTGGGTTAGTTTCAGGTGGACAGCCAAGTGAATCAGTTATACACACACATGTATGCACTCACTTTTTTAGTCTTTTCCCACACAGGTCACTACAGAGGACTGAGTGGAGCTCCCTGCGCTCTGCAGTGGTTACCTGTTTTATATACAGCAGGGTGTATATGTCAGTCTCAACTTCTCAATTATCCCTCTCTCTTTATCCCCAGATAACCATAAGTTTTCCTCTATACCTGTGACTCTACTTCTGCTCTGTAACTAGGTTTATTTGTGCCCTCTTTTCTTTTGCAGATTTCACATATACGTTATACCGCATGATGACTGTCTTTCTGTGTCTAACTTACTTCACTCAGTATGACAACCTCTAGGTCCATCCATATTGTTGCAAATGGCATTACTTTGACTATGGCAATTTGAACAGGACTCAGGATGGCAAAGCTCATGGCTTTCATAATAATAAGAAAAAAAAAGTTACAATTCCTGGAGCCAAAAGGTACTGATTTTTAGTCACTCTTGTAATAATCCCTCAAATGTAAATTGCCTCAAGGTTTTAGGGTTATCCGTGGGCTCATAAGGAGCTTATAAAACTCCTATGTACTCACTGTTCACTTTTTCTCTCTCTCTGTTCCTAAACTTTTCCTGGAGAGCCATTCTCCCCTTCCCCAACCTCAAGACATCCGTTTGTGTAATAAACCTTTCTTGGATCACACCAAGGATAACTGTCATAAACTGCAGGAGGGAGCTGCCCTGCCTCATGGTGGAATTACTAGATGAACCATCACAAAAGGTATGAAGTGTTGATCTCATTGACGTTGTGATCTGATTTTCCCTAATGACTAATGAAGTTAAACATTTTTTTCATACGCTTTATTGGCCATTTATATCATCAGTATATCTTCTTTGGTGAAATGTCTATTCAAATCTTCTGCCCATTTTTAAATTGTCTTCTCGTAAGAAGATAAATTTATTGATTCTAAAAAATTTATTTATTTATTTGGCTGTGTTGGGTCTTGGTTGCAGCATGCAGGATCTTTTGTAGAAATGCATGGACTACCTAGTTGTAGCAAGGGTTCCAGAGTGCAAGGGCGCAGCAGTTGTGGCACACGCTCTTAGTTGCCCCAAGGCATGTAGGATCTCAGTTCCCCAACCAGGGATTGAACCCTTGTCCCCAGCATTGCAAGGTGAATTTTTAACCACTAGACCACCAGGGAAGTCCCAAAAGTTCTTGAAATATTTTGCATACAGATCTCTTATTGGGTACACGATTTATAAATATTTACTCCCAAACTCAACATTCAGAAAACTAAGATCATGGCATCCGGTCCCATCACCTCATGACAAATAGATGGGGAAATAGTGGAAACAACGCCTGAGTTTATTTTTCTGGGCTCCAAAATCACTGCAGATAGTGATTGCAGCCATGAAATTAAAAGATGCTTACTCCTTGGAAGGAAAGTTATGACCAACCTAGACAGCATATTAAAAACCAGAGACATTACTTTGCCAACAAAGGTCCATCTAGTCAAGGCTATGGTTTTTCCAGTGGTCATATATGGATGTGAGAGTTGGACTATAAAGAAAGCCGAGTGCAGAAGAATTGATGCTTTTGAACTGTGGTGCTGGAGAAGACTCTTGAGAGTCCCTTGGCCTGCAAGGAGATCCAACCAGTTCATCCTAAAGGAGCTCAGTCCTGGGTGTTCATTGGAAGGATTGATGTTGAAGCTGAAACTCCAATACTTTGGCCACCTGATGCGAAGAGTTGACTCATTTGAAAAGACCCTGATGCTGGGAAAGATTAAGGGCAGGAGGAGAAAGGGATAACAGAGGATGAAATGGTTGAATGGTATCACCAACTCAATGGACATGGGTTGGGGTGGACTTCAGGAGTTGGTGATGGACAGGTAGGCCTGGCGTGCTGCAGTTCATGGGGTCACAAAGTGTCGGACACAACTGAGTGACTGGACTGAAATGAACTCCCAATCTGTGGCTTATCTTTTTCATATTCTTAGCAGTGGAAGCACAAAAGCTTTTAATTTAGATAGAATATAATTTATCCAACTTTTCCTCTATTGATTGCACTTCTGGTGTTGTATCTGAGAATTCTATCTGATCCAAGGCCACAAAATTTTCTGTTTTCTTCTGGAAACCTTATAGTTTTAACACTTACATCTATAATCCATGTTGAGTTAATTTTGTGTGTACACTGCACTGTGAATAACAGTCTAAACTCATTTTTTTGCATATAGAAATCCAATGGCATGTAGTGACTACCTTCACTCTGCCATCTAGAAGTCATGCCTCTAAACTTGTTAATTAATTTAAATAAGTTCCATTTTAAGGAATTTGGTACACTGAGTAAAATTTATAGAGCTGTAAACTACATTTATATAAACACTTATCTAACAGTCTCACATTTGAAACTATCCCCAAGCACCACCCCTGCACTGATTTTTACTGGTTTTATAGTGAAGATGATATAAAACAATCTTTTAAATATGATACATGTCTTATTCTCACTTTTGAGGAAAATAAAGAAAATCCTATACTGTTCAAAATTTTGTAAAATTTAGATATTTTCGGATTGTTAGAGCTTTTACTAAGAAACCAGCCTACAGTTTATATACATGAGTAGTTGGTACAATATATAATCAATTTTTATGTGGAGACCTCCTAGCTTAGAATATGCATCTTGATTAAAAGGATCTTCCAGCAGAAGCCCACCATAAATATGAGTAACATTAAATCTTTGCTTTGACCATACCCTTTCAAAATCATTATTTATCTAAAGTTAAATTTCTATAAGAAGTTGCCAATGCTCTGTGAAAAGAGTTCTCAAAAGGACCTATAGAAGCAGGGGTTCTGTGATGAACTGCAGAAATAAATGATCACTAATCTCTAAATTCTTTATTAGAAAAGATTCTCCTAAGTACAAATATCATAAGACTTCCTATCTACTTATTCAAATTATTTCTTAATGTATGTTCTCCCTTTAAGAAATGATTACAGATACGAGTTTTCAACCTTCCAGTTTTAATCCATCGTCCTCCAATTACAAGATTTTATTTGATATACTCACATACAAGCACACAACTACAAATTAGGTTTTGTTATCATTACTGTTTTACCATGGGAAACTCCCTATGTGTCTCTCTTGCAATGCAACATGGGAAAGTGTACCTTCAAAAACCTAGTACTACTATTGATGCAAGGCAAAAGGACTCAAATCCTAACACACTGGGGTTCCAGATAACTTCGGTGACAGAATCAGACAAGGCACAGACATTGCTGAATAATATTCCCCAGGCAAGGAAGACATGAGTACTTTGGTATCTACAAAATAAACAAGGAGTGTTGGATAAATCCCCAAATCAAAACCACAAAAATTTGCCCACAAACTTCATGTACAAACAGCAAAGCTACATTCACAAATATAAACATGTCAAATATAGGTGTCCTTCTGAAATAGCAAAGAAGCAAATATGTTATAAAATAAATACTATAGGTACTTCCCTGGTAGTCCAGTGGTTAAGACTCTGAACTTCCAATGACTTCCAGGGGTCATGGGTTCGATCCCTGATCAGGTAACTAAGATCCCTCATGCCACATGGTACAGTCAAAAAAAAAAAGAAAAGAAAAGAAATTATATATATGCATAGCAGCTCAGCTGTGTCTGACTCTTTGTGACCCCATGGACTGTAGCCCACCAGGCTCCTCTGTGCATGGAATTCTCCAGGCAAGAAAGAATACTGGATTGGGTTGCCATGTCCTCCTCCAGGGAATTTTTCCAACCCAGGGATCGATCCAGATCTCCCACATTGCACGCACATTCTTTACTTTCTGAGTCACCAGGGAAGCCCATATATATATATACACACATATAAATATATATATATACACACACACACATACACACACATACATATGACATTAATAGATACAAAGTTTTTGATTGACACATTATATTATATCCCATAGAGTAAAGAAATAATGAGGTATAATCTCAAAAAGAATATATGGAATGTTGACTATATCCTCCAGACAGCATCCCACTTGCATCCAACTAAGATTCCAGAACCAGTGAGAGATTTGAATCATTTTCAAAATTAATGGTCTTTACAACCTACAACTTCAGTTTTTTGGAATACTGCATTTTAAAAATTATATGTTAGAGAATTCTAGTGCTTTTATAACTAGCAACAATAACTAACCAGACAATGAAAAATATTTTTCAATAATTTCAAAAGCACAGGTTATGCCCCCATAAAATTATCTTTAGAAATAATTATGCCTGTGGATATGATTGTTCCCAAGAAGTTACTTACTGATTATTTACAGCATGTAGTCTTAGTACTTTGTGAAATAAAAGAAAGGTTTTTAAATCTGAACATATAGACAAGATAGATTTAACCGCCCTGGATAAGCTAACCTCCGAAGTGAGTACAGATAAATATACTAAAGTCATAATCACCTTCTGAATAGCAAAAGAAGCCATGAAATAAGACATCAGGACACAAAAACAGTTCCTTTAAGTTTACTCAAAGCATCAATTGCTCTTTTAAGAGCCTCTTTTTCAGTCCCCAAATGAGAGGTTCAGAACCTTTGCACCCTGAAACCACAGAGCAACTTCGGCTAGTGGCTCTAAAAAGAAAAGCTTCTACTGGCAGATGAGGATTTATTTTTATTTCCTTTTCTTCTCTTCATATCCCTTCTGCTGTGTCCCAGTCTCACCTCTCAATATTTCCTCTGTTAGCAACTAATCTTTCAAAATGTTTGTGCTTCTCTATAACCCTTGGAAAAAAAATCTTTATTCCTTCCTCAGACATTGAGGCTTTTTTTCTGTCAAGGAAAATGTCTAATAAGAGCACAGTGAATTAATATACAAGGCCAGACAGCATTAAGGCAACCTTGATTTACGTTGCAATGCAAGCATCTACTTTGACACACGGGTGCCAACAATATTGTCTGCCAAGTGTCTAATGTTGCTTCTGATGTCATAAAAAGAAATACCCTGGCTCTGTGTGAAGAGAGGCCCTGTCGAGGAGGCAGTGGAGTGATAGGAAGCGGAAAATTAAATTCCACCTCCAGCCACCTCCAAAGTGAGAGTTGGGCCAATCAGACACCATTTCCTCCTGAACTCTGGATCCCCTGTCCACATACTCTACAAAGCAAAGGAAAGAGCAGAACATTCCTTCACGTCTTACAGGCTCATCCTGGCTTTGCTGTCCACATGTTGATGTGTCCACAGAAGCCTGGCAGGATCTATAGCCCACGTTCTGAAGCCCTGGGTCACCTCCCCTGGACAACTGTGCCCTGCAGCTTACACCAGACAAGAGAGGCCAAAATGTGACAGAGGCACCAGAGAATGAAGGGACTGAAAAAATGTCAATCTGGGAAGCACCATAAATCCATGTTCAAACAGGAAACACCAGAAGTGCAGAGATGGAGGAGAACCCACTGTATACTTTTAAAAGAAGAGCTGCAATTAGCACATAGGATCGGGAAGTAGGGAAAGAGGCAAAATGCAAGATTTAAAGCCTCATTTCAAATGAATCCAGCAACGAGACTCAAGGCAACTTTAAAACATACTGTGAGGATGAGACAAACTGAGAGAATGACACTGACATATATATGCTGTGCTGGTTTAGTCGCTCAGTCGGGTCCAACTCTTTGTGACCCCATGGATTGTAGCCTGCCAGGCTCTGCTATCCATGGGATTTCCCAGGAAAGAATACTGGAGTGGATTGCTTTTTCCTTCTCCAGGGGATCTTCCCAATCCAGGGACTGAACCCAGGTCTCCTGCTTTGCAGGCAGATTCTTTACCAACTGAGCCCCCAGGGAAACCCATGAGTAAAATAGATAGCTAGCGTGAACCTGCCATATAGCATAGGGAGCTTAGCTCAGGGCTCTGTGATGACCTAGAGGAGGGGGAGGGAGGTTGAAGAGGAAGGGTATGTACATATATATACATACATATAGCTGATCTACATTGTTAAACAGCAAAAACCAACACAACATTGTAAAGCAATTATACTCCAATAAAAAATAGAAAAAATTACTGAATTTTCAAAATCAGGACACAGAGTATCACTACTTATAAAAGGAAAGAAACCAAAGTGAATTCTATTATTTTTGAAAGTAAAATTTAATAGCCTTCATCTACTTGGAGAGTGGGGTACAGAGAAAAGGGGTAGGAGAGTAAAAATCAGCTGTTCCAGAGTCATGTTTAGCTAAAACAGTCATGTTTAGCTAAAGCTCTAATTCACACTCACCTTGAGTTTTCCAAAGCTCACAGTTATGATCCCAGTGTGAACACAGACAACAGAAAAATGTCCAATAAAACATTATTACAACTTTCTGTGTAAGACAGTACAGAGTAAACAGTACCCAACTCTCCCTCTTCCAGACTATTTACATTCTCATGGAAGTACACAAGTCTACACACAATAACAATCACACATTTTGATGGCAACAAAATGTTGCTTCAGAAATGTATCAGGTTTGGGGAGGAAATGTTATTAGCAATATGGCATCATGTGGAGAAATTACCAGCAGCTGATGTAAATCTTCACCCCTGAAACAGAGCGCTGAGCACCGAAAAATTGATGCTTTTGAACTGTGGTGTTGGAGAAGACTCTTGAGAGTCCCTTAGACTACAAGGAGATCCAACCAGTCCATCCTAAAGGAGATCAGTCCTGGGTGTTCACTGGAAGGACTGATGCTGAAGCTGAAACTCCAGTACTTTGGCCACCTCATGCGAAGAGTTGACTCATTGGAAAAGACCCTGATGCTGGGAGGGATTGGGGGCAGGAAGAGAAGGGGATGACAGAGGATGAGATGGCTGGATGGCATCACCGACTCGATGGGCATGAGTTTGAGTAAACTCCGGGAGCTGGTGATGGACAGGGAGGCCTGGCGTGCTGCAGTTCATGGGGTCGCAAAGAGTCGGACACGACTGAGCGACTGAACTGAACTGAGATAGAGCAGGTCCAGGGAAAAAAATTTAAAAGTGGCTTTGATCTTCCTCCCACTATCTCTCTTTATTTACCTATGGCATGGAGAATCTGCCCCAACCAGAAAATCAGGTGGCTGCTCCCACACAGGAAGGAGCAGCCACTTGAGGCTGCTTCCTGAGGCAGCAGAACCTGGTCTGGGTACTGGTGTACCAATGCTAATGCACTATTGTCTTTCTACAGTCTCTTGAGATTATACCGCCATCATATAATATCTATATCATCCCATTCCATACCATACCATATCATGCTATACCTTATCTTTACCATAACATATTGTATCATTACTGGGCTTCCCAGGTAGCTCAGTGGTAAAGAACTTGCCTGCCAATGCAAGAGCCTTAGGAGACGTGGTTCAATCTCTGGGTCGAGATCCCCTGTTGGAAGAATTGGCAACCCACTCCAGTATTCTTGCCTGTGAAATCCTGTGGACAGAGGAGCCTGGAAGGCTATAGTCCAAAGGGTTGCAAAGAGTCAGACAGAACGGAGGGACTGAGCACACACATATACATCATATCTTTACTATATCATAACGTATCATACTTATCATATCACTCTATACCATATCATACCATACCATACTATACCTTATCATTACTATATCATATCCTTTCTATACCATATTGTATCATATCCTATCACATCATATTATAAAGCAGCACTGAAGGAACGGAAGGGGATAGAAAACGAATCAGACATCTGACATACCCTGGGGTGTGAAGTGGGGTTCAGATATGAGGAGACTCCTAGGAGCTTGGCCTTCTCTGGATTTCAAGGGACCTATGTCACACATCACACACCATTCCACACACCACACAAGTCCAGGTTGATTAAGATCACACATTTTCTGACAGTGTTTTGAGGTCAAGACAGGGGAGCAAGAGACAGCTTTAAGGTCCAGGATTTTAAAAACCAAATTAGTAAAATTTATGTTACCTGTATTTTGCCAGATTTGTTTTTCAATTCAAGTTTTGTTTTTGTTTTTTTTTTTAATCAGACATTTGTTTAAGGGCTAAATGGCTCAGCCTCTTGTCTAGTGGATGCTCTAAGGAGGATCTTTCAGCCATTGGTAGGACCCACTAGGAGTTCTAAGGAATCCTTTCTGCTGAGCACAAGGCCAGAGAAAGGCCTCCTCATTTGGAGATACAGAAATTAAAATCAAGCTCCCCAGGAGGGATAAACTAGGACTATAGCATTAAGTGATATACATCCTTTATATAAAATAGATAAACAACAAAGATTTACTGTATAACATGGTACACTATACTCAATATCTTGTAACAACTTAGAAAACAACCTGAAGATTTTGAATCATTTTGCAATATACCTGAAATTAACACAGTATTATAAATCAACCACAGTTCAGTAAAAAACAAAAGAAAAATAGGAATTAGAATAATACCGAACTCATCAGTTCTACTTAGCATGCAATAAATAAATTAACATGTAAAAAGCCTCCCAAGTTATAAACCATACTAAAAGATTCTCTAATTTGGGGGTCGCAAAAGAACATTACTCTTAAGATGGAGAGAAAAATCATACTTTGGAAAAACATTCACTATAATAAACACAAGAAACCTTTAGAAAGTATTTGCTCCACATTCTCCATAAATTACAAGAAAAAAACTGAAGAAATGGAAGGTGGGATTTAAAAGGTGACTTAGATGCTTTCTAAAATATAAACTGAAGTAATAAGGAGCAGGCTTAAAGAAGGTAAAAAAAACTAAGACTAAAAATGTAACAGATACACTGTTTTAGAAAGAGCAAGACAGAACTGACACAAAGAGAAAAATAATTAAGGAATGTAGAGGACAAATTTGAGAAGCCATCCCAGAGAGCAGAGGGAAAGGACAAAGAGAAAAGCAAATTCAGAAAGAGAAGTTGTTTACGTGGAACAGGGGTTGTGGGTAAGAGGTATGGTGATGGAAGACAGAAAGTAAAGACTCTCCTCACAAAATACAAGCAGAATACGTTTGTTGTTGCTGTTGCTCAGTCATGTCCGACTCTTTGTGGCCCCATGGACTGCAGTCCACCATGCTCCACCACCCATGGAATTTTCCAGGCAAGAATACTGGAGCAGGTTACCATTTTCTTCTCCATGGGATATTCCTGACCCAGGGAATGAACCCACGTCTCTTGTGTCTCCTGCATTGGCAGGCAGGTTCTTTACCACTAGCAACACCTGGAAAGTCCAAGCAGAATATGCAGAACACATCAAATAGTCAAAGATATGATACAAATTTTTTAATTTAAAAATAACCTGGCCAGTGAATTAAAAATACTTACAGACATAATTAATCAAAAGAGATCACTACGGAGGCATAGTACTGTGAATTTTTAAATTTTTTCAGTTTAAGAAAAAATCCTGTCAGGATCCAGTAAAACATATAATAAAACAGGTTAGTTTTGAAGAAATAAAAGAAAGATTACCTTGCTTTCTCTCTCAGAGCCCTAACAGCCAGAAAATAGAAGAACGTCTTACAAAAGTTTTAAGACGAAAATTTTTAAAAAGTGGAGTTGTGATGCAATAATTCAGTACTCATGGATGAAAAATAAGAGGTATATTCCTATATATCTGAAATTTCAGAAACACTATTATCCACATTCCAAAGCTAAAAACATTAGAAGAAAAAAAGACATGTAAACTGGGCAAGAAAGGAATGGAAACAAATAACTAATCAAATGATTAGGGACTCATTTACAGTGACAAATGTCAAACACTGAAAAAAGAATCTAAACAGAATTTTTAGATTTGTAAGCAGTCAAGCAGTCACTTAATTCAAATTTTAAAAAACAGTAATTTTCAAAGGAGAAAGTATATAATAGAATAATAGTAACTCAATAAAAAGCCCACCCCTTTTACCACATGCTAAAAGAAGTTCTAGGGATTTCCCTGGCGGTCCAGAGGTTAAGACTTCACCTTCCAATGCAAGAAGGTGCGGGATCAATTCCTGGTCAGGTAGCTAAGATCTCACATGCCTCATAGTCAAAAAAATAAAAAAATAAATAAAACAGAAGCAATCAGTAATAAATTCAATAAAGACTTTAAAAATGGTCCACAACAAAAGAAAAAGATCTTAAAAAAAAAAAAAAGGTTCTAGAAGGAGGAAAGATTTAAATATTTTTAAATGAGAGATGTCCACTTATCTTAGGGTAACTAAACATATCAATAAATTATCAATAAATTTATCAATTCAAAAGCAAAATTCACAATAAAAAGTAGACATAAGTGATGTGAATACACAAAGGTTGAAAACTTCTTCAGATTAAATAGTCACAGACATAATTAAATGTTAAGGAAATAAAGTCAATTTAAATGCATGATATATACAAGTTTGATACATTTGGCATTTATAAACCTCTTGTAAATCAACAAGTAACTTGATAATATCTATCTTGACAGTAAAATAGGCAAGGATATAAAAAGCCAATTTAAAAAGGGAAGATAGAGAGGTTATGGAGAAAAGAGAACTTTCCTACACTGTTGGTGGGAATGTAAGTTGGTGCAGCCACTATGAACTTTCTTCAGAAAACTAAAAACAGAGTTACCGCATGATCCAGCAATTCCACTCCTGGGCATATACCCAGACAAAACTTTAAATTAAAAACATACATGCATCCTTATGTAAGCCAAAACATGGAGACAACCTAATTTTTTATTAACACATAAATGGATAACAAAGATGTGGTACATATATATAATGGAATACTACTTAGCCATAAAAAAGAACAAAATAATGTCATTTGCAGCAACATGGATACAACTATACATTATCATACTAAGTGAAGTAAGTCAGAAAGAGAAACACCAATACCATATCACAACACTTACATGTGAAATCTAAAACATGGCACAAATGAATCTATCTATAAACAGAAAAGACTCACAGACATAGAGATCAAACTTGTGGTTGTCAAGTGGGAGGGGAGGAGGAAGAAGGATGGACTGGGAATTTGGGGTTGGTAACGCAAACTACTACATTTAGAATGGATAAACAACAAGTTCCTACTGTAGAGCACAGGAAACTACATCCAGTTTTCTGGGATAAAACATAATGGAAAAGAATATTTTAAAAAGGAAGTATATATGTGTAAAACTGAGTCACTGCTATACTGCAGAGATTGGCACAACACTGTAACTCAATTATACTTCAATTAAAAAATTAATAATAAAAAATAAGAGGAAGTAAATGGTCAACAAGCACCTTAAAAATTAAACACAATGGTAAACAAATAAGTATATATTAAGACATCAGTGAAATACTATCTCTTGAGTATGAAATTAGAAAAAACGAAAAGAAATGCTAATACACAGAACTGGCAAGAATTTGAGACAATGTTCACTCTCATATACTGCTTACATGAGAATAAACTGGAACAACTATTGTTATTGGACAAATCATAGCAACACTTTAACATTTTCATATTCTTTGGTCAAGTCTCTTCACTTTTAGGAATTCATCTGAATAATCAAGATAGCATGTAAGGCTATAAGTTTAGAGGCTATAAACTGATGTGTACTCTAATTTCATATTAAAATACAGGTCAAAATCAAAAATAATAAACAACTGAAATATACAAAAGGGAAGAAAAATAAATTACAATACATGCATATGTTCAAACACCATGCTCTAAAAATTACATTGCCAAAGAATACTAATGACATGAAGAAAAGTTCAGATGTTGTTTAAAAAGTTACTAACCCATACCAAAATATGCACAGCAAAACTACTAGTTATGTGTATACAAAGTTATTGAAAATATGAACCTAGCATCTTTATCTGGAGAAGGCAATGGCACCCCGCTCCAGTACTCTTGCCTGGAAAATCCCATGGATGGAGGAGCCTGGTGGGTTGCAGTCCATGGGGTCGCTAGGAGTCAGACATGACTGAGCAACTTCCCCTTCACTTTTCACTTTCATGCTTTGGAGAAGGCAGTGGCAACCTACTCCAGTGTTCTTGCCTGGAGAATCCCAGGGACGGGGGAACATGGTGGGCTGCCGTCTATGGGGTCGCACAGAGTCGGACATGACTGATGTGACTTAGCAGCAGCAGCAGCATCTTTATCACACTGAAATGATAAGCAGTTTTCCTTTCTGGTGTACATATCTAAAACCATACTATAAAATCTCTGCAGTAATGCTCCTACAATAATAAGAATTGGGATATAACACGACTGACTTTTGATGTCTGTCCTTTACTGAATCCCAGTTCTCAAACAGGGACAAGTCAAGTTCTACTGCAGGGAGAAAGAGTCACAGGGAGTAGAAACCTAGAGAGCTCCCATGAAGGAACCCTGGAATTTCAAGCCAGACAGATATACACTTGTTCTAGCCATGTCATCAATGTCACAATAATCCAATCTCTCATTTCTAATGATTGAATATTTGGGAGCTCAGTTATAACATTATGGCATGGTTTTATTTGGCCTCTTTCATAATCAAAAATGAAACCAATATTATTTAAGAACACATATTAAATTAATATATAAGAAAAAAATTCCAATCACTTGGAAATGTAAAAGTACTCTCCCAAAAGACAGGCTAACAGGTTTTTTGCACCAAACAGCGAAACTGTGAATGCAAAGGAAAAGTTCTTGAAGGAAGTTAAAATTGTTCCTCTGGGTGGTGAGGCAGGGTGAGGGGATGGGGAAGAATACTCTCCTAAATAACTATGGAGGTAAAATTTAAATGTTCTAATATAACTAGGAACAACTTAAAATATAGTTTTAAAAAACTAAACAGTAAGTATCCAAACTTAAAGAATAGATGCAAAGCTGCATTCAAAGGAAAATTCATAGTAGCAAATATATTTGTTACAAAGAGAAAAGGAAAGATCCATAAATGAAGCATTCATTTCAAAATAGTAAATTGGGAAAAAAAGGAATTTTATTTTAAAAGACAAAAAGAACACAAAGAAAACAAAACTCCACAAAGGAAACAGAACATGGAAATAGATCAGAATTGAGAAATAAATCCAAGAGCTGGTCGTCTAAAAAAATAAACAAACCACTGACACATGCTGACAAAGTTTATTCAAAAGAGAAAGAATCCATTGTGATAGGGTCATATTTTGAAAATTATTAGTATATTTTTCTCCTTTGTCTTTCTGACTTTGACATGACTTTTCTTTAGCTATTTTAAAACATTCTTTGGGAGACTACAAAGAGATATAGACTTTTTCCTGAAAGGATACAAAGAGAAAGAATAAGGTAATATTCAGCTTTGCACAAAATAGGATTTGCTATAGTCCCAAGAAAAGATTTCCTATATTCCTCTCATTATGTCTTTTTACATTAACCACCTTACCTGGAAGACTCAGCTCCTGGAACTTTCCCAATTTTTTTTTTAACTTCCAGTCCCCACAATTCACCCTTGAGCTCAGGTTTGAGACAGACCCGGAGGTACGCGTCAGGAAAAGAGAAAGACAATACAATGCAGGGGAAGACAGCACTTTCCAGCCTACAGCAAAGATGGAAAAAGGAGAAAGAAAGGAAAAACAGAGCCTTGGCTTGGAGAGAGAAAGGGGAGAGTAACAAGGATAGATAGAGCTTTGTCTCCTCCCCTAATTAGGACTCTGGAATAGATCACTTCTTTGGCACTCTTCCATCCTGAAATTAAAGTAGGGTCACACCCACTTTGTGGGGCAAGAAGAGGTAGATTCTGATACTCAGTTTTTTCTGAGCCAACTCTGATCTTTATATGTTTAGGCGGTGGTGGCTAGTTGCTAAGTTGTGTCCGGCTCTTGGCGACCCCATGCACTATACAGTCCATGGAATTCTCCAGGCCAGAACACTGGAGTGGGTAGCCTTTCCCTTCTCCAGGGGATCTTCCCAACCCAGGGATCGAACCCAGGTCTCCCATATTGCAGGTGGATTCTTTATCAGCTGAGCCACCAGAGAAGCCCAAGAACACTGGAGGGGGCAGCCTATCCCTTTTTCAGAGGATCTTCCTGACCCAGGAATTGAACCAGGGTCTCCTGCATTACAGGCAGATTTTTTACCAACTAAGCTATCAGGGAAGCCCTCTCCCCCTTAGATCGGGGTATCATCTTAAAGTAACAAGAGATGGTGAAGGGACTTCACTAGTGGTCCAATAGCTAAGATTCCAGCTTCCAATACAACATGCCCGGATTTCATCCCTAGTCACAGAACTAGATTCCACATGCTGCAACTAAAGATCCCACGTGCTGCAATCAGAGCCAGTGTAGTCAAATAAAGAAAATAATTAAATAAACAATTTGAAAGGAGAAGAAAGGTTAATGAAAATAATCTGAGTTTGCTCCCAGAGAGAATAATCATACCAGAAAGAGTTGCTTAAGTTGGCACACGTGACTAAGCTTTAACCTGGACACACACACACACACACACACACACACACACACACACTGTCTTGCCCAGCACCTATGAAAGACTACACAGCAGGGTGATTAAGCGTGGGGGTCTGGGTCCGCATGGCCTGGATATGACTCCTGGGTCCAGTTTGCCAACTCTGACTTTGGGCCGTTTATTCTGCCTCCCTGCACCTCAGTTTCCTCATGTCGACCATGAATTGGCACTTGCCATGGGAGCTTGCCATCCACCTCTACAAGGATTAAATCATGTGCTGCTAGAGCTGGTGACCTCCAACACATCCTGAAGGAGTTCAGGGTGGAGAGCAGAAATGAGGCACTCTGTGCTTCCAGGAAACTGGCAGGACAGGTCTTCAAACAGGTATTCTCAAGAGTTGATTTTATGACCCCAATTCTTATAACTTTTCATATCTAGAAAAACACTAATCCTTCATGGTGACGACTGTTTCTCATGACTAGCAGAAGCTTCATGGAACCAGCGGAAACTTTCTAAAAAATAAACGTGCTTGATTGCATGTACTCCCCCTTTACCAAAATCACATATATACTGTCCTCCCCGGCCCCCCATGTCTTTGAAGCAGTTTCTCAGAGCAATCTGAGGTGCTGTCTCTTGGGCTGCAGTCCTCATATTGCCCCAAATAAAACTTAAGTTGCAACTCTCACGTTGTGCATGTTTTTAAGTTGACATTCATCTATAAAATGGGGGTCATAAGGGTTTTTCTCAGCATTTTTTTAAAGATTAAATGAGCTAATAAATATAAAGTACTGGATTGGCCAAAAAGTTTGTTTATGTTTTCCAACCCAAACAAATTTCTTGGCCAAGTGATACTTATATCAGTGTCTATAATAAGGGTTCAATAAGTGCTGGCTATCTTGATTGCTTTTAGTATTATTATATTATTACTTATATGTATTACCTACTGTTGGGGTTCATGGAAGAAGATATGATCAGCTACTGAAAAAAATTAAGAAATTACAATATCTCTACATAACCAAGTAGTATGGATTAAAATTTGTATCCCTGCCACATAAATAATGAATCATAAGTGATAAAGACGATATAAAACAGATCAAAAGACAGGTTTTTAAAAATACAACAGAATGGCACCAATTTTAAAATTTTAATAGACTGGACCACATTCTGAAAAAAATATGAATTACCTATAGTAGCTCAAGAAGTATGCCAGGCAGAAAGGAAGTACTTCAACAGAAGCTGAAAAATTCATCAAAGAATTACCTCAAAAAAGGTCTATGACCAGATGATTTAATTAGTACATTTTTTCTAACTTATCTCAAGGGACAATGCCAGAATGTGTAACTCTAACAGGACTCGGAAAATGTTCCCCAATTCACTGGAAAACTGCTACCTATAATATGCAACCCTTCAACAAATAAAACTAAAGGCTAATATTTTTCTTTAAAGCTTTGTTACTCCAGGATTTTTTAGTGCCTCTGCTACGCTGTGAAATTACAATAGGAGGACTGCAGGAAGCAGTGTTGTTCTGCAATTCAAAGATTTCTTCCTGACTCCCCCAGAGCCTTCTGATGGTCATGCAGAACTACAGGGGAACCTCGCAAGTGCTTGTGTCTGTGCTAAGTCACTTTGGTCATATCCAACGTTTTGCAACCCTATGGACTGTAGCCCACCTGGTTCCTCCATCCATGGGATTCTCCTGGCAAGAATACTGGAGTGGGTTGCCATGCCCACCTCCAGGAGACCTTCCCAACCCAGGGACCAAACCTGCAGCTTTTATGTCTCATTGGCAGGCGGGTTCTTTACCACTAGCGCTGCCTGCAAAGCCCACATGGAAACCTTAAGTCACCTAATCAGAAGATTAAGATGGTCTGGGAGACAAGGATATACCAAAAACATACATAGAGGAAAAGGCATTCACAAGAGATACACAGAGGAAAAGAGACAGTATACAAAATTGCCCCCAAAATACTAGCAAGGCTGAGGCTCAAAGCAAGATAGTCTGCTGGTGAAAATGTAAAGTGATTCAACTTATCCAGGAAGCAACTGGCCAAACGTATTAATATTTAGAACCTAAAATGCACATACTCTTTGACCCAATCATTCAACTTGTATCAGTCCATCCTGAAGAACTGAAAATGAATATATAGATTTACATACAGGGATGTACTTCATAGAATTATTAATAGCCAACAAAACAGGAACCAATCTAAATTATTAAAAAACAGATTATGGCACATTCATATGATTAATTATGCAACAATTAAAAGCAGGGCTTTGCAAAAAATAAATGACATGCATATGTATATTTATATGTATATGTATTATTTTTTAGGGAAAAAAGGCAGAACAAAATACAATATACAATCTTAAGTATATTTCAAAAATGTGTGTACATGAGAAAAACTACTGGAAGAATATAGACCAAAACCTTAATGTGATCTCTGGATGGTGGAATTCTGAGTGAATATTTTTAAATACACTTCTTATATCATCTATCTGCACTAAGAATGGATTACTTTTATAATAGGCAAAAAAAAAAAAAAAAACCCACGATAAAATTCAAATAACCATTGCACCTGGATATATAATTCTAAGAGTGAAAAGGGGTAAAAAAACAAACAAACAAAAAAAAGTCTCCATTTACTAAGGACAAAAACATTCCCAACACTGAGCACAGAATTCTATGTTCCCAAACGTGAATCTCACGCCGGTGCACTTGAAAGCAGGAAGAGAGAAAGCAAACCAACCAAATCCCTCAAAAGACAGGCTGAGCTGCTTCTCCGGGTTTTCGACACACCATTATCGCGAGGGGAACTCGGCACCCATTTTTTAAAGTGCAGCTGTTTTCATATCTCCCTTGGTTCGAAGAACATCCACATGGAGAGACAGGCTTTACAGGGGAGGTTGAGCGAGTGTGATAGTTACACGCGCGTGTATGCACACGCATCCTTTCTCTCTCACACACACACACACACAAATCCACACAATCGTGTCGTCCCAAGCAGACAACTCCCAAGCGAGTTCTGCGGGTGCAGCCGCACCCCATCCCCGAGCCGCTGGTACCTGTTCGCCGTGCGCGGGGGTAGGGTCGCCGAGCTCCGGAGCGTCCTCGGAGCAGCGGGGCTGCTGTGGGTGGCCTCCCTGCTTTCTTCCACCAAGAACCTGCACAACCGTGAAGAAAACTAAGTTGAGGAGCAGTTGGCTGCCGGGCTCGGCATCGCGCTTGCAGTCGGGCGGCCAGGGCATCCTAGCGCGCCCTGGCTCACCCGCAGCTTCCCAACCCCGGAGTTTGAAGCAGCTCAGGGCGGGAAGGAAAAGAAGTGAGAGCTCGGGTGACCCGACGGCAGGTCCGGCCCCGCAGCTCCCTCGCCACCCTGGCCGGTTCCCCTCCGCCCTAGTCTGTGTCCAGTCGGTGCTAGGGTCGCCCCTGCGACACCTCCCACTCATCCTGCGCTGCCTCCCGGACTCCCCCGTCCCACCCCACCCGCAAGCCGCCGCTGCCCGTCGACTAGTCCTCGCAGCCGGCCAAAGTCTGCGCGCCCGAGAGGAGCGGCTAGAGTCCCCCGGTGCGCGGCCCGCGGGGCGGCCCGAGCGCGGCGGACGAGTGGGTTACCTGGAACGGGCGGGCGCGTCGGTCCAGCACCAGAGCAGGCGAAGCAGCAGCAGCAGCAGCAGGCTGGTGAGTAGGGCGAACAGTGCGCCCCCCGGCCGCATCCTGAACCACCGGCGCGGTCGGCGCCACCGCCGCTGCTGCCCCGGCGAAGCACAGCCCGGGCGGCCCCGACTCGCGGTACCCGCCGCTGCCGCCGCGGCCGCAGCCACGCACACCTCCAGCGTTCAGGGCGGCGCGGAGGGGCGGCGGGGGCGCGCGCCGCGGGCCCGCACTCTCAGGCGCCAAGCGCCGGGCCCGCCCGGCGTCTGCGGGCGGAGGTGGCAGCCACGTCCCGGCCCGCCCCCGGCTCCCGCCCAGCCCGGATCACTGTCGTCGCCCGGCGCTCGGCTGGCGGTGAAGTGGCGCCCGGCTCGCCTCCTCCTCTCCCGAAGGCGCTCCGAGCTGCTGCGGGCGCTGGTCGCCGCCGCCGCCGCCGCTGCTTCTGCAGCCGCCGCGCGGGGTCACCTGAAGGTTGGGGCTCAGGAGCTGGACGCCTCGCTGATTGGGCTCCAACTTTTGTGCGCCCTCACCTGCCCCCGAGCGGTCGTGCGCTCTTCCCCGAAGCCCACGCAGCCCACCCGGGCTGACCACACCTGGCTCTGCGCCCCTGCGGAGGAGGGTTGCGGTTCCGAGAGGCAGAAGAGGAGACAGGAAAGGACCCACTTCAAAAACTTTGCAAACAGTGCAGTCGCTCTGCGGGATCGTCCCACGCGGAGAGGCTGCTGGGCACTTGAGAGGAGCCTCCGAGTGTTTGAAGGCAGATTCAGATGCACGGCGAATGGATTTCCAGGGACCAGCCAATCTTTAGGGATCGGGCAAACTACCTACTGCAGGCCGAATTCTTCCCCGGCCCGTTTTTGTGAATAGTTTCATTGGAACACCTTTCTGCTCATTCCTCTATATTATCTGTGTGTGACTGCATGGAGCTTTTGCGCTTCAAAGGCAGAACTGAGTCGTGGTCCCAGAGATCACACAGCCCACAGAGCCTAAACTATTGACTACCTGGCCTTTTTCAGAAAAAGTTGGCAGATTCCCGCTCTGATTAAGATTGGGCTGGACATGGTTAGCATGTTATTGATCAGTTAGTATATCGTGTACTAGAGGATGATCTCCTGACAATGTGAGATAGGATGGTTTCTCAGTTATTTATTAAGGGCAGACCATTAATTACTCTTTAGGCCCTAAACTATCCTGTCTGCACGTGCCCCCAAGCCGTACTTTGCAACCTCCCTAGGTTTTGCTCCTGATGCCAAACTGTCTCTCTTTTTTCAACTTTTTATTTTGTATTGGAGTATAGCCAATTAACAATGTTGTGATAATTTCAGGTGGACAGCCATACATATACATGTATCCAGTTCTCCAAACTCCCCTCCTGTCCAGGCCGCCCTGACTCTGAACTCTAGGAACATCTTATAAACCATAACTCCCATAGTGGTTATACAGGGGCTTAATGGACTATTCTCTACTATTCAGTCTGCTTCTATATATATTGAGATTTTTCCCAAAAGCAACTCTTGGTCTCTACCATCCTGTGAAGACCTTGATAAAGGTGCTTTCAGAGGTTTTAGTGCATTAACTTTCCCAAAAAACAAAAATATATTTCAACTGGACTCTCCTAGAGGCATAAGGTCTTAACCTGAAAAACCAATGTGAGAGCCTCTAAGAAGCCAGTAGCCCAGACAGCTCAATAAAGCTGCCGCCAGTGATTTCATCACAGGAGAAATCTCAACATATATCAAGAAGAGAAATGCAAGGCTGCCTACTTCCTCTCTACTAATTCTGCATTTACTCCAATTAAAAATCCTTGGGTGAAAACACACCAGAACTTTGCACATAATAGTTGATCAATAAATGTTTGGTCAACATATAAAACACCTCATGCTTTTTTCATGTTTTTCTTAAGGAGAAAAAGAAAAAAATCTGAAGATGAATGTGACTATTAATAGAAGCAGGATTTCCTTCCATAGACCCCTATTGCTGTTAAAATATGTACTGATCAATAAAGAAAAAGTTGCTACTTTGATTTAAGACTGACATCTTAGGGATCTTCAGGGATCTAGCTGCTTATCTGAGGATGATACGATAAAATAATGCTATCTTCGGATAGTGCTAGAATAATAATCCAATTCTATGTGTTTGAAAATTCATGCATTATTAGATAAGTACAGTAGGGCACAATTAAGTTGAAAATGGAAAAGTTGTCTGGATTTGGAAGATAGTCTGAATTTTCTTTGTTTTAGAGCAGAATTGTGCAGACAGCTCACACTGACGATGGTTTCCAGAAAAAAGTAAAGGGCATTATTGTATCAGCCAGGAAGCTGCAATTTCACCTAATTTACTAAAGTTTAATATTTCAGCACAGCTGGGCTCAAGGCAACAGCAGAAGAGTCAGCCTTGCACTGGGCTCCCTAAACAGGCTTGCTGCAAATAAAGTTACTTTTTATCAAGCCAATGGCTATCAGCAGGGGACTCACAAAAGCCCATTTTAATTGGAAAACCAAGTGTAAATTTGCAATGGGAATTCTGAACCAAGTGTTAAAATTGACAGTAGGGATCTTTACCACCAGGTTTGTAATTGAAGATTTTGGTTGGTAAAATCTGAATTATCTTGCTTATCCTTGAGAGATCAAAGAACCTGACAAAAACATGATTCCTTAAATATTATCAGTCATAGAACCAATACTGGGAGAATGTACATTTGGTGACAACAGTCGCAGGTTTGACCAGCAGCCTCAAAGATCCAAACCCTTAGAAACTCAAGGTGATTTGCAGAAGCCCAGGCTGATGCATGAACCTATCTTCCTCTCCCAGTTTACTCAGCATCTGCCTCCCATTTTGCCTTTGTTATTTTTTTATTCATCATTACAAGTGCCTTTAAGTTCATCAAATAACTTATAAAAATGATGGGGGAGTTTTGATTTATAAAAAATGTCCAAGTCATTGAAAATCTTTTTGGAAGTTGGTGTTTCTCATTTTGGGGTGTAGAGTTTTAAGTATTTCCCTCTGCATGTATTTGAGGATTCATGAAAAATCCCAACTATCAAGTGTCTATTACATTTACTGGAATACACAAGTGGAAACTTTCAATAGAGGGGAAGGAAAGAGTGCCTTGAGAAACAGAAAATTGATGTGGCAAAGAATTTTTCCTTCATTTGGGTGACATTTTTATCTCCCTGACTAGAAAAGATGGTTTCTGATGTCTTCAGGCTGCTTGATTGGTTTTAGTAATTTTAGAGATTTGTGAGGACTGCAGGACAATGGCACATTCATAAATATTAAACTACTCCTTGGGGGAGGGAATTCATAAGGATAGCAAGGTTATATATTTTCAACAAATCAGAGGATATAAATAAAAGTAGAAATAACTTTAAGAAGTCAACAACTTTGTGGAGGGAGCTATATTTTCAAATATATTTTATTGAAGATTTTTCCTATTACTAATTGAATATTTTAAATATCAAAGCAATAAACTTTAAAGATAAGAATACTTAGGATGATATACAAATGCCATTTAGGTTTATATATATATATATATGAAAAGCAATTTGTAGTACAACTAAAACTACCCCCTGAAAAGTTATTATTCACAGTAAAAAGTAGAACTTAATATAAAAAAAACTAAACTTCTAAAAATTGTTTCCCTGAAATCCACTTAAAAGGTCATATGTGCATCTGCATGTTAGTCACTCAGTTGCGTCCAACTCTTTGCGACCCCATGGACTATAGCTGGCCAGGCTCCTCTGTCCGTGGAATTCTCCAGCAAGAATACTGAAGTGAATTGCCATTCCCTTCTCCAGTAAAAGGTCATAAAGGACCAAAAACAGAGAGATGAAACTCTGCATTTATCCTGAAAATATAAAATGGCCACAATCCCATTCCATGAGCCTCTAAGAATGACTGCTAAAGATGAACTAATTGGACAAAAATACTAAGTTCAAGACTCAACTCCTCTATTTACGACTTAGATTTGTGGAAGAGAAATGGAGAAGTTTTTGAAGGTTCTGCTACTACTCAATTTGGACGAAGAAAGTCTGGGAGTAGGACCCAACAAAAATGAGTAGCCAATAGTGGGTATGACCAGGGCTACTGAGTTAAAAGAGAGATGGTGACCAGTATTTCTGCTTTCATTGAATACAGCTTTCTAGTCATTACATCTAGGAATGATGACCTAGAGTCAGTGATAATCTTTTTTTTTTAAGTCTTTATTGAATTTGTTGCAATATTGCTTCTGTTTTATGTTTATGGCTTTTTGGCCATGAGGCAAGTGGTATCTTAGCTCCTTAACCAGGGATGAAACCCACACTCCCTGCACTGGAAGGTGAAATCTTAACCACTGGACCACCAGGAAGTCCCTGCTGCTGCTGCTGCTGCTAAGTCACTTCAGTCGTGTCCAACTCTGTGTGACCCCATAGACGGCAGCCCACCAGGCTCCCCCGTCCCTGGGATTCTCCAGGCAAGAACACTGGAGTGGGTTGCCATTTCTTCTCCAATGCATGAAAGTGAAAAGTGAAAGTGAAGTCGCTCAGTCATGTCCGACTCTTAGCGACCCCATGGACGGCAGCCTACCAGGTTCCTCCATCCATGGGATTTTCCAGGCAAGAGTACTGCAGTGGGGTGCCATTGCCTTCTCTGAGGAAGTCCCTAGGTAGAGCTAATCTTAAAGAGATGATGCAAAAGAATTTTCTAGCTAATGATTAAAATCACTTTACTAAAGAAAAAAGAATATCTATTCAATAGATAAATGGTTCTTGAAACACATTATCCTGCCTAGTTTCAGCGTTTGTAAAGCTGGGTAGAACTCCAGTAATTTGAACAGAATTGGAGGGTGAATATTATATGTGCTAAACCAGTCATATTTCTCTCCTCAGTTTCTCTTCTCTACCTCTACATTCCATAAAACCTAAACTACAAGCAGATAAATAATGAAACAAAAATATCCCATAGCAAGCCTTTAACAAAAAACTAAATTTTGACAACTAGGCAAATAAAAAGGAAGAACTACCGAAGATTTTCACGATGTTCCTGGCAAGTAGCAGAAAGAAACAGGCATAATTTATTTCAAAGATGAGTAAGCAGAAAAAATCATGCAAAAGTTCTGCAAAATATAAGATGAATGAAAAGCAATGTAACCAATAGAAAAGCAAATGAAGAATACATGTTGGAAAGACTTGCTATAGAAAACAGCAGAGTATTTAAGCAAGGATCACTTTGTACTCCCCAGAAAAATGAAATATAATGTAAGCACCATGAAAGCAGAACCCAAAAAAGAATTAAGAATTGAAAGACAAGATAGCAAGGGATTAGGAGGGAAAGCAAGCTGATGACAGTAAGAAAACAAAAGCAAAAAACCATTGCAGAACTTAGAAATACCCTTGGAAGACGGGGAAGAGAATTTAGGTGCAAAAATCTGAATTAGTGTCACAGAGATTAAGCTGATGACAATTGTAGAAAATACAACAGAAAGGGGCAAAACAAAACAAGACTGAACCAAAGTAACAGACATTGATAACAAGAAAAAAACAGGAGCTATAAGAGTTAAAGCATGCTAACTCCTTGTCTTATTTGGAAGATCAGTAGAAATGGTAATTACTTTTATATGTTGTTAAGTCAAATATGCACTATTTATTTTATTTTATGTTATGTTCCAACAACACAAGAGATGACTCTACACATGGACATCACTAGATGGTCAATACTGAAATCAGATGGATTATATTCTTTGCAGGCAAAAATGGAGCAGCTCTATACAGTCAGCAAAAACAAGACCTGGAGCTGACTATAGCTCAGATCATGAGCTTCTTATTGCAAAATTCAGACTTGAATTGAAGAAAATAGAGAAAAACACTAAGCCATTCAGTTCTGACCTAAATCAAAATCCCTATGATTTTAAAGTAGAAGTGACAAAAAAAAAACAAACAAAAAAAAAAGTAGAAGTGACAAATAGATTCAAGGGATTAGATCTGATATACAGAGAACCTGAAGAACTATGGATGGAGGTTCGTGACACTGTACAGGAGGCAGTGATCAAAAACATCCCCAAGAAAAAGAAATGAAAAGAGGCAAAACAGTTGTTTCAGAGGTTTTACAAATAGCTGTGAAAATAAGAGAAGCAAAAGGCAAAAGAGGAAAGGAAAGCTATACCCATTTGGATGCAGAGTTCCAGAGAATAGCAAGGAAAGATAAGAAATCCTTACTAAGTGAACAATGAAAAAATAAAATAAAATGAAGGAAAACAATAGAATGGGAAAGACCAGAGATCTCCTCAAGAAAATTAGAGATACCAAGGGAACGTTGCATCCAAAGATGGGTACAATAAAGAACAGAAATGGCAAGGACCTAACAGAAGCAGAAGATATTAAGAAGAGGTGGCACGAATACACAGAAGAACTATAAAAAGAAGATTTTAATGACTCAGATAACCATGATGGTGTGATCACTCACCTAGAGCCAGACATCCTGGAGTGTGAAGTCAAGTGGGCCTTAGGAAGCATCACTACGAACAAAGCTAGTGGAGGTTTTGGAATTCCAGCTGAGCTATTTCAAACCCTAAAAAATGATGCTGTTAAAGTGCTGCTGCACTCAATATGCCAGCAAATTTGGAAAACTCAACAGTTGCCATAGGACTGGAAAAGTTCAATTTTCATTCCAATCCCAAAGAAAGGCAATGCCAAAGAATGTTCAAACTACTGCACAATTGTACTCATTTCACATGCTAGCAAGCAATGCTCAAAATCTTCCAAGCTAGGCTCCAATAGTTTGTGAACCAAGAACTTTCAGATGTTCAAGTTGGATTTGGAAAAGGCAGCAGAACCAGAGATCAAATTGCCAGCATCCACTGAATCACAGGAAAAGCAAGAGAATTCCAGATAAACATCTACTTCTGCTTCATTGACTACACCAAAGCCTTTGATTGTGTGGATCACAACAAACTGTGGAAAATTCTTAAAGATGTGGGAATACCGGACCAAAGGAAATGGCAACCCACTCCAGTATTCTCGTCTGGAGAATCCCATAGACGGAGGAGCCTGGTAGGTCCACGACTCGCAAAGAGTCAGACACAACTGAGTGAGTTCACTTCACTTCACTTATCTACCTCCTGAGAAACCTACATGCAGGTCAAGAAGCAGCAGTTAGAACCGTATATGGAACAACAGACTGGTTCAGAACTGGGAAAGGAGTACCTCAAGGCTATATATTGTCACCATGCTTATTTAACTTATATGCAGAGTACATCATGCAAAATGCCAGACTGGATGAAGCACAAGCTGGAATCAAGATTTCAGGGAGAAATATCAGTAACCTCAGATGTGCAGATGACATCACCCTTACCACAGAAGCAAAGAGGAACTATAGAGCCTCTTGATGAAGGTGAAAAAGGACATGAGTTTGAGCAAGCTCTGGGAGATAGTGAAGGATAGGGAACGCTGGCGTGAAGCAGTCCATGGGGTTGCAAAGTTGGACACAGGTGACTAACTGAACAACAATGTTATGTCATATTTTTGGAAGCACCATGCAGTATGTGGGATCTTAGTTCCCAGACCAGGAATGGAACCCAAGCCCCCTGCATTGGAGGGTAGAGTCTTACACTGGACTTCTAAGGAAGTCCCTGCACTGTTTAAATGTTAAGACATCCAGTGTCATACATGAGGTGATGGGTGTGTTAATTAATTCAATTGTGGGGATTCTTTCACAGTGCAAAATATATTAAAAATCATCACATTGTACACTTTAAATGTATCACAACATTGTCAATTATACCTCAATAAAGCTGAAAAAAATCCATTATAAAGTAAAAACACTCTTAAACCAGTGGAGGAGAAAAGAAAATAGAGAAAAATCAACCCACTCAACAGAAGACAGGAAAAGAATGTGGGGGAAAGTAAGTAAAAGTAAAAAATGAAGCACAAAAGAAGATGGTATAAATGCAAACATATCAGTCTTTAAATTAGATATATGTAAACTAAAGATAAAAAACAGAAATTCACAGATTAGGTAAAAATAAAATGACACAGAAAAGATGAAAGTAACAGTATGTAAAATTATGTGCAAAGGAAATACTAACCAAAAGAAAAATTAAAAATATCAGACAAAACAGACACGAAGGTAGGAAGTATTTTTAGAAATAAAATCATTTCAGAATAAAAGGTAGGCTATTGTAAATAGAATAATAACTCTCTAGGTACAGATAAAAATCCTGAATCTAAACAGCAACATAACCTCAAACTATACAAATTTGATACAGTCAACACATCTTTCTCTCAGGGAGACAAAAAATGAGGGGAAAAAATGGATTGAAAACACAATTCAGAAAAAAAAACAACACATTCTTCTCAAGCCAACTCAGACTACCTCTAAAAACTGGCCATGTTCTACTCCATAATGCAAGTTCTGACAGACTCTACAGAATGGATATTACACAGATCTTATTCTCTGATTGCAAACCAGGAAAATCAGAAACCAATAACAGAAAGACTATAAAACTGCCCCTACATTTAAACACACTTGCAAATATTAATAATACATAGGTCAAAGAATCATCTTAAAATTTCAAAATATTTAGACAAAATCAGTAAAAAGCCAACACACCAAATTGTGGGATGTAGTACTGTTTACAGTAGCCAAGACACAGAAGCAACCTAAAAATCCATCAAAAAAGAAGTGGATAAAGAAGATGTGGTACATATATACAATGGAATATTACTCAGCCTTTAAAAAGAATGAAATAATGCCATTTGCAGCAATGTGGATGAACCTAGAGACTGTCATACTGAATGAAGTAAGTCAGAGAGAGATGGAGAAATATGGAATGATATCCCTTATATGTGGAATCTAAAAAGAAGTGATTCAAATAAACTTATTTACAAAACAGAAAAAAACTCACAGACTTAGAGAACAAACTTATGGTTGTTGGGGAAAAGGATGGGGGGAAGGTAGAGTCAGGGAGTTTGGGATCAACATGTACATACTGCTATATTTAAAGTGGATGACCAACAAGGTCCTACTGTATAGCACAGGAAACTTTACTCAATATTATTTGGCAGCCTGGATGGGAAGGGAATTTGGGGGAGAATGGACACATGTATATGTATGACCAAGTCCCTTTGATGTCCACCTGAAACTATCACAACATAGTTAATTGTCTGTTCTTCAATATGGAGGCTTCCTTGGTGGCTCAGACAGTAAAGAATCCACCTGCAATGCAGGAGACCTGGGTTAGATTCCTGGGTCAGGAAGATCCCCTGGAGAAGGGATGGCAACTCAGTGCAGTATTCCTGCCTGGAGAATCCCATGAAAAAAACAGTTTGGTGGACTACAGTCCATGGGGTCACTCTGGGCTGTAGTGAAAGCAGGGAAATGTACAGCCTTAAATGTACACATTCAAAAGTAAAAAATGAAAAACCAATGAGTTTAGCATCCAAGTTAGGATGTTGGAAAGACTGATACTGAAACTAAAGCTCCAATATTTGGCCACCTGATGAGAAAAGCTGACTCACTGAGAAAGACCCTGATGCTGGGAAAGACTGAAGGCAAAAAGAGAAGGGGGCAGCAGAGGATGAGATGTTGGATGGCATCACTGACTCAATGGACATGAGTTTGAGCAAACTGCAGGAGATAGTGAAGGACAGGGAAGCCTGGTGTGCTACAGTCCATGGGGTCACAAAGAGTCAGATATGACCTAATGACTGAACAACAAGAAGATGCTGGGAAAAACAAAGCAGGGTAGATGAAAAGAATATGAAATATACCCCGATATGGTGAAAATTGGTGGATCAATCAAAGGAACCTAGTCTCCAAATAATACTTTATCTCAGCCCAGATCCTTCTCCTCAATTTCCAAAAGTAAAGCTGGGGCAGGAGCTTCTGTGCAGCTAGTTTGTTTAATACTAAATCCCTGGAATCAGGAGTGAGAAACTGGGGAAAGTAAGGCAGAGGCGAGAAAGCCAGTGTAAAAATACATCGCTGATGGGGGATCCCATGGATGTAGGTATCATCATGCCAAGGATTTTCCAATGAGCCTCATAGAATGTCTCAGTACAGTAGTCCCTCAGTACCCAAGGGATATTGTTTCCAGGACCTCCACAGCTACCAAAATCTGCAGATGTTCAAGTCCCTTATACAGATCAGTTTTCAATACATGAATCCACAGGTGCAGACCCCCGAGTGAACTGTCCACCTGTTGCACCATGCATTTTCAGGTGGCACAGAATGAGTGACAAATGCCCTGCCATGATACCCAGACACCATTGGATTTCACATTACAGGAGAGTGCTCCTTTATGAATAAATTCCCCCCTCTTCAATTGTATATTCTTCCCTGTCTGCTATAGCATGTTCAAGATCCACTCCCAAATGTGCTCCCTTGGCTTCTGCCAGTAGTTATTGCAATTTGTTTGATATATAAAGTACTGCCTGTATTTTCTTGCTTAAGCCATGCTGTGACCTGTAACATCCACTGGATCATCAAAAAAGCAAGAGAGTTCCAGAAAAACATCTATTTCTGCTTTATTTACTATGCCAAAACCTTTGACTGTGTGGATCACAAAGAACTGTGGAAAATTCTGAAAGAGATGGGAATACCAGACCACCTGACCTGCCTCTTGAGAAATCTATATGCAGGTCATGAAGCAACACTTAGAACTGGACATGGAACAATAGACTGGTTCCAAATCAGGAAAGGAGTATATCAAGGCTGTATGTTGTCACCCTGCTTATTTAACTTATATGCAGAATACATCATGAGAAATGCCGGCCTGGAGTAAGCACAAGCTGGAATCAAGATTGCCGGGAGAAATACCAATAACCTCAGATATGCAGATGATACCACTCTTATGGCAGAAAGTGAAGAAGAACTAAAGAGCCTCTTGAAAGTGAAAGAGGAAAATAAAAAGTTTGCTCAAAGCTCAATATTCAGAAAGCTAAGATCATGCAATCAGGACCCATCACTTCATGGTAAATAGATGGGTAAACAGTGGAAACAGTGGCTGACTTTATTTTGGGGGGCTCCCAAAATCACTGCAGATGGTGACTGCAGCCATGAAATTAAAAGACACTTACTCCTTGGAAGAAAAGCTATGACCAATCTAGATAGCATATTAATAAGCAGAGACATTACTTTGCCAACAAAGGTCCATCTAGTCAAGGCTATGGTGTTTCCAGTAGTCATGTATGGGATGTGAGAGTTGGACTATAAAGAAAGCTGAGCGCAGAAGAATTGATGCTTTTGAACTGTGGTGTTGGAGAAGACTCTTGAGAGTCCCTTGGACTGCAAGGAGATCCAACGAGTCCATCCTAAAGGAGATCAGTCCTGGGTGTTCATTGGAAGGACTGATGTTGAAACTGAAGCTTCAATACTTTGGCCACCTGATGGGAAGAGTTGACTCATTGGAAAAGACCCTGATGCTGGGAAAGATTGAGGGCAGGAGGAGAAGTGGATGAGAGAGGATGAGATGGTTGGATGGCATCACCGACTCAATGGACATGAGTTTGGGTAAACTCTGGGAGTTGGTGATGGACAGGAAGGCCTGGCATGTTGCGGTTCATGGGGTCACAAAGAGTCAGACACAATTGAGCAACTGAACTGAACTGAGCACCATAAGGAATGATCCCAACATTGACACAATGAAGATTCCGTGTGCCACAACTAAGACCTGACGCAGCCTAATAAAAATGAATATAAAAGAATAAAACAATTCATAATTTAAAAAGAGATTCTCAGGATATCATCCAAATGTCCCATGACAGATCTCAACATCCTACTCCTTTCCTATCGTGATTGTGGTATCTGCACAGGAAGCCTGTCAAGGCTATATACATCAATCCTCTTTGTAGCTCATGTTACAATTCAATCATGGGCCAAAATGTTTGGCAGCCAACGTCATGACATCTTCTTTAAATCCTGCCATGGCGGTCTTCTAGTTTTCACAGTCTGCACCGAGTTGATAATTAGCTCCTAAAGCATTAAGCCAAACCAGGTAATCTGACCCATGTCATTACCATTGCCACATACTATACAAAGGCTTTATCCATCTCTTAAACGAAAGCTTCATTTTCAATGCACTTTGCTCCAAACAGTGAGAGTCTGGGTAACTGTGATGTCAAGGGTGCTCTCCACTCCACCTACCACCAGCAATGTGTCCTTGCTACTGTCTGACTCTTAAGGGGATCACACTTTCTTGGGGCACTTCTGACACCACCTCTTGACCTGCCTACCACCTCGCCCACCCCCAAGGAAAGCCTCACTCAAAGGCTCCCAAGTACAAAGTTTATTTAAGAAGTGACCCCAGAAGCAGGACAAAGGGATGTGGAAAGAGAAATCATGATTTGGTCGGGCCATTCTATGGGAATCTGGGGAGCTTAATCCTGGCAGGCATCCCCTCAGAAACCATCTGAGGTACACCTGAGAATAGTTCATCTGAAGGCCAGGCAGGGGAGGTATTTATCCATCAGCTTGTGTGCCCATCTGTCAAGGGTCTTTCTGTTCATCTGCTATAGGATTTGGAGCAAGATACTTAGAGTCTTTATTGAATTTGTTAGAATATTGCTTCTGTTTTATGTCTTAGTTTTTCAGCCGTGAGGCATGTGGGATCTTAGCTTCCCGACCAGGGACTGAACCTGCACTGTCTGCAATGGAAGGCAAAGTCCTAACCACTGGACCACCAGGGAAGCCCTGATACTTGATCGGTTGTACCTCAATTTCCCCATATTTAAAATGGGGCTAAAACTAATAGTATCTACTATAATTAGAACAAAGTAGAATGCTTTTATAAATATTAAATGAACTATGTTATATCAAGAGGTAGGGACAACGCCAGGCACCTCATAAACACTATGTAAGTATTTATTACATTTTCAACAGCTGACATTGAAGCCAGAAGGCACCAGACCAACAGCTTTAAAATCCTGAGGCAAAATTATATCCAACCTAGAATTTTCTACCAAGTAAGAATGGAGAAACTGCCTAATTACCCTTCAGGAGGAGAATGATAAATATTTTGTCATTTACTCATTCAGCAATTAAAATGAATGAACAAGGCAACATACCATAAATCTGAAGAACTACATTAAAAGAACTGTTAGCACTGTATGATTCCAAGACTGTGACATTCTGGAAAAGGCAAAACTATAAAGACATTAAAAAGATCACTGGTTGCCAGGAGTTAGTGAGGAGGGAGGGATGAGCAGGCAGAGCACAGAGAATTTTTAGGGCAGTGAAAATACTCTGTGTGATACTATAATGATAGATATGTGTCGTTATACATTTGTCCAAATGCATAGATTGTACAACACCAAGTGTGAACCCTGATGTGAACTATGGACTGTGAGTGGTTTCAGTGTCAGTGTAGGTTCATCAGTTGTAACTAATGTACCATCCTGGGGGAGGATTTAACAATAGGGAGGCGGAGGGGGGTATATGGGAAATTTCCATACCTTCCTCTTAATTTTGCTCTCAACCTAAAAAAGCCTTCCCTACCCACTCCCGCCCCAATGTTGCATGTAGGATCTTAGTTCCCCAACCATGGATGGAACCTGCACTCCCTGCATTGGAAGGCAAAGTCTTAACCACTGGACCACCAGGGAAGTCCCTAAAAGCTTTTTTTAAAGTCTCTTAAAAATAAATATATACATGAAGGGTTTTTTTTTTAAAGAACTACTAGCATTTATTCTCATGATGGAAAGATGGTTCACCAAGAGAAAAATATAATTTTATTTATAATATTATGTAATCGCTGCAGGAAAGCCACAATCATCTTAGCCAAGGAAAATGAGGCATTTAATAAAATTTAGCAGTAGTTCCAAGATTTAAAAAAAATCCTCAGTAAAACAGGATTTGACAACAGCTTTTAAGAAAAAAATAGGAAAAAAAATCTTGAATCAAAAGGCAAACTCATCCCTCATTAATTGCTTAATAAAAACAGTTTTTGCTAATCAGGAATGAGGCAAGGTCTCAATAAATATTTGTTGAGTAAAATGCATCTGTCATCCTGCAGAGGTTCTTGACATCCCACTTGACTATTCAACATGCTAAAAAAAAATAAAAGTTAAAAACTTTGAAACTGGGACTTGCCTGGTGGTCCAGTTAAGAATCTCCCTTGCAATGCATGGGATATGGATTTGATCCTTGGCCTGGGAACTAAGATCCCATATGCCTTAACTACTGAAGCCTGCGCACCACAACTAAAGATTCTGTGCACCTCAAAGAAAGATCCTGAAGGATACAATGAAGATCCCACATGCTGCAACTAAGACCCGAAACAACCAAATAAATAAATATTAAAAACAAAAACTTTGAACCCAAATGGAGTCATATAAAAATACTCAACACTTTCATCCATAATTTAAAAATTTGTATCTAGTGCAAATTATCAATTGTTCTATTTTGATATTTAACACTCAAAATTAAGATTGATTTTGTAGCTATCTCTAAAACTAGAGAAGAGAAATTTGTAAAGTAAGTCTGATTTTATAGTCAGTAACAATTAACTAGAATGTTATTCCTCACTACTCATTTATATGATCAATTTGATCCCCACCTATATTCAGGTAGATTTTAGACTTAGTAGAAAATTTCTGGCTGTACTGGCACAAGTGATTCAACTTTTGTTTTCACAGGCAAATTAGAATTTTTAAAGGCATCTTTCTCTCAGACATGTCTCTAGAACATGGTCTTATAATTCAAAATTGAGGGAAAATATTTAGAAATGTTTTCTAAATATTTAGGTATGAATCAGGCATGAATTTCAACTAATTTCTTTCCTGCCTCATTTCTAGCATTCTTATCCTGCACTGTGATGAAGGGAATGTAGGGTTTCCTCCTCTTACACTACAGTTACATCCAGGATAAACCCATTGTAAACTGAAAACATCTTAAGTCAAAACTGCATCTGATAGGGAATTCCTTGGTGGTCCAATGCTTAAGACTCCATCCTTTCACTGCAAGGGAAACAGGTTCCATCCATGGTCAGAGAACTAAGATCCCACATGCTTCATGGTGCAGCCAAAATATAAATAGAAAAACCTGATATCCCTAACTTATCAAACACCATAGCTTAGCCTCACCTAATTTGCCCATGTTCAGAACACTTGGATTAGCCTGCAGGTGGGCAACATGATCTAGCTCAAAGCCCATTTTACAATAAAGTACAGAATATCTCATGTAACTGATTGAATATGAAAGTGAAAAACAAAATGGTTGTCTGAGTCCAGAGTAGTTCTCAGTGTATCAGCTGTTTACTGTTGTGATCGCATGGCTGACAAGAAGCACTGCCCAGCATCACAAGAGAATATCTACCATGTGTGCTTAGCCCAGGAAAAACAATAAAAATACAGAATTCAAAGGTTTTGTACCATTGTAAAGTCAAAAACCTTAAACAAACCGTTATAAGTCTAGAACTGTCTGTACTCACGATGCTTTTGTGAAGTGTGAGATGAAACAGCTTAGCTGCAGCGCCTTTGCACCAGAAATGCTGTTCCCTCCACCAGAAAAGCTCTTGCTCCCAATATGCCCATGACAGACTCCCTCTTCCTTTGACCTGACCAATTTTACCTTAATAAAATAAGCACTAACCCTGTATTCCAGTTGACCAACATTTTTATCTCCTTTGTTTGCTTTATGTTTTCCACAGCATTGCTCACCATTATATACATTATGTCAGTTCGTTTCAGTTCAGTCGCTCAGTCGTGTCTGACTCTTTGCGACCCCATGAACCACAGCAAGCCAGGCCTCCCTGTCTATCACCAACTCCCGGAGTGCACCCAAACCCATGTCCATTGAGTCGGTGATGCCATCTAACCATTTCATCCTCTGTCGTCCCCTTCTCCTCCTGCCCTCAATCTTTCCCAGCATCAGGGTCTTTTCAAATGAGTCAGCTCTTCACATCAGGTGGCCAAAGTATTGAAGCTTCAGTTTCAACATCAGTCCTTCCAGTGAACACCCAGGACTAATCTCCTTTAGGATGGACTGGTTGGCTCTCCTTGAAGTCCAAGGGACTCTCAAGAGTCTTCTCCAACACCACAGTTCAAAAGCATCAATTCTTTGTGTAGATTTGACTGTGTAGATCACAACAAACTGTGGAAAATTCTTCAAGAGATGGGAATATCAGACCACCTTACCTGCCTCCTGAGAAATCTGTATGTAGGACAAGAAACAATAGTTAGAATCGGACATGGAACAGTTCAGTTCAGTTCAGTCACTCAGTCATGTCCGCCTCTTTGCAACCCCATGAATCACAGCAAGCCAGGCCTCCCTGTCCATCACCAACTCCCAGAGTTTACTCAAACTCATGTCCATCGAGTCAGTAATGCCATCCAGCCATCTCATCCTCTGTCGTCCCCTTCTCCTCCTGCCCTCAATCCCTCCCAGCATCAGGGTCTTTTCAATGAGTCAACTCTTCACATGAGGTGGCCAAAGTACTGGAGTTTCAGCTTCAGCATCAGTCCTTCCAATGAACACCCAGGACTGATCTCCTTTACGATGAACTGGTTGGATCTCCTTGCAGTCCAAGGGACATGGAACAACAGACTGGGAAAAGTAGTACGCCAAATTGGGAAAGGAGTACGTCAAGGCTGTATTTTGTCACCCTGTTTATTTAACTTTATGAAGAGTACATCATGGGAAATGCCAGGCTGGATGAAGCACAAGGTGGAATCAAGATTTCCAGGAAAAATATCAATAACCTCAGATACGCAGATGACACCACCATTATGGCAGAAAGTGAAGAAAAACCAAACAGCCTTTTGATGAAAGTGAAAGAGGAGAGTGAAAAAGTTGGCTTAAAGCTCAACATTCAGAAAACTAAGATCATGGCATCCAGTCCCATCACTTCATGGCAAATAGATGGGGAAACAATGGAAACAGTGACAGACTTTATTTTGGGGGGGGCTCCAAAATCACTGCAGATGGTGATTGCAGCCATGAAATTAAAAGACACTTACTCCTTGGAAGGAAAGTTATGACCAACTTAGACAGCATATTAAAAGGCAGAGACATTACTTTGCCAACAAAAGTCCGTCTAGTCAAGGCTATGGTTTTTCCAGTGGTCATGTATGGATGTGAGAGTTGGACTATAAGGAAGGCTGAGCGCAGAAGAATTGATGCTTTTGAATTGTGGTGTTGGAGAAGATTCTTGAGAGTCCCTTGGACTACAGGAGATCCAACTAGTCCATCCTAAAGGAAATCAGTCCTGGGTGTTCATTGGAAGGACTGTTGTTGAAGCTGAAACTCCAGTACTTTGGCTACCTGATGTGAAGAGCTGACTCATTGGAAAAGACCCTGATGCTGGGAGGGATTGGGGGCAGGAGGAAAAGGGGACAACAGAGGATGAGATGGTTGGATGGCATCACCAACTCTATGGATATGAGTTTGGGTAAACTCCGGGAGTTGTGATGGACAGGGAGGCCTGGTGTGTTGTGGTTCATGGGGTCGCAAAGAGTCATACACGACTAAGCGACTTAACTGAACTGAACTGTAGCCTACCACACTCCTCTGACCATGGGATTTTCCAGGCAAGAGTACTGCAGTGGGTTGCCATTTCCTTCTCCAGAGGATCTTCCCGACCCAGGGATTGAACCGGGGTCTCCTGCATTATAAGCAGACGCCTTACCGTCTGAGCTACCAGGGAAGTACAGAATCAGTTATACATATATCTACTCTTTTTTAGATTCTTTTCCCATATAGGTCATTACAGAGTAATGAGTAGAATTCCCTGTGCTATACACTAGGTCCTATTTAGTTATTTAATTTATACACAGTGGTATCTATATGTCCATCTAAATCTCCCAATTTATCCCTCCCCCCCTCAACCCAGGTAACCATAAGTTTATTTTCTACATCCATAACACTAGTTCTGTTTTGTAGATAAGTTTGTCTGTATCCTTTTTAAAAGATTATACATATAAGCACTATCATATTTGTCTTTGTCTGACTTACTTGACTCAGTATGACAATCTCTAGGTCCATCCATGTTGCTGCAAATGGCATTATTTCCTTCTTTTTTATGGCTGAGGAACATTCCATTGTGTATATGAACCACATCTTCATTAACCATTCGTCCATCATTGAATATTTAGGTTGCTTTCATGTGCTGGCTATTGTAAATAGGAGCATGAAGCTTTTATTCAAACCAATCTGATATGTATCCCGGTTCTGCCACTCACTGGGCATGATTCTCAGCAGAATATTTAACCACTTTGACTTTCTTCATCTGAAAGTATGGTAATTGAAGCTAACATAGACTCTATTCCTCCTCTGAGGTTCTCTACGTAGAGGGGATCATCAGTCAGCAAGTCGCCCAAGCCAGAATTTAAGTGTATTCTTCATGTTTCTCTTCCACACCTCCACCTTACATTTCCCTGATCAGTAGACCATTTCAATTATACTGTATGTACATCTCTTGAATCCACTCTTCCTTCTCCATTTAGCCTATCACCTGCCACTTCTGTGAGCCTGTCACCACCACCTCTCCCTAACTAGATTATCACAGGACCCTTTTATGGGCCTGTGATCCAGGGTTGGTCCATCACACACTCACCTCCAAGAGTCTGAATATTGAAAAAGTCATAGCAAGCTGCCCAGAAGCTTGGGAAATTACTCAGCATGGTGGCAGTGGCACCTGTGGAGAGCAGTGTTGATGGCAAAACCATGGCAGACTGTCTCATTTGCCTGGTCTCCCTTGGTTCACATCCAGTTTCCAAATTCTGTTCTCTAGTCCTGATACTTTCAGAACTAGCTGATAAAAATCCTTTCACTCAGTTCCACCCATGCCCTGTCAACTACTCATTCTGGCAACCCAGAGCACTGCCTGGCACATCATGAAATGCCTGCCCCCTCCAGCTCCTACAAGCCTTCCTCCCACTTCCGGTGGCCTCCCGTAAACAACCACCCTCACTGCTTTGGGATCCAGCTCACTCAACAAACCAGCTTCCTCTTACCATCGTATACTCCAGTCACACTTAGCCTCCTGCTGTTGGGCTAACACAGCGTGTTCTCTTGTTTCTGGACATGCTTTATTGTCTATGCCTAAAATCCTCCCTATTTGCATACAAACTTCCTACTCTTTTATTGCCAGAGGACTCGGCTGAACTAGCAGGGAACGCAGAGGCGGTTTCTTGTCTGCATTTTTACAGCTCATGAAGGAACCCTTTTGACATTAGCTGCAGTTGGAAAAATCCTAGGGCGGGACCCAGGTTAAGCCATAAGCTCACCTTTCTCATAAGACAGATAAGATGCTCTGATGATCGAACACACACACCTATGTGGCTTTGGAGGTGGGGGTGTGGGGGTGGGGCAGGGTCTTGGTCCTCCTTTGGCCCCCTGGTGGTGTACTTTCCCCAGACACACTGCCCAATATCTAGCTATTTTGTAGTATACCTTGAACAACATGCATTTGAACTTCAGTTCAGTTCAGTTCAGTCACTCAGTCATGTCTGACTCTTTTTTTGCGACCCCATGGACTGCAGCATGACAGGCTTCCCTGTCCATCACCAACTCCCATAGATTTCTCAAACTCATGTCCATCAAGTTGGTGATGTCATCCAACCATCTCATCTTCTGTCATCCCCTTCTCCTCCTGATTAACTTTTTCCCAGCATCAGGGTCTTTTCTAATGAGTCAGCTCATCGCATCAAGTGGCCAAATTATTGGAGTGTCAACTTCAGCATCAGTGCTTCCAATGAATATTCAAGGTTGATTTCCTGTAGGACTGAATGGTTTGACGTACTTGCAGTCCAAGTGACTCTCAAGAGTCTTCTCCAACACCACAGCTCAAAACCATCAACTCTTCGGCTCTCAGTTTTCTTTACAGTCCAACTCTCACATCCATACATGACTACTGGAAAAACCATAGCTTTGACTAAGTGGACCTCTGTCGGCAAAGGAATGTCTCTACTTTTTATTATGCTGTCTAGGTTCATCATAGCTTTTCTTCCAAGAAGCAAGTGTCTTTTAAATTCATGGCTGTAGTCACTATCTGCAGTGATTTTGGAGCCCCCCAAAAATAAAGTCTGTCACTGTTTCCATCGTTTCCCCTTCTATTTGCTATGAAGTGATGGGACTGGATGCCATGATCTTAGTTTTCTGAATGTTGAGTTTCAAGCCAGCTTTTCACTCTCCTCTTTCACTTTCATCAAGAGGCTCTTTAGTTTTTCTTCACTTTCTGCCATAACGGTGGTGTCATCTGCATATCTGAGGTTATTGATATTTCTCCCTAAAACCCTGATTCTAGATTGTGCTTCACATAGTCCAGCATTTAGTATGATGTACTCTGCATATAAGTTAAATAAGCAAGGTGACAATATACAGCCCTGAAGCACTCCTTTCCCAATTTGAAATCAGTCCGTTGCTCCATGTCCAGTTCTGATTGTTGCTTCTTGACCTGCATACCAATTTCTCAGGAGGCAGGTAAGGTGGTCTGATAGTCCCATCTCTTGAAGAATGTTCCACAGTTTGTTGTGATCCACACAGTCAAAGGTTTTGGCATAGTCAATAAAGCAGAAGTAGATGTTTTTCTGGAATTCTCTTGCTATTTATATGATCCAGTGGTTGTTTGCAATTTGGTCTCTGGTTCCTCTGCCTTTCCTAAATCCAGCTTGAATATCTGGAAGTTCTCAGTTCACATACTGCTGAAGCCTAGTTTGGAGAATTTTGAGCATTACTTTGCTAACGTGTGAGATGAGTGCAATTGTGTGGTAGTTTGAACATTCATGGGTTCACTAATCTGTGGATTGTTTTCAATAGTAAATGCTAAATCATCTGAGGCTGACTGAATTTGTGGATGTAGACCATTGGATACAGAGGAAGCTCAGACACAGTGGTGTGACTTTAAGCTGGGTGCAGATTTTTGACTGTGCCAAGGTTCTACTAATTACCCCCCCTGCCCCCCTCTCCCACACACACCATGTTGTTCAAGGACTGCAGTTAGAAAAAGAATTTCTAATTATGAGTGAGGAGCACAAAAGAGAGAGAGAGTTGGAGGGGGCAGGACATCAAACTTTTCTGGAGAAAACAGTAAGGGTAGAGTGTTCTCGGGAACACAGCTGAAGCAGGGAATGGTGAGTCACAGGAAGCCACTGGAAGCTGAAGCCTAGAGAAGATCCTAAGAGGGGGAGGAGGATTCATGCAGGGAGTGAAGACTGACTTCAGGTACATTGTAGACCTACCTAGGCTTGGTGCAGTCACCACCTTTCATGGGTGAAAAATCTCTCCAGTGCTTTAAGTGGCAGTAAGAAGTAAAATGTACCTGAGATGAAAATCAGACAGACTTGGAATTGTCCATTCTGCAACTGCTAAGTCAGTTGACCTGCCATCTCGCAGCTCCAATATCCTCAGTTATAACATAAGGATAAAATATCATTCTCAAGATTAAATGCTCAAAGCAAGGTGCAGAACTATGTGAATAGTAGCCCCATCTGTCTTTTTTAGCAAAATCAGTATCACTATATCTGTATGAGGTGGAAACAGTGCTTATCTCTGGGAGACAAAATGGAGTGGAGTGGGAGTTATTTTCCACCATGTATTCTTTGTCTTTTTTGGTAAATAGAATATGCTTTTTAAGATTTTGTTATAACTATTCTTGTTAATTAATTAATTGCATAAAATATCTATCTCACAAAGTTGTTGCAAAGAAAACCCATCATATGATAGATTTCTAGTGAACACTATCCCCTTCCCCTTTGCAAGTAGACAAAAATCACCCATCTGCAGCATAGCTTTTGTATGGAAGCTAGAGGCTGGCTAGTATAAATCTTTCTGGTCTATGTATGAGAGCCCGCATGTCTGTTTCAGTATGAGTGTGAGTGTGTGTGTGTGTGTGTGAGTAAACTGTAGTAAATGGGAGTAAGAAAACTTGACCCTATTGAGTTGAGGCTGCTGGACTATTAAATCATTTTTAAGAAAAGTTATGGAAGGGGATAAGCTGGGAGATTGGGACTGACAGAACACACCACTATATATAAAACAGATAACTAATAAGAACCTACTGTACAGCACAGGGAACTCTACTAATACTCTGTAAAGGGCTACAGCAAAAAGAATTTAAAAGAGTGAATATATGCATATGTATAACTGATTCACTTTGCTGGACAGGGGAAAGCAACACAAGATTGCAAATCAACTCGAATCCAATAAAAAATTTTTTTCAAAAAGAAAAGTTGTCAAGTATGAAAATGCTTAGGTTTATACCTTGATCTAGAACAATTTAACTTTTGATAAATACAAAATGAATATTAAACAGTGAACAAGAGACCTGGACCATTTCCATTTCTAAATATGATTGACTAGGTGAAGATAGTCCAATCTGAGCTAATGATTCTAAAAGTTAGAATCAATTTTTTTTAATCTTTTGCCCATGCCACATGGCATGTGGGATCTTAGTTTCCTGACCAGAGATCAAACCTGTGCTCCCTGCATTGGAAGGCAGAGTCTTAACCACTGGACCACACAGGAAGTCATAGAAACAACTGGTAGTACTTTAGAGAGTAGCTCTCATTTTTACATATTAGGAAACTGCTCTTGTGACAGCTTCTCTAACTCATTAACTATCACCTGCTTTATACCAGCCCACCATTCTCCATGCTTTACCCCCACAAGCCCTTTCACTGACTCAATCTCCACATCAAATGTCTGCCTGCTCATTTCTCCAATACCAGAAGAGGAAAGAAAAAACTAACATGGCCTGGAAAGCAAAGCTCCTTGAAAAGAAAAATCTATTCACCTAGAGTAACTAGTAAAATACAGAAGCCACTATGACTTACAAACTGTTCGGGGTTAGAAATTCATTAGAAACAAACACATGAACTATTGTGGATATAAATATATAACTCATCCTGTGCAAAGGTTTTCCAAAGTAAGAGACCCAGGAACCCATCAAGTATTTATGTTGTTCTTCTAAACACATGTTTTATTTACCATAAAATATATAAAATATTTACTTTTTTCTAAAAAGATACTATAAATTATTCAAAATCCAGTACATTTCACCATTTCTTTCTGCAGGTAAAATAGGTTTTTTGGATCACTAGCAATGTTTTGAAAAGCAATCCTGAGGTCCCAGAAAAGCACAACCTAGTAAAAGCCAACACTCATACAGGAGACCTAATTGATCCAAAAGCTATATATGAAAAATTGGATGTCTCTATGGGAAATCAATGGTAGTCATTTAGGGATTAGCAAATAGCACTAGTATGATTAGACAATAGTGCAGAAATTAAACATTTATTCCTCTGTACTCTACTCTAGAGGATGAAAAATTACCACTTGGAAGGATTTTCGATCTTGTGATCTAGTAACAGAAAGAGCACTGGAGTTTCTACGTCAAAACCAACCTCATAGCAAAGAAAATCTTTGATGAAATGTTTCATTACAGACTACTTTTTCAGTCACTGTATTTCCTGAACCATTTTCCATGGATATGGAAATAGCAATCCTTCAGTAGAAGTAGTATTGGTAAGGAGACCCAAGCTTATTATTTCATCTCTAAGTCATCATCCTATAAGAGATTATTTTCTTATACTCTTACATTCACAGAATGACTTAGCAAGACTCCAGGTCAAACATATGAACTGCTGCACTGTTCTTTTGTATCATTTCTTTCTAGATTCTGCATATAAAGGATCAGTTTAGTTCAGTTTAGGTGCTCACTTGTGTCTGATTCCTTGCAAAACCATGGACTGCAGCACGTCAGGGTTCCCTGTCCATCACCAACTCCTGGAGCTTGCTAAAACTCATGTACATCAAGTCAGTGATACCATCCAACCATCTCATACTCTGTTGTCCCCTTCCCTCCTGCCTTCAATCTTTACCAGCATCAGGGTCTTTTCCAATGTGAGTCAATTCTTTGCAACAGGTGGCCAAATTACTGGCGCTTCAGTTTCAGCATCAGTGCTTCCAATCAATATTCAGGGTTGATTTCCTGTAGGATAGACTGGCTGGATCTCTTTGCAAGTCCAAGGGACTCTCAAGAGTCTTGTCCAACACCACAGTTCAAAAGCATCAACTCTTTGGCTCTCAGTTTTCTTTATAGTCCAACTCTTACATCCATACATGAGTACTGGAAAAACCATAGCTTTGACTAGATGGATTTTTGTCAGCAAAGGCATGTCTCTACTTTTTATTATGCTGTCTAGGTTGGTCATAGCTTTTCTTCCAAGGAGCAAGCATCTTTTAAATTCATGACTGCAATGACTATGTACAGTGATTTTGGAGCCCAAGAAAATAAAGTCTGTCACTGTTTCCATTGTTTCCCCATCTATTTGCCATGAAGTGATCGGACCCGATGCCATGATCTTACTTTTTTGAATGTTGAGTTTTAAGCCAGCTTTTTCACTCTCCTCTTTCACTTTCATCAAGAGGTTCTTTAGTTCCTTTTCACTTTCTGCCGTAAGGGTGGTATCATCTTCATTTCTGAGGTTATTGACATTTCTCCCGGCAATGTTGATTCCAGCTTGTGCTTCATCCAGCCTGGCATTTCCCATGATGTACTCTGCATATAAGCTAAATAAACAGGGTGACAAATACAGCCTTGACATACTCCTTTCCCAATTTTGAATCAGTCTGTTATTCCATGTCCAGTTCTAACTGCTGCTTCTTGACCTGAATACAGATTTCTCAGGAGGAAGGTAAGGTAGGTGGTCTGGTATTCCTCTCTTGAAGAATTTTCCACAGTTTGTTGTGATCCACACAGTCAAAGGCTTTGGCATAGTCAATAAAGCAGAAATAGATCTTTTTCTGGAATTCTCTTGTTTTTCCTATGATCCAAAAGATGTTGGCAAATTGATGTCTGGTTCCTCTGCCTTTTCTAAATCCAGCTTGACTATATGGCAATTCTCAGTTCACATACTCTTGAAGCCTTGCTTAGAGAATTTTGAGTAATACTTTGCTAGCATGTGAGATGCATGCAATTGTGCAGTAGTTTGAGCATTGTTTGGGATTGCCTTTCTTTGGGATTGGAATGAAAACTGAACATTGCCAGTCCTGTGGCCACTGCTGAGTTTTCCAAATTTGCTGGCATATTGAGTGCAGCACTTTCACAGCATCATCTTTTAGAACTTGAAATGACTCAGCTGGAATTCTATCACCTCCCCTAGCTTTGTTCGTAGTAATGTTTCCTAAGGCCCACCTGACTTTGGACTTCAGGATGTATGGCTCTAGGTGATCGATCACACCATTGTGGTTATCTGGGTCATTAAGATCTTCTTTGTATAGTTCTTCTGTGTATTCTTACCACCTTTTCTTGACATTTTCTGCTTCTGTTAGGTCCATATCATTTCTGTCCTTTATTGTACCCATCCTTGGATGGGTATCCATCCAAAGGGATGGGTATCCCTTGGTATCTCCAATTTTTTTGAAGAGATCTCTAGTCTTTCCCCTTCTATGGTTTTCCTCTATTTCTTTGCATTGATCACTGAGGAAGGCTTTCTTTTCTCTCCTTGGTATTCTTTGGAACTCTGCATTCAAATGGGTATATCTTTCCTTTCCTCCTTTGTCTTTTGCTTCTCTCTTTTTTTCATAGCTATTTGTAAGGCCTCCTCAGACAACCGTTTTGCCTTTTTGCATTTCTTTTTCTTGGGGATGGTCTTGATCACTGCCTCCTGTATCTTGTTACAAATCTCTATCCATAGTTCTTCAGGCACTCTGTCTATCAGATCTAACCCTTTGAATCTATTTGTCACTTCCACTGTATAATCCTAAGGGATTTGATTTAGGTCACACCTGAATGGTCTAGTGGTTTTCCCTACTTTCTTCAGTTTAAATCTGAATTTGGCAATAAGGAGTTTATGATCTGAGCCACAGTCAGCTCCCGGTCTTGTTTTTGCTGACTGTAAAGAACTTCTCCATCTTCTGCAAAGAATATATGCCATCTGAATCAGTATTGACCATCTGGCACTGTCTATGTACAGAGTTGTCTGTTGTGTTGTTGGAAAAGGGTGTTTGACCCGTGCGTTCTCTTAGCAAAATTCTGTTAGCCTTTGCCGTGCTTTATGTTGTACTCCAAGGCCAAACTTGCCTGTTGCTCCAGGTATCTCTTGGCTTCCTACTTTTCCATTCCAGTCCCCTATGATGAAAAGGACATCTTTTTTTAAAATTTTTTTTATTTTTGATGTTAGTTCTAGAAGGTCTTATAGCTCTTCATAGAACCATTTAATGCTCCTTTGGCATTAGTGGTTGGGGCATAGACTTGGATTATTGTGATACTGAATGGTTTTTCCTTGGAAAAGAACAGAGATCATTATGTCATTTTTGAGATTGCACCCAAGTACTGCATTTCAGACTCTCTGTTGACTATAAGGGCTGCTCCATTTCTTCTAAGTGATTCTTGCCCTCAGTAGTAGCTATAAGTGTCATCTGAATTAAATTTGCCCACTCCAGTCCATTTTAGTTCACTGATTCCTAAAATATTGATGTTTACTCTTGCCATTTCCTGTTTGACCACTTCCAATTTACCTTGATTAATGAACCTAACATTCCAGGTTCCTATGCAATATTGCTCTTTACAACATTGGACTTTACTTCCATCACCAGTCACATCCACAACTGGGTGTTGTTTTCACTTTGGCTCCATCTCTTCATTTTTTCTGGAGTTATTTCTCCACTCTTCTCCAATAGCATATTGGGCACCTACCAACCTGGGGAGTTCATCTTTCAGTGTCTTATCTTTTTGCCTTTTCACACTGGTCATGGGGTTGTCAAGGCAAGAATACTGTAGTGGTTTGCCATTCCCTTCTCCAGTGGGCCATGTTTTGTCAGAACTCTCCACCATAACTCATCTGTCTTGGGTGGCCGTACATGGCATGGCTCATAGTTTCATTGAGTTAGACAAGATTGTGGTTCATGTGATCAGTTTGGTTAGTTTTCTGTGATTGTGGCTTTCATTTTGTCTGTCCTCTGATGGATAAGGATAAGAGGTTTATGGAAGCTTCCTCATGGGAGAGACTGACTGAGGGGGAAACTGGGTCTTGTTCTGATGGGCAGGGCTATGCTCAGTAAATCTTTAATCCAATTTTCTGTTGATGGGTGGGGTTGAGTTCCCTTCTGTTTGGCCTGAGGCCAAAACTGTCACCTACACCTCAGCCAGAGACTCCTGGACACTCACAGGCAAGCCTGGTTCAGTCTCTTGTGGGGACACTGTGCCTCTCTCCTGGCTCCTGGTCCTCACAATGTTTTGTTTGTGCCCTCTAAGAGTCTATTACCTCAGTCCTGTGGAGGTTCCTAATCAAATCCCACTGGCCTCCAAAGTCAAATTCCCTGGGGGTTCTCAGTCCCTTTACCAGATTCCCAGGTTGGGAAATCTGTTGTGGGTCCTAGAACTTTCTTAACAGTGTGAGAATTTCTTTGGTATAATAGTTCTGCAGTTTGTGGGTCCTTTGCTCGGCAGCTCTATGCTGGGGCTAATGGCGACCTCCTCCAAGAGGTGGTAATTTCACTTTGAAATTACAAGATAACCATACATTTACCCACCTTAGTTAATTTTACCTTGGAAAATGTTCCTTAATGATATTTGCATATTTGAATGAGTCCCATTTACCACTTATATTCAAAGACACCTGATGCTGATGGGTTGATTATCTAGGTTAGAGAAGTAATCTGTATTTTTTCTTTAATATTTTATTTATTTATTTGGCTGTATTGAATCTTAGTTGTGGCATGCAGGATATTCATTGCATCATGCTGGAGGGATCTTCCCTCAAGGCAGGTGGACTCTCTGGTTGTGATATAAGCAGGGATTGAACCTAAATCCCCAACATTGAAAGGCAGATTCATAACCACTGGACCACCAAGGAAGTCCCAGGATATCCTTATATTCCATTTATTTTGATCAGGGACCTTACATGTTCCACATCATTAACATTTTATAAGTGATTTTATCACTTCACTATCTCAATTAAGACTTTTCAGTGACATTTATGAATGTGTAATTAAAATATAAATTTAACCAAATGTATATTATAACTAAAATTATGGAGTTGAAACAACTTGGTCTTCCTTTTGTGGTTTCTCTGAGAAGCTTGTGTTACTAACGAACACTGACCCTCTCAGTCAATTAACCTCACTGTTCTTCTTCCACAGGCACTTTTATTTGTTTCTCTAACAGTTTTCTTTGACCTTTTGTCTGCACAGTTAAAGTTCCAACCTGCACATAAAATAAAAGTTTGAAGGAGCTATTCAGATCATTGGAGCCAATACCATGCTTTGTATTTGGATTATTGGAGTCAGGCCAGCAGAGCCAGAATTTTCTTTTCTGCTTTATCCAAATAACAGCCTAATTATCCTTCCTCTTCCAGCTGTGAAAGCCCAGCCAGTGGAAAGTGAAATGATTTTTCCCTAGTCCCAAAGCAAGTTATTAGCAGCTGTGGACCAAGGAATCTCTACTGCCTCTGTGGGTGTCCATCAAATATTACCCTGTGTGCCACAGAGTTGGAAGCAGATATTTTTCCATGCTTCTTACTGAAATCAGCTGCATGTTGCTGCAGTTACTGATTACATTCTGCCTTAGAAGGACTGATTTTGCCCTAATTATTTTAAGTCTGTTTCAGAAAATAGGTTAAATACATTGAAAAACATTAGGGCTATAACTGGGACTTATGTTTCCAGTGAAAATACCTTAAAAATTAAAAGGTTTTTACTCTGAGCTCTTTTTTTAAGTAGGTCTAATTTATAAGAATTTGTCAGTGATACAGGGCTAAAGATACAGAAACAGCTCAGTGTCTCCAAAAAGATGTTTAGATATTTAATTAAAAGCAAGGGTGGCTAGAGAAAGTTTAATATAAGATATTGCAAAATCTAAAATTACAGATTAAGGACGAGTTGCCATTTTAAAAACACACTTCTTTATAGATAGTTATCAAGTTTAAGCAGAGTTGAACAGATGAATATCATCAAACACAGGTAGGAAAGATTTCTCTGCTGTGAAACAAGACTATACAACACACACTTGAGGGAAAGAAAATTCCTCATGCCATTTTCTCATCAGCTATTTTTTTAACTTTTTTTAATCCTGTGGCTTACAGGATCTCAGTTCCCCAACCAAGGATTGAACCTGGACCTGAGCAGTGAAAGTGCCTAGTCCTAACCACTGGACTGCCAGGGAATTCCCAGATCAGCTAATTTTTAATAAAGCACACTTTCAGAATGTATAGTGTTTCAATTCAGATATTGGACTACCATGAATTAATTTGAACTGAAGTGTTAGTCGCTCAGTCGTGTCCAACTCTTTGCAACTCCATGGACTGTAGCCTGCCAGGCTCCTCTGTACATGGGATTGTCCTGGTAAGAATACTGGAGTGGGTTGCCATTCTCTTTTCCAGGGGATCTGCCCAACCCAGGGATGGAACCTGGATCTTCACTAGGCAATTTGAACCAAACACAATAGTAAAAAGAATTATTACACAGTTTTTTTCTTTTTCTAGGAATGACCAATTAACCACATTTCACTGATTTTTATGTCTTTAGATATTTAAGAAATTCAGGGACTTCCCTGGAGGTCCAGTAGTTAAGACTTCACCTTCCTCTGCAGGGGTTTGGGTTCAATCTCTGGTCAGGGAGTGAAGATATCACATGCCTCACGGTCAGAAAACCAAAACACAAAACAGAAGCAATTTGAAACAAATTCAATAAAAGACTTTAAAAGATGGTAAACATTTAAAAAAAAAATCTTAAAAAATTTTTAATTTTCCAATATTTCTTATTTCCTTTTTAATAGTGCTTTTCATTTAAGAAAATATGTAAAACTTATAGTTTTTCTGGTTGGAAGACCAAGCTCCCTGAAGGCAGGAGCGTTACCTGCCTTGTTCAACTGCTGCCCTGGTACTGAGAACCACACTGAGACCTAAGTAGGTGACAGCAAATGTTTGCACAGTGAATGACATGAGAGGATATATATAAAACATAGCTTATGAGTTTATCTGCAAAATAAGCATTATTATGATGTCCTCCAAGTATACATAAATTTCATTCTACTTGAGCTTTAAAAAAAAAAAAAACCAGTGACGTCTTGAATATGAAATGGCAGATCTGTGGAATTCACTAGAGTGGCAAACACACAGAGCAAAACATTTTCTTCAGAGGTCATTGGCAAGCTAAATGAAACAGTCATTTTTATTGGGAAACAAGACAAGATCTATTTTAGAAGTGGTGGCACGGATACTAGCAGTGTTCCTTCAGTAACAGGAAAGCCAGAAAGTATTAAATAGAAGCTTGTTGATGAAGAGCCACTGCTGGAAGAAATGGATGCACCATTGAATTCACGCTCAGCCACACCTTGGGACTGAGTGGAAGGAGGCAGACAAGGAATGATTCTTATGAGAAATAAGAAGGTTTCATTATCAACATCCAAGTGTGGCCTTAGCAATGGGCCTGGTTTTGCTACCTATCCTAAACCCAGCGTGAGTCTCATGACAATCAATGAAAAGCTCTACTAAGTGACATTATTGTGTTCTGTGTCTCAGGCTTTGGGGATGGGAGAAAGGTTGAAAACCATTGCAAAAGCCAGGCATTTTCCCCCTAATGTTCAGTCCTTGGTCCTTTCCCCTGGATTCTGATCCTCAAGGAACTTTTGTGGGCATGGAATAGCTCCACTGCTCCTTAACTAACCCCTAAATTTGATAGGTGTTTTCCTTTTCTATTAATAAGCAGGAAAAAATGCCTCTTTCTGGAATCCCATTGGTTATCTCCCCTTTTATTTCTTTTTTCTGTTTTTTATTTTAAGAATTTAAGTGAAATAAAACAAAAGTCACATACCCTTTACAATCATCACTTTTTTAAGTGCACGTTTCTGAGGTATCGGATACATCCACCTTCTCATGGAGCCATCACCACCATCCCTAGAGCTTTGCATCTTATAAAACCAAAATTCCACAACCATGGAAGTCTCACTCTCTAGCCCCTCCCATTGCCCCTCTTATGTCCATTTCAGTATAGAAGTTGTTGACTCAAAGGCCCCCACTGGAGTGAAATCCTGCAGTGTTTGCTGACAGGTCATCCTATCTTTATTCATAGTAAATGGAATAATACAGATTTTAGTATTTTTAAATCTCTATATAAGATGTATCTCATAGAATCTATAGGCTTCCCTGGTGGCTCAGCAGTAAAGAATTCACCTGCAATGCAGGAGATGCAGGAGATGCAATTTCGATCCCTGGATCAGGAAGATCCCCTGGAGGAGGAAATGGCAACCCACTCTAGTATTTTTGCCTAGCGAATCCCATGGACAGAGGAGCCTGGCAGGCTCCATGGGGTCACAAAGAGTTAGACACAAATGACCAACTGATCTATATGTAGGATAGATATATAGAGTGTGTGTGTGTGTATAGTATAGAACTATATATAGTAAAGAATCATTTTGATTAAATTTATCCTCTATTGCAGCCATACTCCAAGTTTTTTTATCGTTTTATTTTATCCCATTTGTTTGCGACTTAGAATTTGCAGTATTTTTCAATAACAAAACCAGAAAAAAAAACATAGCTTTAGGAAGAAATAAATTAGAGCTTTCTAAAAAGCATAACATCTTAGGGTTTAGGGAGATTTTTAAAATAAAAGATTTAAAATATTTTTGAAGTATAATCCCAAAGCATTTCTGAGGAATCTGAAGAAGGGAAAGCATTATGTCAGTATTACCATGATGGTACATGGTACCATCACAGATGATTTTAAAATTTGATGACTTTTCCCCTTCCACTTCACTTTTTTCTGCTGTATTTGATACACTGTGAGGTTTTAAAGCCTCTGGTGGAGACAAATTACACCTGAGGAAATTAGCCCAGTTGCAGCCAATTAAGAGTGGAGTCAGAAACTCCCCCATGAAATAAGGCTGAGCATCCCCACCGTATACCCTACTTTAGGCTTCATTTTCTCAGATGGTGGATCTTCACTTTTACTAAAAGAAAAATGCCCCTATGTGGTATGGTACTTGGCCTTGGATTATTTTCAATCCAAAGATTATACATTTTCCTTATGGAAAGGTAGGCAAAACTAGGAAGATGGACAGTACTTTCCTTGGCATCCAGTTCTCTGCCTTTGATATTCTTATCAGGAGCAGGTTCCTCTTCAGGTGGTCCCTTCACTCTTGTACCTATGTCACCACCCACCCAGTCTAGCAGAAATATTCTGTGCCCTGCTCCTTCAGGGCAGGGACCCTTGAGGGGCCAACCCATCCTAATATTTTCATGAATTAAGCAAAAGGAAGACTCTGTGCAGCCTTCATCTATTGATTTCCTTTGATTATCATTCCCAGTCTCATCCCTCCAATATCCTTCCCTGGAAGTGTTTCTAGTATCTTTGATGAATAGTCTCTTGTCTATGATTATTTTTATAAAATGGCATTTTGGTGTTCCATGCATTTCTTATAGGCTTACATAAATGGCACTAGGCTACAGATACCATTCTTTCTTACTTTAGTTGCTCAGCACCATGTTATCCATGTTAAAAGACATCCACGTTGCTGTATGTTCAGTGCATTGCCCCTGGCTGTTGCCCTGTATTCCATGTAACATTCCATAGAAAACATTATATCTATGCTCTACCTCAGTAACAGACACCCAGATTTTCTCCAACCCCCATAAATAGTGCTATGATGAACAATTATGTACGTGTTCTATTGTGGGCCTGTGGGTGAATTCCTTTGAGAAATGCCAAAGAAGAGAATTCCTGGATTTTAGGATATATGTATATTTTATTTGATCATTTTCTGCCTAAATACTCTCCAGAATATTTACACCAATCTGTATTCCTATCAGCATGCATGAGGGTGCTTATAACTCCACTTCCCTGTCATTCTACCAAGCTAATGTGTGTAAAGGGATATTTCATTGCAATGTTAATTTGCATTTATGATGAATAAAGCATTTGGGTAACTCTACTGTGTTTCCTAAGTTTGGGGCATTCCCTTTGGTAAACCGAGGGTTCATAATTATTTTATTTTTTATTTTTGGCTGTGCTAGGTCTTCATTGGTGCAAGGGCTTTCTCCAGTTGCAGTGAGCATGGGCGATGCTTTAGTAGTGGTACGAAGCCTTCTCATGGCAGTGGCTTCCCTTGTTGCAGAGCACAGGCTCTAGGGCACTTGGGCTCAGTAGTGGAAGCTCCTGGGCTCTAGAGCACAGGGTCAATGGTTGTGGTGCATGGACTTAGCTGCTCTGAAGCATGTGGGATCTTTCTAGATGAAGAACTGAACCCGTGTCTCCTGCACTGGCAGGTGGATTCTTCACCACTGAGTCACCAGGGTAGCCCAACTGAATTCATATTCTTGACTCACATTTCATGATGGGATTCCGTACTAGGATTTCCTAGTACGATTCATTTACAGACATCCCCAGTTCCTTGATTCCCTGGTGGCTCAGATGGTAAAGAGTCTGCCTGCAATGCAGGAGACCCAAGTTCAATCCCTGGATCAGGAAGATCCCCTGAAGAAGGAAATGGCAACTCACGCCAGTACTTTTGCCTGGAAAATCCCATGAATGCAGAAGCCTAGGTGGCTACAGTTCATAGGGTCGCAGAGTCGGGCATGAATGACTTCACTTTCCACTTTCCTTTCCGGCTCCTTACATAGTCTAGGTTTTCATCCTTAGGCACTGTTACATGATTTCTCCATATCTGTCACTTGTAACTGTGTCTACAGCATCTTTCATTGAATGGAAATCCTATTTATTTGTGAAGGTGTAAGAAGTTCTTTTGATTCCCATTGTAAGAAGATATTCTCCTACAGGAAACTCTCTTACATTCTTGGTGGGAACGGAGGTTGGTGCAGTCACTGTGGAGATCAGTATGTGCTGTGTTAAGTTGCTTCAGTCATGTTGGACTCTCTGTGACCCTAGGGACGGTAGCCCAACAGGCTCTTCTGTCCATGGGATTCTCCAGGCAAAAATACTGGAATGGGCTGCCAAGTCCTCCTCCAGGGAATCTTCCCGACCCAGAAATCAAACCCATGTCTCTTATGTCTTCTGCATTGGCAGGTGGGTTCTTTACCACTAGTGCCACCTAGGAAGCCCAGGGAGCAGTATGGAGGTTCCTTAAAAAACTAAAAATAGAAATACCATATGACCAGCAATCCTACTCTTGGGCATATATCTGGACCAAACTATAATTCAAAAAGAGATGTGCACCCCTATGTTCATAGCAGCACTATTCACAGTAGCTAACACATGGAAACAATGCAAACATACACTGGCAGATGAATGGATAAAGAAGACATGGTACATATATACACTGGACTACTACTCATAAAAATGAATGAAATAATGCCATTTACAGGAATATAGATAAACCTAGAGATTACCATACTAAGCGAAGTTAGTCAGAAAGAGAAAGACAAATACCCTATGATGTCATTTACATGTGGAATCTAAAATATGGCACAAGTGAACCTGTCTATGAAACAGAAACAGACTCACAGACATAGAGAAGAGACTTGCGGTTGCTAATGGGGAGGAGGGTACGGTAGGATAGGGATGGACTGGGAAGTTGGGGTTAGTAGGATACAGACTATATAGAATAAGTAAACAACAAGGTCCTACAATGTAGGACAGGGAACTATATTCAATATCCTGGGATAAACCATAATGGAAAAGAATATAATAAAGAATGTATCAGTTCAGTTCAGTCACTCAGTTGTGTCTGACTCTTTGCAACCCCATGGACTGCAGCACGCCAGGCTTCTCTGTCCCTCACCAACTCCCAGGGCTTGCTCAAACTCATCAAGTCTGTGATGCCATCCAACCATCTCATTCTCTTTCATCCCCTTCTCCTCCTGCCTTCAGTCTTTACCAGTATCAGGGTCTTTTCCAATGAGTCAAATTTAATCACTTTGCTATACAGCAGAAATTAACACAACATTGTAACAACTATACAATGGGGAGAATAGATACATGTGTAAGTATGGCTGAGTCCCTTGCTGTTCTCCTAAAGCTATCACAACATTGTTAACAGACTGTACTGAATACTATACAAAATAAAGTTTTGGTTTTTTTTAACATTTGCCTTATATACTGTGGTGCTCCTATGTTGGGTGCATATATAACTGTTACATCTTCTTCTTGGATTGATCCTTTGATCATTATGTAGTGTCCTTCTTTGTCTCTTTTCACAGCCTTTATTTTAAAGTCTATTTTATCTGATATGAGTATTGTGACTCCTGCTTTCTTCTGGTCTCCGTTGGCGTGAAATATTTTTTTTCCAGTCCTTCACTTTCAGTCTGTATGTGTCCCTTGTTTTGAGGTGGGTCTCTTGTAGACAGCATATATAGGGGTCTTGCTTTTGTATCCATTCAGCCAGTCTTTGTCTTTTGGTTCGGGCATTCAGCCCATTTACATTTAAGGTAATTATTGATAAGAATGGTCCCGTTGCCACTTGCTTTGTTGTTTTGGGTTCATGTTCATACACCCTTTCTGTGTTGCTAAAGAGAAGATCCTTTAGCATTTGTTGAAGAGTTGGTTTGGTGGTGCTGAATTCTCTCAACTTATGCTTGTCTGTGAAGCTTTTGAATTCTCCTTCATATCTGAATGAGATCCTTGCTGGGTACAGTAATCTGGGTTGTAGGTTATTCTCGTTCATTACTTTAAGTATGTCCTGCCATTCCCTTCTGGCCTGAAGAGTTTCTATTGAAAGATCAGCTGTTATCCTTAAGGGAATACCCTTGTGTGCTATTTGTTGTTTCTCCCTTGCTGCTTTTAATATTTGTTCTTTGTGTTTGATCTTTGTTAATTTGACTAATATGTGTGTTGGGGTGTTTCACCTTGGGTTTATCCTGTTTGGGACTCTCTGGGTTTCTTGGACTTGTGTCACTATTTCCTTCCCACATCACTCATTATCAGAGAAATGCAAATCAAAACCACAATGAGGTACCATTACACGCCAGTCAGGATGGCTGCTATCCAAAAGTCGACAAGCAATAAATGCTGGAGAGGGTGTGGAGAAAAGGGAACCCTCTTACACTGTTGCTGGGAATGCAAACTAGTACAGCAACTATGGAGAACAGTGTGGAGACTCCTTAAAAAACTGGAAATAGAACTGCCATATGACCCAGCAATCCCACTTCTGGGCATACACACCGAGGAAACCAGATCTGAAAGAGACACGTGCACCCCAATGTTCATCACAGCACTGTTTATAACTGCCAGAAAATGGAAGCAACCTAGATGCCCATCAGAAGAAAAAAGCATAAGGAAGCTATGGTACATATACACAATGGAATATTACTCAGCCATTAAAAAGAATTCATTTGAATCAGTTCTAATAAGATGGATGAAACTGGAGCCCATTATACAGAGTGAAGTAAGCCGGAAAGATAAAGACCAATACAGTATACTAATGCATATATATGGAATTTAAAAAGATGGTAATGATAGCCCTATGTGGAAAACAGAAAAAGAGACACAGATGTACAGAATAGACTTTGGGACTCTGTGGGAGAAGGCGAGGGTGGGATGTTTCGAGAGAACAACATCGAAACATGTATATTATCAAGTGTGAAACAGATCACCAGCCCAGGTTGGATGCATGAGACAAGTGCTCAGGGCTGGTGCCCTGGGAAGACCCAGAGGGATAGGATGGGGAGGGAGGCGGGAGGGGGATTGGGATGGGGAACACATGTAAATTCATGGCTGATTCATGTCAATGTATGGCAAAAACCACTACAACACTGTAAAGTAATTAGCCTCCAACTAATAAAAATAAATGAAAAAAATAATAATAAAGTTTCGCTTTTTTTTAAGTCAGGAAAAGGAGCTAAAGGCAGATACCCTCCTGTCCAGCTTTTATTCAATAAAATAAACTTTTCTAAAAAAGAAGATATTCTCCTACATCATCTTCTATTACATTTTAATGCATATTTTTCACATTGAGGTCTTTAATTCATCTAGAGTCCACCATTGCATGTGGTGTTAGATAGGTATTATTTTCATTTTTCTTTATATGGAGAGTCTGCTTTCCCACTATCATCTAAGATGCAGTCTTTCACTTATTTTTAGAACCTTTATCATATATTAAGACACTGAATTATCTATTCTACTCCAATAATCTATTTGCTTGCTTTTATAACCTTTAAAAATTTTGAATTTTAAAAAATTACTGTGGCTTCACGATATGTCAATATCTGGTCATACAAAAAGTGTTCCTAAATCGTCTTTTCTAAAGACAGATTAAGCCATTCATAGATCTTTAATCTTTCACATAAACTTTATAATTAGTTCAACCAAGAACCTTGATTGAGATTCCTTGAATATATAAATTTGAGAACTATAGAATTAATTTGGGAGGACACCTTTACAATATTAATATCCCCCCCTCTACCCAGAGACACTGGATTGTTTATTTGGATGTATTTCTTTGTCTTTTATTCAGTTTAAACTTTTTCTCAAGAAAAGTTTTATATATTCTTTACTAGGGATTCCCCAGGGGGCTCAGTGGTAAAGAATCCACGGCAATGCAGGAGAAACAGGGGACACGAGTTTAATCCCTGGGTTGGGAAGATCCCCTGGAGAAGGGCATGGCAACTCACTCCAGTATTCTTGCCTGGAGAATCCCCTGGACAGAGGAACCTGTTGGGCTACAATCTATAGGACTGCAAAGAAACAGGCATGACTGAAGAGACTGAACACACTCACACATTCTTTATTAAAACCTAAATATCTTTAAACTTTATTGGAATTAAGAATCACATCTTATTTTATGATATTTTTCTAGACAATTAATACAAGCATTTAAAAATCAATTTTTGTAAACTGACATATCCAACAACAATCCTAAAAATCCCTTAATTGTTCTAGTAGCTTATAGATTGATTCTGTTGTTTTTTCCTTAGGTAGATTATATCATCTATAATAATGAAAGTTTCATCTCTTTCTTAAGCATTTCTTTTTCTTTCTTTATAGCATTCACTAGAATTGTGTTAAGCAGTAGTGGTACTAGTCAACATTCCTATCTTTTCCCTACCTTAAAGAGAATATTATTGGTTGGGGATATATAATGGTGGTTAAAAAAATTCTCCATTTTCCCCCTTTTCTATTTTATTGCTGAACCTCTGAATTTTTTGGCTGGACTCACATACAGTCAGAATTAAGACTGCCTTCCTCAGCCTCCCTGGCAACTAGACATGACTTTGTGACTAAGTTCTAGTCAGTGGAATATGAGTGGAAGTGACGTGTTTATCTTTTAGTTGTAACTTTTTTCCTTCCGGTCGCGCTGTCTTCATTGCTTCCTCTAGTTGTGTGTGCCTTCTCTGGTTGTGGTGTGCAGGCTTCTCATTGCAGTGGCTTCTTTGCTTGTGAGGCACAGGCTCAAGAGCCCGAGGGTTCAGTGGTTGTGGAGCATGGGCTTGGTTGCCCTGCTGCATGTGGAATCTTCCTAGACCACGGATCAAACCTGTGTCCCCTGCATCAGCAGGCATATTCTTAACCACTGGACCAACAAGGAAGTCCAAGTTGTAACTTTTTAAAAAAGGAAGTGGCACAGCTTTCTCTATCTCATTTTTGATGGCTGAAATATGGCCATAATGGAGAAGTCTGGAGTAGTCATTGTGGATCACACAGTTGAGACCAGAACCCTAGATGGGTGTCCCACCAATATGATAGAAGGAGCCTGGGCCCCCAGGAAGCATGAAATTGCCCTATTAGTCCTGAACTGCTGTGCCAAACAATATCCTTGAAAGAAGCACTTAATGTTTTATTTATACCCTCATGTTTAAATGTCAATATAATTAAATATAAACTTCTTGGCTCAAAGTTCATTTCTCTCCAATATTTTTAAATATTAAGCCATTGTTTTCTTGTATCTGGGACTACTATTTCAGTATTTGCTTGTTGATTCCTTGCAGGAAATCTTCTGTTTATCTCTAGAAACTGTTATTCACTTTGTCTTTGGTGTTCTTAAAGTTTACTCTAGCATCTAGGTGTGAGGGTTTTGTTTGTTTGTTTGTTTCATTTGTTTTTTATGATATATCATACTTGGCACTTAATGAGGCACCTGAGTTGGTCAGGGATTCATCTTTAAACACCTTTTAAAAGTAGGCATTGTAAAAAAAAAAAAAAATAGGCTTTTTTTTTTTTTTAGAAATTAGGGGAAAAAAACCTCTAATTTTCCCCAACTGATAAATTTCAATATAGTATAACATTACTCAGTTTAGCCTTGCTAGAATACCTTCATTAAATTAAAATGATGACAACAATAGCAAGTAAAATGAAAACTCCAATTAACATCTGATATTTTAACAATGAGATTTTGCTTCAAGCTTTTACAGGATCGGTAGTTATTGCTAAAAACATTTTGGAAATTGTATGATCTTTAGATTACCTTTGTTAAGACTTCTATTTCTTTTAGGTAATCTTGTGTACAATAGGGTTCATGTTTGAGCAACACATAACAGTTATTATTTTCTATGTAACTATTAAATAAAGTTTTTGTCAAAAAAATAGGCATTGTTAGCAATTCACCCCCATCAGTTGTAATCTACTAGCCATGGGGGTTCAGAAGCACAGAAGCGAAGACAGTGCCACATTGTGTCTGGCACTCCTTGTCTATTTTGATAAGTTCCTCACTTCTGTAAGCAGTTCACTCTGCCCTCACATTACTCCAAATGCCCTGGCACCAGAGACCAGGGTGCTAATAGTTGATTTCTGTGGTGAAGGATCCATCAACTATTGACTCAAAGCCACATAAGGAAGAAGCAAGAATAAAACATAAAAGCTCTTCTCTAGTCTGTACTCTTACTGCTCCTGAAGTGTCCTCCTCAAACTAACCCTGGTACCTACAATCTACCCTCCACCTTGACCCCATCCACACATAGCAGTCTCCACACCGTTCACTCTTAGCAGAAAGTTCATGCTATTATTGTTAGTTCTCAAATCCATGCTTTCTTCTCACTTCTAGTTTCCCTGTAGTTGATTTGGAGAGAGAAAGCTAGCAGGACATCCTAGCTCACCATCTTAACGGGAAGCCAAAATCAGATACCAGAATTTTTTAATGGTCTTACAGAGATTGTTGGTGTAGTTTAGTTGTTGTCTCCAACTCTTCACAACCCCATGGACTGTAGTATGCCAGGCTTCTCTGTGCTCCACTATCTCCCACAGCTCGAATTCAAGTCCATTGAGTTGGTGATACTATCTAACCATCTCATCCTCTGCTGCCCCTTTCTCCTTTTTCCTTTAATCTCTTCCAGCATCAGGTCTTGTCCAATCGGTCAGCATTTCACACCAGGTGGCCAAAGTATTGGAGCTTCAGATTCAGCAACAGTCCTTCCAATGAATATTCAGGACTTATTTCCTTTAGGATTGACTGGTTTGATCTCCTTGCAGTCCAAGGGATTCTTAAGAGCCTTCTGCTGCACCAAATTGGAAAGCAACAATTCTTTGGCTCTCAGCCTTCTTTATGATCCAACTCTCACATCTGTACATGACTACTGGAAAAACCATAGCTTTGACTATACGGACCTTTATTGGCAAAGTAATGGCTCTGCTTTTTAATATGCCGTCTAGGTTTGTCATACCTTTTCTTCCAAGGAACAAGCGTCTTTTAATTTCAAGACTGCAGTCATAGTCTGCAGTGATTTTGGAGCCCAAGAAAATAAAATCTGTCACTGTTTTCACTTTTTCCCCTTCTATTTGCCATGAAGTGATGGAACCAGATGCCATGATCTTAGTTTTTTTCATGTTGAATTTCAAATCAGTTTTCACTCTCCTCTTTCACTTTCATCAAGAGGCTTTTTAGTTCCTCTTCACTTTCTGCCATTATCGTGGTATCATCTGCATATCTGAGCTTGTTGATATTTCTCCCTGAAATCTTGATTCCAGTTTTTTATTCATCCAGCCTAGGATTTCACATGGTGTACTCTGCATCGAAGTTAAATAAGCAGGGTGACAATATACAACGTTGTTATACTCTTTTCCCAATTTTGAACCAGTTCGTTGTTCCATGTCTGGTTCTGTTACTTTTGACCCATATACAGTTTTCTCAGGAGACAGGTAGGGTGGTCTGGTATTCCCATCTCTTTAAGAATTTTCCACAGTATGTTGTGATCTACACAGTCAAAAGTTTTAGCATAGTCAATGAAGCAGAGTTAGATGCTTTTCTGGAACTCCCTTGCTTTCTCCATGATCCAATGAATGCTGGCAATTTGATCTCTGGTCCCTCTAACTCTTTGAAACACAGCTTGTACATCTAGAAATTCTCAGTTCATGTACTGCTGAAGCATAGTTTGAAGGATTTTGAGCATAATCTTACTAGCATGTGAAATGAGCACAGTAATTTAGGGAGACAGTAGCATATTAACAGCTTTGCTTGTGGCTCAGCTGGCAAAGAACCTGCCTGCAATGTAGGAGACCTGAGTAAGGTCTAGACCTTAGACCTAGAAGGAAGGGAAGAAACTCTAAGTAGATCCTGGAAAGGAAGATAAGTTAAACAAATGGGACCTGGCTGGAACAGTCTATTCATACCCTACAGGTAGCTTCAGGTTACTCAAATCATAAGTAAGACTGTTTCTGGGGAAAGATGTGACCTAGAGTAGATCAACATTTTAAAATTCACTAGAGAGTCACCTCAGCTCATCAGGCCTTACTTGGACTTGTTCTGATGATGAACAGAACTCAGTCAAAGAGAGCAAAATCTGGACAGTATGAACACAGGGTAATACTGTTGGCAGTAAACCTGGATTGATTCTGAAACAATACTTTCACACCCTACCTTTATTATCTGCTTCTCAGACTTCATTCCTTATCATATCATCAGCCCCTAAAGACAGCTTTGCCCATTAGTATTAATTAAATGTGAATGCTAACATGTAGAAAGATTTATAACTTCCTTGTCATGACAACTTTGCTGTAGCTGAAATGCATCAAAGAGGATGAATGAGCCAGTCTGTGACACATGAATTATGACCCACTTCTCCAAATTGGCCAAAGCATCTTAAAAATATTTCGGGGTACTTGCCAACCAATTCTTTTCCATTCTTCCTCCTCACCCCCATTCTAACCACCCCTGATGCCATAAAGGGACCACATCTGTAGGAAGCAGTGTGTAAAATTGGGGGTACACTTAAAAAGGGGTGATGAGAAGCAAAGACCTGGGGATGAAGAACCAAATGACAATGTTGCGAAGAAAAATACAGTTTGGCCTAGAATCTCCCTTGCATGAACCAGAGCCAATGTTGGCAAGTTGAACAATATAGTTTCATGTAATCTATGTGTACAGATTTAAGATGGGTCAGAAACAAAATTTCATGTCCTAGTTCAGACAGTGGGGCCAGATGAGGAAAAGAATCGATGCCAAAACACTGCTGAAGGGACTTGATGTTCTAGAGGCTAAGACTCCAGGCTTCCAATGCAGGGGGCCTGGGTTTGATCCCTGGTCAAGGAACTAGATCCCACAGGTCAGAACTGAAGGAGTTCACATGCCACCACAAAGACTAAAGATCCTGAATGCCACAGCTAAGACCCACTGCAGCCAAATAAATAAATAAATATTATTTAAATGCCACTGAAATTTCAAAACAGAATATAGAGGAAACAAATTTGAAACAGACTGTCATTTCTTTTTTTTTTAATTCATTAATTTTTAATTGAAAGATAATTGCCTTACAGAATTTTATTGTTTTCTGTCAAACATCAACATGAATCAGCCGTATCTATACATATGTCCCCTCCCTCTTGAACCTCCCTCCCACCTCCCTCCCCATCCCACCCCTCTAGGTTAGTACAGAGCCCCTGTTTAGGTTCCCTGAGACATACAGCAAATTCCCACTGTCTGTCCATTTTACACATGGTAACATAAGTTTCCATGTTACTCTCTCCATACATCTCACCCTCTCCTCCCCTCTCCCCATGTCCATAAGTCTGTTCTCTATGAAACAGATCATCATTTCTAATCAGGACATTTCATATAATTTTCAAATCCATCTTCTCAAAAATTAAAAAAGGTATCCATATTACGATGTGTGAGAATCACAAAGATTTTGAACCCGGATTTTAGGTATGTAACGTATACAATCAGAGGATCTGCATTAATCTGACCTCACTCCCCACTGATCTGCTGTCCTCCCTGGTGGCTCAGACGGGAAAGCATCTGTCTGCAGTGCAGGAGACCCAGGTTTGACCCCTGGGTTGGGAAGATCCCTTGGAGAAGGAAATGGCAATCCATTCCAGTTCTCTTGCCTGGAAAATCCCATGGTCAGAGGAGCCTAGTAGACTACAGCCCGTGGGGCCGCAAAGAGTCGGACATGACTGAGCAACTTCACTTTCACTTTCTTTCACCCACTGATCTTCATAACTGTATTAGCATAATTTTACTATTCCAGGACACTCTTGCCTGCATATGACTTGATTGATCATTACAGGAAACTCTGGAAAGACCCAGCAAGGCTTCCCTATGAAACATCACCATTTGCTTATGCTTCCCTGAGACTCTTTAAATTCCTTGCCTCAAATTTCTTGCTTTGCTACTTCCACCAAACCAAACTGTTATGTCACAGTCTTCATCAAGCCCCCACCTTAAACCAAGCTGCAAACTCTTAATAAGTCTGACTTGCCTTTCTCCCTTGAGATCTGGTAAAAACTCTGTTGAGATGCTGTTGCCCCTAACTGTGGTAATTATTCAATTTTGTCTTATCAACAGGTTGCCAAGGCAATGTTTAGGGAGCATTGAACAGAAGATAATATATTATAGCTATGTGTTAATTACAAGCACTTAGAACTTACAGAGAAAAGAACTGTGTAAATGACAAATTATTTTTCACTTTTGTAAAGATTCATCTGGAAGAGAAACTTGTGGAAAGAATTTTAAATTGCTTTTGAAAAACCCAAATGAGTTTTTTGACCACCCCAACAAATGTATGAGTCTTATGCTTCATTGACTTAGGCATACTTTACTCAAAGTAGCAGCCTTCTACTGCAAAGTACTCTCTAGTCTCATATCCTTCTGTCTTTTTTGATGGTGGGGAGGGGAGTCATGGGGAGTTAGTACTGATCATCATCTGATATAGTGAACACACATACATACACAAATTTTTTTATTTGTTTGTCTCTAGAGGCAATCCAACCTCAAATGCAAGATTCCTGAGGGCAGAAATGGTGTATTTCTCACTGTCTTTCCATCACCTAAAACAGTGCCAGACTTAGAATAAATGTTTGTGGGAGGAAGGAAAAAAGGGAAGATGGGAGAGAGGAAGGGAGACACGGAGGGAGGGTGGGTGGGAGGGAGGGAGAGAAAGAGAGGAGAGGAGGAAGTGAGAGGGGAAGAAAGTAAAGAAAGACTAAATTAAAAAAAAAAGAAAGAAAGACTATTAAATGAGGCAACTCAGTCCAATGTCAAGTGGCCAGATTTGGAAGTTAGAATGGAATTCAATTTTTTTCACCAACTTATTAATTATTAGTTCTTAAACAAAATACCACAAGTCTTTGAATCTCAAGTGTCTCATCTATAAAATAGAGATGGTAATACTTATATCGCATAGTTGTGACCACAGGAAATGAATAAAAATAGCTGAAATGTATCTGGTATACTGCCTTCCAAGGATTAAGCCATTAATAAATATAAGAATGAAGAACTTCCCTGGTGGTCTAGTGGGTAAGAATCTACGCTCCTAATGCAGGGGGCCCAGGTTCAAACTGTGGTCAAGGAACTAGATCTCGCATGCCACAGCCAAGACTTGTGAAACCAAATAAATAAATACATATATGATTGATATGTGAAAAGAAATCAGCAGGTTTTTTTTTTTTTTTCTTTTTAGGAAAGAGTGCAGGCTAAGCAGTGCATGTTGGGGGAACCATTTGACCATGTATTTTAGTGAAAATAGAATTTTAATTGAAAAAAAAAAAACAAAAAACACCTGAAGGAGTCTTCCTGGTTTAGAAATTATGGAAGCTTTGACAAGTCAAAGAGACTTTGGCACTAGCTGTATACACAACAGAGATTTGGGTTGACGTGATTCTGTATGTTGCATATTGTACTTATTTATTCTCTGAAATGAATCAGATCTTCTTTAGACAAAAAAGTTCAATAAAAAAAAAATTCAATAAAAAAGAAAGCAATTACATAAATTGATTGTTATACTATCAAAAGAAATTAGTTGTTATCAATCACTTTGAATAAAAATAAATGATATAAGATTTTTGGCAAGTCCCACACTACACAGCAACAGAGTAACAAAAGGCAGATTTTAAAAATGTGGAAGTTCATTTTCTTTTAATTCCTCCAGTTTGTGTTTCTTGGCATATTATTCATACATTCAGTATGAATTTCTGAGAGGCTTATCTTAGGAAAAAAAGGTCATAATTCTCTGTATTTTGGAGGGGACTGGAATGATTTATTCCATAATATGACAAACATAGACAAAACAGCATTTTCTCCTGAGATCCTTGATATTTTCCAAATCCCATTCAATGATTTTCATTGTATTTTCAAACAGGATAGTGTCTATTATCTTATATGGTTGGGGGGGGGGGGGGTGGTTGGGAAGGAACAAAGCTGTTACAAAGAAAAACAAGTAAAATCTCATCTCAGTTTTCCTGTTTTAAAATACCCACAGCAGCACATCTGCTCCCACATCACCCAGAGACAGAAGGCTAGCGGTGGTGGCAATCACAGTTTCTCCATTTCCCCAGATCACCCCGAACAAAAATACAACAATTGAGTCAGCAATAACAACGACAAAAAACCTTACAGACAATATCTACAACCACAGGCAGGAGTGGCCAGGACACTAGCAGCAACAAGACATGTAATGACAACTACAGTAAGAAGAAGAAACACAAGGGGTCTCCAATCAACATCTCAGAAACTGGATCACCATTGGGTACTCACTCCCAAAAGGAAGAGTCTCCTCTTCGCTGAAGGAAGAGTCTCCTCTTAGCATGGAAAGCTCTGCAGGTCCATCGGACAAGAGCCGCCAAAACTAGGAAGAGGCTTTGCAGGCTCCAGACGCCCTGCCAACTCTCAGATAGCTCAGATCACAATGCATTTAAAAAGATAAAGAAAAGAAATCCAAAACAGAGGGGATATATGTACACATAAAGGTGATTCTCTTTGATGTACAGCAGAAACTAACAGCATTGTAAAGTAACTATATTCTCCAATAGAAATTAATTTAAAAATAATAAAGCTACTATGAACAAGAAAGTCTAGAAAAAGTAAAAGTAAAAGATGATGAAATCTTTGTAATTCTAAAAGCTAACATTCACAATGAATATATGATGAGTATGGATAATTCTGCACTAAAATACTCCACATAACTTTCATAAAGCAGAGACTACAGGATAAACCCCCAGATAGAAGAGAAACTGCTGGGCATTGCACGGAAACAGAACACATCAGCGACACCAAAGGCAAAAGGAAAAGAAGAGCCAGACTAAGGTAGAGAGGGTGCGGGTGGTTGGGGTGGAGACATCGTACCTCAGAAAGAGCTGTACTTGCCATAACAGCAAGGGAAAATGGAGACAGAGAGCGTTCAATCTAGGAAAGATATTCCAGACATCCTCCCCTGGAAGACCACAAAACACCATGACCTCAGCAGTGACTGTGGTTGAATCCATACAATATTGTTTTAAGAAGAAAGTTAACAATGGACAGAGAACTATTCCTATACCAGCAGTCCTCAACCTTTTTGGCACCAGGGACCCATTTCATGGAAGACAGTTTTTCCACAGACAGTGGGGGGCAATGGTTTGGTGATGATTCAAGCACATTACATTTACTGTGGACTTTATTTCTGAGATCCACCTCAGATCATCAGGCACTAGATCTTGGAGATTAGGTATCCCTGCTATAGACAATGAAATCATATCATAAAGACATGACCATAAAATAATACCTTAACCTAATACTTCCAAATGAGCTAAGATAATTTGAGATAATTATAGAAGCTATGTAAGAATGCCATAAATCAGGATTAGAAAATAACATGATTGGACAAAAGAAAAGTTTGGAAAGTGGTCTGAGAGAGGTTAAGGATTAGGAGTAAAAAAATAAAATTTCAGAAATGAACAAAAGTAAGAAGAACACAAGGACAAATAATATCATAAGAAAGAACAGGAAGAAAATTAAAAAATAGAAATGAAATAAAGAAAAAGATAAAAGGACTGGGGAGAAAGCAATAGCTTATTCTGGAAAATGCTCCTGATGTAAAGATCTGAACCTGTATATTTAAAGGGCATATGAAGACCCTGGAAAATCAATCCACAGTGGCCAAAACAAGACATAATTTAGTAAATCTATCAAACTTAAAAGGAAAAAAAGACCTTTGAACATCAAAGTAAATGACCAAGCCCTCATTAGTGAAAGAAAATAAAGTGACATTAGACTTCTCAATAACAACATTTTATGCCACAGGACAATAGAGTAACATTTATGTTACAAAAGCTATGAAAGGGTGACCAAGGATTTTATATTCAGTAAAACATTCAAGTTTAAAGTCATATACAAACTATTATGAACATGCAAGCACTCAGGAGTGTGGTGCTCATGTGCCCTTCTTAAACGATACATTAGAAAATGACTCATATGACCAAATATCCAAAGAATTGGCATAATTATTGACTGTGAGAATTGAATATATGATTATATGTAAAACTAACACTGAATGACAGCATAAGGAAGTGTAGATTATAACTGTTACATGATAAAACACAACTTTACTTAATACATGTAATTCAAACTTTCTTTAAAAAGCAATCCCTGTAAATCAAAGCAAAATAAAATGAGACCTACCTATTCATCCAGTTGACGGTAAAAGCATAGAAAGAAGTATTTCAAGTGACTTTAAACTATGGTAATCTGGTGATATATCTCTTGTGGTATATACCCTATAAACAAGCAAAATAAATTTTAAATTATTTTTAGTAATAATACTGGTGCTGATATTCTGTAGCTATCATGTATTCTATTGGAGAAATCTAATAAGTAATTCTATGAACACTGTTAAGATTTTCAGCCTGAGGAAAAAAGATAAAATCAAGGAATCAAGTTAAAACTCTATAATCTAAATTTTTGAATGAAAATGCACTAACGTGTACTATCAACATAATTTTAAAACATATACATATGCATATATATGTCATAGTTCTATCCATTAAAAGGGTTTAATAACAATATGTTAGCAAAGAGCATTCCTAGAGTTCAGCTTATAGCCTATAAACACTATTTTGTACTAAAAGAGATCAGGGTTTCTTGGGTAAATGGCTGATTCCAGGTCTCGGGCAAGAACGGTACAAGATGAGCCTAAAATACCTTGTAATGCAAAAATGAGCCTAAAACATCAAGTCAAACGAGTTGAAGAGTCTTTAACTGACCAACAATGGAACAATTTGAACGTGAAAGAAGAGCTGACTCCAATGAATTGAAAGACATCAAATATGTTTAAATTCATTAGTTAGTAATGAAACAAAAAAAAATCTCACTGGTTATATTTGGAAGACAGTCACATTTGGAAAGAATCAATTAGTCATTTTGAAAACTGATGAGGTTAAATTATGAAGTCAAGTAGTTATCTTGCCTATGCACACCTCAGGACAATCACTGAAGAGGGGAAATTTGACAATATTTTAGATAAGAAATGAGACAGTGATAGAATATCACCATATTTGTAAACTTTAATGAGATAATGAATCTAGATCTAGGCAATGATCATTGATCTAAGAAATGATTATTGATATCATAGAAAACCAACCAGACAAGCTGCCTTCTGATGGAAGCACACAAAGTCACTTAAGAACTATTACCATCAAAACTTTAAACCTGAATGATCAAATCTCTAAATCTCAATAACCAGTTAACAGGAAAAAGAAAAAGAAAGACATGAAACCGTATACTACTGGGATGCAATTAGAAATTTTCAAAATACGTGAAGTTTAGCAGATAAGTACCCTAGTTTCCTTAAGAAATCAATTATAATGAAAAATTTAAAAGAGAAGAAGAACCTCCGGGTTTAAAAAAAACTTTAAAAATATATCAATAAGTTGCAATATATGGACCTTATTTGGCTCTTAATTCATACAAACCCATTGTACAAAAATTATGACTCAGACAAATCTGAACACTCAGTGAATAGTTGATACTATGAAAAAATTATTGTTAATAATTTTAGGCTCAGTAATGATGTTCTGGTTGTATTTTAAAAGGCCCCTTATGCTTCAGGGATGCATATTAACATATTTTTTGATCAAAGAATATCAAGAATATCATAAGATTTGCTTCAGTAAAAAATGAACTAACTCTTTTTAGTTGTGATTTGCATTTCTCTGATAACTAGTGACACTGAGGATATTTTCATGTGTTTTTTGGCCATCTGTATGTCTTCTTTGGGGAAATCTCTATTTAGATCTTCTGTCCATTTTTTGATTGGGTTGTTTGGTATTACCTCAAACTGGTCAGAAGCCTATGAACAATAAATGTTAGAGAGAGTGTGAAGAAAAAGAAACCCTCCTACACTGATGGTGGGAATGTGAGTTGGTATGACTACTATGGAAAACATGGGGGTTCCTTAAAACACTAAAAATAAAAACAAACAAAACCATAATTCAAAAAGATACATGCACCCCCAATGTTCACTGCACCACTATTTACAAAAGCCAAAACATTGAAGCAACCTAAATGTCAATCATCATAGGAATGAATAAAGAAGATGTGGTACATATACACAATGGTCATAAAAAAGAATGAAATAATGCCATTTGCAGCAACATGGATGGACTCAGAGATTATCATACTAAGTAAGTCAGATGGAGAAAGACAAATATATGATATCTCCCATACATGGAATTTAATTTAAAAATTATATTAAATGAACTTATTTAAAAAACAGAAAGATACACAAATTTTAAAAACAAACTTATGGTTACCGAAGGGGAAACATGGAGAGGAGGGATAAGTGAGGAGTTTGGGATTAACACTCACACTACTATATACGAGATAACCAACAAGGACCTGCTGTATAGCACAGGGAACTCTACTCAATATTTTGTAATAACCTATATAGGAAAAGAATCTGAAAAAGAATTAATATATGTATAATCGAATCACTTTGCTGTGCCTCTGAAACTAACACAACATTGTAAATCAGCTACACCCAATAAATTTTTTTTAATGAACTTGCCTCAAAATAATCTACAGAAGGAGGACAGTGTAAACAGGCAATGGCTCGCTTTGAGTTGATAACTGTTCAAACTGAGTTCAAATTGTTCAAACCGCAAGCAAATGAAACTTGTGGTTTCCTGTATAATTCTCTATAGCTTTTATGTGTTTGAAATCTTCCATCATGAAAAATTTTAAGAACACACATGGTCAATTTTTTCATTCCAACTTTATCTGAACCAATCCTTCTACAGTGAACAAGTTAGATTAAACTTCCAGTTTACCAAACCACTTAAAAATGGACTCTAAGTTGCAAAAATGAATCTTACAGTAAATGTGACACATTTCTTTTGATACTGGTATATATCACTTGTCAATGATTTTAATAAACACTAGGTGGCATAGTGATTGCTTCATACTAAAGAGACAAAAAAGAAAATGGACTGTCCCACTGATGTGGATAATTGTTTTTGTTATTGTTTAGTCGCTAAGTCATGGCCAACCCTCTTGTGACCCCATGGACTGTAGCCCACCAGGCTCCTCTGTCCATGGGATTTCCCAGGCAAGAACACTAGACTGGATTGCCATTTCCATCTCCAGGGTAACTTCCCAACCAGGGATCAAACCTGCGTCTCCTGCACTGGCAGGCGGGTTCTTTACCACTGAGCCACCAGGGAAGTCCATCATGTCATCAGTGCTATGGCATGGTGACATCGCTTTTTAAAATTATCCCATTTCTTAATGGACAGAAATATCTTATCTTGCTTAAAATGTTTATTCTGCCTCTGTACTACAAGCTCACCTAAATACAGTTTTTAAAAACTCTCTCCATATATTAATTTTCATTCTTGCATTTTTCCACCTTTCGGTTTATTTTAACAGTGCTGCACCCTGTCAGAAAGAAGCTGAAAGTGAACATTGCCTAGTTAAGTAGGAGGAAGAATTTTACATTCTTCAAACTGGGTTGACACAAAGTATTCCATATGCTGCAAAAATTAATATAAAGTAGTCTTGAGCCTTCTCTCTAATGTCTGCATATTGCTTCTAGCTTCTCATTCTCATGTCATTAATTGGTCCCAAATCTTGTTTTAGCTTTTTCCACATTCCTATCAGCTGATTTTTTTTCTTAACCAAAATAATATATCATTCTATTTTTATAGTGCATGACTAATTTAGGGAATCACTGAGGTTTTAATTAATGGATTATGATTAAAGTATTCAGCTTCAAAATCCATTATTTTGGACAGGAAATAAACTTACCCAGTGGGAAAGTAGGAAGAACAGTAGATTCGGATGTCTGGATGTCTGGATGTCTGCTGTGTCACACGGCACTGACCTGAACAATTTATTATTCTGCGTCTGTTTCCTTCATCCAGTCTTTCACTGAATATAAATATTGAATGGTATATTTACATACCTAGTAAATGACCAGCTTTGTGCTAATGCTAGGAATACAGAGGTAAGTACAGTATCATGTCCTTATGGTGGTGTGTTTGAATTGAGACTGGAAAGATGTTTAAGAACTATCTGAGTTGTAAGAATTATCAGTGGGGGAGTGTTTAGACCAAGATAAAGTTCAGTGGTGCTGAGGAAAGGAGCTGGTATGAAATGGAGACACACGATTTGGAATGAAAGAGAAAGGTAAGAAAACAGGTGCACTTTGTAAATAGTAGAATTGAACAAAGTAGCCCATTAGATCCTACCAGTTCTAAATTCTTATATAATTGGTTAGCAATGGAATTGGAGAACCATGACTTTATCATTTACTGCCATGATTATATGCAAATTCTTAGCATTTCTTACCCTTAGTGTCCTAATTGATAGAATAGTGATGTATATATATTTATACACCTGCTTCAAGATTATTCTGGGGCTAAGATAATACACTGAAAGACTGTGTCTGGTATATGTGAAGCATTTTGTATATAAATGGTAATGATTATTACTGGCTTATTCTTTGCCCTTCTCCAAGAAGTTCCTGCATCTTTTATCTGATTTTATTTCAACAAAAGCCCTAGGAGAGATTTGTGAGATTTATGGCAGTAAATGATTTGTTTTACAAATGAAAAAACTTAAATTCAAAGAGTGGCAAAAGAAATGAATGGAAGAAAACAGTCTCTTGGCTCCCTGCTCAACCTTCCTTTTCCCATCACATGATCCTCATCTGATCATTTCAGCTTCTCTTCAAACAAATAAGGAATCTTAATACAAACTGGGGACTTGTTCCAGATCTGTTTATCTTACAGTTTAATATTTCAGGTTTTCCTTTGGGTTTTTCCTATTATTCCAACAGATCGATCTTGTACAGAAGCTATTCCTCTCATGCTAAGCCTTCTTTTTGGATTGTTAAGGTTATGAACGTCCTGTCAGCCAATGATTTATTAAAATGAAGACCAGCCAGGGTTTTAAATCATTTTTATATGCACCATACTCTCTTCTTTGTCATCCTTCCATTACTTTGGATCTATGAGCTAAAGCTTTCTTTACAAGCTATTTCTCAAGAAATCAGTAAAGCTTCCATTAGGTATGGCCTTAATTGGATGACATATTTGAAACAAAAGGTCACACTGCCTTGGACTGTGAGTTCATCTTCCCTTGAAAATTCAGTTGAAGTGGGGTCATTCCTAGCATGGTCATTACTTGAATTGCAAATTATCTCACACCGGTCAGAATGGCTGCTATCAAAAAGTCTACAAACAATAAATGCTGGAGAGGGTGTGGAGAAAAGGGAACCATCTTACACTGTTGGTGGGAATGCAAACTAGTACAGCCACTATGGAGAACAGTGTGGAGATTCCTTAAAAAACTGGAAATAGAACTGCCATACAACCCAGCAATCCCACTGCTGGGCATACACATTGAGGAAACCAGAACTGAAAGAGACACGTGTACCCCAGTGTTCTTCGCAGCACTGTTTACAATAGCCAGGACATGGAAGCAACCTAGATGCTGATCAGCAGACAAATGGATAAGAAAGTTGTGGTACATATACACAATGGAATATTACTCCGCTATTAAGAAGAATGCATTTGAATCAGTTCTAATGAGGTGGATGAAACCAGAGCCATCCACCTCATTAGAACTGATTCAAATTTCTAAATTCCAGTGTTAATACATTGTATTGGTGTTTTTCTTTCTGACTTACAGACTGAAGTAAATAAGTCAGTCAATGTATTAACACTGGAATTTAGAAATTCCAGTGTTTTTATATATATATGGAATTTAGAAAGATGGTAACAATGACCTTATATGCAAGACAGCAAAAGAGACACAGATGTAAATAACAGACTTTTGGACTCTGTGGGAGAAGGCAAAGGTGGGATGAATTGAGAGAATAGCATTGAAACATGTATATTACTATATGTGACATAGATTGCCAGTCCAGGTTCAATGCATGAGACAGGGTGCTCAGGGCTGGTGCACTGGAATGACCCTAAGGGATGGGAGGGGGAGGGTGGTGGGAGGGGGGTTCGGGATGGGGAACACATGTACACCCATGGCTGATTCATGTCAATGTATGACAAAAACCACTACAATATTGTAAAGTAATTAGCCTCCAATTAAAATAAATTAATTTTTTTTAAAGAAAGAGAAACCCCTGAAAGCTACCACAACTGTATATTGGGAAGAGAGGAGGGAGGAGGAAGATGGACACCGAGGAACACATTTGCAACAATATTCCTTACTTTTAAACACTTTAACACTGACCTACTATTTCCAGATGACTTAAGGGCAGTGCCTTTCATGAATGGACAGTTGGAGGTGCAGATACAATGACTCCAACCCAACTCTCCTCCAGGCACAGTTACAAGTTGATCTTAGAAGAGGAATGAGACTTTCTCTTCCGGAGAGCAACCTAAAGGGACACTCTGTTTCCTGGCTTGCATAACTCTATCAAGGAAATATTTCTTCTGCTATTCACCTAAAATTTGGGTGTTAAATCTGTAGTAGAGCTAAAGACGTTTTCCAAATATTAGATATCCACTTTGAGTATGTTGAGTGTGATAAGTTAAATTTCCTCAAGTTGTCACCCTGTTTCTAGATACCAACTTCTCACCACCTTTAAACAGCTTTTCCTGAGACATCCTGATGGTCCAGTGGTTAAGAATTCTCCTTCCAGTGCAGGGGAGACAGGTTCAATCCTTGGGCAGGGAACTAAGATCCCATATGCTACAGAGCAACTAAGCCCACATGCCTCAACTACTGAGCCCTTGAGCCACAACTAGAGCCCATGCACAACAGTGAAAAATCCCATTTGACACAATGAAGATCCTGCATGTAAATAAATAAGCAAACATTAAACAAAAAAAGAGCTTTTCATGATTCTCCCCACTCCCAATCAGATAGGATCTTGTCTAGAATGCAAGCAACAACCCCCACTTCTCCATAATCCATCATCATTGTCATCTGTACCGCCCCTGAATTCTGGCTGTTTGTGTCCTTGTCACACCCTTACCTAGACTATCCATTTCCTGAACTAGGCCTTTGTTATCTCAGCTTTATTGTCTGTGACTTCCTGCACATAGCAGACAGGAATCCAGGAAATGTACAGTTAGAAATGAAGTCTCCTACCTTAAAACTGAAGTTCTTTATCTACCAGAAAAATGACAGGGGGTAAGGCGGAAGCATTCCTTTGAAGTCTTTGGGAAGAAAACGATACTAACAATGATGTAGTAGGCTTCATGTGTAGAGTCTTCTCTTGTGTTGTTGGAAGAGGGTGTTTGCTATGACTAGTGCATTCTCTTAGCAAAACTCTATTAGCCTTTGCCCTGCTTCATTCTGTGCTCCAAGGCCAAATTTGCCTGTTACTCCAGGTGTTTCTTGACTTCCTACTTTTGCATTCCAGTCCCATATAGTGAAAAGGACATCTTTTTTGGGTGTTAGTTCTAAAAGGTCTTGTAGGTCTTCATAGAACTGATCAACTTCAGCTTCTTCAGCATTACTGGTTGGGGTATAGGCTTGGATTACCATGATATTGAATGGTTTGCCTTGGAAATGAACAGAGATCATTCTGTCATTTTTGAGATTGCATCCAAGTACTGCATTTCGGACTCTTTTGTTGACCATGATGGCTACTCCATTTCTTCTTAAGGAACTCTTGCCCACAATAGTAGATATAATGGTCATCTGAGTTAAATTCACCCATTCCAGTCCATCTTAGTTTGCTGATTCCTAAAATATCGACATTCACTCTTGCCATCTCCTGTTTGACCACTTCCAATTTGCCTTGATTCATGGACCTAACATTCCAGGTTCCTATGCAGTACTGCTCTTTACAGCATCGGACCTTGCTTCTATCACCAGACACATCCACAACTGGGTATTGTTTTTGCTTTGGCTCCATCCCTTAATTTTTTCTGGAGTTATTTCTCCACTGATATCCAGTGGCATATTGGACACCTACCGACCTGGGGAGTTCATCTTTCACTGTCCTACCATTTTGCCTTTTCATACTGTTCATGGGGTTGTCAAGGCAAGAATACTGAAGTGGTTTGCCATTCCCTTCTCCAGTGGACCACATTCTGTCAGTGGACCTCTTCCAACAACACAAGAGAAGACTCTACACATGGACATCACCAGATGGTCAACACCTAAATCAGATTGATTATATTCTTTGCAGCCAAAGAAGAAGAAGCTCTATACAGTCAGCAAAAACAAGATCGGGAGCTGACTGTGACTCAGATCATCACTCCTTATTGCCAAATTCAGACTGAAATTGAAGAAAATGGGGAAAACCACTAGACCATTCAGGTATGATCTAAATCAAATCCCTTATGACTATACAGTGGAAGTAAGAAATAGATTAAAGGGACTAGATCTGATAGACAGAGAGCCTGATGAACTATGGATGGAGGTTCATGACATTGTACAGGAGACAAGGATCAAGACCATCCCCATGGAAAAGAAATGCACAAAGGCAAAATGGTTATCTGAGGAGGCCTTACAAATAGCTGTGAAAAGAAGAGAGCAAAAAGCAAAGGAGAAAAGGAAAGATATTCCCATTTGAATGCAGAGTTCCAGACAATAGCAAGGAGAGATAAGAAAGCCTTCCTCAGCAATCATTGCAAAGAAATAGAGGAAAACAACAGAATGGTAAAGACTAGAGATCTCTTCAAGAAAATTAGAGATACCAAGAGAACATTTCAAGCAAGATGGGTTTGATAAAGGACAGAAATGTTATTAACCTAAGAGAAGCAGAGGATATTAGGAAGAGGTGGCAAGAATACATAGAAGAACTGTACAAAAAAGATCTTCATGAACCAGATAATCACGATGGTGTGATCACTCACCTAGAGCCAGACATCCTGGAATGTGAAGTCAAGTGGGCCTTAGAAATTATCACTAAACAAAGCTAGTGGAGGTGATGGAATTCCAGTTGAGCTATTTCAAATGCTGAAAGATGACGCTGTGAAAGTGCTGCACTCAATATGCCAGCAAATTTGGAAAACTCAGCAGTAGCCACAGGACTGGAAAAGGTCAGTTTTCATTCCAATCCCAAAGAAAGGCAAACCCAAAGAATGCTCAAACTACTGCACAATTGCATTCATCTCACATCCTAGTAAAGTAATGCTCAAAATTCTCCAAGCCAGGCTTCAGCAATACGTGAACCATAAACTTCCAGATGTTCAAGCTAGTTTTAGAAAAGGTGGAGGAACCAGAGATCAAATTGCCAACATCTGCTGGATCATAGAAAAAGCAAGAGAGTTCCAGAAAAACATCTATTTCTGCTTTATTGACTATGCCAAAGCCTTTGACTGTGTGGATCACAATAAACTGTGGAAAATTCTGAAAGAGATGGAAATACCAGACCACCTGACCTGCCTCTTGAGAAACCTGTATGCAGGTCAGGAAGCAACAGTTAGAACTGGACATGAAACAACAGACTGATTCCAAATAGGAAAAGGAGTAACTCAGGTGTTGTCACCCTGTTTATTTAACTTACATGCAGAGTATATCATGAGAAACACTGGGCTGGAGGAAGCACAAGCTGGAATCAAGACTGCTGGGAGAAATATCAATAATCTCAGATAAGCAGATGACACCACCCTTATGGTAGAAAGTGAAGAGGAACTAAAAACCTCTTGATGAAAGTGAAAGAGGAGAGTAAAAAAGTTGGCTTAAAGCTCAACATTCAGAAAACTAAGATCATAGCATCTGGTCCCATCACTTCATGGCAAATAGATGGGAAAACAGTGGAAACAGTGGCTGACTTTATTTTGGGGGGGCTCCAAAATCACTCCAGATGGTGATTGCAGTCATGAAATCAAAAGACTCTTACTCCTTGGAAGGAAAGTTATGACCAACCTAGATAACATATTAAAAAGCAGAGACATTACTTTGCCAACAAAGGTCCGTCTAGTCAAGGCTACGGTTTTTCCAGTGGTCATGTATGGATGTGAGAGTTGGACTGTGAAGAAAGCTGAGCACCAAAAAACTGATGCTTATGAACTGTGGTGTTGGAGAAGACTCTTGAGAGTCCCTTGGGCTGCAAGGAGATCCAACCAGTCCATCCTAAAGGAGATCAGTCTTGGGTGTTCATTGGAAGGACTGATGCTAAAGTTGAAACTCCACCTCATGTGAAGAGTTGACTCATTAGAAAAGACCCTGATGCTGAGAGAGATTGGGGACCGGAGCAGAAGGGGACAACAGAGGATGAGATGGCTGGATGGCATCACCGACTCGATGGACATGAGTTTGAGTAGACTCCGGGAGTTGGTGATGGACAGGGAGGTCTGGGGTGCTGTGATTCATGGGTCAGAAAGAGTAGGACACGACTGAGCGGCTGAACTGAACTGAGTAGTCTTCAGTTTATGGATCTCAGATTAATAAGCTTTTAATACAAGCCAGAAATTTAGGCATCAAATTGTTCTTGCTACAAATGGAAAAAATGGATGAAGTTTGGGTTGGATACTGATGATATTGGCTGTTTTTTTGATGAAAGAAATCTGTCTATCAAGAGACTCAAAGTTCTGCCTGCTGCATAATCATTACCACTCAGTTCAGGGCCGTCAAAGGTCTTGCTTTAAGCATGTTTCCCTGAAAATTAGCCCTGGTCATTTGCCTTAAAAAACTATATTTCAAAAATAAGATTTTTTTGAAAAAAGTAAAGACAAAAGCAAGAAGGCATGAATGCTAATGAAAGCCATCCCACTGGCAAAGACTCACAGAACAGGCATAGAAACACACTTGATTTTGTAAAAAAAAAAACAAAAACGCTGCCTCTTTTCATGGACCTTGAAATGATTTCTACTATAAAGTCAAATCTGCAGCTAGGATGCCATCATTAATAGGATTCAATGCTACAAGTCAATTAATAGATCAACGTCCTCTAATTTCTTACATTACAAATTAAATATGCTGCAGAACTAAAGAGTGACAAACTCACATGAAATACCTACTAAAATGTTTTAAAACAGATGGTTCACCAGTTTGTAGAAGGGCTTTCTGTGCGGAATGACAATGAGACTCTCCTGTCTCTCCCAACCTTTCACTGGACTCTGAGAAGGACCAGCCAGGACTGACAGTTCATTCTTTGTCCAATCCTTGACTTTGGACTTCATTTGCTGCATTGTCCTTATGCTGCTTCAATTATGGTGCTGTTTCTGCTATCTTCAGTGGAGAGTTTCTCATTGAAATCTACACAATTGTCTTCCTTCTGTTACTAAAATGAGAATCAAGTGATGAATTTCCTTCAACTTCTATGTGATAACTGCTTTCAAAGTCACATCACTACCAGTTGCTCTGTTTCTCCCTAGGAATTGACATGGGTGACCTGGATCATATCTCATGGCTGATATGTTTTGTAGTACTTTGTGTTTTCCTTTTTGTCCTGGCTTTGTGGATGCTCAGAACCCACTTGGTAGTTAAATGTAGCCAACTCAGAGTTTAATGTCTTTTTTTTAAAACTGCACTGCCTGCAGTGGAAGCACCTAGCCACTTTAAAAACAAGATTCTATTGGAACATTTGTTTCAGTTCAGTTCAGTCGCTCAGTCATGACTCAGTCTGACTCTTTGTGACCCCATGGACTGCAGCACGCCAGGCTTCCCTGTCCATTACCAACCCCCAGAGCTGGCTCAAACTCACATCCATCAAGTTGGTGATGCCATTCAACCATGTCATCCTCTGTTGTCCCCTTCTCCTCCTGCCTTCAGTCTTTCCCAGCATCAGGGTCTTTTCCAATGAGTCATTTCTTCTCATCTGGTGGCCAAAGTATTGGAGTTTCAGCTTCAGCATCAGTCCTTCTAATGAATATTCAGGACTGATTTCCTTTAGGATTGACTGGTTGGTTCTCCCTGCAGTCCAAGGGACTCTCAGGAGTCTTCTCCAACACCACAGTCCCAAAGCATCAATTCTTCGGCGCTCAGCTTCTTTGTAGTCCAACTCTCACATCCATACATGACTACTGGAAAAACCATAGCTTTGACTAGATGGACCTTTGTTGGCATAGTAATGTCTCTGCTTTTTAACATGCTGTCTAGGTTGGTCATAGCTTTTCTTTCAAGGAGCAAGTGTCTTTTAATTTCAAGGTTGCAGTCACCATCTGCAGTGATCTTGGAGTCCCCAAAAATAAAGTCTCTCACTGTTTCCACTATTTCTCCATCTATTTGCCAGGAAGTGATGGGCTCAGAAGCCATGATCTTAGTTTTCTGAATGGTGAGTTTTAAGTCAACTTTTTCATTCTCCTCTTTCACTTTCATCAATAGGCCTTTTAGTTCTCCTTCACTTTCTGCCATAAGGGTGGTGTCCATCTGTGTATCTGAAGCTATTGATATTTCTCCTGGCAATCTTGACTCCATCTTGTGCTTCATCCAGCCTGGCATTTCGCATGATATACTCTGCATATAATTTAAATAATCAGGGTGACAATATACAGCCTTGACATACTCCTTTCCCAATTTGGAACCAGTCTGTTGTTCCATGTCTAGTTCTAACAGTTGCTTCTTGACTTGCATACAGATTTCTCAGGAGGCAGGTAAGGTAGTCTGGTATTCCCATCTCTTTAAGAATTTTCCACAGTTTGTTGTGATCCACATAGTCAAAGGCTTTGGCATAGTCAATTTGTTTACATATTATTTATAGTTGTTTTTGTGTTATAATTACAGGGTTGACTAGTTATGGCAGAAATCATATGGTCCACAACTTGTAAAATATTTACCATCTGGCCTCTTACATAAAAAGCTTGCTAATCCCTAATGTAGAAGATTTTTGTTTTGTTTTGTTTTAATATATATATTTTTAAGCATGGAGCCTTAATCACTGGACCTCCAGGGAAGTCACAGGTCGGATGTCTTACATTGCTCCAAAACATTCTCCAGTCTCTTATCTGACTAAGGTACCTGTATTTTCTCTGACTTTGATCTTTTTTAAAAATTACTCTCACATTCTATATTGCCTGTAAACCATACCATAATTTTCATAGAATAAATAAGGATATAAGCTTATAAATAAATTCAGTTATTGAATGCAGTTTAGAGTGTTAGTCTTTTTTTTTAAGGAGGGGATAATTAGGACAAAAGAATAATGTTTCTTCAGAAAAATATATCTAAATACAATAGCATCATGCCTAATAATTATTCTCCAGCTATTTGCCTCCAATCTCACCACAATATAATCCAGCTACCTTTTTTAAATAGTTATTTATTTGGCTGTAGTGGGTCTTCATTGTGGCAGGTGGAGTCTTTCGTTGCAGTGTTTAGTTGCCTTAAGGCATGTGGGATCTCAGTTCTCCAATCAGGAGTCAAATCCCGGTCCCCTGCATTGCAAGGCAGATTCTTAACCACTACCACCAGGGAAGTCCCCATCTAAAATATTTTTGAAATTATCTCTCCAAAACACAGATCACATCATACTACTTTCCTGTTCCAATACCTTAGAAGTACTACTCACTGATTAAAGCTCAAATTCCTAAGCATGGCTTTCAAAGTCCTTCACAACATACCACTATCTTATCTGTCCAGGCTTATCTCCCAGCCTGTCTCCAAAGTACCCTGCACCCATGTGAATCTGTACAATGCATTTCTGGACAAGCCCTTCCCTTCCCTCCCCACCTTCAAGCCTTTCCTCCTCCCCTCATTCCAAACCACACAAAAAATAATTCTTGTTGCCCTTTTTTTCTAACATGGTTCCCAGCCTAGATTAATATGGAAAAAGTCAAATTGTTAGTGATTAATATTATGAGTGTTTTATTTTTATAACAACAAAAATCCTTGATTTTCTTATCTTTTATTAACATAGAAAATTCTTGTTTCATCACTCCTTCTCAAGTTCGGCTCCAGAACTGTATCTTTTAGCCCCAAATTATCTCCCTTCTGTGATTAATGTTTACATTGTAGAATACACAGAAGCAATCTACCTTAATAATCAAAAGGTTTGCCTTTGGAGTCAACTGAATTTGGGTCCAGCGACTTAATTTCATTTGTAAAATAAGATGATAATACTCATTAAAGTTATTAAAAATGTCCAAAAATTCTTTGACAACCCTCCAGTTCAGAAGCACAGTCTATATACCCTCCCTGTGAATACAGAGACCTGAAATTCAATGGTAATCAATAGAATGCATTTCAAATAATGATGAATGCCATTGGAGGCTATTCATGCCAAAGCCAAGTGTAGGTGTCCCAGTCAACAGCCCCAGCTGACAGCTAGCATCAGCTTCCAGATATGTGAGTAAGGACATTTCTAGATGATTCCAGTCCTAGATTTCATGCTCTCACTGCTAAGACTTCATAAATCTTAGCCATCTCCTCTGTGCTCTGTCTAAATTGTTGACCCAGAATCTGTCAGCACAATAAAATTGTCGTCTCAAGCTGCCAAGTTTGGGGATTATTTGTTGCACAGCAATACCTCAAAGGATTATTATGAGGATTAAATGAGACTTGTATATAAAGCGATGAGCTTGGTGTTTAGCAAAATAAACCCTCAGTGGATGGGACTTAACAAGGGCTAACTCTTTAATGCATTTGGCTTTGCTCAAAATATTCAGGATATGAGAGATGCCCAATATACACTCATTGACTTGAAGTGATTACAGACTTGTGGACAGAAAAGATGAAGTTGCAGAGAAATCACAATCTCATTTTCCTGACCTGAGAGGAGTTTTTTAAATGCTATTAAACGAAACAATTCTTCCCTTAGCAATCCATCAAATTCTAAAATTTATCTTGGCAAAAAAAAAAAAAACAACAACAACAGCCAGATTGTACAATTCATTTAATTCTTGTCTTCTCCTCTAAGTCTAAGGTAAACAGAACTATTAAGTACTTGCATTCGGTGAATAATAGTTGATTTGGTATCATATGATTATCACTTACATATAGAATCTAAAATATGACACAAGTGAACCTATCTATGAAACAAAAACAGGCTCACAGACATAAAGAACAGACAGGTGATTTCCAAGGGGGAGGGCGAAGAGGGAGGAGTGGAATGAGAGGTTGGCGTTACCAGATGTAAGCTGTTACACACAGAATGGATAACAAGGTCTACTGAAGAGCATAGAGAACTATATCCAGTATCTTATAATGAACCATAATGGAAAAGAATATTTTTAAAAAGGATATATATATGTGTATAACTGAGTCATTTTGCTGTACAATAGTAACTAACACAACATAGAAAATCAATTATTGCTGTTGCTGTTCAGTCACTAAGTTGTCTCCGATTCTTTGCGACCCCATGGACTGTAGCACGCCAGGCTTCCCTGTCCTTCAGCATCCCGGAACTTGCTCAAACTCATGTCAATTGAGTCGATGATGCCATCCAACCATCAGATGCTATGCCACCCTCTTCTCCTCTGCCCTCCATCATTCCCAGCATCAGGGTCTTTTCCAATGAATTGGCTCTTTGCATCAGGTGGCCAAAGTATCAGAGCTTCAGCTTCAGCAACAGTCCTTCCAATGAATATTCAGGGTTGATTTCCTTTAGGATTGGCTGGTTTGATCTCCTTGCTGTCCAAGGGACTCCTCAAGAGTCTTCTCCAGTACAACAGTTCAAAAGCATCAGGTCTTTGGCACTCAGCCTTTTTGATAGTCCAACTCTCACATCTGTTACATGACTATTGGAAAAATCATAGCTCTAACTATGCAGATCTTTGTATGTTGTCTAGCTTTGTCATAGCTTTTCTTCCAGGGAGCAAGCATCTTTTAATTTCGTGACGGCAGTCATCATCTGGAGTGATTTGGGAGCCCCCAAAAATAAAGTCTCTCACTGTTTCCGTTTTTCGCCGTCTATTTGCCATAACATGATAAGACCAGATGCCAGAATGTTGAGTTTTAAGCCAGCTTTTTCACTCTCCTCTTTTACCTTCATCAAAAGGCTCTCTTAGTTTTCTGCCATAATGGTGGTGTCATCTGCATATCTGAGGTTATTGATATTTCTCCTGGCGATCTTGATTCCAGCTTGAGCTTCATCCAGTCTGGCATTTTGCATTATGCACTCTGCATAGAAGTTACATAAGTAGGGTGACAATATACAGCTTTGACTTAACTTTTTTCTCAATTTGGAACCAGTCCATTGTTCCAGGGAGAAGGCAATGGCACCCCACTCCAGTACTCTTGCCGGGAAAATCCCGTGGACAGAGGAGCCTGGTAGGCTGCAGTCCATGGGGTCACGAAAAGTCGGACACGACTGAGCAACTTCACTTTCACTTTTCACTTTCATGCACTGGAGAAGGAAATGGCAACCCACTCCAGTATTCTCGCCTGGAGAACCACAGAGACGGGGTAGCCTGGTGGGCTGCCAGCTATGGGGTCGCACAGAGTCGGACACGACTGAAGCAACTTAGTAGCAGCAGCAGCCATTGTTTCATGTCTGGTTCTAACTGTTGCTTCTTGACCTGCATACAGGTTTCTCAGGAGGCAGGTAAGGTGGTCTGGTAGTCCCATTCCTTAAGAATTTTCCACAGTTTGTTGTGATCCACACAGTCAAAGGCTTTAGCATAGTCAATGAAATAGAAGTAGATATTTTTCAAAATTCCTTTCCTTTTTCCATGATCCAGTAGATGCTGGCAATTTGATCTCTGGTCCCTCTGCCTTTTCTAAATCCAGCTTGTATATCTGGAAGTTCTTGGTTCACATATTGCTGAAGCATAGCTTGAAGGATTTTGAGCATTACCTTGCTAGCATGTGAAATAAGTGCAATTGTACAGTAGTTGAACATTCTTTGGCTCTGCCCTTCTTATGGATTGGAATGAAAACTGATCTTTTCCAGCCCTGTGGCCATAGATGAGTTTCCCAAATTTGCTAGCATATTGAGTGCAGCACATTCACAGCATCATCTTTGAGAATTTGAAATAGCTCAGCTGGAATTACACCACCTCCACTAGCTTTGTTCATAGTAATGATTCTAAGGCCCACTTGACTTCATACTCCAGGATGTGTGCCTCAAGGTGAGTGAACACACCCTTGTGGTTATCTAGGTCATTAAGACTTGTTTTTGTACAGTTTTTCTGTGTATTCTTGCCACCTCTTCTTAATATCTTCTGCTTCTGTTAAATCCTTGCTGTTTCTGTCCTTTATTGTGCCCATCTTTGGATGAAATGTTCCCCTGGTATCTCTAATTTTCTTGAAGCGATCTCTAGTCTTTCCCATTCTACTGCTTCTATTTCTTTGCATTGATCACTGAGGAAAGCTTTCATATCTCTCCTTGCTATTCTTTGGAACTCTACATTCAGTTAGATATATCTTTCCCTTTCTCCTTTGCCTTTCACTTCTCTTCTTCTCTCAGCTATTTGCAAGGCCTCCTCAGAGAAACATTTTATCATTTTGTGTTTCTTTTTCATGGGGATGGCTTTGGTCACCACCTCTTGTACAATATTATGAACCTCCATCCATAGTTCTTCAGGCATTCTATCAGATCTAATCCCTTGAATCTACTTGTCACTTCCACTTTATAATCATAGGGATTTGATTTAGGTCATACCTGAATGGCCTAGTGGTTTTCCTTACTTTCTTCAACTTAGTATGAATTTTACAATAAGGGGCTCATGATCTGAGCTACAGTCAGCTCCCAGTCTTGTTTTTGCTGACTGTATAGAGCTTCTCCATCTTTGGCTGCAAAGAATTTAATCAATCTGATTTCTGTATTGACCATCTGGTGATGTCCATGTATAGAGTCATCTCTTCAGTTGTTGGAAGAGGGTGTCTGCTACAACCTGTGTGTTCTCTTGGTCTGCATGTTCTGTTAGCCTTTGCCCTGCTTCATTTTGTACTCCAAGGCCAAACTTGCCTGTTACTCCAGGTATCTCTTGACTTCCTACTTTCAAATTACAATCCCTTATGATGAAAAGAACATATTTTTTTGATGTTAGTTCTAGAAGGTATTGTAGGCCTTCATAGAACTGTTCAACTTCAGCTTAATCAGGATTAGTGGTTGGGGCATACTTGGATTACTGTGATGTTGAATGGTTTGCCTTGGAAAGGAACCAATATCACTCTGTCGTTTTTGAGATTGCACCCAAGTACTGCATTTCAGACTCTTTTGTTGACTATGATGGCTACTCCAATTCTTCTAGGGGATTCTTGCCCACAGTAGTAGATATAATGGTCACCTGAATTAAATTTGCCCACTCCGGTCCATTTTAGTTCACTGGTTCCTGAAACGTCGATGTTCACTCTTGCCATCTCCTGTTTGACCATGTCCAATTTACCTTGATTCATGGACCTAACATTCCAGGTTCCTATGCAGTACTGTTCTTTATAGCATCAGACTTTATTTTCATCACCAGACACATCCACAACTGGGCATCATTTCCGCTTTGGCTCAGCCTCTTCATTCTTTTTGGAGCTATTTCTTCTCTCTTCCAAGTAGCATATTGGACACCTACTGACCTGTGGGGCTCATCTTCTGGTGTGATATCTTTTTGCCTTTTAATACTGTTCATGTTCAAGGCAAGAATATTGAAGTGGTTTGCCATCAACTATACTTCAATTATATAAACTATGCTTCAATTAAATAAATAAATGAACCAATAAATAAACTTTAAAAAAATTAGTTAATTTGGGAAACAACAGACACTAGCTAGCAAATATGGGCTATGAATAAGGCAGTGGTCCACATCTGTCCCAACCTTCACGGCAGCTCTGAAGTAAGGGTTTTTTTTTTCCTTTTTCATTTCTTCTTTTATACCCTCAATCCTTCTCCACAATCCAGCTGTGACACTGTCATCCTCTCCCCATTACTGTCATTTACTACATCTCATTGTATAGTGTCAAAGATGTTCCAAAGAATTTTTTTATCTAAATCATTTTAAGAAAAAAATTTTTTTTTCTGGAGACAGATCCCCACCTAGGATATATGGATCACAAGTAAGAAAGGCTTCTTTGCTTCACAAAATCTCTTTGGAATAAAACAAACCCTCATTTCTCATCTACCTTGTCACAACTGGTGCAAGAGATGGTACAAAATGACTGGGTGTGGCTTGCCTAACTTTAACCCATGAAGTCTTATCTTCCCATGGATGAAGCAAAGTGACCAATGCAGACATCTTACTTAGAAGGAATCTGAAGAGTGCTAGTCCAGTCAATGACAACATTCTAATGTCTATGTTCTGTGTCTGATCAATGGTCTTCACCTTCTTTTTCAGTTAGAAAACTTACCTATAATCTTAGGTGCTTTTGGACTAAGGTCCCGCCTTGTTAGGCTTCCCTGGTGGCTCCGCAGTAAAGAATCCAACTGCAATACAGGATCTGGTTCGCTCCCTGGATTGGGAAGATGCCCTGGAGAAGGGAATGTCATCTCACTCCAGTATTCTTCCCTGGGAAATCCCATGGACAGAGGAGTCTGGCAGGCTACAGCCCATGGGATCACAAAAGAGACACGACTTAGTGACAAAACAAGAAACCTGCCTTGCTGTTGCTAATCAGCTGTTTGGGAAATTCCAATCTCCCCCTTAAATCCCTGAGAAGTAGCTGGAGGTCTTACAAACTCTAACAGACTTCCCTAAGTCTAAGAGTTCACAACTAGGGTTCCAACATTACTAGTGTCAGTGTTCTTCCTCACCGAACTAGCTAGCCTGTGGAGCACTGTAACACACTTTTGTCAGAAACCCCCACCCCCCAACTAACAGCTTGCCTGCCACTTGGTTGATATCCCCTCTGAATACTGTATTCTGCCCTATATGGAGTTTCCCCAGCATCTGCCCCAGCATTAATAGTAATGTGAGAAAAAAAAAATAGTAATGTGAGGGTGAATATCTTCTCAGTCTTGTAGACAGTTCTATTTTACAGTTATAACATGACAAATTAAATATGCAAATTCCTTGGCTCCTTGAACTGTTTCTTAGAGGAGCAAAAAGAGCACTTCAAAATATCTGTAAAATGAGGTGAAAGGACAGAGGTTTCAGTCATCTGAGCAATGATTTCCCTGCTAAGAAAAGGGCAAACAGTAAATACTTTCATTTCACTGAATACTAAAGATATAGAAACTATGGCTTTTTAATTAATCTCTAAAACACTGTCCACAAATTCTCTTGGCTCTAAGGCAATCTTTTAATAGAACAAAAAAAAATTTTTTAATAACAAAAAGAAGGAGGATAATAAATGAGAAAGAAATGCCTTTCACCCAAAGACTGGTCTCACACTTGTTTTTGATTCAAGAAGTACTCTCTCAGGAGTGCAGGTGGGGAAGAAGTGTAAAATGTTACGATCTGTGGTCCTTTTCCATGGGAAGAAAGTTTGGAAGATAATGAGACAGAATTGCTTGACAGGGCTCCCCAAGGACAAGGCCAACAAGCTTCGAGTGGCAGTTCGAAAAGCACAACTGTAAGTTTCTTAGATTTCTCATCCATTAAAATTCCAATAAAAGGAGACTAAATTTTCAAGTAGCCAATTCAAACTTCCTGTTACATGTGCCTCCTATAAAATAACAAGAAGAAGACTTGAACAGCCATGCCAGTTTTTCCAGGTACTCAGAAAGATTTGGAAGATAAAGGTAATCTTGAGATGCTTGCAAGGTTTTGTTTTCAAATAATTAATTTGACTGTTAAGGACAGAAGGTACTACTGCAAATGTTACCAAGGTGTTTCATGAGAGAGAGCTCCACGGTTGTACCTGGTGGTTCTACTGTGCCTTGTGGAGTATGTGTAGGGAGGCACATTATTTAGAAAGGATTGACACTGGCAGATTGAAGAACCAATGAAAATGAGAACATCTCTGGGCAAGTAAGGCTGAACCATTGGTAGAAAAAGAGAAACATAGTGTTGACTACAGTTTCAAGGCATTGCCATGAAAGTGATGAAGTGCCATATACATCATTTCCTATGATGACAGCCGACAAATCCTCCCATCTGTGCATGTACATTAGAGAAGGCACTGGCGACCCACTCCAGTACTCTTGCCTGGAAAATCCCATGGACGGAGGAGCCTGGTAGGCTGCAGTCCATGGGGTTGCTAAGAGTCTGACACGACTGAGTGGCTTCACTTTCACTTTTCACTTTCATGCACTGGAGAAGGAAATGGCAACCCACTCCAGTGTTCTTGCCTGGAGAATCCCAGGGACGGGCGAGCCTGGTGGGCTGCCATCTATGGGGTCGCACAGAGTCAGACACAGCTGATGTGACTTAGCAGCAGCAGCAGTGCATGTACATGCCATTTCTTCCATCAAGAGGTGGACTGTATTTCCCTCCCCCTTGAATCTGGGCTGGCCTAATGGCTTGCTTTGACCAGAAGAAAACAAAGGAAGTGATGGGACTTCACTGGGACTTCCTCTTTAAAATTAACTTTTACTGGAGTATAGTTTACAATGCTATGTTAATCTCTACTGTACAGAAGAGTGAATCAGCCATATGTACACGTATATCCCCTCTCTTTTGGACCCCCTTACCATTTAGGTCACCACAGAGCACTGAGTAGAGTTCCCTGTGCTATATGGTAGGTTCTCATTAGTTATCTATTTTATACATAGTATCAATAGTGTATATATGTTAATCCCAATCTCCCAGTTCTTCCTGGTATCTATACATTTGTTTTCTATGTCTGTGTCTCTACTTCTGCTTTGCAAATAAGACCACCTATGCCACTTTTCTAGAATCCACATATATTCACTGGGATTTCTGAGTCAAGACTTTAAGAGATCTTGTAGCTTCTACTTTCACCTTCTTAGAAGCCAGCTACTATATAAAGAAGCTTGCGGTAGACTATCACATGATGAGGGCACCAGAAGGGGAAAGAGAGGCCAGTCAGCCCAGGCTTTCCAGTTCAGCTGAGGAAACAGACATGAACGAAGCCATCTTGAATATTAAAAAAATCCAGCAGAACTCCCAGTTGAATACAGCCAAGACCAAGTGGAGCAAAAGAGCACCCCAATGAAGCTCAGAGCACCCACAGCATTGAGAAATTATAAGTGGTTGTTGTCTGAAGATAGCTTTGAGTAATAAGTAGATAACCAAGACAGAGTCTGTCCCCAGTGACAATGAAGAGATACATGCCTTGACTGATGAGTAAACTACCTAGGTAAACAACTTTTGGGTAAGCAAGTGGGTTTCTGGAGAAAGAAAAATAAAAAGTAACAATCTAAGCAATAACAAGGCTGACACCAGCTCAGACAGGATGAACAAAGGGCAGATAAACTGGGATTAAGCAGAAAGATTTTCCTGGACACTTTTAAACTTGGACCACGTGGTGGAGTCCCAGAAGTCTAAGTGATACAAAACAGAAAGAGTCCTTTCCAAGGTTTCCCAGGCCAACCTGAAAAAAAAAAAAAAAGAAGAAGAGGAAGCAGTTATAGGATCTCTTACTTTAGATTTCCACAGAAGACCCTGAGCCAAGGATTTGAGTGAAAGCAGTTTGTCAGGAGGCATAAAGAATGAAGACAGGTGAGGGAGAAAATTGATATAAAGAATGAAGGCAACCAAAGTTAGTAAGTTAGTTATGGGAGCTGGAGACTGGGAATCTCTGGGAAGTGATGCAGAATAAACACCTCAGGTGCATGCCCAGCAGTGAGAGAGCTGAATGAATATGTTCGTCTATTGATAATAGACAGACAGATGACAGGTAGGTAGGCAGATAGACAGATAGATAGTTGATAAATAGATGATAGACACATTGATAGATAGATGGGAGAAACAGATGAAAGAAAGGAAGGAAGAGAGAAAGAGAGGCAGAGAGGAAGGGAGGGAGACTTGGAGGGAGGAAGAAAGGAGGAAGAAAGCAAGTTGATACACAGATGATAGATATATAGATAGGTTTCCAAGATTGCTGGTAAAAGGAGTGGAAAATGCTTCCTAATGTATTCCAGGAAATTAATTTCCTGGAGAAATGCAAAGTAACAGATACATTGATTGATGTTAACAGTGGAATCCACAGGCAATCCTTGTGAAAAAGAACTCACTGCCTGTGATCTTTGCCACGTTAGGAGCTAGACAAGCAGCAACCTCATCTCAGAATCGAATGGAATTCCTCCACAAATGAAATATACCAGAGGCTTGGCAGTCAGAAAGTCACGACTCCTTCATGTCACAACTTTCTATAGGCAGCCAAGTGATCAGCTAGACACCACTAATAAAAATTGTATCTCACAAGGACATAGACTTTATTCAGTAATGAGATAAAATATAATAACTGAGAAGTCTGCTATTTCAAAATGTCAAACAAATGAATTATTTTCATGGCAGAAACCTTCAAAGTGATAAGAGAAAAACTGCATATTAAGCAACTATAGTAAAATATTAAGCAATTGAATAAAATGAAGGAAGAAATCAGATTGGCATTTCTGCTTTCTAATTTTTGTATCTTGATCAGCTTCTTCATAAATCAATTTAACTGTTTATGTACCTGGTATTTATTAAAATATAGACACTTAAATATTAGCCTATTAAATTGCTCATTAATTTTAGTTATTCCCACTGCTAAACTATCAAAAGCATACGGTTAGTGTTTATTTAAAGGTTTTCATAATTTTAGTCTTCTTTCTATTTTTGTGTACTGCTATGTGAATTCATCAGGTAGAAATGCCCCTTTAGAGGAGTGATTAAAGTATGCATTATAATTGAATAAGATAAACAGTAATGACTACTTTGTTCTTAATCTTTAATTTTTCATTCTTACTGTTTCTACAGTATGGCTGTTCTCATAAAAATATCCTAGTCTAAGAAATCAAAATATAAACACATATCAAAATTCCTATTTCATTTTTTGCAGAAATAAATAATCCTAAAATTTCTGTGAAACCACAAAAGACCCTGAATAGCCAAAGCAATCTTGAGAAAAAAGAACAAAGCTGGAGTCATCACCTTCTCTAATTTCAAAGTATATTACAAAATGTATAGTAATCAAAATAGTATGATATTGGCATAAAAATACACAAAGATAAATAGTACAGAATAGAGAGCCAAGAAATAAAGCCACACCTATACAGTCAATTAACTTATTCTAAGAGAGCCAAGAACATAAAAATGGAGAAAGGACAGTCTCTTCAATAAACAGTGTTGGGAAAACTGGACAGCCACATGAAAAGAACGAATGTGTATCTTAAACCATACACAGAAATCAACTCAAAATGAATTAAATATTTGAACATAAGACCTGAAAGCATAAAACTCCTAGGAGAAAAACATAGATAGTAAACTCCTTGACATTGACCTTGGCAATGACTTTTTTTGAATCTTATACCCAAGGCAAAAGTAAACAATTGGGACTACATCAAAAGAAGCAGCTTGTGCACAGCAAAGGAAACCATCAACAAAATGAAAAGGCAACCTACTGAATGGGAGAAGATATCTGTAAAGCACATACCTGATAAAGGGGCAATATTCACAATATACAGGAACTCATACAACTTAACAGCAAAAAAGCAAATCACTGCAGATGGTGACTGCAGCCATGAAATTAAAAGATGTTTACTTCATGGAAGGAAAGTTATGATCAACCTAGACAGCATATTAAAAAGCAGAGACATTACTTTGTCAACAAAGGTCCGTCTAGTCAAGGCTACGGTTTTTCCAGTGGTCATGTATGGATGTGAGAGTTGGACTATAAAGAAAGCCGGGTGGAGCTGTTTATAATAGCCAGGACATGGAAGCGGCCTAGATGCCCACCAGCAGATGAATGGATAAGGAAACTGTGGTACATATACACTATGGAATATTACTCAGCTGTTAAAAAGAATTCATTTGAATCAGTTCTAATGAGATGGGTGAAACTGGAGCCCATTATACACAGTGAAGTAAGCCAAAAAGATAAAGACCAATACAGTGTACTAACGCATATATATGGAATTTAAAAAGATGGTAACGATAACCCTATATGCAAAACAGAAAAAGAGACACAGATGTACAGAACAGACTTTAGACTCTGTGGGAGAAGGCGAGGGTGGGATGTTCTGAGAGAACAGCATTGAAACAAGTATACTATCAAGGGTGAAACAGATCACCAGCCCAGGTTGGATGCATGAGACAAGTGCTCAGGGCTGGTGCACTGGGAAGACCCAGAGGGATGGGGTGGGGAGGGAGGCGGGAGGGGGGATCAGGATGGGGAACACAGGTAAATCCATGGCTGATTCATGTCAATGTATGGCAAAAAAAACTACAATATTGTAAAGTAATTAGCCTCCAACTAATAAAAATAAATGGAAAAAAAATAAAGAAAGCTGAGTGCAGAAGAATTGATGCTTTTGAACTGTGGTGTTGGAGAAGACTCTTAAAAGTCCATTGGACTGCAAGGAGATCCAACCAGTCCATCCTAAAGGAAATCAGTCCTGGGTGTTCACTGGAAGGACTGATGTTGAAGCTGAAGCTCCAATACTTTGGCCACCTCATGAGAAGAGTTGACTCATTGGAAAAGACCCTGATGCTAGGAGGGATTGGGGGCAGGAGGAGAAGGGGACGACAGAGGATGAGATGGTTTGAAGACATCACTGATTCAATGGACATGAATTTGGGTAAACTCTGGGAGTTGGTGATGGACAGGGAGGCCTGGCGTGCTGCAGTTCATGGGGTCACAAAGAGTCAGACACGACTGAGTGACTGAACTGAAGTGAACTGAGAGGATCTGAACAGACATTTTCCCAAAGAAGACATACAAATGATCAACAGGTACATGAAAAGATGTTCAAATCACTAATCACCAGGGAAATATAAATCAAAATCACAATGAGATACTACCTCACACCTATTATAATGGTTATTACTTCTAAAAAAAGATAAGAAGTAACAAGTGTTGGACATGATGCAAAGAAAAGGAAAATTTTGTGTACTCTTAGCGGGAATATAAATTGGGGGCAGTCTCTATGGAAAACAATATGGAGGTTCCTCAAAAAATTAAAAAGATAACTACTATATGGTCCATCAATTCCACTTCTGGGTATTTATCCAAAGAAAACAGAAAGCACTAATTCAAAAAGACATATGTGCCCCCATGTTTATTGCAGTATTACTTACAATAGCCAAGACATGGAAGCAACCTAATTTTATAGGTTGCTGTCCAACAATAGATGAAGAAAATGTGGTAGACTGCATGAATGGATCTTGAGGGCATTATGCTAAGTGAAATAATTCAGACAGAAAAAGACAAATACCATATAATCCTACTTATATGTAGAGTCTAAAAAATCAACAACAAAAAAAACTGAGCTCATAGTTAAAAGGAATAAACCTCCATCTGTAAAATAAGTCATGGGATGTAATGTACAGCATGGTGAATATAGTTAATAACGCTGTCTTGCATATTTTAATGTTGATAAGTGAAAGTGAAAGTCGCTCAGGTATGTCCAACTCTTTGTGACCCCATGGACTGTAGCCCGCCAGGCTCCTCTGTCTGTGGGATTCTCCAGGCAAGAATACTGGAGTAGGTTGCCATTTCCTCCTCCAGCGATCTTCCCACCCAGGGATCGAACCCAGGTCTAACACATTACAGGCAGACTCTTTACTGTGTTAGCTACCAGGAGATGTTCTAAGAGAGGATATTAAAAGTTCTCATTATGGACTTGCCTGCTTGTCCAGTGGTTAGGAATCCACCAGCCAATGCAGGGAACACAGGTTCAATCCCTGGTCCAGGAAGATTTCATGTGCTGCAAAGCAAGTAAGCCTGTGTGCCGCAACAAGAGAGCCCGCACCCTAGAGTCTGCAAGCTGCAACTATTGAACCCTTGAGCTGCAAGCCCCTGCGCCCTTGAGCCCATGTTCCACAACAAGAGAAGCTACCTCAATAAGAAGCCCAAGCAACGCAAATAGAGAGTAGCCCCCATTTGAGACAACTAGAGAAAGCCCATGCACAGAAACGAAGACCTGGGGCAGCCAAAAACAAATATACATTGACTAAAAATAATAAGTTCTTATCACAAGAAAATAAAATCTTGTAACTATGTACAGTGATAGATGTTAACTAGACCTACTGTGATGATCATCTCACAGTATATACAAATATTTGAATTATTATATTGTACACCTGAAATTAATACAATGTTATATGTCAACTATAACTCAATAAAAAAAATTCATCAAAGTAATATTTATAGTAGTAACAATTTGGAAACAGAATAATAAACAATGGAGGTGATTAAATTATGGCCTATCTATCCAAAGGAATATGACAGTGAATGATATGTGCATTGAGTGTTTTCTATGATCTTAGAAAATGTTTATGCCCTACTCTTAAAAGATAAATAAAAATTATTTATATTTATATAAAAACAAAACAAAAACATGATATTGAGATATGAGTTTAAGACAACTCAAAATTTTTACATATTAAATAATAGCTTATGCTTGGTAATTCAATGTCAGACACTGTAATTGGAAAATGACAAAAATACTTTTAAACAAAAAATACTGAAGAGCAAAATTTTCTTCTGTTAGCACAGTTAACTTGCAAAATGCTAATAAACATCTACTCTTCACAGAGTGATGCTCTCTACAATGTATTGTGGTCACTATTTAATCTGTACAGCAACTTCTATTTCACAGATGGCAATAAAGAGAAAGACATCAGCTCATGTTCTCACAACCAACAAGGAATGAGGGATCCCACAGTTAATCCTCACAGTGTAAACCCCAACGAGAATTTTGATGGCTTTCTGCAACACTAGAGACAATTTCTTCTTTTCTATCCAGGAGTACCAGGTTGACAGTGCCACTAAAGATTTAAGATGAAGATCATGCTTCCATTACAATTTAAAAATAACAGAGACGAGAATTCTGTCAGCAAAATTTCTTAAATGTTTAATGATAACATTTTGACAATGCATGAACTGGGAAAATGAAAATAATCATAGTGCAAATTTTTTAAATGGTTTTAATTAGCCCTCATTGCATAATACTGAAAAATCAGAAAAAAAATTAAAAGACAATAATCATACCCAGAAACATGGTACAGAAATTTAACAGCTGTGCAGAAATATCCTTTTTGGAAGAAACTTAAGATTATCTGATCCAGTTCTACTTTGAGTACCTAAAGCAATTTTTCCCCAGTAAGGGTAAGTAACTTTCTCAGATCACATAGCCACAAAGTGGTGGAAAGTAAACAAGACCTGTATCTTCCTTCTACACATCCCATATCTTTGTGACCCCATGGACCCCTTTGCAACCCACCAAGCTCTTCTATTCATGGGATTTTCCAGGCAGGAATAGTGGAATGGTTTGCCACCACCCTCCTTCAGGGGATCTTCCCGATCCAGGCATCGAACCCATGTCTCTCACATCTTCTGCACTGGCAGGTGGGTTCTTTACCAATAGTGCCACCTGGGAAGTGCCCTACAACATGATGCCATCCTTTTTTTATAAAACTTTTTTTTAATGTGTGGACCATTTTTTAAAGTCTTTGTTGAATTTTTTACAACATTGCCCGTGCTTTATGTTTTGGTTTTTTGGTATCAAGGCATGTGGGATCTTAGCTCCCCAATCAGGGATCGAACCAGCACTCCCTACATTGAAAGGCGAAGAAGTCTTAACCACCAGACCACAGGGAAGTCCCTGCCATCCTCTTAGTGTTGGTGTAACAAGAGGACACAGCCTGCTGGGCGAAATGCAGAGGTGAAGTCATTGGTCACCAGCTAACCAGCTTAGTCATACAAGCTCCATAAAGGAGGCTGGCAATTTACAGACTAGTCAAAAGAAGACAGTTTTTTCCCATATGCTTTAAAATAAATCTGAAAACAAGAATGCCCTTTAGAGGACAAGTTTCAATGTAATCAGACCCACAGTCCATCAGATGAGTGACTGCACATTTTTTTCAGCCTACCTCTCCTGATTGTTGCCCTTCTGATATGACTCACTGACACTTTGGAAAGCATCTATTATAGTTTGAATTTCTGCATCTGTTTCTGGAAGTTGAAGGGGAGAACTGGAATTAATTTTGGATTATTGGTACTGCTGCAAAGGACTAGAAAATGGTTTGCAGTATTTCAAAGCAATGACAAATACAAAATTATTTGTAAAACAAATGTTAATTATATTTTAAATCTTAGATTGGAGTCCTCCTTTATTTCCCAGTTTGCGTACCACTTCCAAGATAGAATGTGAATTAATTATAATATCCATCAAAAAATATTTTTAGTAGTATGACTACCTTGCCAGCTTAAGGTGGCAAAATAAGGTTATATCTCTGTAATTTTCAAATTAACCGCCCAAATATCCACTTGCCAGGAACTGTGGAAGAACTCTGGAAGTTTCTCTATTCTAGAACAGCCAGTCTGGCTTTCAAATAACAGGTAGATAGAGAATTATGCATCTGATCCGTCCCTGTTTCATCATCATTGCTTTTGTTGCAGACAGAGTTTTCTGAAGGTCATACCATGGTCATTGTCTAAATGATTTCATAGGTGATCCATATCCACAAGTTTTCTTAAAATAAGACAGATCCCTTTCCTCACTTCACCATGAGGTTCTTATAAACATAGTTATTTTGTTTGCATTCATGGGTTTGGTCTTGTGTCCCATGCCCAACCAGGCTAGCAGAGACAAGAGAGATTTCTGGCCTCATCCCAAAGTTGCCCTGGAACCAGCCCACCCCACCCAGGGAGACCACTGGAAATCTATGCCACGAGCCCAGGCACTTTTTCCCTGCTGTGAGCTCCATCATGTAAATCTTCAGTATTCTTGCAAGCAAAGGAGACATCGGTCAGCACCCCCTCAGATCTCACAGAGGGTATGATATACTGACCTTTAATAACTGAAGCAATAATAATAATACTTAGGGTCTGTTCTCAGCACTTTGTTCATTTAATCCTCACAGAGATGCTATGGAGTAAATATTAATTTTTGCCCCATTTTTCTGATCAAAGAATGGAGACAGAGTAAAGTAAGGTAACATAACTAGTAACTAGGAAAAGCCTGGCTCAAATTCTGTGCTCTTAACCACATCATCCTTAAAATCAGAATAGAATGCGGGCAGGAGGAATTGGGAGATTGGAACTGACACATATACACTATTGAGACTATAGATAAAATAGATAACTAATGAGAATCTACTGTATGGCACAGAGAACTCTACTTAATCCTCTGTGGTGACTGAATGGGAAGGAAGTCCAAAAGGGAGGGGATACATGTATACCAGATAGACGGGGAAAGAGTGGAAACAGTGTCAGGCTTTATTTTTCTGGCCTCCAAAATCACTGCAGATGGTGACTGCAGGCATGAAATTAAAATATGCTTACTCCTTGGAAGGAAAGTTATGACCAACCTAGACAGCACATTAAAAAGCAGAGACATTACTTTGTCAACAAAGGTCCGTCTAGTCAAGGCTATGGTTTTTCCAGTGGTCATGTATGGATGTGAGAGTTGGACTATAAAGAAAGCTGAGGGCCAAAGAATTGATGCTTTTGGACTGTGGTGTTGGAGAAGACTCTTGAGAGTCCCTTGGACAGCAAGAAGATCCAATCAGTCCATCCTAAAGGAGATCTGTCCTGGGTGTTCATTGGAAGGACTGATGTTGAAGCTGAAACTCCAATACTTTGGCCACCTGATGAGAAGAGTTGACTCATTTAAAAAGACCCTGATGATTCTTCTGCCTTTGTTTCTTGATGAGTCTAGCTAATGGTTTGTCAATAAGCAAGGTGAAAAGACAGCCTTCAGAATGGGACAAAATAATAGCGAATGAAGCAACAGACAAAGGATTAATCTCAAAAATATACAAGCAACTCCTCTGCAGCTCAATTCCAGAAAAATAAATGATCCAATCAAAAAATGGGCCAAAGAACTAAACAGACATTTCTCCAAAGAAGACATACAGATGGCTAACAAACACATGAAAAGATGCTCAACATCACTCATTATCAGAGAAATGCAAATCAAAACCAGTGAGGTACCATTACACGCCAGTCAGGATGGCTACTATCCAAAAGTCTACAAGCAATAAATGCTGGAGAGGGTGTGGAGAAAAGGGGACCCTCTTACACTGTTGGTGGGAATGCAAACTAGTACAGCCACTATGGAGAACAGTGTGGAGATTCCTTAAAAAACTGGAAATAGAACTGCCATATGACCCAGCAATATCACTTCCGGGCATACACACTGAGGAAACCAGATCTGAAAGAGACACGTGCACCCCAATGTTCATCACAGCACTGTTTATAATAGCCAGGACATGGAAGCGGCCTAGATGCCCATCAGCAGACGAATGGATAAGGAAGCTGTGGTACATATACACCATGGAATTTTACTCAGCCATTAAAAAGAATTCATTTGAATCAGTTCTAATGAGATGGATGAAACAGGAGCCCATTATAGAGTGAAGTAAGTCAGAAAGATAAAGACCAATACAGTGTACTAACGCATATATATGGAATTTAAAAAGATGGTAACGATAACCCTATATGCAAAACAGAAAAAGAGACACAGATGTACAGAACAGACTTTAGACTCTGTGGGAGAAGGCGAGGGTGGGATGTTCTGAGAGAATAGCATTGAAACAAGTATATTATCAAGGGTGAAACAGATCACCAGCCCAGGTTGGATGCATGAGACAAGTGCTCAGGCTTGATGCACTGGGAAGACCCAGAGGGATGGGATGGAGAGGGAGGTGGGAGGGGGGATCAGGATGGGGAACACAGGTAAATCCATGGCTGACTCATGTCAATGTATGGCAAAAACCACTACAATATTGTAAAGTAATTAGCCTCCAACTAATAAAAACAAATGAAAAAAAATTTTTTAATAAAAAATTAAATAAAAAGACCCTGATGCTGGGAAAGATTGAGGGCAGGAGGAGAAGGGGATAACAGAGGATGAGATGGTTGGATGGCATCACTGACTCAATAGACATGGGTTTGGGTGGACTCTGGGAGTTGGTGATGGACAGGGAGGCCTGGTGTGCTGCAGTTCATGGGGTCACAAAGAGTCAGACACTGAAGTGATTGAACTGAACTGAACTGATATTTATACCTATGGCTGATCATTTTGCTGTACCTTAGAAACTAACACAACATTGTAAAGCAATTATACTCCAATAAAATTCATCTAAAAAATATCAGAACAAAAGAGACTGAAGTCTCCTCGCTTCCAGGAAGTTTTCTGAGTCCTGTGTAAGATTTACCCTCTCTCTCCACTTCACTGCTTCCCAGTACATAACCAATTCTAGAGCAGCGGCTTTGACAAGCAATAAAACATACTGGATGATCCTTTCTGCACAGCAATCAGGTCCCTATCCATCTAAGTAGACAGAGCCGACCTAATCAGCCCTTCTAAGAATAAAGTCACTGGCAAAAGTGAATTTTTGGTCTCTACCTAGAATTATATGGAAACTTTTAAAAAACAATGGTTCTTAACATGGCATTCATGAAACTTGCATGGAAAAACACTGCATCTTTATTTTCACTGTCTTCTAACTGAAATTGAAGATGTTCATCAAGTATAAATGTTGGCAACAATCAACAGTACTATTCAGCAATACTGAGGGCTCTGTGATCAGTTGCAATATCATCTATTTTCACATCACAATAGTTATCTGAGAGTTCAAAAGATTCCTAGTTACTGCTTTGAAATTTTGTTATGAGACTCACTGCTAAATCATGAGGTATTGTTACTGGAAGGTATCTGTGGGGGTTCCAGCTGAACACCACTCAAAAGCCAGTAAACAGGCCAGGTTGGTGGAAAGGAAAGTTTGCTTTATTTCAGATCGGGGGTGGGTGGTATACCTCTGTCCAAAGGCTGACTCCCTGCCCCTGACAAACAGAGGTGAGAGTATTTATAGACAGAGTTGGGGTGGGGGGAGCTGACATGCAGAAACAGTATAGTCATTTCTAATAGTCATCTTCAAGTTGGTCATCAGTGGTCTGACTAGCATCATCTTGAATGTTTTGGGCACAGTTAATCTTCAGTTCTGGGGTGCACTTCTTCCCATTTCTTTGTGGTCAATTCTGGGAACTGTGGCAGCTCAAGTCCTGGGTACAGTCTGGTCGTCATGTAGTTAAGTTTCCACCTGGGGTTTTAGTATCTGTAAGACAGCTCGCAGGATATGGCTTAGAATATTATCTATAGCCCTTGAGAAAGAACTAAAGGTCCTTGACTGTGCTTAATTATAGTATCATCATTGTTTTGTCTCCTTTGACTGTTTCCCTTTATTTCAGCATTTCTCACATCTCCGATTAAACTTATTCTTTGACCAAAGTTTTACACAGGCAAAAGGCAGGCAGAAGACATGATGGGGGGCAAGGATCATAGTCCTGCCCCATTTCAGTATGTTGTTAATAACAAAGCACCTATATTACTACATTGTAATTTATTTTTAACAGTTTTGCAACCATGTTTAATAGTTTGGTAACAATATTATTGGTGTCTTTTGTACCTATGTATTTTATTTAATTCATTTTAAAACATTCTGAGATGTTCATAGGCATTAAGAAGATTCAGATCCCTAATTAAAATGCATTTTTCATGTATCCCTTTTCAAGTTCTTTTCCCATTTAGGTTATTACAGAATATTGAGCAGAGTTCCCTGTGCTATACAACAGGTCCTTGCTGGTTATCTGTTTACATATAGTAGTGTGTGAGAAGGCAACGGCACCCCACTCCAGTACTCTTTCCTGGAAAATCCCATGGACGGAGGAGACTGGTAGGCTGCAGTCCATGGGGTTGCTAAGAATCAGACATGACTGAGTGACTTCACTTTCACTTTTCACTTTCACACATTGGAGAAGGAAATGGCAACCCACTCCAGTGTTCTTGCCTGGAGAATCCCAGGGACAGGGGAGCCTGGTGGGCTGCCATCTATGGGGTTGCACAGAGCCGGACATGACTGAAGCGACTTAGCAGCAACAGCAGTGTGTATATGTCAATTCCCAGATCTCATTGTATCCCTTCCCCTATCTTCTCCCCTGCTAACCAAAAGTTCGTTCTCTAAGTCTGTGAGTCTATTTCTGTTTGTAAATAAATTCACTTGTATCATAACATTTTGATTCCTCATATGAGCAATATCATATGATACTTGTCTTTCTCTGAATGACTTACTTCACTTAGTATAATAGTCACTGCAATGTATACCTGAAACTAACACATTATTAATCAACTATACTCCAATATATGGCTTCCCTGGCAGCTCGGTAGTAAAGAATCTGCCTTCCAATGCAGGAGACACAACCTCAGTCCCTGGGTCTGGAAGATCCCCTAGAGAAGGAAACAGCAACCCACTACAGTATTCTTGCCTGGGAAATTCCATGGACAGAGGAGTCTGGCGAGCTACAGTCCATGGGGTAGCAAAAGAATTAGACACAACTTAGTGATTAAACAACACCAAACACTTCAATATAAAATAAAGACAAAAAATAAAGTACTTATGAACAAACCAAAAAACAAAATAAAATACATTTCTGTTTCACGTTTCAGAGCCTGGATCCCATCCAAGCAATCTCTGAGCGTCTCATCCCTTGGGAGATGGCCTCATTCATTCCGTAAAGAAGTAATTCCTATTGTCCATCTTTAAGGTCCACTCAGAGGGTCCAGGAAAAGCTGAACAAATTTGGAGGCCCTCCCAGAAAGTTTCAGAACCTAATGTTTAGAAATCAAAGGATAGCAGTCCTTTCTCTCTCTCTCTCCCTCTCTTTTCTTTTCTCTTGGCTTAAAAAAAAGTTTATAATCTCATAGTTTGGAGGCTAGAGGTCTGAAGTCAAGGCCTGGGCAGGGCCGTGCTCTCTGAGTGCTCTAGGTAGGAAACACTCTTTCCTTTCCTCTCCCAGCTTCGGGGGTTTGCTGGCAGTCCCTTGTGTTACTTGACTGGTAGGTGTATCCTTCCCAGTCACATGACCAACTTCTGTGTGTCTTCATGCCATCCTCCCTCTGGGTATGTGTCTGTTTACAGGTGTTCTCCTCTCTTACAAGGATACCAGTCTTATTGCATTAGGGGCCCATTCTACCCTAACTTATCTTAATTTGACTGATTTGCAATAAGTCTATTTCTAAATAAGGTCACATTCTGAGGTTAGGACTTCAATATGTCGTTTTCTTTTTTTAAAGACTTGATGTTATAGAGTAATTTTAGGTTCACAGCAAAATTGAGAAAAAGGCACAGAGATCTCCTATATACTCCCTGTCCCTCCCATCAAATACCCTCTGCATCATCAACACCCTAACCAGAGTGGTAGGTTTGTTACAGTCAATGGACCTACACTGACACACCACCATCACCTAAGGTTTATAGTTTATATTAGGCTTCACTGTTGGTGTTTTCCATTCTATGGGTTTGGACAAAAGTGCAGTTTCATCACATCATGACAAAAGCACAGCTTTCCATGAAGGCCAAGTAGAGGAGGAGCTGAATAGGACAGGTACATGGTGCTGCTTTCATCCTGGGCCCCTGGAGAAGTGGGGAGAAGCCAGTAGGTATGGGGCTCCCTGGCCTTGATGGATGTGGACCAAGAGACCAAACTGAGTGGAGGAGACTGGCAGTTGCCCAACAGGTATCACTGAAAAGTAGTGGAATCCATGTCATGTGCAGCAGCTCCTGAAAGGCAACAGTCTGCAGCGGGTAACAGCACAGGTTCTTGAGTCCTGGGGACACTCTGGCTCTGCTACTTCCTAGCTGTGGCCCTTGAACAAGCTGCATAACCTCTCTGTGTCTCAGTTTTCTCATGTGTAAAATGTGAAGAGCCATGCTCATTTCTCAGGGTGGCTAAGTGTGAACTCAAAGCGTTAATACATGGGAAGTGCCAGGAACAATGCCAGGCACCCAGTAAGGACCCCACGAGGGTACTCTGACTGCAATTGCTCCCACTCCTACTATTATTATTTAGGTTTTTTCATTGTTAGAAATGACACCAGGGTGGGAGGGGCAGATAGTGCTTTTCAAAGTAAAATACCAACTACTTGAATATATCACCATTTAGGATGCCATGTATCATGGTTCTTCTCTGTTAAGAGGCTGTAATGAGCAGGGTTCTCCAGAGAAACAGAACCAATATACTGTGTGTGTGTGTGTGTGTGTGTGTGTGTGTGTGTGTGTGTAGAGGGGGAAGGCTTGAGAGAGACATGGAGACAGAGATTTATTTTAAGGGACTGGTTCACATGACTGTAGGTACTGGTCAGTTCAAATCCTATAGAATAGGTAGACCTGCAGGCTGAAAACTCAGGGATAAGCTAATGCTTTAGCTGTAGTCCAAAGGCAGTCTGGAGGTGGAATTCCCTCCTTCCCAGGAAATCTTAGTCTTTTCCTCTTGAGACCTTCAACTGATTAGATGAGACCCATCTACTATAGGGCTTCCCTGATAGCTCAGTTGGTAAAGAATCCACCTGCAATGCAGGAGACCCCAGTTTGATTCCTGGGTCAGGACAATCTGCTAGAGAAGGGATAGGCCACCCACTCCAGTATCCTTGGGCTTTCCTTGTGGTTCAGCTGGTAAAGAATCCACCTGCAATGTGACAGACCTGGGTTTGATCCCTGGGTTGGGAAGATACCCTGGAGAAGGAAAAGGCTACCCACTCCAGTAGTCTGGCCTGGAGAATTCCATGGACTGTATAGTCCATGGGGTCACAAAGAGTTGGACATGACTGAGCAACTTTCACTTTCCCCCATATTATGGGGAGCACTCTACTTTACTTGAAGTCTATGGATTTAAATATTACTCACAGCTAAAAATACCTTCATAGCAACAAACTGACTGGAGTTTGACCAAATATCTAGGTAGTATGGCCCATCTAAGTTGATACATAGAATTAACCATCACAGTGGCATAATCACAACCGATTTTGGGGGTTTGGGAATACAGTCATAGGCAAATGCTCCATTTTGCTTTGCTGAATCAAAATCCATCTCTTCCTGGAAGCAACCACAGAGGAGAACAGAGATATCTATTGTGCAGGTCATCACTTCTGATAATACATTCATGATGCTTCAGAAAGTGCACTGAACTTTCCAACAGTCGTGTTTCAACAGCCAAGTCCAAGGCCAGGAAAGGAATAAGCCTGAATTCAAACTCACTGAAATTCTGCTTTCTCCTCTCTCTGCTGGAATTTACCAAGAACAGGAATCATGTGTATAATCATAAACCCTGGAGTTATGACAGTGCTACTATCCCTGCAACACCACACATCTATTGTACTGTTATTTCATTGTAAGCAAACTTGCATGTAAGCCCATGATAGAATTCCCTCAACCTATTCATAAAGAATTGCATCTTCTGGGATCATCTAAAAGCTCCTCCACTCAATGACCATTTGGGATAAGAGTCTTTCAATAGCAAAAGGATTTCCCAATTATGAAGAAATGTCAGCCTCTTCTACAGGGCTGTGGGGACCTGGGTCAAGGTCCAACGTCAAGGTATAAGTGCTAGGGCTGAGATAATTATAATGGTAATCCAATATTTAATTTTGGGGAAGTTAACCTAGCTGGTGGCCACAGAGATGAGCCTCTCAGATCCTCTTCAAGAGAACCTAGTGAGAGGAACATCTAGCCACCACACTTGGGACCTGGCATGGTACCTATGTCAAGTCCAAGCTTCCCCCTTTATGGTTCCCATAGTGAGGGCACCCATTTGAGATGGAATTCTTCCAATGTGAAGCTTTTGCTATGGGACTCATTAGTCTGGTCAAGTCTTTCTCAGGACTGTGCTACAACCTGAGGCTCTTCCTACATAATCCTCCTCCCTCCCACCTTCGCTTCCCTCCTTCTCTCCTTTCCCAGGGATCAGATCCACATCACAGTCTGAAGCTCTTCTCTCCTCCCTTCCCCTTTATTCTTTCCTGGAGGGACACCCAATAAATCTCTGACACATCCAAGTCCATGGGGTCACAAAAAATAGGATATGATTGAGTGACTGAGGTGCACGCACCCCAGTTAAAGCCTATAGGTGCTGAGTTGTGTCTGACTCTTTGCGACCCCATGGACTGTAGCCCACCAGGCTCTCTGTCCATGGGATTCTCCAGTCAGGAATACTGGAGTGGGTTGCCACGCCCTCCTCCAGGGGACCTTCCCGACCCAGGGATCAAACCCACGTCTCTCACATTACAGGTGGCTTCTTTACCATCTGAGCCATCAGGGAAGCCCAGTTAAAGATTTGTCCAACAAAACATTTCCCAAAGCATTTTATATGGAATACAACTCTTAGAAGATGCTCTAGGAAAAAGAGTTTAGTGTACAAATAAACTTGGGAAATATTCTTAAAGTTTACAATCCATGTAAGTGTATTAAAATCTTAGAGAAAGGGACTTCCTGGCAGTCCAGTGGTTAAGACTCTGTGCTTCCATTGAAGGTGAGGCAGGTTCAGTCCCTGGTTGGGGAACTAAGATCCTATATGCCACACAGTTAAAAACAACTCTGTAAATACACCAAATATCACTGAATTGAATAAGTAAAGCAAGTAAATTGTATGGTATGTAAATTATAACTCAATAAAAAAGATTTAGAGAGGTTCTGCAGTAGAAAACCTTGCTTAACTTTGTTTTACTCAATGTTTCCCAAGCTTATTTGTCCATACACTTTTACCTTGAATCCATAATACCACTGAAAGAATCACTGCCAGGATTGAATTCTCCCTCCTCGCAGCTACCCTTGAAAACAGCTGAAAATGCTAGGAGGTTTGGAGCACAGCAGCTGGTTCACTTAGAGGTACTGTCTTGATGCAGGCAACAACTGTTCTGGCTCCAGATTCATCTCTGGGTACAATTCACATTAGCAACTGTGATCCACAAAGACATTCTGGCCCTTCGTTAAGTGAAGTCATTTGGATCTAAATGTTGCTTTTAATGGCTTCTAATTTTGCTCATAAAATTTTTCAATCATAAAAATTCTCATTTTTAGTACCAAATTGGGAATTTTGTTAGCAAATCACTTGATCCAGTCACTAAGGTGATTTTAAAGAGCCCTTTCCATCTGGCCACTTTTCCTGCTTCCAGCCCTGCCAAAATGATAAATCCAGCTCTTCCATGTAGGATGCAGGACTTGGCTGCTTCCCCATTTAGCGCACATCCGGCTCACTCCATCAGTTGGTTCACCCTGTTCTGTTAAAGCATGCATATCTGTCCATTAGGACCAGAAGTTCTTTAAGGACTTCCTTGGTGGTCCAGTGGTAAGAATCTGCCAATGCAGGGGACATGGTTTTGACCCCTGGTCTGGAAGATTCTACATGCCCGGAGGGAACTAAGCCCAAGCTCCACAACTACTAAGCCCATGTGCCTAGAATCTGTGCTATCTCCCAAACAACTGAATTAGACACTAATTACAAATTATGTTGAAAGCTATACTCAGTACTCTTGATATGAAGGAAAGAAAAAGAGCCCAAGTAATAATAGCAATAATAATAAATCCTTAGGTAAGGACAGAATTATTTTGCAAGTGTTAGTCACTCAATCGTGTCCAACTTTTTGTGACTCCATGGACTGTATAGCCCATGGAATTCTCCAGGCAAGAATATTGGAGTGGGTAACCATTCCCTTCTCCAGGCAATCTTCCTGACCCAGGGACCAAACTCGAGGCTCCTATATTGCAGGCAGATTCCTCACCATGTGAGCCACCAGGAAGTCCCAAAGCACAGTGACTGATCGTCAAAATCTTCCTTGAATGGTTCTTATGTCTTAACTGGCTGCCTGAGTGCTAAGTCACTTCAATTCAGTTGTGTCCAGCTCTTTATGACCTTATGAACCATAGCCTGCCAGGCTCCTCTGTCCTAAATACCAAGACCTCTGTTTTTAAAATATAATACCAAATTCTCTGATTTGAAGAAAACATAATAGTACATTATATTACTGTTATTTTTATTCTGGATCCTAAAATATTCAATGGGATAAAACAGAACATCTCATTCATGCTAAACATTGATCCATTATAAACAGAAACTTTAAAAACTACAAAGTCAGGACTTTCCTGGCAATTAAGACCCCAACTGGCACTACCAGTGCAGGCGGGCCTAGGATCCATCCCTGATCAGGAACTAGATCCTGCATGCTGCAACTAAGATCAGTGCAGCCACATAAATAAATAAATAAAGATTAAATAAATAAATAAAAACTAAAGAGGTTGTTGAGTTCTAACTCTAACTTTCATTTTCTGTCTTTAAAACTTTGCAGAAATTATTTAAAAATATATTATTATTTTCATATGTCTTTTTATTAGATTTAAAAAAATAAGCTCTGATTTGAAAAAATTATATGCACCCCAGTATTTCTACTGGCATTATTTACAGTTGCCAATGTGCAAAAGAAACCTAACTGTCCATCAACCAATGAATGGATAAAGAAGATGTGCAATACAAACACACACACACACATGACTACTACTTGGCCATAAAAAAGAACAAAATGTTGCCATTTGCACCAACATGGATGGACTTGGTGGGCATTATGCTAAATAAAATAAATCAGATAAAAATAAATACTGTATGATCTCACTTATATGTGGAATCTAAAAAAGTACAACCAGCTAGTGAATAAAACAAGAAAGAAGCAGACACAGATTTAGAGAACAAACTAGTGATTACCAGTAGGGGTGGGAGAAGGGCAACATGGGGGTGGGGGAGAAAACAGTTATTATGGTATTACATGAAATTGTGTGTGTGAAACTTATGAAAACTGTAGAGCACTACAGAATTTAAAGAATCCTTCATTTAATTAAAAAAAAGAATATGTCCTAAACAAGATAGCAGTGATATGTTTATACAGATCAACTAAATACAAAATTATTTTATTTAATCAGAAAATAGCATAGTTAAACAACAAGGTCTTACTATATAGCACAGGGAACTATATTCAATACCCTATGATAAACTATAATGGAAAAAAATATGAAAAAAGAAATGTATATATATGTGTGTATGTATGTGAATATACATATATATAGCTGAGTCACTTTGTTGTATAGCAGAAATTAACACAACATTGTAAATCAATTACACTTTAATAAAAAAATTTTTAATCAAAATTTTAAAAAGAAAATAAGAAAATTGACTACTGGTTAAAAATTATGTCTGTCTGGCAATCTCAGACCTAGCTTTCCAAACTCCCCTTAAAATATGCCATACTACAACAGAAGAAAATAAAGACCAATACCACCAGAAAAATCTAGTACTGGAGATAATTTCAACTTAAGTCCAATGAAACTGCAAACAAAAGGAGCCTGATCTACTGAATGGAATAAGGAAAGACTCTTATTTCAGCCTTAGGCTAATTTCTCAGGTTCAATAATGGAAGATCTGCTCCATGGAGAAGACTGAGCAGCTGCTACCCTTCTGCCTGAGTGTCCTTCTGGAAAATTCAGAATCCTCTCAGTCGTTCTTCACCATTATTGCACCCTTGGCACCAGTGTCATAGGTTCCTCTCTTCTAAAATCTATTTGGAGACCATAGACTGGAATCATCATAGTCTCAATTGCACAGAAAAGTAGGTTGCCGGGAGCCAGCACACGAGATCCCACCCATGACAAGGTCATGAGGAGAAGACCTGACAAGCAAGGCAGATCAGGACTTTAGGGATTCCAAAAAGCTGCCCCGGCGCTCACCTTAAAGATGATCTCTGTCTAGACTACTCCCTAATTTCTGTGACACAGGTAGAAGGCCTTCCCCGATCTCTCTCCAAACAGAATCAACTTAGAACTTTAATCAATATGCCCCCCAGACGGTGGTATCCTATAAGATTAGCCAGGATGAAAGGAGTGTTTCAATTTAGACCCCTTTGCTGGCATTCTAGCCTGCTTGGCAAATGTGTACTAATGCACATGACTGCTCACAACATCTTAATCATAAACAGCATAAAGAACCTGATCACACAAAAGGCCCTAATAGGCACAGAGCCCTTCAAGAGGTGAGGAAGCCCTATTAGAGAACATAAAAATATTATTCTAAAAGTGGTTATAGTTAAAGATTTAGAAAAATAAGAGTTTAGAATTGTTAATTTTAACCAGGAATGCTAAACAGGGGCTGCCTCACCGGAGCTGCAGAGTCACTGTGTTGTAAACCTTTTAGATAAATTTAACTGATAACTTCTGCAAAAGGACTGACCTTTGAGTTCATTAAAGAATAGATTACAGAAAACAGTTTTGCATTCACCTAGGTCATAAAATGTCAACAGGCCCCAAGGCCAGAAGATAATGTATGTATACTCTCACAAAGAAGTATGCGGAAAACACCCTGGTTTCATGAAGGATAAACTGATGTAATATTAAACTATCTTCCCCTTAAAAAATGTACTAACTTAAAATATAAAAGCTACTGTAAAAAAATAAAGATTTGCCAGACTCTGCTGCACACCCCCAATCTGGTCTCTCTCTCTCTCTCTCTCTGTCTCTTTCTCTCGCTGACGCCGTTCATCCTGAGGGTACCCCTGGATCCTGCCGAAGCTGGACCCTGGCAGTAGGTGGAGGTCTGCAAGCAGTATTTTTCATTCTAGAAAATTTGTCTGCCCAGATCAGGTCAAAACCAAAGCATTTATACACCAATAGCCCACACTTCATCCCTCACTCCCATTAAAGAATCCCACCTGCAATACAGGAGACCTGGGTTCAATCCCTGGGTTGGGAAGATTCCCTCAGGGAGGGCATGGCAACTCACTCCAGTATTCTTGCCTGGAGAATCCCCATGGACAGAGGAGCCTGGCAGGCTACAGTCCATGGGGTTGCAAAGAGTTAGACACGATTGAGTGACTAAACAGCACAGCACCCCTCACTCCACTGTCCATTTGATGTTACTATACTTGGCAATTCTGCTGACATTCTAAATGCAGAGTGAGCTCAAAGATCTTCCCCCTCAAGGTGGTTATTCCTCTAGGGTGCCTTCCCCCAATAAGAGGTAAAACCATCCACTCTGATAGTGATCCTAGAAAATTGGCAATAATTTTTTATTCTTCCCTCTTCCTCACCCAAATCCAAGTCTGTCAATTCTGTGTCTTCAAAATGTCTTAAAAGTATCTACTGCTGCCCATCACCACCAAAACCCTGAGTCAGCCATTCTCTTCCCTTCCCTTCTTCCATGGCCTCCAAAGCACCTCCTCATTGCCACTACCCCCCTCCCTATTCCAACCTCCAGGGAACATCCAGAGTGATCCTCTCAACTCACATCCAACCACGGCCTCTGCCCAAAACCCTTTAGAGTTTCCCATGTGTTTTAAGAAAACATCCCAAGCAGCACCATTTACAACAACCAGAACATGGAAACAACCTGAATGTACATCTACTGAGGAACAGATTAAAAAAAGATGTGGTACGTATATACAGTGGAATACTACTCAGTCATAAAAAGGAAGGAAATAATGCCATTGCAGAGACATAGATGAATGTACAGATTGTAATACAGTAGAGTAAGTCAGAAAGAAAAACAGATCTCATACAATTTTGCTTACATTTGGAATCTAGAAAATGGTACAGATGAATTTATTGGCAAAGCAGAAATAAAGTCACAGGTCTGAGACCAAAGTTATGGTTACCAAGTGCAGAAGGGGAGGGTGAGAAGAAGTGGGAGATTGGAATTAACATATATACCCTATGTATAAAAGAGATAACTAATGAGAACCTACTCTTTAGCATGGGGAACCCTACTCAATAATTAAGTGGTGACCTAAATGGGAAGGAAATCTGAAACAGAGGGGATATATGTATACATATAACTGATTCACTTTGAAGTACAGTAGAAACTAACACAATATTGTAAAGCAACTATACTCTAATAAAAATTAATTTAAAAAAGAGAAAGAGAAAATATCTCAAACTCTCAACAAAGCCTGAATAGTCTGCATGGACCCCTGTACTTGGCTTCTTTATACTTCCTTTAGCCCAGATGCTCTGAGCTCTTTCATCCCTCAGAAGCTTTGCATGTTCTGTTTCTTCTGCTGAAATAGTTTTATTTATACCCAACACGAAACTAACTCTAAATCATCTTTTATGGCCTCAGCTTGAGGAAATTTCCACAACTTCAAAAACTGTCAATTCCAGAACAGAGGCCCTGGTAATATGTCACATGCTGCAATTTTCTTTCAGACCACAGCGTTACTAGAAGTTACTTATGTCATGATTTGTTTAATATGCAGCTCACAAGTGGTCTGCAATTCCAAGTCTGTTCACAGGAGTAGCTACAATACATATAGTGCCTACACATAGGAAAGATCTCAGTAAATACTTGTTAATAAAAATTAATGTATATGATATTTTCAAGAAACTCATATAAATAAAATAACACAAACAAATAATAAAAAATAGGCAAAGAATTTTAAAATACTCTTTTAAAGTATTTTTTAAAAAATAAAGTATTAAAATTTTTTTAATTTTTAAAAAATAAAAATAAATTATGTTTTAAAAATACTTTTTTTTAAGTATTTTAGAAAGTCAGGAAAAAAAAAAAAAGCAAAATCATTTAAGGACCAGAATATAATCCCAACTGCAATACCTCTCCTTTTATATTAGACTTAATTATTATACTTAAACTTAGTTTGTGAGAATGTAGTGTTTTATTTTTTAAAACCTGATTAAGCATTTTAAGGACTTCTCTGATGGTTCAGTAGTTAAGACTGCATGATTTCAAAGCTGGGAGCTCAAGTTTGATCCCTGCTTGGAATCATGGCATGGTTAAAAAAATACTTGAATTCACATTTAAACACATAATAATATGTGATCTCTAATAATTAAGTAGTAATATAAAAATTATTTAATTTATTCATATATTACCACATGCACCATCTGGACGGACTAAGTAAGGTACAGTGTGATGGTTAATTATGTGTCATCTTGACTGGGCCACATGGTACCCAGATACTGGGTCAAGTATCACTCTGGATATCTCTGTGAGGATGTTTTTGATAGATGAACATATAAATTGATGGACTGAGTAAAGCAAACTGTTCTCCTTAGGGTGCTGGGTCTCCTCCAATCAGCTGAAGGTCTGAATAAAACAAAAAGGATGACCCTCTCCCAAGGAAGAGAGTAGTGTCCAGTCGCTCAGTAGTGTCCACCTCTTTGTGGCCCGTGGATTGCAGTCTCCCAGGCTCCTCTGGCTATGGAGTTTTTCAGGCAAGAACACTGGAGTCAGGTGCCATTTCCTATTCCAGAGGATCGTCCCAACCCGAGGATCAAAACCACATCTCTTGCATCTTCTGCGTTGGCAGGTAGATTGAGAATTCTTCCTTACTAAAACAAAGACATCAGGTTTTTTCAGCCTTTGGATCAAACTGAACATTAGCACTTCCTGGGTTTCTAGTTTTGAGACTAGAAACATACCATCAGTTCTTTAGGCATCCAGGTTGCTGACTGACCGTATAGTTCTTTAGACTTGACAGCTTCCCTATCATGTGAGCAAGTCCTTATGACAAATTTCTTTTTATAAACATGTGTACACATCCTATCTGCTCTGTTTCTCTGCAGAATCCCAAAACATGCAGGTACCAGTGAAACTAGCCAAGAAAGAGAAATAGTAAGAGAAATATCAGTGGAACTACTAAAGCATCACATTTTCTTTTTAACATTTTTAAATTAATTTATTTATCAGGTTGTTCCAAGTCAATGTTGTGGCATGCAGGTCTAGTTCCCTGCCCAGGGATTGAGCCCAGGCCCCCTGCATTGGGAGCATGGAGTCCTAGCCACTGGACCACCAGGGAAGTACCTTAAAGCATCAACCTTGACAGAGTGTGCCCAGGACACAGAAGACACACAACACAGGTTTCCAGAAGTGACTGGAAACGCTGGAGAGGGGTAAGGGCATCAATTCATAAGATAAGATCTTTAACATGACTTAATTTGTACTCAGAGTCCTGGGGAAATAAAGTTTTCATATGTCAAATACTTGGCACCTCATATCTTAGTAAACTCCAGTGGTTCAATTTTAACAAGAAAAGGCTAATAACTAGATACTTATACCTACGTGTCCCTTTGTGTTGTCCCCCACCTAAATCATATTTCCACACTTTACTGTAAGAAACAGCTGAAGAAGTTGCAAAATGCCAACTCCTCAGCCCATTCCCTGGAGATCCCAGCTTACTGGTCCTGAATCAGGGCCCAAGATTCAGCATTTCAACAAGCTCACAGGAGCTCTGGAAGCAGGTGGCCCCCTGACCACAGTTTGAAAAATAAGGATGCAGAATCTATAAATTGACCCAAGAGAACTATGTCACACACATGACATTGTGAAATTAAACTGTAAATAAAATGACCCTCCAGAAAATATAATACATTAAACTCTAAGTGATGGAGTTCTTAGCACTCAATTTTCATACTTCTCTAGCTTCAAAACTTCCATGTTAAGATGTAGATTTTTAAAATCAGAAAACAAGGTTTTAAAAATAATTAGAATATACTCCAGCTTCCCAGTGGTAAAGAATCAGCCTGCCAAGGTAGGAGACCTGGCTGGGTTCAATCCCTGGGTCAAGAAGAGCCTCTAGAGAAAGAAATGGCAACCCACTTCAGTATTCTTGCATGGGAAATACCATGGACAGAGGAGCCCGATGGGTTACAGTTCGTGGGGTCCCAAAGAGTTGGAAACAACTCAACGACTAAACAACAACAGAATATGCTCTAAAAGCATATTGTATATGCTTTTAGTTTGGGGTCCACTCACATTACAGTGTTTCAGATGAAACACTGAAAATATTCAAATGAAAACATGCTAAAATATTAGAGGTGGTTCCTCTCCTTGCTGGAGAATGAGATTTTTTTCTTCTTCTTCTTCTTTTACTTTCAGGACCTCACTCTCTTTTCTTGTGGAAGGGAGCTTTTCATTTAAAATCTTCATTTTTTATGGGAATTCCCTGGTTATTCAGTGATTAAGGCTCCATGTTTCTGCTGAAGGCCACACGGGTTCAATCCCTGGCTGGGAAACTGAGATCCCTTAAGTGGCTCAGCAAGTTAAAAATATAAATATATATATTATATAAAATTGTAATTTTATATAATATATATATATATTTTTAGAAAAAATAAATATAATTTTTTTTAATAAAATGAGAATATTTTCTATTCAAAAAGTTATCCTCCCTTCTCAAACCATTTCATAAAGTATCTGACAGTTTCAACAGAAATGATACCAAGGCCTCATCACAATTCCTGCTCAAACACTGAAAATAAACTGAGGCAAAACTGGGAAAGCTGTGAAACCATTTTTCTTTCTGTGTGTCTCCAACCTCTTCTTTTTTTACATTCTCCCTCTTGCATGGCAATAAGCTCCTCCACTTCACTCTGATTTTCCTGGTCTTGTCTTTTCCTACTTTTAAATCTCCTCCTCCTATCCAAACAGATGTAATAAAGAGTATCACCTCTTTTTCATCTTGAACTTGTTCACACTCACATACTGATTATCTTAGGAAGTCCCTTTTGTCCAGAGAAACTCCACCTGCCCTGATCCCCTCACCTCCTCACTTCTTTGCTTCCTTTGGCAAAAGAACAAGGTATCCAGAACGTCACCCCTGCCCCCCTCCCGTGACCCCTCCTCCATTCCCCGCTTCCACGCTCCCAGCCTAGTGTCACTGTTGGCCTCAAGATCTCATTAATCAAACTTTACCCTTTGTCTCTTGTCTAATCCCCAAGCAGCTCCAGGTTCCCAGGTCACACTGTATACCCTGCATTCTCATAATCCCTTCTCTGTCCTTTCCTCCTGTGCCTTCTTATCTCCTAAAACCCCTTCCACGATGCTCTCTGGAGTGTATGGCCCATTCATCAGCAAAATCCATGCAATACAGCCTATCTCTAAACACAGTCAGGTCTGCATTAAGGCAACAAAAATCACGATGCTATTTAAAACCACCTTATAAAAACCACAGAGCTTATGGGAAAAAAAACAGTATGGGGGCAGAACAATTAAGAACTTTGTCAGTGACATATCAGAAAAACATAAGAATCAAAAGCAGTGGCACAACTTGACACCTGTGAAATGGTGAAAAAAGACATAAATGCGACAATGAATGTGGCATTTTATCTCAAGCAAGACCTCTAGGTGACTATGGAAGTGGATGTCAGAGGGCTTACCCCTTGTGGGTGGTCACAAAGCATCAAGAGAAAAGCCAGCTGAAATCCAAGGGACTCTGTAACACCTGATGTGGGCTCCTAACACTTGCAGGAAACTGAGGACACTGATGGAGGCTGGAGAGTGTGCATTTGCATTTCATGTCTGCCTAAGGCACTCCAATCAGCCTGACAAGCTCCTCTGCATCTCACTTAGTGCTGCTCACAGATGAAAGTGCATCTAAGCACAAGCAAAATTCACCTTATGCTCAAATTGTTCCCTAATAGGTCAGTTGTGTTAAAATAAATTTCAATTTCAGAACAAGTGTTACAGAAGAACTGACTGCAGTCCACGTTTGCTCAGAAGCCCAAACCTGCCTTTCCCTGAGGATGCTGTATCTTTTCCAGCTCTTTTCAAGTGGTGGCCATTGTGACTCAACCTCTAGCTCTGATCCACTAGATGTACAGATGGGCTAAGGGTCCTCTTTCCTCCTTGCTGCTACATCCAGACTATTCTTTCTCATTTGAATTGAACACTGCTTCTCTGTTGATCTTTTTAAGCATCTTACTCTGTCATTTCCACTATAGTAACTCTAAAGACTTCTCACTACCAGTAATTGAATACCCCATGTATTAATATTAGCCAGGGTTATTCAGAGAAACAGATTCAATAAGTGACAGACATACAGATAGATAGATATAGAGATAAGTACATATATAGATTTGCTAATGAGGCAATTGTTCATGTAATTATGGAATCTGACAAGTCCCACAATCAACTGTCTACAAGACAGAGATAGGAAAGTTGATGCTATAGGTCAGTCCAAGTCCAAAGACCTGAGAACCAGAAGAATAAAGATGCAATTCCCAGACAAAGGGGGAAGAAGATCCACATCTCAGCTTAAGCAGGCAGGCAGAGGAATGGTGATGCCAGTCTTCTTCTGTCCCGTGCTCTGTTCAGTCCTCAGTGGATTGGCTGATGCTCCCTTGTACTGGTCACTTGCATTGGTAAAGGCAATATGCTTCACTGCGTCAAATGACTCAAAAGTTAACCTCATACAGAAACACCCTCATAAACACACCCCCCCAAATAATGTTTAGACATCACTTTAATTTCACTTAAATATATTATGATTGAGAAAGTAGCCAGGTAAGTTTCTGTGTTAAAATAATTACACATTCAATAACACATTTGGTGGTGTGAGCATTTTCTAAATATCCTCATTAGGCAAGTATTCTTACATAAGCTGGTTCTCAATCGGAACAAAACATGAAATGCAAACATCAGACTTTATAAACTTGCAAACACTATAGTATGAAAAAAGAAAAAAAAAAAAAAAAACAGAAGAAACACTTATCATCAGACTTGTGGTGGAGACACAGGGGTAGCCAAAAGGTGAGTGATACCAAGATTACACACATCAGCTGGTCTGGTGGAGCAGAATTTAGAGGATCTCCAGACATGGAGCTAGCTGTCCCTGCTTGCCTCAACAATAATGCTGAGCAAACAGTACCTTGGGGAAGATGAAAGGGGCTGGGGACTTCCCTGGTGGTTCAGTGGCTAAGACTCCATGCTGCCAATGTCAAAGGGCCCAGGTTTGATCCCTGGTCAGGGAACTAGATCCCACATGCTGCAACTAAAGATTCCACATGCCATAACTAAGACCCAGCACAATCAAATAAGTAAGTAAATTTTTTTTAAATGGAAAAGAAAATAGGGCTGGAAGGCAGAGAGCAGTCTGTTAAAAGTTAGATTCTAAAGTCTTGATCTCATTCTCAAGACGACTGGCACCAAAAGTAAACTGAAAGTAAGTCAAGCAACAAAGCAAGTCTGACCCTGTTCATTTACTGTTGAGTAAAGAGATCAACCTCTAGCTCTAAAAGATAAGGCTTTTCTGGAAAAAAAAAATTATATACTTCAATCTCTAATGCTCTTTTGTCACATAATGATATACAATTGAAAGTTATACATATAAAGGGAAGCTTGAAAATGTGACTTTAAATCAACAGAAAAAAATGATCATTAGAAGCAGACTCCCAGATGACCCAGATGTTAGAACTAGAGACAAGGATTTTAAGAGAACTATTACAAATATATTAAAGAACTTTAAAGCAGTGGTACACACTAGGTGGGGAAAGACTGAGAATTTAGGAAAATTTTCATTATAAGGTGAAAAGATTTAAAAGAATCAGATAGAAATTTTATAACCAAAAAATATAATATGTAAAGTGAAAAATTCACTGGAAAGATTTAATAACAAACTTGACACAGCAAAAGAAAGAAAAAATGTTCTTGAATAGGTCAATGGAAATTATCCAGTCTCAAGCACAATGGAGACAAAAAGTGAAAACAGAACAGATCATCAGAGAATTATGGAACAATATGTAATTTGAGTCCCAGAAAGAGAACAGAGAAAATTATAGGGCAGAACTACATGTGAAGAGATAATAGCAGAAAGTTTTTTAAAAGTGAAGGAAGATATCAGTCTATATTGTCAAGAATCTTGAAAATTCACAAACAAAATTTGTTGGGAAAAGAAAGAACATTACACCTACACATATAATAGTCAAACTGATAAAAATCATAATAGAAAACTACACTTAGAGAGAAAAACTTAATAACATCCAGACAAAAAGAATACTCTATATTTCAGAAAACTTCTATTCAAAAACAATAAAAACTAGAAGACAAAGGAATGACATTTTAACATGCCAAAGGGAAAAAAAAATTGTCAACTTAGATTGCTATACTTGGTGAAAATGTCCTGTAAGATTGTAGGCAAGATAAGCAAATTTTTAAGCAAGCAAAATCTGAGAGAATTCATTACCTACACTGTAATAAAGACAAATGGAAGTCTTTCGGGTTGAAGTGAAATGATCCTGAATAAAAGCCTAGAAGGAATGAAGACTGTCAGAAAAGCTAAATATGCAAGTAGAGATGCAAAATTTTTAATGCTTCAAAACTTCTTCTTTAAAATCCTTATAGCAGTCATAACTATAAGGTACTATAGAATTTTTAACATGTGCAAAAATCAAGTATGTGACAATAATTCCATAAAAGTCAGAAGGGGAGTAAGATAAATTGCAGTTTGCAAAGGTTTCTTACTTGTCTACTAAGTGGTGTTTCAGATGGATGTAGATTGCAAAGTTTTCATTTTAGAACCTCTGTGTAACTCCTAAAATAACTCAAAGAAATATAGCCAAAAGCTAATAAAAGAGCTAAAATGTAAAGCTAGAAATTACTTGACTAATCTAAAAGAAGTCAGATGAAAAAAACAAATAGCAAGTGGGACAAAGAGAAAACAAGTAAGAAGATGACATAACTACATCAGAAGTTAAATGTAAATGGACTAAATGCTTTAATTACAGTAAGAAATAAACTAGATAAATAACAAAGTCCAGTCATTGCTTATTACCGAAGATTCAGTTTAAATGGAGATAGTACAATCAGTTCAGGAGCTCAGTTGTGTCCAGCTCTTGGTGACCCCATAGACTGCAGCATGCCAGGCTTCTCTGTCGATCACCAACTCTTGGAGCTTGTTCAAACTCATGTCCATCAAGTTGGTGATGCCATCCAACTATTTCATCCTCTGTCATCTCCTTCTCCTCCTGCCCTCAATCCTTGTCAGCATCAGGGTCTTTCCCAATGAGTCAGTTCTTTGCATCAGGTGGCCAAAGTATTAGAGCTTCAACTACAGCATCAATTTTTCCAATGAATATTCAGGACTGATTTCCTTTAAGATTTACTGGTTTGATCTCTTTGTAGACCAAGGGACTCTCAAGAGTCTTCTCCAACACCACAGTTCAAAAGCATCAATTTTTCTGCACTCAGCCTTCTTTGTGGTCCAACTCTCACATCCATACATGACTACTGGAAAAATCATAGCTTGACTAGATGGACCTTTGTCGGCAAAATAATGTTTCTGCTTTTTAATATGCTGTCTAGGTTTATCACAGCTTTTCTTCCAAGGAGCAAGCATCTTTTAATTTCATGGCTGTAGTCACCACCTACAGTGATTCTGGAGCCCCCCAAAATAAAGTCTGTCACTGTTTCCATTGTTTCCCCATCTGTTTGCCAGAAAGTGATGGGCTTGGATGCCATGCTCTTCATTTTTTTAATGTTGAGTATTAAGCCAGCTTTTTTCCTCTCCTCTTTCACCTTCATCAAGAGGCTCTTTAGTTCCTCTTTGCTTTCTGCCATAAGGGTGGTGTCATCTGCATATCTGAGGTTATTGGTATTTCTCATGGCAATCTTGATTCTAGCTTGTGCTTCATCCAGCCTGTCATTTCACATGATGTACTCTGCATAGAAGTTAAACAAGCAGGGTGACAATATACACCTTGATGTACTCCTTTTCCCATTTGGAATCAGTCTGTTGTTCTATGTCTGGTTCTAACTGCTGCTTCTTGACCTGCATACAGGTTTCTCAGGAGGCAGATAAGGCGGTCTGGTATTCCCATCTCTTTCAGAATGTTCCACAGTTTTTTGGGATCCACACAGTCAAAGGCTTTGGCAAAATCAGTAAAGCAGAAGTAGATATTTTTCTGGCATTCTCTTGCTTTTCCTATGATCCAACGGATGTTGGCAATTTGATCTCTGATTCCTCTGCCTTTTCTAAATCCAGTTTGAACACCTGTTGTGTTCAACAATTCACGTACTGTTGAAGTCTAGCTTAGAATTTTAAGCATCACTTTGCTGGTGCATGAGAAAAAAGGGAGTGCCTCAAATCAATAAAATCAGAAATTAAAATGGAGTTACAACTGACACCACAGAAATACAAAGGCTTTAAGAGACTACTGTGAACACCTATATGCCAATACAATGGACAATCTATAGAAAAATGTACAAATTCTTAGAAAGGTTCAATCTCCCAAGACTGAACCAGAAAGAAATAGAAAATACGAACAGACCAATTACAAGTACTGAAATTGAATCTGTGACTTAAAAACTCACAATAAACAAAAGACCAGGACCACATAACTTCACAGATGATTTCTACCAAACATTTAGAGAAGAGTTAATACCTATCCTTCTGAAACTATTCCAAAAAACTGCAGAGGAAGGAATACTTCTAAACTCACTCTATGAGGCCAGCATCACTTTGATCCCAAAACCAGACATAAGATACCATTAAAAAAAAGAAAATTACAGGCCAATATCACTGATGAATAAGATGCAAAAATCCTCAACAAAATTTTAGCAAACTGAATCCAGCAATACATTAAAAAGCTCATACACCATGGTCAAGATCAAGCTGGATTTGTCCCAGGGATGCAAGGATTTTACAATACCCACAAATTAGCCAGCATGGTATACCATGTTAACAAACTGAAGAATAAAAACCATATGATCATCTCAATAGATTCAGAAAAACTTCTGACAAACTTCAATATCCATTTATGATAAAAACCCTCCAGAAAGTGGGTCTAGAGAGAAACCATCTCAACAAAATAAGGGTCATATATGACAAGCCTACAGCTAACATTATACTCAACAGTGAAAAGCTGAAAGCTTTCCCTCTAAGATCAGGAACAAGACAAGACTCTCTACTCTCATCACTCTTATTCAACATAGTATTGAAAGTCCTAGCAACATCAAACAGAGAAGTAAAAGAAATCCAAGTGGGAAAAGAAGCAAAGCTGTCACTGTTAGTAGATGACATAGAAAATCCTAAAAACAACACCAGAAAACTACTAGAGTGCATCAATGAATTCTATAAAGTTGCAGGATACAAAATTAATACACAAAAATTTGTTGCATTTCTATACCTTAAAATGAAAGATAAATTAAGGAAAGAATCTCAGTTACCATCACATCAAAAAGAATAAAGTACTGGAAATAAACTTACCTAAGGAGGAAAAAGACCTATACTCTGAAAACTATAGGACACTGATGAAAGAAACTGAAAACACAAATAAATGGAAAGATATACCATACTCTTGGATTAAAAGAATTAAGTTTGTTAAAGTATCCATACTTTCCAAAATTCAATACAATCCTTATCAAAATACCAATGGCATTTTTCACAGGATTAGAAAAAATAATTTTAAATTTGCATGGAAACACAAAATACCCCAAATGATCAAAACAATTTTGAGAAAGAAGAACACAACTGGAAGAATCAGGCTCCCTGACTTTGGACTATACTACAAAGCTAGTCATAAAAATAGTATAATACTCACACAAAAACAGAAATATCGATCAATGGAGCAGGATAGAAATCCCAGAAATAAACCCATGCACCTATGGTCAATTAATCTATGACAAAGTAGGCAAGAATATATAATGGAAAAAAAGATAGCCTCTTCGATAAGTAATGCTGGGAAAACTGGACCACGACATGTTAAAGAATGAATTTAGAATGTTTTCTAACACCATATACAAAAGTAAACTCAAAATGGATTAAAGAACTAAATATAAGACTGGAAACCATAAAACTCATAACATAAATCATAGCAATATTTTTGGATCTGTCCCCTAAAGCAAAGGAAATAAAAGCAGAAATAAAACAAATATGACCTAATTAAACTTAAAAGATTTTGCACAGCAAAGAAAACTATGGACAAAACATAAAGCCAACCTACTGAATGGAATAAAATATGTACAAATAATATACCTCAGATATGCAGATGACACCACTCGTATGGCAGAAAGCAAAGAGGAGCTAAACAGCCACTTGATGAAGGTGAAAGAGGAAAGTGAAAAAACTGGTTTAAAACTCACATTCTAAAAACGAAAATCATGGCATCAGGTCCCATCCCACTTCACAGCAAATAGATGCGGAAACAATGGAAACAGTGACAGACTTTATTTTGGGGGGCTCCAAAATCACTGTGGATGGTGACTGCAGCCATGAAATTAAAAGACGCTTGCTCCTTGGAAGAAAAGGATGACAAACCTAGATAGAGTATTAAAAAGCAGAGACCACTTTGCCAACAAAGATCCTCTAGTCAAAACTATGGTTTTCCCAGTAGTCATGTACGAATGTGAGAGCTGGACCATAAAGAAAGCTGAGCACTAAAGAATTTATGTTTTCGAACTGTGGTGCTGGAGAAGACTCTAGAGAGTCCCTTGGTCTGCAAGGAAATCAAACCAGTCAATCCTAAAGGAAATCAACACTGAATATTCATTGGAAAGACTGATGCTGAAGCTGAAGTTCCAATAACTTGGCCACCTGATGCAAAGAGCTGACTCATTGGAAAAGATCCTGATGCTGGGAAAGATTAAGGGCAGAAGGAGAAGAGAAGAGGGTGACAGAGGATGAGATGGTTGGATGGCATCACTGACTCAATGCACAAGAGTTTGAGCAAATTTCAGGAGACAGTGAAGGACAGGGAAGCCTGGGGTCCAGCAGTCCGTGGAGTCACAAAGAGTCAGACACAACTAAGTGACTGAACAATGACTGATAAGCGGTTAATATCCAACATATATAAACAGTTCTTACAACTCAACATCAGAAAAACAAACCCAATTTTAAAATAGGCAGAAGAACTGAATAGACATTTTCCCAAAGAGGAAATACAGATGTACAAAAGGCACATGAAAGGATTCTCAACATCACTAATCATTAGGGAAGTTCAAATCATACTTGTATGATATCATCTCATACTTGTTAGAATTATTATCATCAAAAAGAACACTAATAACAGATGCTGGCATGGATGTGGACAAAAGGTAACCCATGTACAGTGTTGGTAGGAATGTAAATTGGTGCAGAAGTTATGAAAAACAATATGGAAGTTTCTCAAAAAATTAAAAACAGAACTACCATGCATGCATACTCAGTCACATGTCATGTCCTACTCTTTGTGACCCTGTGGATCATAGCCTGCCAGGATCCTCAGTCCATGGGATACTCTAGGCAGGAATACTGGAGTGAGTTGTCATGCCTTCCTCCAGGGGATCTTCTCAACCCAGGGCTTGAACCCTCGTCTCCTGCATTGCAGGTGAATTCTTTACTGCTGAGCCACTGAAGAAGCCCCAGAACTACAATATGACCCAGCAAGTTCTCTCTTAGATATATATCCAAAAGAACAAAAACACTAATTCAGAAAGATACATGTACAATATTTATAGGAGCATTATTTGCAAATGCCAAGATATGGAAGCAACATAAGCGTTCATCAAGAGAATGGATAAAGAAAAAGTGGTGCATGCATATCATGGTATACTACTCAGTCACAAAAGAATGAAATGTTGCCAACTGCAGCAACTGGATGGCATTGGAGGGTATTACGCTAAGTTAATTAAGTCAGACAGAGAAAGACAAATACTGTATGATATGACTTATAGGTGGAATCTAAAAAGCACAACAAACTAGTGACTATAACAAGAATCAGATTCCCATGTACAGAGGACAAATTAGTGGTTACCAGTGAGGACAGAGAAGTGAGGAGGGACATTATAGGGGTAGGGGATTAAGAAGTAAGAATGATTATGTATAAAAAAGCTATAAGGATATAGTGCACAGTACAGAGAATATAACTAATAATAATAACTATAAATGGAGTATAAATTTTAAAAATTGTGAATCACTATATTGTACACTTGTAACTTGTATAATAAGCTTCACAGGTGGCGCTAGTGGTAAAGAACCCACCTGCCAATGCAGGTGACATAAGAGATGTTGATTCAATCCCGGTGTCAGGAAGATCCCATGGAAGAGGGCACGGCAACCCACTCCAGTATTCTAGCCTGGAGAATCCCATGGACAGAGGAGTCTGGCAGGCTACTGTCCATACGGTCACAAAGAGTCAGACACAACTGAAGCGACTTAGCATGCAGCACGCACAATTTGTATAATATTATATATGTCAACTATACTTCAGTTTAAAAACTAATCCTTTTGCATATTCATGCAGTAGATAGTACAGCTAGATTTATCAACCTATCAATGCTTATAGGTGATCAAAGCACATTTTATTAATTTTAACTTCAAAAATTTTATTTCACATAAAGCAACAGACACATAAATAGAGAAAATCATCAAGACAATGATAAATTTGGCAGAGACTTTAAAAATACTTTTTACAGAGAGATATTAGTCAAAGGGTACAAATTTCCAGTTATAATAAATTCAGAGGATCTAATGTACAGTATGGTGATTATAATCAAAATACAATACTGTATACTTGAAACTTGCTAGGAGAGTAGATCTTAAACGTTTCCAACCACAAAAAATAAATGGTAGCTATGTGATGTGATGGACATGTTAGCTAACCCTATGGTGGCAATCATTTTGCATATGTAAGGGTACCAAATCAACACATTGTACACCTTAAATTCATACAATGATATACATAAACTACACATCAATAAAGTCAGAAAAATTAAAATAATAAAAATGAAATTAAAATGTTTTTCACAATAAGTTCCAGATATTGCAATACATCCAAGTATTTGTTTCTGTGGGATAGAGTCTAGCGACTTTCTAATGTGTCCACTGTCAAGAAACCGTAAACAAAATTAAATTCCCAAGCGGCCACACAGAATGATAGAGTGAAACATTCAATTTGTCTTTGTCTTTATAATCAGTCTACTATCATCTTTTATTTTAATCCGTTTTTTTAACACAAGTATATATGATATCACAAGGTTTTGACACACAAACTGTGCCTCAAATGAGCTCCAAAATTTCTGAAGAATGAAAAACATACTCCCAAAACAAACATGTGTAGCTGAGTCCATGTATGCCTGGGGTGATTACAAAACTGAGTTATCCAAATTAACTTCTATATAGAATCCAATACAGATTAAAAAGAAAGAAGTTAATATTTTCTGATTTAAAGCATACGTATAGCATGAAGACTCAATACTAAACCACAGCCATTGTTTAGAACTTAGACCAATAAAAGACTTTAGGAGAGAGGAATATTTTACCAATGACATTGTTTAGAATTGTTCTTCCATGGTGATAATAAAAAGCCAAACCACTTTTAGCCAGTTTTGTTTTCCACTTCTCTGCAAACAGCACATCCTCCTACTGCCTATTCTGAGGCTGGCTGCTCTCCCTGCCATGCCATTGGCACGCTCATGAACTTCAGATAACATTTTTACTGGACCCTCTCTTGTCCATTAGTCTTGATGTCCCTTGACATCTCTCCTTCCCCGGGCATGTAGAAAGCACATCAAAGCCTCTTAGCATAAAGTTTCCCTGTGCAGGGGATGGAAGAAGTGTTGGACAGAACACAGGATCACAAAAATAAAGTGTCAGGAATCTCAGACCTTGAGTGACAATGGAGAGCAAAATGTTGAGGGAACTCTGGATTCTACCCTGCAGAATAATATATATGATGACCTGGATGGAAAATGGATCTTGAATAGAGAGAAAATAGTGATTCTGATTCCTAATACCAGAGGACTCAAAAAACGAAAAGAAAACAAGTGTTTGAAAATGGCTCTTTGTGCAAATAATACTAATTACAGTCATTCTTGTGAACGAACTGTCATTTTCCCTAATCACCATGCAGCCTATTACCAATAATCTAGACCACCAAATATGTCAGATGGACTCAGTTTAATTGGACAGGGTATACCATCACCACAGTTTATAGCTCATGTAGCCTAACCTACCCTATCTGCCTATAGGTTTAAGAAACTTAATGGAACATTTGCCTCATGAATTTTTTCCCCATAAATGCTGGATTCTGGGAAGTTTTATGCTTTCCAAGGTTGGGAATCACCATCTTCTGCTTCTGTTTCGGTCTCTCTCCATGGTCACCCATTGTAACTGTGGTCTTTCCATCTTTTGGAATTCAGACTAACTTCAAAAGACAAAATGGCAACTCCACTGTTTCAGCAAGAAATTGTTTGATGTTATCTCATGGTAATTGGTCAAGAAGGTACCAAAGAAAGAGCTCTGTCCTCTGCAATGCTTATACTATTATCCACCAACTAAAGGGACCATAAACCATCACTCACTGAGCCATATGGTCAACAGTCAAGGGTTCCAAGTTTCCTAAAAGTCCAGCTTTCAATACTCTGTCCTTCAGCTCTTGGTTCAGAAAATATAGGTTCTGTACTCAAGGCCTACAACTGTCCAGCTGCACATTACCTGACCCCTGATTGTTATTGCTTAGTCACTCAGCCGTGTCTGACTCTTTGTGACTCCATGGACTGCAGCACCCCAGGCTTCCCTGTTCTTCCGGAGTTTGCTCAAACTCATGTCCACCAAGTCAGTGATGCCATCCAACCATTTCATTCTCTGTCATCCCCTTCTCCTCCTGCCTTCAATCTTTCCCAGCATCAGGGTCTTTTCCAATGAGTTGGCTCTTTGCATCAGGTGGTCAAAGTATTGGAGCTCCAACTTCAGCATCAGTTCTTCCAATGAATATTCAGGATTGATTTCCTTTAGGATTGACTGGTTTGATCTCCTTGCAGACCAAGGGACTCTCAAAAGACTTCTCCAACACCACAGTTCAAAAGCATCAATTCTTCAGTGCTCAGCCTTCTTTATGGTCCAACTCTCACATCCACACATGACTACTAGAAAAACCATAGCTTTGACTAGAGGATCTTTGTTGTAAAGTAATGTCTCTGCTTTTTAATATGCTCTCTTGGTTTGTCATCCTTTTCTTCCAAGGAGCAAGCATCTTTTAATTTCATGGCTGCAGTCACCATCCACAGTGATTCTGGAGTCCAAGAAAATAAAGGACTGATACCTGAGACTGAATGAAGGGTTTTCGTGTGGCCGTGAGACCAAGTGCTCTAGAGTCCTGTTCAATGTTTATTGCCCCTCTAGAGGAGAACACCATCAGGTCACCCAAATCAAATGTCTGACATCATGGAAGTTGGTCACACGCTGCAATCACTGACCAAACCTCCTCATGCAGATCTGGCTACATTGACTCCACTGCTATTTCAGAATGTTTGCTATCTCAAAACAAGGAAATGATTTGGAAAACTATGACCCACTGTGACAACAACAGGCAACAATTTTAAATGATAATCGTGTTAGATCTTGATTGCAACTGTGACAAATTACCACAAACTGAATGGCTTCAAAACAAGTTATATTTACTTCAGTGATGAAGATCATACCAAAATGGATTGGTAGAAGGCTTTAGAAGAGAATCTGTTTGCTTGCCTTTTCTGCGCTTTTGAGGCAGCTCACATTCCTTGGTCCTTGGCTCCCTGTCTCACTCTGACCTCTGCTTCCACGGTCACATCTCAGATTCTTCTACCTCCTTGTTTCCCTTAAAGGACTAACATAATTATATCAGACTCATCAGGATAATCCAGGATATTCCAAGAAAATTTCCCCATCTCAAGAAACCTAACCTAACCACATTTGCAAAATCCCTTTTGACATAAGGCAATACATTCACAGGACCTAGGACTAGGATGTGAACATCTTAGCAGAAAAGAGGATGATTATTCTGTCTATTGCAATGATGAGGAAATTTATGCCAAAACAAGGAAAAGTATTTTTAATATAATGCTAATTGAAGCACAGTTGAAATTATATGTCATCTAAAAATGTACACATGGCGTAGACAATCAGGGTTTCCAATTGTGGAAAAAGTTTCATAAAAATAGTAGGATAATAAGTGCTTTTCTTCCCCTACCATTCCAACACTAGTCTATCATTCTTTTTTACTGGAGTAGAGTTGATTTACAATATTGTGTTAATTTCTGGTGTACAGCAAAGTGACTCAGTTATACATACTGACACATTCTTTTTAAAAAATTCTTTCCCATTATGGTTTATCACAGGATACTGAATATAGTTCCCTATGTTATAAAGTAGGACCTTGTTGTTTATCCATCCTATATATAATAGCTTGCATCTTCGAATCTCAAGCTCCCAATCCATCCTTCCCCCAACTTGCCCTCCCCACTGACAACCACCAGTCTGTGAGCTTGCTTCTGTTTCCTAGATAAGTTCATTTGTGTCAAATTTTAGATTTCACATATAAGTGATATCATATGATATTTGTCTTTCTCTTTCTCACTTAATTCACTTAGTATGGCCAATTATTTTCTTTAATGGTGCATTCTAGGGGGGGTGGAGATTTTCAATTTATTGAAACACACAAAGAAAGATAGTAATTAAAACTGAAAAACAGGAAATATGTTTCTTTTATCTCAACAAGTAAAGCAGAAGTCCCATTTTCCTTCCTCTTTCCTTCCCTTTCCTTCCTTCCTATTTTAGTATATGTGCTGCCAAAGCGAGCACTCCTTCCTTCCTAAAATGAGACTTAAATAAATGAATGAAAGCAAAACCAAGGTTAGTTTGGTCAGAGAGAAGAGTAGTTACCACTTCAATTCACTCTCATGATACAGTCAAGTAGACAAAGGCAGTATAGTTATTCATAATATTAAAAGAAAAAGTAAAGGTGATATATGAATCTAGAAATCTAACGATACCATATCTTTAGAAATTCTATGTTTATAATCTAAATTTAATTGCTATCAATTTTTACAACAGCTTTCTTCACATATATTTTATGTACCATAAAATTCACATTTCAAGTAGATAATGCATGGTTTTTAGTATATTCACAAAGTTGTGCAAGCATCAACATTATCTAATTTTAGAAAATTTTCATCAGACCCAAAAGAAACTCCATACCCATCAGCAATCTCCCCATTCCCCAATCCTCCAGCTTCTAGCAACCACTAATCTACCTTCTGTCTCCATGAATTTACCTACTCTGGCTATTTCACTTAAATGAAGTCATACAACATATGGTCTTTTGTGACTGGTTTCTATTACTTAGCATAATGCTTTCAAGGTTCAACCACATTACAACATTCACCAGCATTTCATTTCTTTTTAGGTTCCATGAATACTCCATTGTATGGATACACCTCATTGTATGTATCCATTCATCAATTGACAGACATTTGGATATTCTACTCTTTGCTATTTAGGCATAACACTGCTATGAACATTTGCATAGAAACAGTTTTCATTTATTTTGGGTATATACCTAGGAGTGGTTTTTCTGAGTCATATGGCAATTTTATATTTAACATTTTATAGGAACTGTCAAGTTGTTTTCCAAAGTGGCTGCACTATTTTATGCCCCCACTGGCAATATACTAGGAGTTGAATTTCTAGATAGTTTTTATTAACACTTATTGTATGTTATTAAAATTATAATGATTCTGCTGGGCTTGAACTGGTATCACATTGTGGTTTTGGTCTTCATTTCCCCAATCATAATGTTGAAATATCTCTTCATGTGATCATTAGTCATTTGCATATCCTCTTTATGGAAATATCTATTCCAATCTTCTGCTTATTTGTTAATTGAGTTATTTATCTTTTTATTGTTGAGTCTTAAGAATTCTTTGTATATCCTGAACACAAGTCCCTTATAATATGTGATTTGCAATACTTTTCCCATACTGTGGGTATGTTATTAATTTTTCTAAACCAAATACACTGTATACATGCTTATTCAAGATTATAACAATGCCAGGAAAATTAACTGTGGATATTATTTCTTTCATATTTGTATTTTTCTTTCCATTTATTTTTTTCTTTTTGAAGTTCAATATTACCATTCTAAAATTATTTAATATGTGACTGTCAAAGACAAATCTTGACACTGAATACATAGTGGAACTCCTCTCTATAAAACATTTGGCTCTTTTTATCCTGCACTGCAGTTTTTCTTTCTTTGCTTCTATAACAAACCCCCCCAAAAAAGACTTTTCTAATAAACGTTCTCATTTTGTGTTTCTTATTCATAAAATTGAAGATAATACCCCATCTTGTAGCTCTAAGTAGTCCCCATGGGTCGTTGCTCTCAAAATTCAGAACAACTGAGAATGAACTTCTTGCTCTATCTGCTAAAGGCTACTTTTTTCTTTCCTGCGGTCAGTAGTTGCTACTGTGCTTTTTTAAACATGAAAATCTTTCTAGGAGCCATAATCCCTAATTGTGCAGGTGATCATCTCTGAATATGCTGTCTCAAATTTTTAATTTTTATTTAAAGGATCACAAAAATAAGTGCTCAAGAATAAAATGATTACCTGTACTCTTTCTTTTTTAGATCTGCCCATTATTCTTCACTCTGTTTTCAGAAAAATATTGTTTGCATGCATGCTCAGTTGTGTCTAATTCTTTGCAGCCCTATGAACTGTAGCCCACCAGGCTCCTCTGTCCATGGGATTTTCTAGGCAATAATACTGGAGTGGACTGACATTTCCTCTGCCAGGGGATCTTCCCAACCCAGGGATCAAACCTATGTCTCTTGCACCTCCTGCATTGCAGGTGGATTCTTTACCACTGAGCCATCAGGGAAACCCCTCAGAAAGCTATTGACATACTATCAAATCAGTATCTTATTTCTTTCAGTAACTTTCACTATGACAAGATAACTATAATCGATCTTCATTCTGCTTTTAATACTTTTTCACTCTTTGGACCTTTCTTAAAACCTAATCTGTTGGCATTTAAGGTATTTTCTCAATACTCTTAGGAGGCATTTTGATAAAATGGTTTCCATAGCAAAATATATCCTCACTCTGAAAAGGGAGTTATTTGCATCTCCTGGTGATCATGCAGCATACGTGCAATGCTAAGTTGCTTCAGTTGTGTCAGACTCTTTGCAAGCTATGAACTATATAGCTCACCAGGCTCCTCTGTCCATGGGATTCTCCAGGCAAGTCATGCAGTTTGAGGTTCTAATATTTAATAAGGCAAAGCAAGAGTCTTCTCTGTTGTAAAATTATTGTGCATGACTTGTTAAATTCCCCAATTGTTACTAGAGATTTTAAGGACATATTTTTACCCTCAAAGCCTGTATAGTTGATTCCATTATCATTTCTGTATATTTGACTCTCACTCCTATAAAATTATCAGAAAGTTTCATTTTGGCTTATGAAATTGGTTAGTGAAATTTTCAGTGAGGTAACTAAGAGGATTACTGGACATCCACATAATGAAACATTACCTAAGAGACTACTACAAGCAAATATATGCCAATAAAATGGACATCCTAGAAGAAATGAGAAATTCTTAGAAAGGTACAATCTCCCAAGACTGAACCAGGAGGAAACAGAAAATATGAACAGACCAATTACAAGTACTGAAACTGAGTCTGTCACTTAAAAACTCCCAACTAACAAAAGTCCAGGACCAGACGGCTTTACAGGTGAATTCTACCAATCATTTAGAGAAGAGTTAATGCCTATCCTTCTGAAACTATTTTTAAAAATTTCAGGGGAGAGAACACTTCTAAACTCATTACCTGACTACTGGAAAAACCATAGCTTTGACTAGACAGACTTCTGTTGGCAAAATGATGTCTCTGCTTTTTAATACTAGGTTTGTCATAGCTAGGTTTGTCTTGGCTTTCCTTCCAAGGAGTAAGTGTCTTTCAATCTCATGGCTATGGTCACTGTCTGCAGTGATTTTGGAGCTCAAGAAGATAAAATGTGTTGCTTACACTTTTTCCCCTTCTATTTGCCATGAAGTGATGGGACTGGATGCCATGATCTTAGTTTTTTTTTGAATGTTGAGTTTTAAGTCAGCTTTTTCACTCTCCTCTTTCACTCTCATCAAAAGGTTCTTCAGTTCCTCTTCACTTTCTGCCATTAGTGTGGTATCATCTGCATATCTGAGGCTGTTGGTATTTCTCCCAGTAATCTTGATCCCAGCTTATGATTCATCCAGCCTGGCATTTTGCAGGATGTACTCTGCATATAAGGCTTTCCTGATGGCTCAGTGGTAAAGAATCTACAAGGAAGGCGAGAATCTACAATGAAGAAGAGACAGTCTCTTCAACAAGTGGTGCTAGGAAAACTGGACAGCTACACGTGAAAGTATGAAGTTAGAACATTCTTTAATACCACAAACAAAAGTAAAGTCAAAATAGATCAAAGACCTAAATGTAAGACCATATTCTATAAAACTCTTAGAGGAAAATATAGGCAGAATACTCTTTGACATAAAGCTCAGCAATTTTTTTTTGATCCATCTCCTACATTGATGGAAATAAAAGCCAAAATAAACAAACAGACCTTAATTAAACTTGAAAGCTTTTGCACAGCAAAGAAAACCATAAATAAAGCAAAAAGATAACCTACAGAATGGGAGAAAATATTTGTAAATGAGTGACCAACAAAGGATTACTCTTCAAAATATACTAACAGCTCATACAGTTCAATATCAAAAAAATAAAGAACCCTCAAAAAATGGACAGAGGATCTAAATAGACATCTCTCCAAAGACACAGATGACTAAAAGGCACATGAAAAGATGCTCAACATTGCTAATTACTAGAAAAATGCAAATCAAAGCTACAATGAGATATCACTTCAAACTGGCTAGAATGGCCATCATCAAAATGTTTACAAATAACAAATGCTGGAGAGGGTGTGGAGAAAAAGGAACCCTCCTACTGTTAATGGGAATGTAAATTGGTATAGCCACTATGGAGAACAGTATGGAGATTCTTTTAAAAACTAAAAAGTAGAGCTACCATATGATACAGCATTCCCACTCCTGAGCATACACCCAGACAAAACTATAATTCAAAAAGATAATATGTTACCTGCATGTTGAAGCAGTACTATTCATAATAACCAAGATATGGAAACAACCTAAAAGTTCATAAATAGATGAACGGATAAAGAAGATGTGACACGTGTATAGTGTGGAATATTACTCAGCCATAAAAAGAGTGAAATATTGCCATTTGCAGCAACATGGATGCAACTAGAGATTATCATACCAGGTGAAGTATGATAGTGAAAGTCAGAGAGTGAAGTCAGAAAGAGAAAGAAAATACCATATAATATTACATATCTGTAGAATCTAAAATATGACACAAATGAACTTATGTATGAAATGGAAAAAGACTCACAGACATAGAGAACAAATTTGTGGTTGCCAAGGGGAAGGGGATAGGGTGAGGAATGGAGTGGGAGGTTGGGGTTAGCAGATGTAAGCTTTTATATATAAAATGGATAAATAACAAGGTCCTATTCTATATCATAAGGAACTATATTCAACATCTTATCATAAACTAAAATGGAAAAGAATATATTAAAGGAATAATATATATGTGACATATATAACAGAATCATTTTGCTGTACAGTAGAAATTAATACAACATTGTAAATCAACTTCAACAGCAAAAAAGTCCTCCAAGAACCTGAATGGGCATGTGTGCATCTCTCACACCTTTGGGACACTGACGAGTCTTGGCACACCTTAGTCTTCTGGGAGTCATTAAAAATAAAAACAACAGCTGGGACAAATACAAAGGCATGAAATGTAATCAGAAGGTTAGGCTGGGCTGATTGGAGAAGTTCACCACCTACATGAGGCCAGACTATGAAGACTTGGAGAGGTGACTGTTTTATTTAATGTGAAGAAACCAACACAGAGAGAAAAGGAAAATAAAGAAACAGGAGAATATGTTCCAAACAAAAGAATAAATGTCTGGAAACTGATCTATCTGACAGAGCATTCATATTAACAGTCATAAAGATACTACTGAAGTCAGGATAGCAGTGCCTGAACAAAGTGAGAAGCTTAACAAAGAAATCGAAAATACTTTAAAAGTACCAATCAGAAACCACAGCATTGAAGAACACAATAATTGAACTGAAAAATTCAACAGAGAGGTTCAATAGCAGACTCAATCAAGTGGAAGAAAGGGTTACCATACTTTGAAGGTATGTTGGTGGAAATTATCCAGTCAGAGGAACAAAAAGAAAAGAGAACGAAAAGAAGTGATGGTAGCTTAAGGAACTTAGGGAACACCATAAATATTTTTCTCACTAGATTTTTCTTTCATTTTGTTTCATCCAAGGTTTTGGAAAGATGGTATCTTTTAAACTTAAGCCACAACATTTCCACTTTCTGCTGCAAAATTACTACATGGCTTTTAAAGAGACTAAATCATATAATACATTAAATCTAAGGCTATTTATCAAAATGATAAATGATTAGGAATGCATTTAAAACATATTGTTAACAGTTTCCTGGAAAAGTACTGGGCAAGTTCCTTTCCCTAGGAAGTAATGAACTAAAAATGAACACAAACAAACTTAACACTAACAATTTTAATTTGCGTAATGTCTAATAAAAAGTGCTTTCAAATTACCTGAAGGAGGGTTTGTGAAGCACACAGAAATAGTAAAACTATACTACTTGTTAAATTAAAAGCTGTGCTAAGTCGCTTCAGTCGTGTCCGACTCTGTGACCCTATGAACTGTAGCTCAACTGGTAAAGAATTGGCCTGCAATGCAGGAGACCCCAGTTCAATTCCTGGGTGGGGAAAATCCTCTGGATAAGGGATAGGCTACCCACTCCAGTATTGTTGGACTTCCCTGGTGGCTCAGACCGTAAAGAATCCACCTCCAATGCAAGAGACCTGGGCTTGATCCCTGGGTTGGGAAGATCCCCTGGCAGAGGGCATGGCAACCCACTCCAGTATTCTTGCCTGGAGAATCCCCATGGACAGAGGAGCCTGGTGGGCTACAGTTCATGGGGTCCATGAGGTTGCAAAGAGTGGGACACGACTGAGACACTAAACACAGCACATGGACTGTAATTCACCAGGCTCCTCTGTCCACGGGGATTCTCCTGGCAAGAATACTGGAGTGAGTTGCTGTGCCCTCCTCCAGAGGATCTTCCCCACCCAGGGATTGACTCTGCATCTCTAAAGTCTCCTGCATTGTCAGGCAGGCTCTTTACCACTAGCGCCACCTGGGAAGCCCAAATTAAAAGTGAGGGAATATAATTCAATTTTTATTCTGTTTGGTCCATATGTCTTAACATTCACCTGCCTTTGTACCTTTAGATGTTCAAGACGGATAACGTTAATGATCTATTGTGCTTGGTTGTAATGAAGAAAAATCTAAGATTATGTACTTTAAATCACAAGATGAATATAAATTACTATCTGATTAACAATGAATGACTTTTAGCCAGGTTTCTATCCCTATCCTGACATCTGAGGTTTCCAAAGTGCTTTGGAGGAGCCTTTTGGTACTTTGAAAAGAATAACAAAGTAACTCAAAAGTGTGAAGTTGCAAAAACCATTATTTTAAGAGCATGATGCTAATATAGTAGCTCAAAATAAGCCCTTACCTTTCCTTTTCTGTGACACAGCTGTCATCTTAGCTTTGACCATGACTATTAATTTAGTCAATGACTACTACAATTCCAGCTGAGCAAAAGAAACTATAGTTCATTAAAATCCATTTCTCAATTCAAACAACTGCCAGCCATACAAGCTGTCCTTGCAATTAAGGAAATGTAAAGTGATCCCCCCACAGAGAGAAATGAAGTCAAGTTAGAAGCTAGGCCAACAAATCATTTTCTCCTTACAGCTTCCCAGAAAAGCTTTGGCAAGGGACATGACCAGACCATGGACTAGAATAAATAGGTGAAGGTTAGTGCATATCATGCCTTTGTATATTCACCATGCAAAAGAACTTTTCCCTTGGACTGCCCTAGATTTTGGATTCTGTGCAGATTCCATATACTTTCACTAATTCTGCTACAATTAGTTTCATATTATCAAGAAATTTGGAAAGTCTTAAGAATGATCACAACATTGGGTAGATTAAGTCTTCAGTACTTTCCTTCTGAACGGCCTTCATTATAAATTTAAATAAGCCCCAGGCTGCTATAATTCTACTTTTCAATGCATTCTCATAACTGCACTATAAATTTCTTTGCACTTGAAGTAATCCTTTTTTTGTCTTTCAACCTAAGAAAATATGAATTCTGCATGCAGTTACTGCAGTGTTTATTCAAAAAGTCATTTATCCCATGTCTTTCTGAAAAACAAAATTAATTTATTAAACATCACTCTGCTACCTTCCTGATAGCATTTTTTCAAGTCCTTAATTTTAATACCTTTTAAGGTTGTTTGCCTGATTTGTTTTAGGGAAAAATATGAGAACCTGAATTTAGTTCACTGTCATGAATGACTCATTTTGAAGTCTTGTTTAAATCAGATATTAATAATCAAATACGAAGTTAATGCTCTATCAAGTTTGACAATTCAGAAGCTGTTTGGAATCCATGACGTCCATAGAGAAATGTAGGCTAATTATTACATGAATGCCAAACAATTTACCAGCTCACTAGTTTTATCCCAATCTAACAATTTATCACCACCTCCTGTGTCCTTCCTCACTTCCCCCTCTTTCTGACACAGACATAACAACACACAGACACGAACACATACTCATCCATTATTTGAGAGACTTAAGTCAACCTAATAAAATTAGATGCAGAAAATTAAGTGGTTGATTTCTCCTTTCACCACACATTGTACCCTTACAACTACCCACTGTACAGAATCGACACAGAGATAAGTAAACAGATCAACAGAATAAAACACAAAGGCTCAGGACTTCCCTGGTGGTCCAGTGGTTAAGAATCCACCTTGCAATCCAGGGGACGTGGGTTCAATCCCTGATTTGGGAACTACGATCCCACATGTTGTGGGACAGCTAAGCTCACACACCACAGCTAGAGAAGCTGGCACCACAATGAAGATCCCGCATGCTGCAACTAAACCAAATACACACACACACACACACACACACACACACACAAAGTCTCAAAGAGATTCCACTATATATGAATTTCTATGGTTCCAAATTTTAAAGTGAAACATCTCAATGGGAAGCATAAACAGCCTGTGTACACAGAAGCACTTGTGTCCATGTGGAGGGGAGTATGGAAAACCTACAATCACAAGAAACAGGAGAGAGGAAAAGAAATTGCAGCAAAACCAATAGACAAATATCTCTACCAGATCAACAGCTCTTTCAAATTTGTAAAGAAAACGTCAGGCATTCTATACATGCAAACAATGAAAATATGTTCAGCTCAGTAATCATTAAGAAGACAACTCTAAAATTACCATTTACATCTACATATTAAATGAGTTTCAGAAAATGTTTTACAAATGCTGGTGAGGCTGGAAAACAAAGGTAAAGATAATAGCAGTGAAAATTAATATAGGGGCTTCCCTGGTGGCTCAGTGGTAAAGAATCCACCTGCCGATGGAGGAGACACTGGTTTGATCCCTTTTCCAGGAAGGTCCCACATGCCATGGAGCAACTAAGTTCATTTGCCACAGCTGTTAAGCCTGTGTTCTAGAGCCTGGGAGCTGCAACTACTGAGCCCACATGCCACAACTACTGAAGTACATGTGCCCTAGAGCCCATGCTCTGCAATTTAAGAAGCCACCACAGTGAGAAGCTCCTACATCACAACTAGAGAGTATACCTCTACTCACTGCAACTAGAGAAGAACCCGTGCAGCAGCAAAGACCCAGCACAGCCAAAAATAAATAAATAACATTTATATATATACTAATTTTCTGATATATATACTAGTATATATGTATTGTAATATAATATATAATTATTATATCTAATAATATATACTAATATGCTAGTATATATAATATAATATATATTAATATATACTAATATATATTAGAAAATTAGTATAAATGTCTGAAAAGCAACACAACCAAAAAAATGCATCCAGAGTTATTAAAGCATTCATACTATTGAACCAGTAAAGTAACTGATTTATATTTATTCCAAGAAAATAATATAGTAGAAGAAAAAAACTCTACTGAAATGTGTTCACTTCAGAATTATTTATACAATACTGCAACTGCATAATTATAAAAAAAAAATTTTTAAGATGAAAATATTATCTGTTAGAATTTACTCACTGCAGTCATATATGAACATGGAGGAGAACAGCTTAGAATCAAATCAAATTAATATCCAAAAAAAGAGAAATTATGTAAATAGTGTTGGTTCCATGAAATATGACATACTCATTTTAAATCATTATAATTGCTACACAAGTGCTTAGACAAAAACTTGTACATGAATATTCATAGCAGCCTAGTTGACACTTGCCCAATAGTAGAAACAATTCAAATGTCCATCAGTAGATGAATGAATAGCAAAAGAGGGTAGATCTATAAACTTCCATTATTATTCTGCCATATACAGAAATAGAGTAACATAGCACAGTGGCTGTGAAAAACTGTATGGTGGTTCATCAAAAACTTAAAAATAAATTAACATATTATCCATCAATTCTACTTCAGGGCATGTACTTTCAAAAGGTTTGAAAGCAGAAAGTGAAACAGATATTTGTACATCTGTATTCAGAGCAGCATTATTCACATTGGCCAAAAGGTAGAAGCAACCCATGAAAGTGTCCATGGACAGATGAAACAATAAACAAAATGTGATATATACACATTTTGCCTTAAAAACTAAGGAAAAATCATACACATGCTGCAACATGTATAAACTTTAGAGTTCTTATGCTAAGTGAAATAACCCGGTCACAAAAGGATGAATATTATGATTCCACTTCTATGAGGTATCCAGAGAAGTGAAATTCAGAGTTAGAAGGCAGAACGGGGTTGACAAGGGTTGAAGAAATTTAGTGCTTAATGGATGCAGTTTCATTTGGAAAAAAAGAAAAAGTATGAGAAATGGATGGTGAGGATATTTGTGCAACAATGTAAATGCAGTTCTTATCATAGAAATACATACTTTAGATGCTTTAAATGGTAAATGTTATATTTGATAGCTTTAATCACCATAGAAAACATGAATGAAGTACTGGTACATATTACAACATGCATGAACATGGACAAGATAGATCCTAAGGGAAAGAAGCTATACAGAAAAGGTCACCCAGGTCATATTCAGCTGTGTGCTTTAAATCCATCAGGGTTGTGAAAATGAGGGAAAGTCTCAAGAACATTTTCAGAAAAAGAAAACTGGATCATAATGGCAAGACACTTTCATGCTTTGCAGCAGGTGGTGAAAATGGAAGTGGGCCTGAGTTTTAAATTAGAAAGTGAGAACCATAATGATTTCTCATTTGAGGGTTATGTGGGTGTTCCCTGGGAGAATGTCCTTTTTGGGGTAAAGCATAATGGAAGTTGTCATGTAAACCGGCATAGGTGGTAAATTAATGATGACTGGACATCTGAACCTACAGATGAAGAGTACATTGTACTTCTATTACAAGTTGTCTGTAGGTTTGAAGTTACTAGAAAGCAAATAACTTTTCAAAACAAACATGTCAATACCATGCTAGAAAAGTAGATAAGACATCAAACTTCATGATAGGGGACAAGCCATATTCAGATTCAGTTAACCCTAAAGGGTTAAAGTAATGACTCTTGTAGGAATCCACATATAATGTTCCCACAGCATCTTTTAATATTAGTAGTCACGATGTCTTGGGTGTTGTGAATGAGTTGGAATACAGCAGAAACAACTGTATTTTTTAATTACATTTTTCACATTGAATCACCAAAAGGTAGAAGAAGTAATACATGAACTGAGTAAAGCTGCATGATATAAAAGTACTACACAAAAATCAGCTGAGTTTTTTTAAACACTAATAAAGAAGCAAAAGTATCGGAAAAATTAAGAAAACAATCCCACTCACAACTGCATCAAAAAGAACAAAATACCCAGGTATACGTCCAAACAGTGATGTGAAAGACCTGCACAATGAAAACTGTAAGACACTTCTAAAGAAACTGAAGAAGAAACAAAGAACTAAAAAAATATTCTTTGGTCAGGAATTGGAAGAATATTGTTAAAAAATACATCTAGGGTTTTCCCTGGCGGTCCAGTGGGTAAGACTCGCATTCCAATGCAGACGGTGCAGATTCAACCCCTGGTCAGGGAGCTAAGATCCCACGTACCTCAGGGTCAAAAAACAAAAACAGAAACAATTTGTAAAAAATTCAAAGACGACTTTAAAAATGGTCCACATTAAAAAAAATAAAAATCTTAAGTCACCCAGCCAAAGCATTAGATACATTCAATCTCGAACAAAATGAAAATGGCATTTTTCACAAAAACAGAACACACAGTCCTCTCAGTTGCCAAAATGGACCCCAAATAGTCAAAGCCATTCTAAGAAAGAACACAGCTGGAGCCAACTTTGCTCCCTGACTTCAAACTACACTGTGAAGCTACGGAGGCAAAACAGGGTGGAACTGGCATAAAAACAGGCACCAGAGGAACAGAGCAGAGAGCCCAGAAATAAATCCACATGTCTATGTCTGTTGGGCTTTCCTGATGGCTCCATGATAAAGAATCCACCTGCCAAGGTAGGAGACACAGGTTCGATCCCTGAATCAGGAAGATACCCTGGAGAAGGAAATGGCAATCACTCCACTATTCACGCCTGGAAAATCCCATGGACCGAGGCGCCTGGTGGGCTACTGTCCACAGGGTCACAATTTAGCAATGAAAACAACAACAATGTGGTCCGTTAATTTATAACAAAGTTGCTAAGGTCATATACTGCAGAAAATTTCTCAAAAATGATGGCAAGGTAATACTGTAATACTTCAAGGTCCCAGCTAATGCAAAGAAAGCAAAACAAAAATAAGCATTTTAGCACAAGGAAGGAAGAGATAATTAGTCATTATTTAGAAAGTGTCTGTAAAATCAGGTACAGATTCAAAGTCTTTAAAATTAAGAAGCATTCAAAAGGATAACACCTCCAACATCAATTTAGAATCCAATGTTATTTTACCTTATCATGAAAGACCCAATACATTTTTTAAACATTAGAGACCGTGGTGGCTTTATATGCTATCAACCTACCAAAGTTGGAATGATATTTTGAAAAATTTCTCTTTAGGTTCAAAACATGGTCAGCTATGATAGAAATTAGCATGAAATTTGAAAGGTTGAAATAAAACAGAAAACATGTTTTGCGTTCTGAAAAAAACAACCAAAGAATGATGCCAAGGAAACTAGATACCACACACCAGCAGACCACAACCTGTTTGACACCAGGGACGGGTTTGGAGGAAGACAATTTTTCCATAGACCAGGGAAGGGTGGGGATAGTTTCAGGATGATTCAAGCACATTATATTTATTGTGCCCTTAATATTTTTTTTTATTGGGCCCTTAATTTCTAAGCTATTGCCGTCTCCGATCTGACAAGGAGTACCCATCTGTGGCCCCAAGGTTAGAGACCCCATCATAACACCACAGAGACACACTGGGAACTGTCTACACCACAGCCAAAAAACCACCTGAAACCCACCCTTTTCCACACCAAGCCCTTCCTCTGGAGGCTCCCATGAAAATGAACCCCTCCCTCCCCAGCAGACAGTCACATACAGGAAGCTGCTCCCCACTTTTTCTTCACCTGTATTTACTCCAGCAGTCACGCCCCCAGCAGGTCCTGAAGAAACTGGGTTCTTGTCTGCGTGGACGGGACCCAGAATTTTCCAGAAGCTGAAGCCTCGGTGTATTCTGAGGACAACGACCTCCTGTCTGTGTCCCCTCAGCCAGGCGTCGTCCAGAACCCAAAGCCGTGGAGACTCTCAGATCCAGGTCAACCAAAGTTGTGACGATAAGTGGCCTTGCAGGAGGCCACAAGTTACTATGAGATTCCGTGAAAAGAGGCTGTGGGTGCTGAGGCCGACATGGTGCGTAGCCAGAGAACCAACCTGGTTTCACAGGTGGGTTGGCCTCCTGGGTCCGTCCGTTGAGGGCGGGGCTGTTATGAGAGGGGCGGGGCTGCCGTGGGTGGGGTGGGGGCGGAGCTGGGGCGGGATCGCTCCGCCCACCCCCCTGGGCTCCGGGGCAGCTCAGCTGCAGCAGAGTGAAGAGATACGCAGCCTGGGGTTGGGGCTCCGCGGCGTCCTGGGCTCCATTGCGCGCGAGCGGTGCCGTCAAAAATATTTTTAAAAAATAAAACCGGAGGCCCTTTTGTCAATAGGCACCAGCCCATGGGCACCTTATAGAAAAAGCAAATCTGTGATATATCTATTTCCTTTGAAAAATAAGGAAGTTCTTCACCAGCCTGTTTGCTTTAGCTCCTGGGCACCAGCATCCATCAGTATTTGCTTTGGCTTTATGAAAAAGTCTTTGCCAGTGGAACATCTGTGAATGCCACGGCCACATCTGGCCCATAAAACTTCCTACATGTGACTCTGTACGTCTTTTCTGCTGGGCTACCTGGATAGAGACAGGCTCACTGTTCTCCGTCGCCGTATGTGAAATATGACACAGCCATGGGAGAGAAAGAGGCTGGGTCCCCAGTCACTGTTTGGAGCGAGCTGCTCACAATCCATTGTTGACTTTCTAGTAAGTTGCTAAGACATTTGTATATACTAGTTAGAAGAGCTAGTTTTCCTCTACTACCGCTTGACTTTTAGTTTGAGGTTTCTAATTAACTTTAGCAAGTAGTTAGTAAGAAATAAGCTGGACCTTTGTCCTGCAAAAATTCCACTCAGAACTCTGTAGTTCCGATGCACATAACCCTGATTCTATAAGGATAATCCTTTCCCTAAGGATGTTAATTCGACTTAGCATGGCAATCATTTTGCAGTACATACTTAGGTTGGATTATTGTTGTACACCTGAAACCAATATAATGTTATAGGTCAGTTATATTTCCATAAAAAAGAAAACTTCCAATTTCTTCTCTGCCATGCCCCTTCTTCTTATTTAGATGTTTTGTTTTCACCTAAGCAAAAACTCATACTTTTGGTGTCTAATTATCATATTGATAAGTGTTTGAAAATGCCCTACCCGATATGTATGGAAGCAGGAGCATCACTGGTTGACTGCTCCACAACCAGTTAAACCAGGTGGGTGTTTGGCAGACATAGGTAATCTGTCTAGCAGCCAAAGGAAGGTCAAGAGCAAGGAAAAAGATGTCTGAAAGTTTATGGCCAGGAAACACATTCATGTGTTGAAATTCAATCCCTGGGTCTCTTATGATTCAAAGAGTTTAAAAGTCAGCATGGTTTGGAAACTTTCAAAAGTTCAAAGACTTTGAAAGAGAAGACTAAAAAGAGTGGTCCAATCTTGGCGCCACCAGGTTGAGTTGACAGAGTGTACTGTCCTCAGCAGGGATGATAACACTTACACAGGCCAGCACTGGCGATATCCTCCCATGCAGATGTCACTCTTGATCTTGGCATGATTCTGAGTCCTTGGCACAACACCCCAGCAGCCACTAACTATCAATCAGTGAGTCAAACATGAGAGATTGCCTCCACTACTCCAAAGCCTAGGAATTTTCTCTAAAAATCCTGCAATTTTAGTTCAAGGCTATTTGCCCTAGGACAGTGGGTAGGACCTTACCGAGCTGACAAAATTATTTAAGTGCCTTGAAACGGGAGCACAGAATCAGAAATAGGAACTTTCAAAGCGAAAAGGAAAATACTTTCAAAATCTTAAAAATCACAGATTGCACCATTATCTTTACCTGATACAAACAAAACAGAAGTGTGTAACTTTCCATCTATGTTTAACTTATCAATTCAATTAATTTAATCAAAACTGATGTGTGATCAAAGTATTATTTATTCCTTTTTAAAATTTTTATTGAGATATAATTGATTTACAGTGTTGTGTTGGTTTCAGGTATACAACAAAGTGCATTAGTTATACAAATATATATACATATGTGTGTGTTAGTCGCTCAGTCATGTCTGACTCTTTGCTGACCCCACAGACTGTAGCCCGCCAGGCTTCTCTGTTCATGGGATTCTCCAGGCAAGAATATTGGAGTGGGTTGCCATTCCCTTCTCCAGAGAGTCTTCCTGACCCAGGCCTTGAATAGATATATATATATATCTATTATATACATATATATATATATATATATATATATATATATATAGTAATGTGTATATGTTAATTCCAATCTCCCAATTTATCCCTCCCCCTCTTTACCCCCTGGTAACCATAGCCTATTTTCTACATCTGTAACTCTATTTCAGTTTTGTAGATAAGTTCATTTGTAGCCTTTTACTAGATTCCACAAATAAGATTTGTCTTTCTCTGTCTGACTTACTTCACTCAGTATGAGAATCTTCAGGTTCAGTATTAGTTATTTTTATACTTACCATAAAATACTTGACAGTTTTTCTAGAAAAAGTGCTATTAAACAACACCCGAATTAAATATCAACTATAATATGACATGTATGGATTGCTTCACCCCCTTGTCACTACAGGTCCCCTTTCTATCACAATGTGCCCTGTTCAGAATGACCATCATACATTAGTTTTATATCTCCTTCTATTTCATAATCTAGGCTCTTCCTACACCTTCATCTTCATGTTCATCACTTCTTGAAAGGTACCTGTGTACCAGCCACAAAGAACTACTTGGAGTTTCCCAAACTCCTCCAAAACGGTACACCCACGGCTACAATAGCCTTGACCCAACACGACCCATCCCATCTCTTCCACTTCCATGGGACCTACATAAGCTTCCAAGACTCAGCCTCTGCCTGGCTGCCTCTGCAGACTCAACTGGGTTAGCTGCCTCTCTTCTGTGCCTGCCTCCACTCCGCCATAGCTTCCTCACAAAGCACTCAGCACACACAGTTTTAGTTGCAAGCTGACTTTTTTTTTTTAACAGACTGTGACACCCTTGAGGGTAGGTTAAACCTCCCATCTTTCCATGTCCAGAGCACAGTGTTAACATATAGTTGTTTAATGAATTTGTTATATGATTGGTTGGGTGACTTCTGCAGATCAGAGCTGTTTTGAAGAATGATGCCCAAATCACTTGTTAACCTAACCACACACCTCAGAAATTTTTAGTTTGCAAAACTCAGTGAAGCAGCATGATTACTAAGAGCTTGTAGATTTTAGATTGTTTAAGACTAGGCCTTTTTTTTTTTTTTTTTTTAATTACTGTTGGGAGCCGCCGGGATGCACCCAGTCCGTGACAAGGTCATGGGACGAGAGAGGAACGTGTAAGGCAGCTCTTCCCCTCGAGGTTGTCCCAGGGGCCCGATATGTCCCTTTCTTCCTTCTATCTTACTGTTGTTGGGCTTTCTATTAATTTTTTGAAATGATAATATATAGTAATAAGGCCTCGCTGGAAAAGTCCAAGCCTTTTTGGAAATGCTCAAGATTGCTTTGGCTCAGGACACGACCATAAACATCGAGTCATAAAAGAAAAGGCCACAGGTATAGTTTGGCTGCTTGCTTAAAAGATAATAATGTTCTAGAATAGAAAAGAGTAGAGGTATTTATATTTAGAAGTAGATACACTGCTTTAGTTTACTTGCTCCTTGGTTGAAAGGGTTTTCACTATTGCTATTTCCTTGCTATTTGTTCATTGTTTCCCTTTCTTTAAACAACATGGGATATTATGGGTATTTTTGTAAAATTAGAAAATGGGGTATATAGGATTTTAATAGAAGATTTATATTAACCAGCTTTCTGCCATTATCTTACTATTAATAGAGGTGTTTTGCTGCTTTAGAGGTGTTTTTGCTGTTTAATAGTTAATCGTTGTAAATTGAGATTTTGTGGTTTCAGGTAAAGAAAAATATCAGGTTTTTCTCATGGTACTATTTTCAGAAATATCAAACATGTTACTGTGACCCTTCCCATGTATTGTTTTATTGTCCAAAGAGTTTACATTATACCTAATATTTGTGGAACATTATTTTTGTTAGAATGTTAGGCCATTGAGGCAAGAAGCCTATGTACGGGACATTTAAGTATAAACCCTGTAATTGGAAACGTTCTAGATGAATGCTTAGGGGAAAAACATGGGGAAATAAATATTGATGGAAGCACAAACCAATATCTGATGTAATATGTGTTGACTTAAGGGGGAGGTAACATTCATTCTATAAAAACTGAGCTATCCTAAAAATTAAAAAAAAGCTACCTCTTCTACACAACCGTCTGCGTGTGTGTGTGTGTGTGTGTCTGTCTGCTTCCTCGCCAATGCCACTCATCCCTTGGGTATTCCTGGTCCTGTCGGGGCTGGACCTCGGTAGGTGGCGCCTGAACAGGGACCCAAGGGTAAACCTCTTAATATTGCATTTTCGGTTTGGCTAGGACTTCACCTAGGGTGCTGCAGACCCCCCTGCATAAGATAGGTAGGGTGAGACAGGTGAACAGTGAGATATTTATTAGAGACCTTTATTAGAGATTTCAGAACATGGGTAACAGAGAATCTAAGGAAAGACAGTTATTTACTGATATAATTAAGCATTAATTAATAAAGAGAGGAATTAAGGTTTCAAAGTCTACTTTATCATCGTTCTTTTCTTTTGTACAAGAGCAATGCCCTTGGTTTCCTGAAGAGGGCACCGTAAGTATGGACATCTGGCATAAGGTGGGAAAAATACTTAAACAGTATTATTCATATCATGGCCCTGAGGGTGTTCCAGCTGAGACTTTTTCTCTCTGGAATTTAGTTAGGGATGCACTTGACCCTACCCCAGAGGTTGAAAGAGTTCCATCTAAAAAAGAGAATTTGGATCCCAAACAAGAAGGTTACAAAGAACTTAGGGAGATAGTGGCTGCAGCATGCTTGAATGATAATGATGATCAATTGAGCCCTCAAGATGAGGAAGATTTGGAAGAAGCTTCAGCTAGGTATTATGAGAAGGAGAGAGACTGTACTTTTTCTGTGGCAAAGCCTCAACCTAAGCCACGCACTCTTAAAAATCCTTTAAAGCTAGAGGTTCCTAAATCTGGTCCAAGACCTCCTAGACCACCTAGACCTCCTTCAGCTCCTCCTCCTCCCCCATATGCTGGTAATGGAGCACCTTACCCTCACAGGAGGTTGAAGGATGCCGATGAGGTTCCTACTATTTCAGCATGCTTTCCAATGGTGTTTGGTGAGTTTGAGGATGATGAACCAGTCTGGGAGCCCTTACCTATGAAGTTACTAAAGGAATTGAAACAGGCTTGCTCTATGTATGGGCCCCAGGCTCCATATACACAAACTCTGTTAGATGCTCTTGCTGCCAGATGGATGACACCTTATGACTGGGCTGCGGTTGCTAAAGCTTGTCTTACAGGAGGTCAATACTTACTTTGGAGAACAGAGTATGAAGACTTGGCAAAAAAACAAAGCGCAGCTAACAAACGTCATGGCATTAAAACAGTAACACATGACATGCTAACTGGCAGTGGAGAATATGATAGTGCCCAGAATCAAATGAGATTAGACAAACTAGCCTTGGAACAAACAACAGGATGCGCTCTTAATGCCTGGAAAGGCCTGTCGCAGGGCTCCGATCACACCTCTCTCTTGGCAGGCATTAAGCAAAGGTCAGAAGAGCCTTATGAAGATTTTGTCTCTAGACTTTTGCTTTCAGTCAGGCGTGTTATTACTAATCAAAAAGCTGCAGACATACTTATTCGTCAGCTGGCTTTTGAGAATGCAAATTCTACATGTCAGGCAATATTGAGACCAATAAGAAAGTCTGGAACTCTCACTGATTACATTAGGGCTTGTTAGCCCTGCTATGATGCAGGGGGAGAGCTATTGCAGCAGCCTTGAAGGGACAAGCATTCCCTCAGGTTGTTCAGAACATGGTGAGACCTCATAACGGAGGCACAAGGCCCACAGGAGGGGTATGCTTTTCCTGTGGAAAAAGTGGGCCTTTCAGCAGAAACTGTCCTCAAAAATCTGCGGGAGAAGGTATGACACCACCCAATGGTGCTGCTTCTGAAACTGTTCTCCCAAAGGTTCTTTGTCCTCGCTGTCAAAAGGGATTTCACTGGGCAAAAGATTGTAAATCAAAGTTCCACAAGGATGGAACCCGTTTGGCACCCTCACGAGGAAATCCCGTTCAGAACCAGGAAAACGTCTTGCGGGGCCAGCCCCAGGCCCCGACAATGATAGGGGCAACTTCTCTCAATCCCTTCATCCCCTTTGTTCCATCTCAGAGCTCTGCCGAGCAACCCCAGGGAGCGCAGGATTGGACCTCCGTTCCACCACCGCAACAATATTAACTCCTGATTCACCCGTGGTTAGAATACCAACGGGGGTTAAGGGACCCCTTCCAAAAGGAGTCATGGGAATTGTTTTGGGACAGAGTTCGCTTTCTCTTCAAGGTCTTACTGTTATTCCCGGGGTCATAGATTCAGATTATACTGGAGAAATACAGGTAATGATTTTACCCCCCACTAAAACGCAACAAATTCATAAAGATCAAAGAATTGCCCAATTATTACTTTTGCCTTATTGTTCTATGGGATCCACAGCCACACAGGCAGATAGGGGAAACAAAGGATTTGGCTCTAGTGACCTTGTATCTGGGTACAAGAAATTACCCAGAAAAGACCTATGAAAACATTAAAGGTTAATGGTAAAAACATGGTAGGATTGCTGGGCACTGGAGCAGACGTTTCCTGCATAGCTGGCAAAGACTGGCCTAATTCTTGGCCCACACAAACCACGGCTAATGAACTTGTGGGTCTAGGGAAAGCACCCTCGGTGGTGAAAAGCTCACAAATATTATCTTGGCAAGAAGAAGAAGGTCAGCAGGGCACCTTCCAGCCTTATGTAATATCTTCTCTCCCCCTCACATTATGGGGACGAGATATTTTAGCCCAAATGGGAATTTTGTTGTATAGCCCAGATGAAAACATATCAGCTCAAATGCTGCAAATAAAATATGATCCTCAGAAAGGGTTAGGAAAAAACTAGCAGGGCAGGTTATATCCTGTAGAACTACAAGTTAATAATCAACAATTGGGCTAGGATATCCAAATTTATAATGGAGGCCATTGTTTGTACTACTGACCCCATTACCTGGAAATCAGAAACCCCAGTATGGGTTGAACAATGGCCGTTAACATCAGAAAAACTGTCAGCAGCCACAGCCTTAATACAAGAACAACTTGAGGCAGGGCATATAGGACCCTCTAATAGCCCTTGGAATACCCGTATATTTGCTATAAAAAAAAAAATCTGGGAAATGGAGATTGCTGCAGGACCTTAGAGCAATAAACGCTACTATGGAAGATATGGGGGCTCTGCAACCGGGACTGCCTTCCCCAGTTGCTGTCCCAAAAGGGTACAATGTGATAGTTATAGATTTGCAGGATTGTTTCTTCACCATCCCTCTGACTATATAGCACAGGAAGAGGTTTGCATTTAGCCTACCTTCAACGAATTTTAAACAGCCCTATCAGAGATATCAATGGAAAGTACTTCCTCAGGAAACGAAAAATAGTCCTACACTTTGTCAAAAGTTTGTGGATAAAGCAATTCAAACTGTTAGAAGCCAATATCCTGAAGTTTATTTGATACATTATATGGATGATATACTTTTGACATATGCAGATAGAGTTATTTTGCAAGAAGCTCTGCAAAAATTAGAGGAAGCCTTACAGAGTGAGGGACTTAAAATTGCTCCAGAAAAGATTCAAGTTAATCTTCCAATAACCTATTTAGGCAGACTCTCAAATTCAGAAACAGTCACTCATCAGCCTTTACAGCTGAGGACTGACCATTTGAATACTTTAAATGATTTCCAAAAATTATTGGGAGATATTAATTGGATCAGGCCCTTTTTAGGATTAACTACTGCAGAACTAAAGCCTCTGTTTAATATATTGCAAGGAGATGCTGATCGTTCTTCACCTAGAGCTCTAACTCCTGAGGCAAAAGGGGCCTTGGCCCGGGTTGAACAGTCTTTGCGACAGTCTCAGTTTCTCAGATTAGATTATGCAAAAAGTTGGCAGTTGATACTGCTTCCCACAGTGGTGGCTCCCACAGGAGTGTTTTGGCAAAACAGACCCCTAGAGTGGATTCATTTGCCTGCAACTGCTAAAAAGGTCGTGGCCCCATATCCTGGGCTTGTGGCTAGTTTGATTGTCAAGGGACGCAAACGAAGCATAGAAACTATTTGGTGAGGAGCTGCAAGAGATTATTGTACCATATTCAAAAGAGCAATTGGATTCTTTGATAGGCTTCGATACAGATTGGCAGATAGCTTTAGGCAGCTATTCAGGTCAGGTATTGCATCAGATGCCTTCCAGTCCCATATTACAATTCATGTCCAAGCACCAGTTATCTTTCCTGTGCCTTGTAAAAATAAACCTTTGCAAACAACTTGTAATATATTTACAGATGGGTTATCTAATGGAAAAGCAGCTATTCTTACTAAAAATATTAATAAGGTTATATTAACAGGAGAAACTTCTGCTCAAAAGGCAGAGTTAAGGGCTGTTATTGCTGCCTTTGCAATGTTTGCAGATCTTGAGTTTAACCTCTTTTCTGATTCACAATATGTGGTAAGACTATTTCCCCATATCGAGACTGCAGTACTGCCAGAAAACAAAACCACTATTTTTCATCTGCTCTTTCTGAACTGCAGCAGCAGATTTGGAGCCGAAGTAAGTCATTTTTTGTAGGGCACATTCGAGAGCACTCTAAATTACCTGGTCCCTTACATGCATATAATGAACTTGCTGATGCTCTTACCAAACCTTACATTGCTACAGCTTTAGAAAAAGCTAAAGATTCTCATGCATTGCATCATCAAAATGCCTCAGCGTTAAGATGCCAATTCCAAATTTCTAGAGAGGCTGCACAAGAAATCGTGTGGGCCTGTGCCCATTGCCCTACAACCTTGCCTTCTCTGACCTTTGGAGTTAACCCGAGAGGCCTACTCCCTAATGTATTGTGGCAGATAGATGTTACTCACATTCAGTCTTTTGGTAAATTGTCCTTTGTACATGTCACTGTAGACACATGTTCTCATGCCATAGTGGCTACTGCCGAACGGGGGAAGCCTTCCAAGATGTGGTACAGCATTTGTTTACCTGCTTCTCTTACTTAGGCATTCCTAAAGCTTTAAAAACCGATAATGCTCCTGCTTATACTTCCAAATCATTTAAAGATTTCTGTGCTAGATTTAACATTGCCCACTCTAAAGGAATTCCCTATAACACTCAAGGACAAGGTATAATAAAAAGAGCTCACCAAACCTTAAAAATTCAAATTACTAAATTACAAGAGGGAGAATTTAAGTACAGCTCCCCTCATCATGTTTTGTAGCCTGCTCTGTTCGTGCTCAATAATCTCAATACTGATCTACAAGGTAATACGGCCATGTTGCGTCACTGGAATCCGGAACACAATAACCCAAAACCTCTGGTTCACTGGAAGGACCTTCTTTCCGGACAATGGAAGGGACCTGATATATTATTAACCAGCGGTCGAGGCTATGCTTGTGTTTTTCCACAGAATGCAGATTCTCCCTTGTGGATTCCAGATAGATTAATTTGACACGTCCAACAACCCATTGAGAAATTACAGGCCCCTGATGCCTCGGATGACCAAAAGGAAATTGCCACCACCGCCATGCCCTCAACCGCCTCCAAGGAGTCCCCTTGAGGAGACATCCCCTCCATCCAACTCAGCATCTACACCACCTCCTGAAGATCCTCCCATTGATCAGCTGGCCCGCCTATCATTTGCGGGAATGTCATCTCAGCATCATCATAAAAGACCACGGCTGCATCGATGACCTTCTCAGGCCACACAACGCGCCAATAGACCAACGTGGGGCCAAGTCAAGCGTCTCTGTCATCTCGCCACAGACATGGTAAAATCTCGAAAGATTCCAGTTATTGCTGAAAACCAGTTCCTGGGCATCTTGACTCTACTTTCATGTCAGGTAATATTGGTCTCATGATGCTTATTGGGCTTATTTTCTAGATCCACCAGTTTTACAGGTTGTTACTTGGGATGAAATGCCAATAAGGGTAACTTCTGATAAACCTAAAGTGCTTGGTGGATCCTATTCTCCTTATCGTACAGGGAAATATCCAATTGATTTTAATTTTACGTATTATGGGCTAACTAATTAATTTGCTTTAATTTTCCACACAATGAGATTAAAAAAATGATGATTACACAGTCTAAAGTCGGCTGTGTGGGAGCCTCTAAAAAGGCAATTATAACTGACTCACCAGCAAATGGCCAAAAGACCAGATATGTTTGGTCGATGTTCTTGAGCTTGCCGGGAATCTTGGATCCTTATATTCAAACTAAAGACAAGGCCCCACCACCTTATTCTAAGTGTTCAGGACCTCCAGCTAAATCATCTAATGAATCTGATAAAGTGTGGAATACGATTAATCATGATATAGGGTACCCACCATGGAAATTGTGTACTTATGACTCTCACATTTATTATAAAATTGCTGGCGGTGGAAATGTTACAATAAATGATTGGAGTAATCCGAATCCTGAATATGATCCTAAAACTATTAAAAATTATACCAACAGATTTGTAAATTGGAAAAATTCAATGGTGCCCTGGCCAGTGACTGCCTCTAGATGGCACAACAATGCCTTAGTCCCTCCAGCGCTAATATACTGGAGGGACGGGCATGTACATTGGCAGCCTGACTTATGGAGAGCTGTAGCAGCAACCAGCTCTACACTTTCAACTCAGCCCAAAAGAACTATATTATACTATATTCAGGCTTGTTTACCATCACCTTATGCTTTCATGTATACTAATGATTCCAACAAACTGCAAATATGTCCTAACTACACTGGAGGACCTACAATAGTTACTTGTGATCAATGCATATTATCTACCTGTATAACTTCTTTTAATGTTCAAGCCTTTGTTATTTTTAAAAGACCTCCTTATCTTATGATACCAGTCAATATTATGGGTATCTGGTATGATAATTACGGATTGCTAGTTCTACAGCAAGTTAAAGAATTGCTTAGACCTCGTAGGTTGATAGGACTGTTAATTTTAGGGATCTCTGCATTGATAGCCTCCATAGCCTCAGTTACTGTTGCCGTAGTTTCACTTTCGCAGCAAGTACATACCGCTCAGCATGTTAATGATCTATCTAAGAACGTTTCACTTACTCTTGCTACTCAAGAAACTATTGATAGAAAATTAGAAGCTAAAGTAGATGCTTTAGAAGAAGCTGTATTACATATAGGAACTGGGCTTCAGGCTTTACGTGTCCGTTTGTCTCTTAAATGTCATGCAGAATATAGATGGATTTGTGTTACTCCTTTAAAAGTTAATGATTCTTCATATTCTTGGGACCAAGTTTGAAATCACATTGTCGGGATTTGGAATAGTTCGGATACTAGTTTAGATTTAACCAAGCTCCATCAGGAAATCAAAGACAATCTCACCTTGACTTTTCCACTGCTCAAACTGCCAATGATTTTTTTACCAGCCTTTCAGATTTTGTCTCTCACAATAATCTGCTGTCGTCTGTCTTAGGAATTGTGGCATCTATTTTTATAGTTGTAATTTTATTTCTTCTACTTCCCTGCATTGTTAGGATCCTGACAAAGAGCATCAAAGAGGTCTCTCTGGAACTCCATTCTGCTCTTCTAAAAAATAAAAATGGGGGAGACGTTGGGAGCCGCCGGGATGCACCCAGTCCATGACAAGGTCATAGGACGAGAGAGGAACCTGCAAGGCAGCTCTTCCTCACATGGGGCTGCCCCGGGGGCCCAATATGTCCCCTCCAGAACCACTGGGACGAGAAAGGAATCTGCAAGGCAGCTCTTCTCCTAGAGGTTGCCCCAGGGCCCCAATATGTTCCTTTCTTCCTTCTGTCTTACTGTTGCTGGGCTCTCTATTAATTTTTGGGAATGATAATATATAGTAATAAGGCCTCGCTGGAAAAGTCCAAACCTTTTTGGAAATGCTCAAGATTGCTTTGGCTCAGGACACGACCATAAACATCGAGTCATAAAAGAAAAGGCCACAGGTATAGTTTGGCTGCTTGCTTAAAAGATTATAATGTTCTAGAGTAGAAAAGAGTAGAGGTATTTAGGTTTAGAAGTAGATATATTGCTTTAGTTTACTTGCTCCTTGGTTGAAAGGGTTTTCACTATTGCTATTTCCTTGCTGCTATTTGTTCATTGTTTCCCTTTCTTTAAACAACATGGGATATTATGGGTATTTTTGTAAAATTAGAAAATGGGGTACATAGGATTTTAATAGAAGATTTATATTAACCAGCTTTCTGCCATTATCTTACTATTAATAGAGGTGTTTTTGCTGTTTAATAGTTAATCATTGTAAATTGGGAGTTTTGTGATTTCAAGTAATGAAAAATATCAGGTTTTTCTCATGGTACCATTTTCAGAAATGTCAAACATGTTACTGTGACCCTTCCCATGTATTGTTTTATTGTCCAAAGAATTTACATTATCCCTGAGATTTGTGGAACATTGTTTTTGATAGAGTGAGAATGTTAGGCCATTAAGGCAAGAAGCCTATGTACGGGACATTTAAGTATAAACCCTGTAATCAGAAACGTTCTAGATGAATGCTTAGGGGAAAAACATGGGGAAAAAAATATTGATGGAAGCACAAACCAATATCTGATGTAGTATGTGTTGACTTAAGGGGGAGGTAACATTCATTCTATAAAAACTGAGCTATCCTAAAAATTAAAAAAAGCTACCTCTTCTACGCAACCATCTGTGTGTGTCTGTCTGTCTGTCTGCTTCCTCGCCAATGCCACTCATCCCTTGGGTATTCCTAGTCCTGCCGGGGCTGGACCTCAGCAAATTACAATTTACCAGCAGTAGTTTACCAGAAATTCCTAATGAGGCGCTTCTCTTTACTCATCAGATGCTACTTACAATAGTTAAGACATGGAAAAAATCTAAATGTCTATTGACAGATGAATGGATAAAAAGATTTTATATACACAATGGAATACTACTCAGCCATAAAAAAGAATGAAATAATGCCATTTGTAGCAACATGAATGGACTTAGAAATTATCATACTAAGTGAAGTAATTCAGGAAGAGAAAGAAATACCATATGATATTGCTTATATGTCAACTCAAAAATATGATACAGATCAACCTATCTACAAAACAGAAACAGACTCACAGACATAGAGAACAGACTTCTGGTTGCCAAGAAGGAGTGTAGAAATGGAGGGTTGGACTGGGAAGTTGAAATTATCAGATGTGAGTTTTATATATAGAATGAATAAGCAGTAAGGATAAACTTTAATGCCTATCATTCTAATGAAGACTTTAAGCTTCACCAGATAAGAATTCATCTTTTCCCTGGTGCATAAAAGTGTGGGTGAAGATTTGCGCTTAGGCTCTGAGACGAGGACCAGCCAGCCTCCTGCCAGACTGGCCAACAGCTGGAGAATAAGACCATGGACTTTCCCTTACCACATCTCCAACACAGGCAAAGAAGTAGATTCCATGAGTCCCTCTTCATGGACCAAAATAGCTGTAACAGGTGATCAGAGCCCTAATTCCCACAGCAATGACTTTTAGACTAGGAATGTACTCTAAGGGTACATACTGTCTTAAAAGAATAAATCAAGCTACCCAGGGAAGGAAAGGATCTGACCTAAGGCACTTTTGATTGTTCTTTATCATCCAAAAGGAAGATCCTCATCTGGAGTCTTTCTTCTTCTAGAACAAGATCAGCAAACTACAACCTGATTACCAAACCCACCCACCACTCCTTGCTGTAAATAAATATTTTTCCTCCCCAACATATTCACATTTCTTTGGGCCTCTACTTAGCACTCTATATTGATTGTTGTTCAGTCACTAAGTCAAGTCCAACTCTTTGTGACCCCATGAACTGCAGCACACCAGGCTTCCCTGTCCTTCACTATCTCCTGGAGTTTGCTCAAATTCATGTCCATTGAGTCGATGATGCCATCCAACCATCTCATTCTCTGTTGCCCTCTTCTCCTCCTGCCCTCTGTCTTCCCCAGCATCAGGATCTTTTCCAATGATTCGGCTCTTCACATCAGGTGGCCAAAGTATTTGGAGCTTCAGCATTGTGAGGCTGCCAGGGTTAATTCCATGACAGGCAGCCTGGACCTAAGTTTTAGCTTTCCCCGAAATGGTAAGATTCCCTACCCCCATCAGGTAACCTGGAGCCAGCCAATCAATATGCGCCCAGTAAGAGACAAAGGGAGAGCTGAAAAGCCCGTGAAAGCCCAGGTTTGAAAAAGCCCGCGAAAGTCTGTACCAATAGAATTGCTTTGCAAACATGTAACCAATCCGCTTAAGCCAGCTACTAATTGATTATGCATATCTTATAAATTTGTGTAACAGCTTGGGCTCAGGGCTTTTCTGACCCTGCACCACTGTGATGGGTGAGGCAGAAGGCCCTGGCTCGAGTCAGTAATAAACTTCCCTTTTTTGAGAGTTGCATTGCCTTGGAAGCCTTCTCTCTTCCCGCTCGGGGATTCAGACATCGGGCATAACAAGCATCGGTCCTTCCAGTGAATATTCAGGGTTGATATCCTTTCAGATTGACTGATTTGATCTCCTTGCAGTCCAAGGGACTTTCAAGAGTCTTCTAAAGCACCACAATTCAAAAGTATTAATTCTTTGGTACTCAGCCTTCTTTATGGTCCAACTCACATCTGTACATGACTACTGGAAAAAAACCATTAACTTTGACTAGATAGACCTTTGTCAGCAAAGTGATATCTCTGCTTTTTAATACACTGTCTAGGTTCATCATAGTTTTTCTTCCAAGGAGCAAGTGTCTTTTAATTTCATGGCTACAGTCACTGTCCACAGTGATTCTGGATCCCAAGAAAACAAAGTCTATCACTGTTTCCATTTTTTCCCCATCTGTTTGCCCTGAAGTGTTGGGACCAGATCCCATGATCTTAGTTTTTGGAATGTTGAATTAAAAAAAAAAAAAACTGTATTGGTTTTATATACATATATATGTATATATAAAGGATATATATGTATATATAAAGGATATATATATCCTTTTGGATTGTGGCCTACTGTATGAGAAAGCAGAATTTTTTTTTTGTTACCCACTCTCTACAGTGCCCAGCAGAGCACAGCTCAGAATAGATCCTCAATAAATATCCATGGTCGGTTTAAATTGCAAATTCCTCCTACAGTGACAAGAGTCTTAATATTGAGAAAAGATTTTCAGAATTTGTGGTTGGTCCCCACCCACACATAACCAGTACACACACATGCTATTTTTCAAATGCATTTTCTTTTATTGGGTATTATTATTATCATAGTCTATTTAGAAAAAAAACACCAAATCAATGTAAGTTTTTTAAAGGTCACATTCAGATACTCTCCATAAATATAAGCCTCTCTGGAGTAACATTTAGAAAACATTGCAAAGTAAATTAGATGTTTTGTTCCTTTGCGGCCAAGTATGTTTTCATTTCTGTGAGCAAATAAAAAAATATTGATTTTTCCCTTTCTTTTACTAAGAAAAATTCTTTAAAATACACTAGGCAAACTGCTTCCATGCTACAGAAAGCTAAATGTCTAACGGCACTGAAATAGAAAAATTAGTACTGCATCTCATAACTTAAGGCTATCTGAAGGGAAAACTGATGAATGCCATGATTTGGAAAGTTGAGGCTGGCTAGTTATTTTCCACTTAATATAGAAATACCTCCAGTACTCACTTCACTGCCATATATTAATATTATTGGCATGACTGTCTTTCCCTACCAGATTGCTGTCCTCAGAGCCTCACTTCACTCCTATGCATTGAAATTATTGGTATATTTTTCTTCACTAGATTATAAATTCCTTGAGGGTTATATTCTTGAAAGTTGTTGGAATTTACAAATGGATTTTTCCTCACTAGACTTTAAGTTCCTGGAGGGCAGGAACTGTCCTTTATTTATATTCCACCAGCACTGACTGCTGATCTTTGCACAGAGCATTCACTCAATAAATGTGAAATTCATCTTGCCCCGTGGCTACTACTCTGCTTAACTTCCTTTGTTTGCTAAAAGGACCTATCCCAGACTTAGAATCTTGTATTAACTGTAATGGGACTTCCCTGGTGGTTCAGATGGTAAAGAATCTGCCTGCAATGTAGGAGACCGGCTTTCAACCCCCAGGTTGAGAGGATCCCCTAGAGAAGGGCATGGTTACCCACTCCAGTATTCTTGCCTGGAGAATTCCATGGACAGAGGAGCCTGGCAGGCTACAGCCCATGGGGTGGTAAAGAGTTGGACACAACTGAGTGACTAACACACACACTTTCATTAACTGTAATGGAGTTTCAGAAGCTGTAGCAGAGATCCAAAGTAACAGTCATTTATTTATTTATAAACTTTTAATTTTATATTGGAGTATAGCCGACATAATAATTCACATGATAATTTCACATTGTGATAATTTCAAGTGAACAGCAAAGGGACTCAGCCATACATATCCATTCATATCCACACATATCCATTCTCCCCTAAACTCCCCTCCCATCCAGCCTGCTATAAAACATTGAACAGAGTTACCCATGCTTTATGGTAGGTCCTTGTTAATAATCATAGTTTATTTTATTTATTTATTTATTTTTACTGTATTGCATGGCTTGAGGGATCTTAGTTCCCTGACCAGGAATCGAACACAGACCCTCAGCAATGAAAACACAGACTGCCAGGCAATTCCCCAAAGTAACAATATTTGAAATGGTCCAGGTGTAAGTTTCCCTCCAGGGGAGCCCTACCTGGGCAGGTGACTCTTGGGATGCTGTGTACTCATTTTTCCTGATGTCTGTTGCATCACTCTATGGGGTCCCGTTCACACTGTGGACCCTGGGAAGGGTACCCACTATGTTATGTCCAACTGCACAGTCGTATTTGGCAGCCCTGTACCAGCTCCACAATGAGAGAAATCCATGCTCCTATTTCCTATTGCTCTGTTATTTCTGGGGAGCTCCAAGCTGGATTGCTCCAAGCAACACGCTCCAAGATGGATTGCTGCCACTGCATCCACATTCCATTAAAAGCAGAATTACTGGAAGCTGCATGTGTCACTGCTCCTCACATGCCATCGTCTAGAACTTAGTCACACAGGCATGCCTGGATGTAAGGGACCCTGGGAAATATCTTTATTCTCCATGGCAAGTTGTAACTCAAGGGTTCAATTACCATAAAAGAGGAGAACAGATTTGGGGGATGACTATAAGTCTCAATTACAAAGCAGAATGTCACCTTTCATTTTGTCACTTACATTTCTAGTTCCGCACTCTTTATTCCAGCTCTCAGTCTCCTCTATTTCTAATAACCAGGAGAACTTCATTTGCTGCCTGAATCTCTGCAGTATCACCTGTGAAGAATGACAGCTTTGTTTCTATCTTCCTCATGCTTTTTCCTCCTCTTATTTCACTAGGCAGGACCTCCAGGCCAAAGCTGAATTGAAAACGTAATAGTAGACATATGTTTCCTGTTACGAGAAGGGAAACATTCACATTCACTGGTCCCCAACCTTTTTGGCATCAGGGACTGGTTTCGTGGAAGACAATTTTTCCACAGACAGGGGCGGATGGTGGTTTCAGGATGATTCAAAGTGAAAGTGAAAGTTGCTCAGTCATGCCTGACTCTTTGCAACCCCATGGGCTGTAGCCTGCCAGGCTCCTCTGTCCATGGAATTCCCCAGGCCAGAATACTGGAGTGGATAGCCATCCCCTTCTCCAGGAGATCTTCCCAACCCAGGGATCAAACCCAGGTCTCCCGCATTGCGGGCAGATTCTTTACTGTCTGGGCCACCAGGGATGATTCAAGCTCATTACATTTACTGTGCACTTTATTTCTATTGTTATTACATCAGCTCCACCTCAAGCATCAGGCATTAGATCCTGGAGGCTGGGAACCCCTTCCCTAGATCACCTTCATTCAATATGATGTCTGCTGTGGATTTTTTGTAGATAAAAGTTATTCATTTAAGAAAACCCCTTTCATTTTCAACTTAAAGAACAGGGTAACTACAACCAAGAATTTCTGAGTGAAAAAGTACCTTTGGGACTCCAGGATCCCCTCTCTAACGCCTCTGAGATTTCTTTGGATACTTAGAGACTCAACAGTCTCCTGCTCGAGCCTTTCTATTAAACAAACTCTGGCTTTCAGTCAATAGGATATATATTGAAGACATTTAATCTCTATCAGCAAAGCAATGTTTTGTCATTTGTTTTATTCATTCATGTACTGTTTATTTCACAAAAGATTTTAGAAGATTTATTTATTATATAAACTGGGAAAATAGAAATACAGATAGAAAATAACCTCATGGAAAGTCTAGCTAGTATAGAAAATCATCACTAGGGTGTAATTAACACATAACTTTATACAGATCACATGCTATAGTATTATTAAATTTGACCTATAAATTTTTTGGATGTTCTTTATAATCAGTTTTGCACTTACTGTAAGAAACAAGTGTATCAGCTATTCACAGAAAATAAAAGATTTCCTAGCACTTGGTATTTGGAAAAAAATTCTTTAATGCTCTTCACATAGGTAATGTAGAGAATATTATCCATACTCTGAGACAAATGCAGAAGCAGATTGCCTATGATGGTTTATTGATTCCTTCAAGGTAAGAATAGGGCATTTCCAGAGCAAAACTCACTAAACGCAATTTTTCAAGCTACCTAAACATTTTGGACTAAGTAGCCAGTTACTAGTAAAGTAGCCAGTTAGCTAGTAAAGTAACGCTCAAAATTCTTCAAGCCAGGCTTCAGCAATATGTGAACTGTGAACTTCCAGATGTTCAAGCTGGTTTTACAAAAGAAAGAGAAACTAGAGATCAAATTGCCAACATCTGCTGGATCATCAAAAAAGCAAGAGAGTTCCAGAAAAACATCTATTTCTGCTTTATTGACTGCCAAAGTCTTTGACTGTGTGGATCACAATGAACTGTGAAAAATTCTGAAAGAGATGGGAATACCAGACCACCTGACCTGCCTCTTGAGATACCTGTATGCAGGTCAGGAAGCAACAGTTAGAACTGGACATGGAACAACAGACTGGTTGCAAATCGGGAAAGGAGTACGTCAAGGCTGTATACTGTCACCCTGCTTATTTAACTTATATGCAGAGTACATCATGAGAAACGCTGGGCTGGAAGAAGCACAAGCTGGAGTCAAGATTGCAGGGAGAAATACCAATAACCTCAGATATGCAGATGACACCACCCTTATGGCAGAAAGTGAAGAAGAACTAAAGAGTCTCTTGATGAAAGTGAAAGAAGTGGCTGAAAAAGCTGGCTTAAAGCTCAACATTCAGAAAACTAAGATCATAGCATCCAGTCCCATCACTTCATGGCAGATAGATGGGGAAACAGTGGAAACAGTGGCTGACTTTATTTTGGGGGGCTTCAAAATTACTGCAGTTGATGATTGCAGCCATGAAATTAAAAGATTCTTACTCCTTTGAAGGAAAGTTATGACCAACCTGGACAGCATATTAAAAAGTAGAGACATTACTTTGTCAACAAAGGTCTGTCTAGTCAAGACTCTGGTTTTTCCAGTAGTCATGTATGGATGTGAGAGGTGGACCATAAAGAAAGCTGAGTGCCGAAGAATTGATGCTTTTGAACTGTGGTGTTGGAGAAGACTCTTGAGAGTCCCTTGGATTGCAAGGAGATCCAACCAGTCCATCCTAAAGGACATCAGTCCTGTGTATTCATTGGAAGGACTGATGTTGAAGCTGAAACTCCAATACTTTGGCCACCTGACTCGAAGAGCTGACATTGGAAAAGACCGTGATGCTGGGAAAGATTGAGGGCAGGAGGAGAAAGGGATGACAGAGGATGAGATGGTTGGATGGCATCACCGACTCAATAGACATGAGTTTGGGTAGGCTCCGGGAGTTGGACAGGGAGTTTTGGCGTGCTGCGGTTCACAGGGTCACAAAGAGTCGGACATGACTGAGCAACTGAACTGAGCCAGTTACGTTCCTCCTTGTTCTGAGGGGGTGGGACATGCAGACTTTTTCTTAAGCTATAATCTTAAAACTTTCTTCAAATAAGTTTGTAAATCTCCTTTCTAGGATTTAATATGAGTTGTGCAGTGGACATTTGAGTTGCAATTAATTACTGGTATAAAGGCTTCCTGTGACTACTTAAAGAAGGACATAGCGACATCCCCGGTCATGCAGTGGTTAAGACTCCCTGCTTCCAATGCAGGGGACACAGGTTTGAACCCTAGTTATGGGACTAAGATCCCACTTGCCATGTAGTACAGCCAAATTAAAAAGAAAGATGGACATAAATGAGTCGTTACTTTCAACATCTGGAGGTGGTTTCTTGTCCTCTCCCCTTGACTCCAGGTTCATTCTGCCTGAACAACAGAATGGGCTGCAAGTGATGCTGAACCAGTTCTGAGTCTCACCTTTATGAGGACAGCTTCTCCTCCTTGCTTCCTTGGGCTTCCCCAGTGACTCAGTTGGTAAAGAATCTGCCTGCAATGTGGGAGACCTGGGTTCGATCCCTGGATTGGGAAGATCCCCTGGAGAAGGGAACGGCTACCCACACCAGTATTCTGGCCTCTCTGCACCCAGCTACCCCCAGAGAAGCCAAGCCCAGACAGAAAGTCCATGCAAAAGCCAGCCAAGAGCCCCAGCTCAGCTCCCAGGTGACAGTCACATGTGTGAGTTATCATGGATGCTCTGACCCGCTGAGTCCCGGGTGACTGCAACCTCGGCTGACATCACATGGAGAAAAGGAACCACCCAGCTGAGCCCAGTCAACTCAGAGGCTGGTGGGAGAGTAAAATGACGAGTTTTAAGCCACTAAGTTGTTTTGAGATGGTGGGGTGTTTTTTTGTTTTGCTGTACTGCACAGCTAGCAGGATCTTAGTTCCTCAACCAAGGACTGATTTCAGGACCCAGCAATGAAAGTGTGAGTCTGAACCACGGAAAGTCCTGGAGTGGTTTCTTCACTCAGTAATATACACTAAGAATACTTCTCATCCACATTTCAATTCACTGCATGCGGTCTTGCTCTGGCCATTCACACTCCTGAAAATCTGTTCTGGTAAAATTCATAATTTAACAAATTGTTGGGAAACACGATTGACATGTCCAATTCTTGTCTTACCAAAATTCCTGCTGTATTTGATTATCGACCATTCCCTGTTTAAAAAATGCATGGGTAATATTTTCATGTAGTTCAGAAACTGGAAAGCTTAAAATTGTCACCAGCAAGAAGCTTTCTCTCAGTTTGTTTCCACACCCGGCCAATTCCACTCCCATCTCTGCCCCAAATAGGTAAAAAGAAAATTACTTAAGATTTGAGGTATCTAGGTCTTTTTAAGCAAAACATAAAACCAGGGGAAACTGGCAGATTTTGTACCTGAAAATTTAAATCTCCTGTAAGACAAAAGCCATCATAAACAAACTAAACATAAGTGTACCATAGAAACACATGTGACAAAGAATGCACAGATAGATATAGATATAGATATATATAGATATATATATCTGCTAATCCAAATCAATAAAAACGACTAACAATTCAACAAAAGTGTGGGCAAACAATATGGGAGGGCAATTCACAGAAAAAAATACAAATAACTAATAAATACATGAAAATACACTCAATTTAAATAACTGGGTAAATATAAATGGGAAAAAAATGAAAAGATTTGCAGTATTTAGTGTAAGAATATGAAGAAACAGGTGCTCCCATACCTTGCTGTTGGGATTAAATTGATATAAAATTTTTGGAACACAATTTAGTAGCATCAATCAGAATTTAAAATGGGTGTTCTCTTTAACATAACAATTTTACACCGAGGAATCTCTCTTATGTGAATACATCTGTACAAAGGTCCAAAACTCCTTGAGTCCAAAAAGTCCTTATTTAACTTCTCCAAGTCTGATCCTTCATTGATAAAGTATGTATTAAAATATGCATACCTCATTTGCTTATTGAGATAAATGGCCTGGTGTATAAGTGTCAATAAATATTATATATACCTATTATACATTGATATTACAATTATCAGCATTATCATCTTGTTATTTTCAGGACTTATCAATAATTATAAATTATAAACAAAAATGTCCATCATATATTAAGAAGTAGCATGCATATGCACATATGTATCCACATGAAATCTCCAAGACATGTGAGAAAAATCATATAAAATGTTTAAATTGTTTCCATTTATGTAACAATTTGTGTATGTATCTGTGTGTATTTGTAGGCAAAGGGGATGAGAAAAAATAAATGTGTTTTATAAAGGTCTAAAAGATACCAAGCTGTTAAGTATGCCTAAAGTATTGGAATAAAAGGGAAAAGTGAAGAGACACACTTTCACTGTGAGTCATTCTGTATTGCCTGGATTTTGATCTTTCTGAACAGCCAACAGACGCTACAATGTTCCTTACAAAACCCATGAACTTGACTTATCTGAAACCGTAACAGTTGGACCATATGACTTCAGTCAACTCTAACCAATGTGGTCATCTAGTTTTTCAGATTAGAAATGAAAGAAGATAATGTATAATCTAGATTCTGCACACCACTTAGGATGTCAGAGATTTATATCTATCTTTTTAATGGGGTTGTATTTTTTTAAAAGGGGTTGCTGAAGGTTTCTAGAAAATCATTTTATTGCTAAAAATGGCAGATTAATGAAGCATTTCAGAACAAAAGTATTTCATCTTACTCTGATGAAAGAAATCTTCATTTGAGAAACTTATAATACTTTTACATTCTTTGATTAATACCATACATATAAAGTGAAAGTATCACTCAGTCATATCTGACTCTTTGCATATAATTAACATATTAATATTTCATCCTCACAATAACCCTATGAGGTAGCAACTACTATTTCACTGCTGTGGAAACAGGAGAAAGGGCCATAGGCCAGTCAGCTGGGACCTGAACCCACCACTCATCTCACAGTATTCTATGCTCATCGACTACTCCGCTGTGCTGGTCGGGCCCTAAGCATACAGTGCCTGCTGTCCTTTGCTTAGTCAGTCATGTCCAACTCTTTGTGACCCCATGGGCTGCAGCCCGCCAGGCTCCTCTGTCCATGGGACTCTCTAGGCAAGAATACTGGAGTGGATTGCCCATTCCCTTCTCCAGGGGATCTTCCCAACCCAGAGATCAAATCCAGGTCTCCCATGTTGCAGGCACATTCTTTACCATCTGAGCCACCAGGAAAGCCCCAATATTAGTAATATGCTGATACAAGAGAATTCTCTTAATTAGATCTTCTGTTGTAAGGATAGTGCTCACATCCTTTCAGCACAAGGCCTCCTGTCAGGGACTCAAAGGTCACCTCCTCTCCCCCTGTTCCTGTGAGCGATAACAGAGGGCCAGGTTGGCTGGAAAATATCTCACTACAACTTCTGCATAATTGGAAGCATTCACTATCAAAAGGCTTGCCAATCAGAATACCACATATATCCTAAAAGAGATAATGCCTGGGTTGCTCCTTTCCACTGTTGTCCTGCTAAATGAAACTATAATCTTCCCCCTTTTTCTAATTAAATAATTTTATTTATTTATGTATTGGCTGTGCTGGCTCTTCATTGCTGTGTGGGCTTTTCCCTAGTTGCAGTGAGTGGGGACTACTCTCCGTTGCCACGTGCAGGCTTCTCATTGCGGTGGCTTCTCCTGTTGATGAGCACAAGCTCTAGGGCACACAGGCTTCAGTAGCTGCAGCATGTGGGCTCATGTACGGACTTAGGTGATCCACAGCATACGGGATCCTTGTGGACCAGGGACTGAACCCATGTCTCTTGTACTGGCAGGTGGATTCTTTACCATTGAGCCACCAGGGAAGCCCTAGCCTTCTCTTCTAATTCAAGATAAGGAAAAGAGCTAAATAGAAGCCTTTGTTCAAAAGGATAAAAGTAGAAAAAAAATAGGAAAAGAAAATTCCACCAAAACAATTCCCTGGATGTGACATTAAATTCTACCACAGAAGTGAGTGAGTTTGATACGACACCAGAAATTTCACCTGGCACAATATATTTTTGTTATAAAACCATTAGAAGCAAATTGTCATTAATTCCAATTAGCATTGATTATTTCTATTTGCCAAGCTCTGTGCTATGCAGTTATAGATGTTATCTCATTTGCAACTCAGACAATTTCTAACCCCATTTTATAGAAGAGGATTCTGAAGCTTAAGAAAATTAAGTATTTCCCCCCAAATCTAGCACAAGTCTCACTCCCAGGCTCCAGGTCTTAACCGTTATACCTGTCACCATTCTGTTGCTGAAAATAGCTGATTAGAGAATTTTTAAATATCTAGTAATAATAACCTATGGTATTGTTTTTAATTTTATTTTGTTAGTATTTGTCAGCAAAATAAATCTGTGGACACTTTACCCCTAGATAAATATTTATAGCTTTTGATTAATCCATTTTATTCACTACATGACTAGAATTAGTACTAAAACAACTCAGCCTTAACACCACATAAGTTGAAAATAAATGTGGTAATGATTTCTTCTTTTAATGTTTACTGGACAAAACACATATTTTAAAATAAGCAAACTGTTCTATAATATATAAAATAGATAGCCAACTAGGACCTAATGTATAGAACAGGGAACTATACTTAATATTTTGTAATAACCTATAAGGGAAAAGAATGTGTGTGTGTGTGTGTTAGTTGTATCTGACTCTTTGAGATCCCATGGACTGTAGCCCGCCAGGCTCCTCTGTGCATGGGATTTTCCAGACAATAATACTTGTCTTGGGAATTTCAGACAAGCAGTGGGTTGCCATTCCCTTCACCATATATATATCACATAACTGTGAATCACTGTGCTGTACACTTCAAAGTAACACAACATTGTATACCAACTATACTTCAATTTTTAAAAACCAAAAATAAATTTTTAAATTTTAAAATACAAAAAAAAGCAAACTCAGTAAGTGTTTTCAAGGTATACAAGCATCAAAAGTTAAATCACAGGAAATATTTTAAAATACTTCTTCAAAAACTATCTGAATGCATTTACATAAAGTATATAATTCCATAAGCATAATATACAATAAGGATTTTTCAGGGCCAAAAATGTTTCATTACTATGAATAGGTACAACCTGTAAAATAACCAACATTTTCACAAACCTGTTTTTATAGGTCTTTTTTGCTACCTATGTTCATACCTAACTTTTTTGTTACCTATCACATTGTTAGTTCATACTGTCTACTACATATAGTATCAATTCTTCTGCAGAAAAAAAAATTATTCTGAAATTTGTAAAGTTCCAATTAGGAAAATGTGATACATTTTAATGATACAAAATCAGCTTTTATATAAATTATCTTATATATGTTCATTTTGGAATTGAAACAAAAAAGTAATACTAGATTTTAGAGCAAATGCTTATGCCATAAAAGTCACAAAGTTGTTCCTTTGAAAAAAAATATTTGACGCTAAAAATCAACATTCTCCCGGGTGAAAACTGTTTAAGTCATTTTTTTTCCTTCTTGAGTAAATTTAATGTAAATTAGTCTTTCCATTTCCTCAGTTCTTAAGATTAATTTCTTTTGTAAAGTTTTTAATAAAGTTCAGTTAAAGTATACTCAATAAAACTAGCTTCGGAGCATATTCATTTAACCATAAACCTATTTTAGTCAAGTGATGATTAAATTATAAATCACTCAGGCAAATTATAATTACTTCCTATTGTGAAATATTTCTCAAAAACAGTAACACATATGCTTTTCACAATCTTGAATATATTTCTTTCTAAGAGGCGTGTATGTGTCTAGTTAACAAATGAGACTGGAAGTTCTGTTCAATGAACAATACTACTAAACTAAAATCTAACCGTAATGATGTCCATTGATTTCACAAGATTAAATTCAGTTCAATAAATAACCTGATTATCACTCTGGATTTTAACACTGTTCTCTGTCTTACGCTCTCCACTGCTTAAGTGAACAGACAGATCAATTGTATGGCTATAAAATAATACATACTTTAAAAACACATACAAAATGTCTTACTATCTCACACTATGCAAATATCAAGTTTTTCATCTACATAAACTTAAAGCTATGGTGTTCATTTTGGTGAGAGACAACAGAACAACGTAGCAATGCTGATTTTTTTCAGTTACGTAAGTACATGAAATACGGCACTTGTAAGAAGTCACCTTTCTTGGCCCCCTGGTATTTCTCTAAGGCAGTGTTTCTCAAACGGATAGTGGAACCTCTAAACTGCCTATATCAAACTGACCAGGACCTTGCAAAATACGCAGATTTCTCAGTTACCAAGCCACTGATGCAGAATCTCTAAGGGAGGGGATCTGGGGTCCTAGGATCACTCTTAAAGAAGCTGTGGTCAAAATCCTTTTTCTCTATAGTCTTAATCCTAAAAGTAAAATCCACAAAATGTTAAGTGGATTTAAAGTGGATTTAATTTTCAAGTTGCACAAATGACATTTTAAAATATAGGGGGAAGGCAGTACCCTAAATCAAGAAATAAAATGTATTAAAAATTTTTTTTATGTTTTAGTATCACTGCATGGCATGTAGGATCTTAGTTCCCCAATCAGGGATTGAACCCGTGCCCCTGGCAGTGGAAGCTTGGAGTCTTAACCATTGTACCTCCAAGGAAGACCCTAAAATGTATTTTCAGAGCACTCTCAACCTTGCATTATGTATCATTTTGGTAAAGCATAATATCATGGTGAGAGTATACAGTAAAGTAGAACAGAAACTATAGTTAATAACTTGTAAGCAAAACCAAAGTTTATTAATTAATCACAGAGTTTTGCAGTCTAGGGGCTAAAACATCAACATAAAGATTGAATTAATAAAACATCTGGAAATTCCATGTGTAAAAATCATTTAGCACTTTTTAATCCCTTAAAAAGACACTAGTCTTCATGTATCATAGCAAGGCATATTAATCAGGTTAAAAAAAATCCCAATGCCACATTTCAAAGCCAAACTCCAGTGAATTAGACCAAAAAGACCTATGTGTTACTCTGCAACCAAAATATGAAAAAACAAATCACCTAAAACATCAAAGTTAGTATCACCAGGAAATGGGACAAATCAATATTCCTGTGAAAGAGCGCACAGGAGGTTTGAAAATAAATTAAAGCTAGTCATGAGGAAATATCAAACAAACCCAAACTGAGAGACTTTCTCCAAAACAACTATCCTGTACTGATGAAAATGTTAAAACCATGAAATGAAGAAAAACCAAGGAATCATTCCAGACAAGAAGAGATGACAACTAAAAGAGTGCCTGAACCTGGATGGGCTCTTGACCCAGAACGTATGTTCCGAACTTCCCTCTTGGTATTTGAAGGACTGTAGTTTAGTTAGGCTTCCCTGGTGGCTCTGACAGACAAGAATTCGCCTGCAATGCAAGAGACCCAGGTTCAATCCCTGGGTTTGGAAGAACCCCTGGAGAAGGAAATGGCAACTCACTTCAGTATTCTTGCCTGGAGAATCCCATGGACAGAGGAGCCTAGCAGGCTCCATGGGGTTGCAAAGAGTCAGACAACTAAAACGACTTCACTTTCACTTCATAGTTTAGATAGTCTGTCAGTTTTAATTTCCTCATTTGGGTCATCGTATTGTGGCTGTTTAAGAAAATGCCCTGGTTCTTAAGATCATACACTGAAGAAATGGTTCACAAAATATTTCAAATAGATAGAATGTTACAGCAAAATCACAAAATGTTAACAAGCAGGGCTTCAAGTGAAGACTAGCATTCTTGCAACTTTCTTGTAAGTTTGAAATTCTTTCAAAACAAAAAGTGAACCGTATATTTTTAAAAGCTGGAAAAGAAACACTAGAAAAAAATATACAATTTTAAGAACATATTTTTAAGCTTTCAGTCTAGAGGAACAACAAATGTCTATCTGTTTCACAAATTTAGACTAAACAAACTGAATTTTCAATTTCATTTAGTGCCTTCACATTGGAAATTACAAAACTATGTTGCTCTTTTTATTGTATATATGTGTATATTCCAGATCTATGTATATATTGATGGAAAATATGTCTACACTTTACACTTTCATTTAAACCTTGCTTCTTACAGTTATTCTTCCTTCAGTGTTGCACCTTGATGATTTAACAGCTGCATATCTGTAAGGGTTTGAAAATAAATTTAAACCAGAATATTACCTATTTAATGGCAGTCTGATACACTTATAACGTGAGAACCTTGCCACATCTGGATGGGGAGAAAGGATACATATATATGCTTGGCTGAGTCCCTCTGCTGTCCACCTCAAACTATCACAACCTAGTTAATCAGCTATACTTCAACATACACAAAAAGTTTTTTAAAAAGTCAATAAGCTGCCACATCAGGCTACCTATGCACTCAATTTTGTTAAAGCACAGGTAATCATTTCACACTGTGATTTTCTAACCAATCTGACCTAGTAATTATGTCAGAAGTTCACTATGTATGTTGGATAGACAGACGTACGCTAGGAGGAAGATGTTAATTCCCTAAAACAGTCCTTGGCACACAATGCGCACAAATATTCTTAGGGGCAGAGAGGAGGGGAAGGGATTATTGCACAATCTTATATCACTTTTGTAATACATCACCAGAAACTATGAGATAGTGGCATAATAATTAGATGCTTAATAATCTGAAGATGTAATGTTTCTGAGATTCTACAGATGTCAAAGAACAAAAGCCTTTGGTGAAAAGTGACTTTTTAACATTAACTATTTAATATTTATTTTGGCATTTTTCATTAAGTTATAACTATTAGGGAAACTGCTTTATTAATATCAAACTGAGGTACTTCCCTGGCAGTCCAATGGTTAAGAATCTGTGTGGAATCTGTGTTTCCACTACAGGGGACGCAGGTTTGATCCCTGGTTGGGGAACTAAGATCCCACATGCCACATAGTATAGCCAAAGAACAACAACAACAAAATTAACAAATTGAAAGCCATGAAAAGTTAAAAAAAAAAAAAGACTGTGGAAAATTTTTAAATGCATATTGTATCTATTATTGTGTGATAAACTATAAAGCTATGAAAAATTTAAAACTAGAACTGTAAGGAATGTCAAATCCCATTGGAAGTTGCTAGCATCAAAATTTCTTGGTACATGGTTTGTCAAATCCAAAATCTTCAGGACTGAATTCAAAATCTATTTGATTCAAGCCTGATGTGCATACTCAAAGGAATGTTATAGTGGCTTTGGGAGATTTTCCAAAGATTCTATCACAGGAGACAAGTGCAAAGGACTTTCAAATATTTCTCCTTGTTGCAATCAAATTACCATTTAAGCACTTTATTTTCTACACAAAAGATGGCTGAGAATTAGCTGAAATAAAAGTTCCCAAAGATAAACTAAATCTAAAGTTTAGGCATACTTTGAGCATATTAACATAGTCTCTGAATAGTCTGATGTATTGCATTTTTATTAAAGTTGATCACAATTTCTACTTCAAGATATTCCATCACTTAAGGGGAAAAAAAGAGTATTAAATCTGCTGGTTAGGCATACAAGGTGAATTAATGCAAATTTTAGGAAGAAGACTGAAAATACTTTTCATAAGACAGGCATCTAATAGGATAAACATGTGAACTTCTTGTACTATGTTACCAAAGGGGAAAAGTCCCTGAAAATTTCTTCCATATAAAAATTCAAGATAAAAACAATCAAAGTCAAATAAATACAGAATGAACGTCAGCATTTTTGAAAATTAGTAACCTAATATTACAGGAAAAATATTAAAATGTAATAAAAGAAATAGCACCTTTTAAAAATCAAGTTATCTAAGATGTAAGTAAAGTCTGCAAAACTATTCTGAACTACAAATTTCCAGATGAAATCATTTGAAGAGGAAGTGATAACACAAAACAAGCAATTCTGAAAAGTGAAAAGTTACATGTCGACTGTAAATGAAAACAATAGAGAACAATTAAAGCCAAAATTATACCTACACATCTATAGCAAGCAAAAAATTCCTTTTCTTTTAAAGTCACATATTTAAAATTCTCTTTAAAATAGGTCAGGAAAGCAATATACCTTAATAATAGAGGGGAAATTTTTAAAGGATATACTTAAGAATAAAAGCATGATTAGATTATCTTCAGTGTATCTTTCTATTAAACATGTGAACAGAAGCTTTATTATAAGACTTTTTACTGGTCAATAAAATTCAGAATAAAATAAGTCTATTTCAGATCATATCCTAAAATTTCTGTTACCTAAGTACCACAAAGGTGTATCACAAGATGAATTTTATTAGATGATCCCACAGTGTAGAGCAGCCTTTTTCAGCCAGAGTTCTCAATGTAACAGACCCAGTGTGACCATCAGACTCAATATTCTCATTTTCCTTTTTACAAGTGAAACTAGATATACACTTATATTCTTTCTAATCTGTTAAAATCCTTACAGTTGGAAAGGTTGACCTTGGGTAGTCAATTCAAATGAAAATAAATGTGCTTAGCAGTAATTTCAATGGCCTAAACACATTTCTAAAGACTATTTTCCAACTGTGACATTTTCTTGAATATTTTTGACTTTCATATGGCTACTTTATCTAAATCAAAAGATCTAGCAAATTATGTCCACATTTCCAAAAACTGTTATTAATCAAAAATGTTACCTGTTATACTTCAGAGAAATAGACCCTGGGTTCAAGAAATGCCAATACATTATTAACAAGTTATTATAATTCTGTATTTAGTTTCATTTATAAATATCACACAAATATCACTGGCAGGCATCATAACTTTAAATCATTAAACTAATTTTTAAATATTGATTTTAAAAGCTTTGAACCTATGTAGCAAAAATTACTTGGTAAAACTTAAAAACTACTGAAGCTTTTCCCCCACCCCACCCCAGGTAATATACCCAATTATTTTTTTTGATGATCATCACCTACCCAGGAGTTTATATTAAATACTTGCATAGTTCTTGTAGCAAATGGAGCGGCACAATCTGAAGACAAATATTGGCAAATACCACATGCCCCAAGTTATAGTTTAAGAAATAATACAACCCGCAATATTTATCAAGTTGTTTATTCTTGTTATTAAAACTTGGACTCAAGTAATCCTGGTTATTCTGGAAAAAGCACCTTGTTGTGGGGATCATTTAATCATCCTTTTCGACAATCACCTCTCCATGAAGCACCTTTCTTCTCTGACGTAACATATGAAAGTAGAGTTGTGGAAACACTTAATGGAGAAAAGAAAACAAGAAGGTGAGCTTTTGTTGGAAATGTTTCATACTTACAGCCTCTCAAACATGATGATCTTTGAGAGCAAGCCCGTCATGCACCATGGCTACTGCCCTAATCGTTACAGGGCTCAGAGTAAGGGTACAAATGGAGGCTCCTATATCATATGCCTAAATATTTTAACGCCATAAACCGTCAGGTTTTTTTTGCAAACTTAAATATTTTCTTAAATATATCTTTAAAATGACCTGGAAGGCCATGTTTGAATTGAGAACTCTGGATGGACCTAGAGACTGTCATACAGGGTGAAGCAATTCAGAAAGAGAAAAACAAGTATTATGCATTAACGCATATATGTGCAATCTAGAAAAACGGTGCAGATGAACCTATTTGCAAAGTAGAAACTGAGACACAGACATAGAGAACAAACATATTGACACCAAGCTGCAGGGAAGGGGGGTGTGGGATGAATCGGGAGACTGGGATGGACATGTATACCCTACTATGTATAAAACAGGTAATTAATGAGAACCAACTGTATAGCACAAGGAACTCTACTCAATGCTCTGTGGTGACAAAGAGGGGATATGTGCATATGTATAGCTGATTCACCTTGCTTGCTGATCAGCAGAAACACAACACTGTAAAGCAACTAAACTCCGATTAAGAAAAAAGAAAATCTCTCTAACTTTTAGGAATACTGTGTCAGAACAGTGCGGCATAAAAAAACCTGGCCCCTTCTCTGCGTTCTATCAGCTGTCCTATGTCATGAGAGGTTTCAGGAACACCTATGTGGATGTCCAACCCCACGCAACCCAGCTGCATCCATCCACCTCCCAAATAACTTCCCCTTAGTCTCAGGGATGTGCACACAAGTGACGCAGTTAACCCTCAGGAGAACACAGACTGGGGAAGAAAGCCAGGCAGTCCCTGGATGCATGCCCAGTGCTGTCTGGGTAGCAGATTCCATGGTCCCAGCTTTCTAGGATGTGATCTGAAGGAAAGTGGTCCTGTGTGAAAGAGTGATCAGTGTGGGCCCAGAGCAAAAACCCCTACTGGTTGGGCATAAGGGTGCTCTGTTATCTACAAATGCACATGTATTAGGTCAGTTAAACAAATGGTTATCCACCCTGTCGAATTTGGAGAATTAGTTTGAGTCAATTTGAACCAGTACTGTAAATTATAGGGTAAACGCTAGTGGATGAGCAAATTAACATCAGCTATAAATAATACAAATATAAAAATATATCTGAAAATGATGAACAGAATAACCAAAATGAATGAATCTAATGACAAAACAAGCTCTGAATATTTTGCTCGGGGAACTATGGATATGTACTTAAAGAATTTAACTCAAATGGAGCCAAAATGCATGAAAGATTTTACTTTTTAAGTAGGTACTACCCACCTTCATAAATGTTACCATCATATTATATCTAAGAGTCTACATATACTCAGGCAATGTAGACCTAAAGCTAACTGACCAAGTTGTGAAAATAGGTCTATAACATCCTGATTAGATCAGACTTGTTTTGAGTGCTAAGATAAGCGCTCAAAATATACTTTTATACTTGTAACTGGCAAAGCACTTAAAAGAGTCAGACATTACTTAGCGACTAAACAACAACATCAAAACTAATACAAATCATCAGGTGAACAACATCCCCTACTGACTGATCCTCCAGCAGGAGGGGGACAGCCTGATAAACTGAGAAGCTGCTACTGGCAAAGCCCAGTCTTCACAGGACACCTGAAAATGCTCTTTTACAAGTTACTGGTTTCATGGTTTCAAACCATGATCTCTTGGGCCCTGGGTTTTCAGAGAGATGCCTCAGTGACTATGAAGAAAAAGGGAACTCAAGACCTGGACCTGTAAGTATCAGGGGACAAGTGTGTCTCTGCTCCGGGTGTGCTGCTATTCACTAGATGCTGGGAAAATCAGGGGAAGGAACAAGTATTGTAGGCTTAGCATCCCTGAGCCCCCCTGAACTGGTTCTGGTGGAGAAAAAGAGGAGTCAGACTGAGAAGAGAGAAGACCAGGGAACAAAAACATTATATGACAAGCCCATTCTCTATGTCTGCATCTCTCTCTATTCCTGCCCCACAAATAGGTTCACTGGTACCACTGATTCTACATATATGCATTAATATACAGTATTTGGTTTTCTCTTTCTGACTTACTTCGCTCTGTATCTCAAGCTCTAGGTTCATCCACATCACTACAAATGACCCAATTTTGTTCCTTTTTATGGCTGAGTAATATTCCGTTGTATTTATGTACCACGACTGCTTTATCCACTCATTTGTCAATGGACATCCAGGCTTTTTTTCCCCACGTCCTGGCTATGGTATATAGTGCCGCAGGGAACACGGGGGTCACTGGGGTCACAGGGGAGGAGGGAGAAGGGAGACAAATAGAGAGAGTGGCACTGACATATATACACCACCATATGTGAATCAGACAGCTAGCTGCTATGCGCACAGGGAGCTCAGCTTGCAGCTCTGTGATGACCTGAACGGATGGGATGGTTGGAGGCTGGGAGGGAGGCTCCAGAAGAGGGGTTATAAATGCATCACTTCTGGCTGATTCACAGCGTTATATAGCAGAAATGAACACCAACTTGTAAAAGAATTATAGTCCAAGTAATTTAAAAAATTAATTAAAAAAATTAAACTAAAGATACTATACGACCATCAAGTCAACTTTTACTTCCGAAAAACGTAAAAGTTGGAGGCCCTGAAGAAGTGGCCAAATTTTATATTCATCCTCTCTAAATGAAATATTTCACACTGTGTCAATGCTGATTTTAGATTCCATAAACGTTTCTCATTTCTTTTTTCCTCCGGCACTGACCTCAGAGTCTCTAATTTTATTGACAAGGGCAAACAACGGTCTTGCTGTATTATCTTCATATTTCCTGCTAATGATTATCAAAATCTGACAAAAAATATACCACTCTGTATTTAAATGAAATGAATAAAGTCTCATCAATTCATTGCAACTATTGAAAGATGAGAAGAAATTAGTGAAAAGGCTGAGTTATTAGAAATGCCTTAAAAAAGTAGCTTATTCATTATTTTCTAGTACATAGGAAAACACACATAAGACTAAAAAGTACTTTGGGACACTGTTTCTAAGTATGTGCTTAATGAATAGAAACGATTTCAGATCTCCTTGGATAAAATATTTCTGTTCAGATGCATAATTCTAAATGCTTTCAAAGAGTTCACTGTGGGCTTATCTTTTCTTTAAAAACATAAATCATACTAAGCTTATTTTTAAATGATTTTGAGAAGGCAGTCATTTGTGTCTTAATTTACTTTTTTCCTCACAATTTGCCTTTCAATTATTTCAAATTAAGGGACTGAACAGAGGCTTTGATATATTTGTAAGACATTATTTCTCCCTTTAAAAAAAATTTTTATTTGAGTGAAGTTACTTTAGAATATAGTGCTTGTTGCCACTGTATAGCAAAGTGAATCAGCTATATGTACACATATATCCCCTCTTTTCTTGGATTTCCTTCCCCTTTAGGTCACTACAGAGCACAGTAGAGTTCCTTGTGCTGCACAGTAGATTCTGGGTAGTTACCTACTTCATACATCATGGTATATATATGTCAATCTTCTGACATCTTCTGAAGCACTTTCACAGTATATGCTACATTGGAGTGCTAACAGATATATACTTACATGGTATATATGAGGCCATGGTTATAAGAAGAAAATAATAGTAGTCAAAAGAGACATTGTATTTATTGGGAAGTCTTATGGAGAACATTCCTGTTTTCTTCACATATGGTAAGGCAGCGTATATAGTAAGAAGTTCACCAGCAACTCCAACAGGATATAGGATGATAAAAAAATTATATCTGGAGAAAGAAAAATCTGAGAATTATTTTTCTAGAATGATTACTGGGCTCTATAATTCTTTTGCTACTACTTTATTTAAGCTTAAAAATTCTCCTTCCTATATACTTATATTAACCTCACATACAAGGTTAATTTTTTCTACTTTAATGATTTGCTTAGTAATTTAATTATCACTTTTTTTCTTCTAGCAGTTCCCATTTTAAACAGCAAGATCTTAATAAGAAGTCAATTTACTTTATAGGACTGAAATAACTATACATTTGAAAGTCAATTTTGATTGATGCAGTTTTTTAAGTATGATAAATAATACAAGTATTTTTTACAGTCTATTGTAAAGTAAATATAAGCATTGTAAGATATTGTAAAAGTAACTGCTTGGACACCTGGAATCATACTGACTGATTTTTTTTCCCTGCAGCTAGTCATTTGTTGATCCAATGCTATGTTTTTAAAAGGCCAGTTATGATCCTAATTTTAGATCTAAATTTTGAAACTGCCAAAATAGTTGTTTGGAGGCATTCGGAAAACCCTGTGTGGTTATTAATTAAAAGGAACTCCTATTTTAGAAAACTGATAAAAACCATCTGAAGCACCACCAATAACTGCTAACCAACATATTGTCTAAAATTGCTTTTATGATAAAATAAGGAAGATAGGTTATTTCCTGAATCTGCATATTAAAGGAATAGTTAGCTTGCTTAAAATGGAGCTGAGAAAGTTCTAGTCAAAATCCAAATCACAGTTTCTTCATTTGGATTGCAGGTCGTCCTCTCGCATACACTGGGCCCGCAAGTGCCTGGCATCACTTCCGCCTACAGTTAGAGGCACCCCGTGAAGTCTCTACTGGTGGACCAAGCACCCCAGGTAATAACATTTCTCTGCCAAAAAAAAAATCAGTTTTCTCCAAGTCAGTTGCTCTATAATAGTTACCACAGAAGTTAAGGTCAAAATTTAGGTGGAAAAAGAAAGCAAGCAAATTGATCTGGATTTTAATCATTTTGTTGGGATTAAGACATATTTGTAAAGAGAAGTCAAATGTGTGAATACGGCAGGAGCTTGGAGACAACTTAAAAAGTCGCCTTACTTCTATGTGCCAAGGATATGTACGCAAAGGAAAGAGATGACAGAGGAGGAGAGGAGGATTATTTGCCAAAATAGATGAACTGGTAAAGAAAGAAGAATGATTCCTCAACGGTCCCCCCACGCCCCCTCCTTGCCTTATGCATGGCACCTCTCTCAGCAGCCTTGTGTTTTTCTGTGTATATCCCTTAAATCAATCTTCTCCTATCTCAATTTAAAAGCACATAACTGAACATTTTACATTCCTTTCTCAATTAAGACACTCAAACTTAAGTATTTTCTTAACTTTATGTGGCTCTCAGATGACGTTTTTTGTGTAGGACTGTTCTTTAATTGAAAAAAAATAACTCAGAATAAAGTAAGTTAAAGTCATAAAAACTAATTATTTTCAATGAAATGGGGAGAAGTTATACAATTTGACTTTATTTGCACTTTAAAAAGGCTGTAAGTCACCAATTCTCTAAGCTCTGACAGCAGCATGAGAGATTTAACTAATATTCCAAAAAAGATATGATGCTTCCTTACAGATTTCCAAATTGTCATCAGAAAATTTTTGAAAATAAAAAGAAATCCATATGAAAACATAACAATGTACATTTATCTATTCAGTGAGCTTTTCTAGGAATACTTTTGACAGATAAATAGAATCAAATCATATCCAAATATCCAAATCATCACACTAGGGCAATGCTTTATAAATAAGAAGCCATTTTTAAAGTGAAGTTTTATTTAAGAAAGGCTTCAACATTTGAACATAAATATAAATGCTATTTTAGGTTAGTTTAATGGGGTGGGCAAATACCTATAGGTGTTTGGGATCTTTCTGAGTTTTTACATGAAACATAATTATTCATGACTATGATGAACTGACATGATGTGTTATGTTAAACTATGCATTTCAAAATTGAAAGATTTTACAGAAACCTGTTTACCATTAAGGCAACTGACAAAGGATTTCTGACAGCAAATTTAAACATGCAATGGTAGAATTTTGAACTTTTCCAGAAATTCAAGACATGCAAATGCATTCTAAAAGGCAGACAAAATAGTAAAGACTATTACCTTCCACAAACAAATTTTATAAATATAGCAAATAAAAAGAGACTATATCTTGAATTAGTATTACGAAAGGTGCTGGAGGGTCTGATAGACTGAGGTCATGCAAAATGGCAGTGAGTCACATTCTGGGATTAGCATCCAGCCACATTCCAAACCGCTAATCTTGTGAAAGGCCCAATTGCCACAGTGATTAAATTTTCTGGTACAAGAAAAATAAAACCAACCAAATGCTTATAAATGGTAGTGCATCCTTCAGCAGATAAAATGTTTAAGCTCTAATTATAGTTTTAAAGCCTTATTTTATATATAAGGGCTTCCCTGGTAGCTCAGCTGGTAAAGAATCCTCCTGCAATGCAGGAGACTCCAGTTTGATTCCTGGGTTGGGAAGATCCCCTGGAGAAGGAAACGGTTACCCACTCCAGTATTCTGGCCTGGAGAATTCTATGGACTTTTTTGTCCATGGGGTCACAGAGTCAGACATGACTGAGCGACTTTCTTTCACTCACTCACTTTATATACAAAATGGTAAGCCACAAAAAAAGAGCTAGAGAATATAAAAAAGTTTGAAAGGATATATATTGATAGTATAATTAATAGTGATTATCCTTTATAAGGGGAATACAGACAATTTTAAGTTTTTATTCTTAAGAAAAAGTGTTAGGTTTTTAGTATATGGTAATCAAAAACAAGTCTGACACTAGATATGGATTACCTTGATATTAGCTGTATACTAATACCAGAGTTTGTTTAAAAAATAACAGAAATATGGATATAGCATTGTTCTTATATCACAAAGCAGTATTTAGAGTATCAGAAAACCAGAAGTAATCTAAATTCTGGCAATAGAGAACTGAGTCATTTATCCTATGGAATATGATGCAGCATTAAGAGACAGAGAGCAAGCTCTAAATGGACCTGTACCAATTTAAAAAAGAAAACAAAAGCTCCAATATATAAACAAAAATCAAGTATCATGTCATTCATTTATTTTTCAAAAACTCATATCTGTGTGTTCCCACTGTTAATAAGAAAAAGTCTGGATGGTAAACTCCCAACTTTCTCCAGGGGGAGGGCAGGGCAGTCAGGTAGGAACACTAACAGAACTTTCAATGTTTATTATATAGACTAAAAACTGTTCGTGTTTTTTATAATGAAAACATACTACTTTTGAAGCTAAATTTTAAAAATTTAAAGATTGAAGATACCATCAAACTCTTTTATCCTACCTATGTGGGATATCTATCCATCAGATGGTAAAGATGCTCTGCCTGCAATGCAGGGAACCTGGGTTCAATCCCTGGGTCAGGAAGATCCCCTGGAGAAGCGAATGCTACCCATTCCAGTATTTTTGCCTGGAGAATTCCATGGACAGAGGAGACTGGAGGACTACAGTTCATGGGGTCACAAAGAGTCAGACACAACTAAGCAACTAACACACTTCATCTATCTATTAATATCTATCTATTGTCTATCTATCTACCTACCTACTGGGTTGGCCAAAAACCCAAAAGAACTTTTTGGCCAATTCAGTACATAGCCATATATGGGACAGATAGCTCTTACCCTAACAGCCTACCTGCATTTCTCCCCACTCAGCATTTCTCACACCTGTTAGTCATTTTATTTTTTTTTTCTCTTGCATCAGGAGAGGACAGAGATTTTGCTGTCCTCACACCTGGGTATGTTATTATTATTACTGTTATTTCTGATTATAAGTATGTAGAGAATGAAATGAACAAATCTATGCTGGTTTGTGATTTGTTCTCCAAAGAGCAGTCTTGTTTTTATGATAATTCTGTAAAATATCAGCTGTTCAAGAATGCAAATTTTAAAAAGGACAGAATATCTTTTATTTTAAAAACTGTTGCTTTTGGAGAGCTATATTTAGAACCCTTGAAATATAAATGTTGTCCTCCTTTCAAATAATACAATTCCAAATAAGGATGACTTTTAAAAACTGTCTGTATCTGCTACTTAATACACACACAAAGCTGACATTGTATATACAAGATACTAAAAGTGTGGATATGACACAGGCTGAATATTAAGTTAGTGACTGATTGATGTAAGGATCACTTTTAGCAATTACAAGAACATTATGTATTTAATTCAGTGAAACTCTGTCATATTAAAAAAATTTCTAGGCGCAGAATGTTTCCAATAATTTCTTTAATATCCATTTTGTTTCTAAAGCTCACCTGTTTTATAGTTTATTTTTAGTGTTTTAGTTTATTTTCCTAACTTTGTTTTGTAGAATATAGAGTTTGTGAGCTGTCAAAAAGAAAATTTTAGTCAATCAGACAAAATGCCGTATTTTGGGTCAAGAGTTGATTTAATATAATTCCATAGATGTATATCTTGCTTTCAAGGAAAAATGAATGACCAGTTAGGAATTTATTTAAGGATACTAACATAATTTGTCTGGCATTGCTTTCACTCAAGATATATGTTAATATGACTGTTCCCGAGTCATTAAATTAAGCCTTTAGAATGCAAGTTATAAACTGCTAATATCCAAAACGGCAGCCTCCTAGCAACACACGGCTAAGACACACATTTTAATCTTCTGTGTTAGCTCAGCACACAAAACACGCATGCGCAGCACCATGAGCAACGAAACTGCAAGACATCATCGCCACCTGGCCCATTTAATGAAGTATGGCAAGTGGTCGAGAAGACTGAATGTGTAGAAGGAGTAGCGAGTGATCTCTGTCACCGTCCACGCGACCAGAAAAAGCACCACACTCTCCTCATTCTGGATCTGCGGAATTACAGAGAAAGTCACAGGATCGTTGAACTTCTTTCTCCATGAAGTTTTTTTTTTTTTTCATTATTTACTACGTGCCTTTTGTTATAATGGAGAGTTAGGGTTAGAAAGATGCAATACAGACAACTCAATGCAGTCACCATTACCTAGGTCTTTACCAATATGAGATTTAAATATGCCATTAACAGAGGAATGGCTGAATTTCTCCTGGGTCCTCTCTGTCCCCTTTTGCTCCAGCTAATAACTCAACCATCCCAGGACAATATCAGCCTCTCAGAACCAGTATGCACTGTCTAGAACAGCGTCCCTTTTATTTGATTGATCTCTTTTATTTATCTGTTGGACTCCCGCTCTTAAATGACAAGGCAATCTGAATGAGGGCCTGATTTTGTACGTGTACATGTGTGTCCACTGCCCTCTGTATGACGGGTACTGCTTAGGGACCGGGTGGACTGAGTCAGCTGAGTGAAAGATTCTAATCGAGAGGGTTGAAGTGTAGAGCAGTAAAGGGCAGAAGGTCAGCAATCTGTCCCCATGCAGACTGGAGGCCATGAGCCCAGCAGGCCACGGAAGGGAAGTTATGTGTCACCACAAGCAGACAGGACAAGTCAGGCATCTGAGGGAAGGACAGGAGGCCAGAGAGCTGTCCTCAAGTAGACAGGAGGCTCCAGAGGCTGTCAAAAAGGTCAGGAGGGCCCATGTGGGAAATGCTTCTGTCATGGGTTTAAGAGGCCCAATGGCTTGAAATGCCAAACATGGTGTGTGTTTGTCTAAAAGGCTTTAAGCCATTAATTAGACTCGAGTCTCTCTCCTGTCATGCTTCAATAAGTAGCAAGCTTATTTTTCTCTAAGTTCCTTAACCCTTCTAACTTTTAATTGAGTCTTTTCCAAGTATTCAGGGCTACAGAGCTAGATTAACTTTGTGTGTCTCCAGCTACAATGCTCGATGCTAAATGAGGAAAAAGGAACTGTCTATACTGACAACTTCAATTACATAATCAAACACAATACACAACTTCAACAGAAAAGAAAATTCTCATTTCACTACGTGACAGAATAGGAACATTTTACTTCATTTTATTTTACTTATTTTTTTTAATTTTTATTTTATACTGGAGTATAGCCGATTAACAGCGCTGTGGTGGCTTCAGGTGCATAGTAGAGTGACTCAGCCATACATATAAATGTATCCATTCTCTCCCAAACTCCCCTCCCCCTCCAGGCTGCCACATAACATTGAGCAGAGGAACACTGATTTTAAAAACTGCAAAACTCCAGAGGAGAGTATATTATGGCTATAAAAATGCCAGTTTGGGGGTTTGCTGGTGTTTCAAAGCCATTCTATGAATGCACTAAAGTCAATGTACAATCCCACTTACATCCAAACTCAACCCTTCTTTGGCCAAGGGTTCTGCTTCCTGAAATATAGCCAGGTTAATATTTTGGGTTCCTGTTAATAAGAAAGCTTTCCTGCTGGCTCAAGTAGACTCAAGTAGACCAGTGTCACTTACTGGTTTTATACTGTGAGTAACGAGCCACACCATGAAGATTCTTGAACTCACTTGGACCCCAGCCACAAGCACAGAAGTAGGTACAATTCCTTAAAAAGAAAAACAAGTCAACCACTGCCCCAAATGCAATCTCTACCGAACATAAAAATCAAATTAAAAAAAAAAAAACTCACCAATTAAACAGTGGACTATCTGTAAGCAAACAAACAAACAAAAGAATCACATGTCAATAGCATAAAATAAACCCCTGTCACCACTGGTTTTAAGTGAATCTATGGGGAGTAAGTAATAAGCAAAATTAGACTGATTCTGCTCCAACAGACATATTTTCAAATAAATATGATATAAAAACAAGCATCATTGAAAACTTACCTCAAGCAAGGCGAATGTCTGGAAAAATTTAAGTGTCTTCTGAATACTTTTATATAAACCTTTGTGTGTTCCTTTTTCCATGTAAAAACGTACCATGGCAATAGCCAGTACCAACCACCTAGAGAAAAGAAAAGCATTTTATAAAGCTCTATCAGAATGAAGTCTCCTGAATCCTGAAAAGATACGTCATAACTTATACAGTACTAGCATGTATGTGTTAACACGCTCAGTTCACTATTCTATTTTCAAAAACCCACAGGAAGAGATAACAAACATTATTTTTACATTGACTCCTCAAGGAAATAAACAGGAGTGGGTAGCCCTTCCCGTCTCCAGGGGATCTTCCCAACCGAGGAATCAAACCTAGGTCTCCCGCATTGCAGGCAGATTCTTTTACCAGCTGAAACACAAGGGAAGCCCAAGAATACTGCAGTGGGGATGCTATCCCCCAAACCAGGAATCAAACCTAGGCCTTCTGCATTGTAGGCAGATCCTTCACCAGCTAAGCCACAAAGGAAGCCCAAGAATAGTGCAGTGGGTAGGCTATCCCTTCTCCAGCAGATCCTGAATCGAACTGGGGTCTCCTGCATTGCAGGCGGATTCTTTACCAACTGAGCTATCAGGGAAGCCCGTATTCAAGATCAGCTACATACAGATGTCAAATAATGTGCATTGTATTTTTGGTTTCAGCAGATAAAGTAAGACTGAAGTAGGTTTCTCTATCAAAAATGAAGTTATTATAAAGTAGTTCATAATTATATAAAGATTTGATGTAAAGAGCTATGTGTATATAAATATGTATTTTACACAAATATATAAGTAAAAGTCGTTAATAAGAACCATTAATGTTTTTATAATTTCCATTAAATAAAAACAATTGTGAGGCCGCAGAAGGAACACATATAGAAGGTCAGATGTAAACCTGCTTTTATAACCTTTATAAAAATTTGTATTTATTCATTTATTTATTTTTTATTTTTGGCTGTGCTGGGTCTTTATTTTCCAAGCAGGTTTTCTCTAGTTGTGATCAGGGGCTACTCTCTAGTTGTCGTGCATGGGCTTCTCATTGCACTGGCTTCTCTTGTTGTGGAGCATGGGCTCTAGAGCACAGGTTCAATAGTTGTGGTGCACAGACTTAGTTGTTCCACGGCATGTGGGATCTTCCCAGATCAGGGATTGAACCCATGTCTCCTGCATTGGCAGGCGGACTCTTTACCAATTGAGTCACCAGAGGAAGCCCCAAGCCTGCTTCTAAAACTAGTGGTTAGCAAGTGGGAAAGGGAAGGGGAGAGGGATAAAACAAGAATTGGGGGTTAAAAGACACAGACTACTATGTATAAAATAAACAAGGAACAAGGATATATCATATGGCACAGGGAAATACAGCCACTGTTTTATAATAACTCCAAATGGAGTATATTCTATAAAAATATTGAATCACGATCCCTCGCACTCTTCCTTTCCAACCACGGCCCTGCAGGATGGCTCCCGCAAAGAAGGGCGGCGAGAAGAAGGACCGGTGGTGACAAGAGAACACACCATCAACATTCACAAGCGCATCCATGGAGTGGGTTTCAAGAAGCGTGCCCCTAGGGCACTCAAATCCCGAAGTTTGCCATGAAGGAGATGGGAACTCCAGAAGTGCGCATCGACACCAGGCTCAACAAAGCCGTCTGGGCCAAAGGAATCAGGAAATGTCCCATACCAGATCCGTGTGCGGTTGTCCAGAAAACGTAATGAAGACTAAGACTCGCCAAACTAGCTCTACGCTCTGGTTACCTACATGCCCGTCACCACCTTAAAAAATCTACAGATAGCAAGTGCTCGGGCCTGGTGCACTGGGAAGACCCAGAGGAATCGGGTGGAGAGGGAGGTGGGAGGGGGGATCGGGATGGGGAATACGTGTAACTCTATGGCTGATTCATATCAATGTATGACAAAACCCACTGAAAAAAAAAAATTTTTTAAATAATAATAATAAAAAAAATAAAAATAAATAAAAATAAATTACTGACACTGTAAAAAAAATAATAATAAAACATTAGAGAAAAAGAAAAAAAAATCTACGGACAGTCAATGTGGACGAGAACTAATTGCCTGATGGTGCAATAAAGTTATTGAACTGCCTTCGCAAAAAAAAAAAATATTGAATCACTATGTTGCACACCTGAAACTATTATTGTAAATCAACTATACTTTTTTTAAAAAGGGTTCATTAAAAAAAAAAAAATGCACATCCTCACCCCTTTGAACTTGGTGGTGGTTTAGCCACGAAATTGTATCTGGCTCTTGTGACCCCGTGGACAGTAGACCACTCAGCTCCTTTGTCCACCTATACATTAAATGTAGTTGTGGTGAATGAATGGTACTTACAAACACAAATCAAACCTGTGGACATCAGCTTTCTCACAAGTCAGATACTCAATCTCCAAGAGTCCCTGATAAGAGTTCAATTTTTTCCATTGCAATTACAAAAGCACTTTGAAGCTTAAAAAAGTTGCATCACCTGTAACTTTTAAACATCTTTAATAATATACACTCATGGAAATGAATAGCTGCCCCAGGTTTTCAGAAACAGTGGTCTCCAAAGTGACTAGTTAAATGGATTTATGAATTATAAAATTATTACACACTTTTAACTTTTTAATTAAAAAGCACTCATAAAATAGACAAGTGGTTTAAAGGTGCCTGTGAAGAAATGACTGATTGAGTGGGATGAAAAGCAGACTCAATAGAACAGTGAGAAAATAGTAGAACAACACTTCAACCCTGGGAATGTTCCCTCCTCAGCACAGAATGAGTCAAGAACAATCACTTTCTAGTGAGAATGACATGAAATCAGGCAAATGCCAGGAACTATCACAAAGACCTTTGAAATGTAGAAGTATTAACGTAATAGCAAGTACACTTTTGGAGTGCTTTCAATGTTCTAGACACTGTCCTATCTATATATGTATATATATAGTTAAAATATGAATATTTCACCCTCACAATAACCCTATGAGGTAGCAACTACTATTATCCTATTTCACTGCTGTGGAAATAGGAGAAAGGGCCATGGAGCCAGTCAGCTGGGACCTGAACCCACCACTCATCTCATAGTCTATGCTCGTCGACTACCCCGCTGCACTGGTCGGGCCCTAAGCACACAGTGCCTGGTGCGTTGTCCTTAGTCACTCAGTCGTGTCCAACTCTTCGCAACCCCATGGACTGCAGCCCGCCAGGCTCCTCTGTCCATGGGATTCTCCAGGCAGGAATACTGCAGTGGGTTGCCATGCCCTCCTCCAGGGGATCTTCCCAACCCAGGGATCAAACCCAGGTCTCCCGCATTACAGGCGGATTCTTCACCATCTGAGACACCAGGGAAGCCCAAGAAGACTGGAGTGAGCAACCTATCCCTTCTCCAGGGGATCTTCCCGACCCAGGGATCAAGTGGGCGCCTCCTGCACTGCAGGGAGATTCTTTACCAGTGAGCTACCAGTCTGGGGATATTAGCTAATCATAAAAATACATGTATTTAAATTGTAGTAATTTTTAAAGCTATACAGAGTGTTACTACTCAGATATTTCAGCTGATAGTAGTATGCTATCAGGAAAGTTTGAAGGCCGTTGTTCAACACAAGGTAATCACCATGCAGAGACATCTAAGGGCTTATCCTAAGGCTTAGAGTAAGTTCATGGTGGAGGTCTTTTAAAGCCCGTTGCTTTTCTCTTTTTACTACCGTGGCTTCCTGGATTCAGCTCATGGTTTCACCCCACACTGGAGCCAACACTCAATTCTGTGCTGGGTTCATCTGAGTGTGCTCATCTGAAGGATGTTTTAGGTACCTTCCAGTTGTAAGATGTTATGATTTTCAACATCTTCAATGCCAAGGCCTTATATGACTTCTCATAAGAAAACAAGCTCCATAAGCTGTTTTAATTCGGAGCTTCCCTGGTGGCTCAGGGTAAATAACCCGCCTGCCAATATAGGAGGCACGGGTTTGACCCCTGGGCCAGGAAAATACCACATGCACAGAACAAAAATTATTACCCTACCAAAGAATTCATCAGAAGATTCATCGAGATGATAAGTTTTCTATATTTTTAAAAGCATAATACAAAAATCGAAGCATCGTTAACAGTAACACATTTTATTGTTGTCCCATAGGTGGCAGTATTGTACCAACTATTAATGGTACCGCATTCGGAGAATACCACCACTAACCTGTTAGAAATAAAAGAAATGAACACTCTAGGGTTATAAAGGACCATGGAACCATCTGTGCTAACCTCTCACCTGTTTTTCAATAAATACAGCCAGAAGCTCATCTGAAATAATCCATTCTCACCTCCTAAGCCCTCCATCACAAAGGGTGAGGATCAAAATTTCTCTTAAGGGCCCTATATTTAAGTAACCTTGGACTGCTACATCCATCAGTTTAGTCATTTTAATTTTAAATATTTCCAGAAACGACTAGAGTTCCTACAATTCAGAATTATTTTCTGGAAAGTTTTCTTAAAAAATATTTCAGAGCTATCAATTACACAAATATGAACCCAGACACTTTCAGTCCCTAACAAAACACTCTCTTTGGAAAATATAAACGTGTGCTCCACATGTAGAAGGTTTCTTACTTGCTTGATTCATTTATTTATTCATTCAGCTTCAGTATCAACATTTATTGCTACACCAGGTACTGTGCTAGGTCCTGGGGAATTAGAGATAAGACATAGTTTTAATAAGTGGAGAAAAGCAACTGTGCATCAAGGAAAGAGATGTATAATTTCCTAAACACCTTATGGCACTCATTAAACTCCTCCTTCTCACGCACTATGGCTGTGATGACCCTAAAAAGTCTTACTGAAGGTGGAGCTCTCTTTTCCAGATATCTTCTGTTGCCTCTTTTTCTCCTAATATCTCTTGGAGACCACCTGCTTTTTTAAGAACTTGGTTATCTACACCTATATCTCCTATTTTTTTTAATTTCGACACTACTTTAAAAAAATTTTATGAACAACTTCAAACATATACAAAGGTGTAGAGCATGCATGAAAGGTGTAGAGCTGAAACTCCAATACTTTGGCCACCTGATGCTAAGAATGACTCATTGGAAACGACCCTGATGTTGGGAAAGACTGAAGGCAAGAGAAGGGAACGACAGAGGATGAGATGGTTGGATAGCATCACTGACTCGATGGACATGAATTTGAGCAAGCTCCGGGAGTTGGTGATGGACAGGGAGGCCTGCTGTGCTGCAGTCCAAGGGGTCACAAAGAGTCGGACATGACTGAGTGACTGATCTGAACTGAGAGCATGAATGATACTATGAACCCTGCTCATCACTGCCCTGCTTCAACCAGTACCATCTTTTAAATTTTTTTAATTCATTTTATTTTTTGACCACAAGGTATGTGGGACCTTAGTTCCCTGATCAGAGATTGAACCTGTGCCCCCTGCAGTGGAAGCACAGAGTCTTAACCACTGGACCAGAGGAAGACCCAACCAGTATCATCTTACAAATAATTTTGTTTCATCCAAACTTCTATTCACTTCTCTCCCCACAAGCCTTCCTCTCTGATTATTCTGAATTAAATCTCATACATCCTATAATATGATTGATAAATGCTTAATGATGTCTTTCTCAAAGGTTTATTTTCCACAAAGAGAGCCAAAACACCACTATCCCATGTGAAGAATTTAATGAGAACTTCTTCAATCACAAAACTTAGAGTTAAGACACAACTGTCTCAGAATTTTTAAAAATCATAATTGGGGGAATTCTCTGGTGGTTCAGTGGTTAGGACTCAGTGCTGCCAATGCAGGGGGCATGGGAGTGACCTGGATTGGTGAACCAAGATCTCGCATACAATACAGCCAAAAAAAAAAAAAAAAAGAAGAAATCATGACTGAAATAAGATTCATTCACTGTAATTAGTTACTATGTCTTTTTTTATGACTATGTTGATCTATACATTTTGCCTCCTTCCATCCATCCATTCATTTCTCCTCCCTCCTCTTTTTCAAAAACTTTATCTGCTGAAGACACTGAGTGGTTTGAATGGATAAAAAGCACTATTTCCAATAGCCGGGACATGGGAGCAATCTAAATGTTCTTTGACGGATGGACGGATAAACAAAATGTGGAACATATATACAATGGAATAGTACTCAGCCATAACGAAGGAATGAAATCAGGTCATTTCTAGCAATGTGGATGGACCTAGAGTCTGTCATACAGAGTGAAGTAGGTCAGAGAGAGAAAAACAAACAATATCAATGCATAGATGTGGAATCTAGACAAACGGTACAGATGAACCTATCTGCAGGGCAGGAACAGAGCCACAGACATGAGAGAGCGGACGTGTGGGCACAGTGGGTGGGGGATGAACTGGGAGAGTAGGATTGACATATATACACTACCATGTATAAAACAGCTAGCTAGTGGGAAGCTGCAGTGTAACACAGGGAGCCCGGCTCTGTGCCCTGTGATTACCTAGAGGGGTGGTATGCAGTGGGGTGGGGTGGTGGGGGGTGAGAGGGAGGTTCAAGAGGGAGGGGATATGTGTATACATATGGCTGATTTATTTTGTTGTACAAGACTGTAAAGCAACTATACTCCAATTAAAAAAAAAAAGCTGTCACAGATCCACACATGGATTCATCCTCCCCCGGAATAAAATATATGTCTATTACTTAACATGTTGAGAAATGTACATGCCTGAACCTTGGGTCTGGTGCTCTGCTAACATACACCATGTACACAGGGAGAATATTTCAGTATCTGCACAAAGTATACTTTACAATTCACCACCAGGAATAGGAATTATCATTTCTAAACACCCACTATGTGTCAGGCAACTCTGTCAACCACTTCATATCCACTTAATTCCTTGTAATAATCTAGCAAAGTAGTTGTGTTGTTCCTTTGACAGATGAGAAAACCCAGGGTCAGAGAGGTTATGGAACTTATCTGAGGTTACCCGGCTAAAAAGGGGTGAAAACATAACCTTCAGTTATCACCTTCCGTACTGCTTACAGGTTAGAATCCAAACATGTTAGTGAAGCATGTCAGGCCTGCGCAAAGGGGCAGGCTACCCGTCCATCTTTCTGTCCCAGCCTATGCTTCAGACCCACTTGTCTTCACCCTAACAGCATGTCTAGTGGTGTCACATCTCTGTACCCTAACTCCTGATGCTTCCTCAACCCTGCCAAGTAAATCCTGCTCATCCTTCAAAGCTCAGTTAGAATGCAATGGTTACATATACATACACACACACACACACACACACACACCTGTCTCTGATTCTCCCTACCTACAGACATGACACCTCTGTGGAACACTTATTTCATCCCGTCTTTTACTGCAATCTATAAATGTCCCTGGTAACACTTCTCCAAGCACAGGGCCTAAAATATTTAGCTTTTGTCTCTCACTTGACCTAAGACAATTCACAAATACATGCAGGCTTCAAAAGTGTTTGTGGCAAAAAAAAAAAAGAAGAGAGAGAAAATGCTCCTAGCCAAGCATCTATTGTGAACAAGTACCATAAAAATCCTCACATCCTTTAAATCACATTATTACTTAACTAAATTAATTAGATCCTGTAGTTCTACTCTGGGAATTCATCCTAAACAAGTAATTCAAGAGAAACAAATTAAAGGATAATATCATTAGAGACATGATTTGTACTATTACTGTAACTTAACTCTATTCACTTTTATATAACCATGAAAGAGTGTAATTTTGAAACCTACATGGAAATATTTGGTGAAATACTGCATGAAAACTGAATATCCAACAGAGTAGATACTGTAACTACAATACTCTATAATATCAGTACATTCATTTACTCGACAAATACTGGGTTGGCCAAAAGGTTCCTTTGGGTTTTTCTATAAGATGTTCTGGAGAAACTCAAAAGAATTTTTTGGCCAACCCAGTATTTCTTGAGAGTTTCACGGGGCTAACGTTGTATAGGGTCTGCGAAGCAGACCAATAAGCAACAAAACGATTTAGTAAAATTCATCGTACAGTTATATGGTGACAAGCATGATGGAGAAAAATAAAGCAGGCAAAGGGGATAAGGAGTGATGTGTAAGCAGCTGCTACTTAAATGAAGACAGCCAGGGAAGGCCTGCCTGAGTATGGTAATTTGAGTAAAAATCTGAACAAACTTATTCTCATGAGATATTACAAGGAAAAATGAAAAGTCATGCTGAGCTTATAGAATTAGGCAATTTCTTTTTTACACTTATGTAAAAATTTCATTTCTCAGATATTGTTTGATTTCAAAACTATTACCAAGAAAATCAATAGATCTTCCAAAGTTGTGCTAAATGCGAAAAAACCAAGCTAATAAACAAAAAGAACCTCTGCATTAGCAGATGCAAGCTATTACACATAGACTAAATAAACAAGGTCCTACTGTATAGCACAGAGAACTTATTCAATATCCTATGATAAATCATAATGAAAAAGAATATATAAAAACAGAATGTCTATATGTGTATAACTAAGTCACTATGCTACAGAGCATATACAGCAGAGATGGGCAAAACACTGTAAATCAACTAAACGTCAAGTTAAAACAAATCAGTTGCTAGGATCCTAAATCTTAAATGTTCTCCATCCCAAAATAAATATGGCAACTATGTGAGGTGACAGATGTGCTAACTAACCTTATGATGAAAATCATTTTGTAATATGTACATATACCAAGTAATACATCAAGCAATCGTATTGTACACCTTAAACTCCCGGTGTTAGGTGTCAGTTACAACTCAATAAAGCTGGGGGAAAGAAAGCCAGCCAAAAAAAAAAAAAAAAAAACCTCCAAACCACTCAACGTACACGTGTGTGTTCCACTTTGAATATCACAGCTTTGCCAGCCTCATCTGCACAATGTCTGCACTGCTGCTACTGCTAAGTCACTTCAGTTGTGTCTGACTCTGTGTGACCCCATAGACATCAGCCCACCAGGCTCCCCTACCCCTATGTCCCTTCAATTAAATCAGGAAGCTTCACTGCATCTCAAGTCTATTTTCAGAACTCATCTCACTTGAAATATCCACCCTCTACATATGCAAATCCTACTCTTTCTTCAACTCTCAAAGCCTCTAGAAAGCTTCCAAAGAGTTAGTTAGCTTCCAAAGAGTTAGTTATATGGATTATTCCATTTCTGCTCCCCTTGCCTTTAAACAACTGGGAGACAGACAAGTTTCCGGGGAAGCAGTGATTTTGCCGAGCCAGGTAGGAAGGTCAGGAATGAAGTTTGAGAACACACCGGAGAGAACATTTAATTCTGCTCCAGTTGGGGTAAGACACCCAGAAAACTTCAAAGAGGTGACGGTGGTTAAAAGTCATGGCAGGAACACAGGGAATATTATCCACAGGATGAACAAGCCTGAGCAAAGATGGAAAGAGCCATGAAAATAAAATTGCACGGTGCTTTGAGGGCACAGTTGAGCGAGAGGAGATACCAAAAGCAATAAAACTGGGAAGAGTAATCAGGCAGATATTGCCTTGAATGACAGCCTAAATCCCTTCCATTACAGTGGCAGTAATGCAGAGTCACTGAAGGCTTTAAAACTGGAGTTACGCATTGATCTTCATTTTTTTAAAAGGTAACTCCGCCTTCAAAAGGGAAAGTGGCCTGGAAAAGAAAGGGACCGCAGACAAGTTAATAGATGGCAGGCTTCCCCAGTGTTTATTAACTGGATGAGACTAGCAAGAAGTGACGATTTTTTGCAGGCTGTAGCACACAGTGGGTACCCAAGTGTTCTCCAGTGGCTTGTGAATCAATTAGTTTTCTTTTTCAAAATCAGAAAACGTAAAGTGGGAAGCAGAAGTAGCAGAGCTCCGGAGTCAAACTGTCTGGGCTGAAGTCTTAAGTCTGACGCTTACTGGTTGTGTGAACTTGAGCAAGTTACTTAATCGATTTGTGCCTCGGTTTCCCATTCTATCAAATGTAACATCGTGCACCCCTCACAGAACGTAGAGGACCGATGATGACAGATTACACCTAGACGGACCGACAACAGTGCCTGCCCCACAGTGAGTCCTCGTTAGGCATTAAGCACAAAAGTACTCACCACTGTCTCAAGTCATTTATTAAATCTCGGTCAATCACAGTTTTCTGTACGCCCTAGAGAAAGTTTTCGATATTAAGCTTTCCCCCCACATTTCCAGAGGTTAGTAATACTTCGTGGGATAACGGAAAACAGTTTTGTTTTGTTTTTTAAGGCAATGCCATTTAGAAATGGAAGAGCACTTCCCAGCAGGTTTTTAAAAGTCACTGCGGCCGCTCTTTGCAGAGCTATGATAGTCATTGTGTAACCTTAACTTGTAAATCGCACTCAAAGTCAGAAATAAAAGTAAAGAGTATCAGTCACGGAGCCACAAGATCCTGGACAAGAATGTCACGCTCCGATCTCGCAGGGTATTTAGAAAATCGTCCCAGGTAAGAAGCTCTCCGGCGCACTATTACTTAAAAAAAAATCGCAGCGACAGGAACAGTTAGCAAACTCTGCCCAGCGATCCGGAGCACGAGGCTGTGCAGTCCAGGGGCCGGCGACCGGGAAAGCGGGTTGGAGTCACCCTCCGGACAGCTCCGGGCTCGGGGGCGGCGGGACCTCGGCGCTTCTTCAGCAGCAGCGGCAGCGGTGGCGCCCGGGGCGGAGGGGGCGGGCGGGGGCCGCCTCCCCCGCGGGTCGGCCCCGCATTCCTGCCCAGGTCTATACTTAACCTCCGGCCCGCGCCCCGCGGCCGCCGCGCGCGCCGTGCACCGTATTAGGCAATGCCGGGCGAGCACCGCCCGGCCCCCCCGCCCTGCTCCATTCAAGCCCGGAGGCGCAGCGCCCCTCCCCCCCACCACGACCGCCGCCCGCGCCCCCTTCCTGCGCCGCACGCACCCCCGCGCCGCGACCACCCAGCTACCCGCGCGCACGCGCACCCGGCCCCTCGCCGCCCCTCCCGGGAGCCGGGAGCGCTCCGCCGGCGACCAGAGCGCGCAGAGTCGGGGGCGCGGCGGCGCGTGGAGGGCCCCCTCTGGGCGCACGTACCCCGCGGTCATGGCGATGTTGTAGAAGATGAGCCAGACTGTGGCCAACAAGCCCAGGCGCCTCCGCTTGCCCACCGCCTCCCTCTCCTCGCTCGCCTCCGAGGCGCCGCCGTTGGTGCCGTCCTCCTCGCTGGACGCCATGGCGGCCGCGCAGCCGGGGGACGTGAACGAGAGGGGCAGGGGAGCGGGAGGGTACCCGGCCGAGCGCGCCGCTGAAGCGCCGCCGCCCGCTGCAGCCGCCTCCGTCAGGCGCCCCATGTGCCGCGCGCAGGGGGCTCGGCGCCGCCAGACCGGCCGCCCGCGGTGGGAGGAGCGGGCGCCCCCGGCCGCCGCCCCGCCCCCGGCCTTCGGGAGCGCGCACCGCGCGAGGGCCTGGCCGCCTGGCCTGGGAGTGGGGACGCGGGGGTCCTGGGAGCCCCTGGTTGCAATCTCTCGCCCCCCTATCGGGGAAACCTCGCAGATGGGGAACCTCCTCTTGGAAACGCCGGGGAAGTCTTGCTAGTGCACGGGCGCCTTGCCAGTGCACGGAGTCTAAACGCACCTGGACTTGGCGTAGTCCTACCCCGCCCAAGACTTTTGTAAGATAAATTTCTGGATGTGGAGAGGGGCCTAGGTATCTTCCCGCCAAAGACTCATTCTTAAGAGATTCTGGGGAAGGAGCAACCACTTCACCCTGTTTCGCTTTTCACAGCTAGTGGAGGGAGCGGGAGGTGCAGTCGGACCACTCCTGCGTGGATTCCACTGGAGCCAGTGATCCAAGGGACCTGATTGCAGTGCAGCGCGGAACACAGATGTCAGGGGGAAACAGGACGTGACAAGATATCAAAGGAGAAAAGTGTGAACAGACAGAGGCAATCTATAGCTGTAAAGCTAACAAGAACCCTTCCCGCAGGAAACATGGTATCCCACTGTTATCCACTCTATCTCCCTAAACACACACACACACACACACACACACACACACACACACACACACACACACACACACACAGAAGGAAAACATGGTATCCCACTGTTATCCACTCTATCTCCCTAAACACACACACACACACACACACACACACACACACACACACACACACACACACACACACACACACTTCCTCCAGATACACATGCTCCTGACAGCTCTTACTCTTTCCTCCTAAAGCACACAGTTAAGAAGACAGGCTCTGGAGTCAGATTACTGAAATTCAACCCCCAAATTCCTGGCTCCACCAGTCTTAGTCTCTGTGTGAACTTGGGCAACTAAAATCTCTTCATACCTCAATTTCCTCAGTGAGAATAAATTTAAAACCTACCTCGTGGGGTTGTTGTGAGATTTAAGTGAAATCGTTCGTGTAAACCACTCACAACCCTGACAGTTTGAGTCACCCAAAATCAGTGTTATCACTGTTGGGACAACTCCCGGTTGGGTTCATCCAATGAAAGAAATGCTGCACGCGCCAAGGAAACCGATCTGCTTGTTAGGTCATTCTTGGCTTCCCTGCTGGCTCAGTGGTAAAGAATCTGCCTGCAATTCAGTAGACGCAGGAGGCCTGGGTTCAATTCCTGGGTGGGAAAGTCCCCTGGAGAAGGAAATGACAACTGACTCCAGACTTCTCCCCAGGAAAACCCCATGGACAGAGGCACCTGGTGGGCTATAGTCTGTGGGGTGGCAAGAGTCCAACAGGACTGACTGAGCACGCTCTCCAGCTGCCTGGAACCTGAGCCAGACCTCAGGGAGGGGAGGAGCACCTGAAGGCCAGAGAGATCACAGGTGGACCTGTTCCACACTGAGCTTTGCTCTGGGTTCTGGCCACCCAGGTGGCACTTCCAGCCTGATACAGGGAACTTAGACATAATTGAGGAAGACTTTGGCAACAGGGGATAGGGAGTCTGAGGTGTGCCTGGGGAAGAAATATCAGCTGAAAATTGTCCAAGTTTGATGAAAACTATGAACTAGTGTGCAGAGTACATTATGAGAAACACTGGGCTGGAAGAAGCACAAGCTGGAACCAAGATTGCAGGGAGAAATATCAATAACCTCAGATATGCAGATGACACCACCCTTATGGCAGAAAGTGAAGAATTAAAGAGCCTCTTGATGAAAGTGAAAAAGGAGAGTGAAAAAGTTGACTTAAAGCTCAACAGTCAGAGAACTAAGATCATGGCATCCGGTCCCATCACTTCATGGCAAAATAGATGGGGAAACAGTGGAAACAGTGGCTGACTTTATTTTTCTGGGCTCCAAAATCACTGCAGTTAGTGATTGCAGCCATGAAATTAAAAGACACTTACTCCTTGGAAGAAAAGCTATAACGAACCTATACAGCATATTAAAAAGCAGAGAAATTATTTTGTCAACAAAGGTCCGTCCAGTCAAGGCTCTGGTTTTTCCAGTAGTCATGTATGGATGTGAGAGTTGGACTATAAAGAAAGTTGAGTGCCAAAGAATTGATGCTTTTAAACTGTGGTGTTGGAGAAGACTCTTAAAAGTCCCTTGAACTGCAAGGAGATCCAACCTGTCCATCCTAAAGGAGATCAGTCCTGGGAGTTCATTGGAAGGACTGATGTTGAAGCTGAAACTCCAATACTTCAGCCACCTGATGCAAAGAGCTGACTCATTGGAAAAGACCCTGATGCTGGGAAAGATTGAGGGCAGGAGGAGAAGGGGATGACAGAGAATGAGATGGTTGGATGTCATCACCAACTCAATGGTCATGGGTTTGGGTGGACTCCAGGAGTTGGTGATGGACAGGGAGGCCTGGCGTGCTGCAGTTCATGGGGTTGCAAAGAGTCGGACACGACTGAACGACTGAACTGAAATGAACGAACTAGTGTTTTTAAAGGTATTTACATTGGAAAAGAATAAGTAAAGCTATTCAACATTGTATTACTAGAAAAACCTAAGGAATCCACACCCAAAAAAGCTACTGGAACTAGTTGTAGGTTACAAGGTCAATGCTACAAAAATCAGTAAATTGAAATTTAGAGTAAAACTATATAATACTTATCAACGTCCCAAACCATGAAATATAAAGTGATAAATTCAACAAGACACGTGCAAGACCTGTACCCTGAACATGATAAATCACAATTAAGAGAAAGTAAAGACCTAATATATAAGTATTACAGCTTCACGAATTGAAATTCAAATTGTTAAACTGTCAGTTCTTTGCAGATTCCAGCAGAATATTTCTTTAATTTGACAAAATAACTCTAAAATTTATACATAAATGTGTAGGAAAAACAAAGTTGGAACATGCACATACCTCTTTTCAAAACTTAGTATAAAACTACAGTTTCCAGGACAGTGTGATAGGCACAAGGTTAGATATATAGATCAATGAATAAAGTCCAGACCCCATACATATAGTCAACTGGTTTTCAACAAAGATGCAAAGCTAATTCTTTTTATCAAACAGTCTTGAAACAACTTGATACCACATTAAAAAAAAAAGGAAATGCTTGACCCTTACCTTACATTTTAGACAAATATTAATTTGATGTGGTTCATAGACCTAAACATAAGAGGTAAATCTCTAAACTTCTAGAAGGAAACAGCAGAATCTTCGTGACCTTGGGGAAGGCAAAGATTTATTAGATACAACAACCAAAAATAAATAAATAAAAAACAGCATTAATCATAAGAAATATGATTAAACTTCATCAAAATGTAAAACTTCTCTTATCCCAAAGATACCATAAAAAAGTGAAAATATTCACAATATATGTATCTGACAAGGAATGTGTATCCAGAATATATTAAGAATCCTTATAACTCAAGAATATAGTAACACTTTTTTAAATTAGCAAAATATTTGAATAGACACATCACAAAGAACATATGGAAATAATAGCACAATCAAAGATATTCAATCTTTTTTGTCATTTGGGAACTGCAAATTAAACCCACAATGAGGCATCACTACATCTAGTATTTTTAAAAGTTGTCAAGGATGCAGAGCAATTGAAATTCTCATTTATGGCTAACGAGAATACTACTTTGGAAAACAAATTGGCAATTTCTTTAAAAGATCAACATACACTGACCACATGACCTAGCAATTTCATTCCTAGGTGTTTAACCAAGAGAATGAAAATAGGTCTGTACAAAGACTTGGAACCAATGTTCATAGCAGCTTTGTTCATAGTAACCTCAAATTGAAAATCATCAATGTGTCCATCAATATGTGAATGAATAAACAAACTGTAGATGTTCACACAACGGACTATAACTCAGCAATGAAAAGGAACAAACTACTGTGCATGCAGTATGAATGAATCTCATAAACTCTACACTGAGCAAAATCAGATAGAAAGACTGCATAGTAGATAATTACATTTATATGAAACTAGAAAAGGAAAATCTAAATCTAAAAATCTACAGTGACAAGAAACAGGAAAGTTCTTGCCTGGTGCTGGGGATGTGTACAAAGAGAAGAGACAGAATAGACACAGGGATCCTTTCGGAGCAATGTAAGTGCTCTGTTTGTTGACTGTGGTTTTACACAGGTGTATATACTTGGTAAAACTCATCACAGCAAACGCATAAAGCAGATGTATTTTATGTATATAAATTATTACTTAGAGTTGATTTTAAAGCGTCCTGAATAAGAAATATTTTAAAGTGTTACATTTACAATATTGATACGTTTAGCATAAAACCCAAGTTTTATGGGAGAATGGGTTTGTGTATTAATAGTTAATATTTTTTCCTCCAATTGTTACTTTAAAACATTGAACATGACATGAGATGTAACTGATTTTCAGAATGGCTGTATGTTTTTACAAAGTTGAATGTAACATTTTTGAGGGAAAAAAAACCCAACTTTGAAATATCCTAAGAATACATAACATGCCAACAGACTTCTAGAACTTTCCCTTTAAGAGTGACGTATATACACTATCGATACTATGGCTCAGTGGTAAAGAATCTGCTTGCCAATGCAGTAGATGCAGGTTAGATCCCTGGATCAGGAAGATCCCAGAGAAGGAAATGGCAACCACTCCAGTATTCTTGCCTAGGAAATCCCATGGACAGTGGGAGCCTGGCAGGCTAGTCTATGAGGTCACAAAGAGTCAGATACGACTTAGCCACTGAAGAACAGCAACAATACAAATAGATAACTAATAAGAACCTACTGTATAGCTCAAGTAATAATTCTACTCAGGGCTCTATGGTGACCTAAACAGAAGAAAATCCAAAAAAGCATGGATAAATGTGTACCTATAGCTAATTCACTTTGCTCTACAGTAGAAACTAACAAAACATTGTAAAGCAACTACACTCCAATAGAAGTTAATTTAAACAATAAATAAAACTGTCCCTTTAAAAGGCAGATAAATTATACTGTGTACAAACAGGTTTCAAAACAGTACGTTTTAGTGGATAAGAAAATTATACAAACAAATGTATGCCAAGATAATGTGAGAAACATACCACCTCTCATGCATCAGGCATTTCCATTGATTTAATCCATATCTTTACAGATAGGTATTATTATCTACATTTTCAGATGAGGTCATTGAAGTCTGGAGGGACTGAGAAACTTGCCCAAGGTCACAAGCTAAGTAGAGCATTTGATGTTCTGCCTGATACCAAAGTCTGTATTCTATCATCAAATGCAGAGTAAAAGACACTTGAAAAGTGACTCGCACAGAGCTATAGGAGTAACTTGTTTGGGGGCTCAGAAAAGGCTTCATGCAAGAAATTACTTTTGAATACTTGAAGAATGAGTCTGATTCCAACAGACAGCTTGCAAGAGGATCTTGCAGGCTGGGGGTTTACCAGGAACATGCGGGCAGGAAAAACAAAGAAACTTGAGGAAAAGTGATTGGTGCCATTGGACTGTCTTAAAAGCACCAAGAGAAAGGTAGTATAGAAATCCATTGAAAACCACTCTATTTTAAAAGGCAATAGTGAATTTCTGAAGATTTAAGGAAAATCATATTAAAGAAGCCTCTTTTCCAAGGTTAATTTGACAGCAGTGTAGTGAATGCTGAAGCCATGCAGGAAAGGAGACACTTCAGTCTAAGAAGTAATAAAGCCCCAGAACTAGGTCAGTGGTCAACTGCAGCATAAACCGGGGAATGAATGAGGAAATATTCTGAGACACAGCAGGGTCCAAACAAAAGCTTTTATTTGCTTATTTGTTGAAGGAAAGGTGCCATAAGATCTGAAGAGACTGTCTTTGTGAAATAGGTTACTTCATGAAGCAAGATGTGAGAGGATAAGCAGTCAAGAAGATAGATAGAGGAATTCAGTTACAAAAAGAGAAAGGACACTTCTTTCTCAGGTAGGAATAAAGGAAATGGAGGTGGAGGTATTTTGAGGCAAGGAGACAGAAAGCTGAGGTGGGAGCCTAATTTAATGCCATTTGCAGCAACACGGATGGACCTAGAGACTGTCATGCTGAGTGAATTAAGCCAGAAAGAGGAGAAATATCATATGACATCGTCTCTTATACGTGGAATCTAATAAGAGATGATACAAATGAACTTAGAAGACACAGACTCACAGACTTAGAGAACAAACTTATGGTTGCCCGTGGGGAAGGATGCAGGGAAGGGATAGTTGGGGAGTTGGGGATGGACATGTCCACACTGCTATATTTAAAATGAAAAAAAACAACAGGTCCTACTGGATAGCACAAGGAACTCTGCTCAATGTTACGTGGCAGGCTGGATGGGAAGAGAGTTTGGGGGAGAATGGATACAAGTATATGTATGGCTGAGTCCCTTTGTTGTTCATCTGAGACTGTCACAACATTGTTAATTGGTTATAATCCAACATAAAATAAAAAGTTTAAAAAGAATAAAAGAAAGAAAGGGGTCCCCAAAGCAAAGAAGATTTGAAATAGCATTTTACATACAACCTCCTTTCACTTCTCGCAACATTTTTTATTTTATCACTCTACACATTAGCCCTTGTCTTTCAGATAAAAATGGATTACTCACCCTGTGATCAGAACTCTCTACAATAGCCTAACCCCGGGGAGCCAATCAAATGTTATCTCTTATTAAGTGCCTGTCACCAAAATACACTGACCCAACCAAGCAGGTCTGTTCATTGTCTGTAAACTGATCTGGATAGCTTTTAATCCAAACCGCCATTCTTTTCTCCCTACCCAGACTGCTACTTTCCCTTCTTTCGTGTTTGTGTAAGTCTCATTCACTCTTCAAGTCTATATTCAATAGCAGTCCTTTCGATTGCCTTTCCCTGATAGCTTCAAATCCTGCTGGATCTTTATTCTTCTGCAACTAAAACTCTACTGGTAATGTGTTTTTAATTACATATCATCTTCTGCTTTTACTTAACTCATACTTGTGTGTGTTTTAGTTCCAGAAAAACATCTATTTCTGCTTTATTGACTATGCCAAAACCTTTGACTGTGTGGATCACAATAAACTGTGGAAAATTCTGAAGAGGATGGGAATACCAGACCACCCGACCTGCCTCTTGAGAAACCTGTATGCAGGTCAGGAAGCAACAGTTAGAACTGGATATGGAACAACAGAATGGTTCCAAATAGGAAAAGGAGTACATCAAGACTGTATATTGTCACCCTGCTTATTTAACTTATATGCAGAGTACATCATGAGAAATGCTGGGCTGGAAGAAGCACAAGCTGGAATCAAGATTGCAGGGAGAAATATCAATAACATCAGATATGCAGATGACACCACCCTTATGGCAGAAAGTGGAGAACTAAAGAGCCTCTTGATGAAAGTGAAAAAGGAGAGTGAAAAAGTTGACTTAAAGCTCAACAGTCAGAAAACTAAGATCATGGCATCCGGTCCCATCACTTCGTGGCAAATGATGGGGAAAGAGTGGAAACAGTGGCTGACTTTATTTTTTGGGGCTCCAAAATCAGTGCAGGTGGTGACTGCAGCCATGAAATTAAAAGACACTTACTCCTTGGAAGGAAGGTTATGATGAACCTAGACAGCATATTAAAAAGCAGAGACATTACTTTGTCAACAAAGGTCCGTCTAGTCAAGGCTCTGGTTTTCTCAATAGTCATGTATGGTTGTGAGAGTTGGACTATAGAGAAAGCTGAGCGTCAAAGAATTGATGCTTTTGAACTGTGGTGTTGGAGAAGACTCTTGAGAGTCCCTTAGACTGCAAGGAGATCCAACCAGTCCATCCTAAAGGAGATCAGTCCTGGGTGTTCATTGGAAGGATTGATGTTGAAGCTGAAACTCCAGTACTTTGGCCACCTGATGCGAAGAGCTGACTCATTGGAAAAGACCCTGATGCTGGGAAAGATTGAGGGCAGGAGGAGAAGGGGACAACAGAGGATGAGATGGTTGGATGGCATTACCAACTCAATGGACATGAGTTTGGGTAAACTCTGGGAGTTGGTGATCGACAGGGAGGTCTGGCATGCTGCAGTTCATGGGGTTGCAAAGAGTCGGACACGACTGAGGGACTGAACTGAACTGTGTGTGTTTTGGCTGTGGTGAAGAAATGCATAGAGATCATGAACTGTAAAAATCCTTCTCAAAGGCCAAGTAATGTTTTGCAATCCCCCCCCCCACAGAAAGTGATTTGTTGTTTTTAGAACAAAATAAGATGCTCTGAGAACTTTTTTTTAGCAAAGAAAGTAACTTTAGAACTTTAGAAGTTTTTAGAACTTTTCTAAAACATTGTTTTTGTCTGCTGTTAAAGTAGGCTCTTCAGTGTGGAAAACTCTCCAGAGGTCAGTGCCTGGGTTGGATGGCACAGCTCACGATTGTATCATCTGTGAAACCTTCACCGCAATCAAGATAGTAAACACATACGTCATCCCAAAGAGCTTCCTTGTGCTCCTTTTAAATTCCTACTCTTACCCCTCCTCAGGTAGCCACCGATCAGCTTTCCATCACTTCAGATAAATTTGGATTTTCAGTAATTTTATATGCATCTCTTATATGTGGAATCTAGAAAAAATGGTATAGATGAATTCATTTGCAGAACAGAAATAGAGATACAGATGTAGAGAGCAAACTTATGGATCCCAAGAGAAGAGGGGGTGGTGGGGTGAATTGGGAGATTGAGATGGACAGAGATACCTTATTGATACTATATATAAAATAGATAGGGATTCCCAGGTGGCGTCAGTGGTAAAGAACCCATCTGCCGATGCCGGAGACATCAAACCCAGGGTTTGATCCCTGGGTCAGGAAGATCGTCTGGAGAAGGGCATGGCAACCCACTCCAAGTATTCTTGCCTAGAGAATCCTATGGCCAGAGGAGCCTGGCAGGCTACAGTCCATAGGGTCGCCAAGAGTCAGATGCGACTGAGGTGACTTAGCATGCATGCACGTAAAATAGATAACTAAGGAGAACCTACTGTATAGCATAGGGAAATCTACTCAGTGCTCTGATGGGAAGGAAATCAAAAAAAAGAGGGGATGTATGTATGCATAGAGCTGATTCACTTTGCTGTGCAGTGGAAATACAGCATTGTAAACAACCATACTCCAATAAAAATTAATTTAAAAATAAGTGAAACCATATGTTATGTACCCTTTGTGTCTGTCTCCCTTCACTCAGGATAATTATTTTGAGCAGGTCCAGCTTCACAGGCATGTGGCTGGTGCAGTCCTGTAGGATCTTGTTCTTTAAAGGCCTTGGCACTTGTTTTAATGCTCTGCTGTCACTGTTTTGAAATTCTTAATAATATGTGAGCAAGGGAATCCATATTTTCATTTTGCTCTGTGTTCCACCAATTATGTAGCTGGTTGTGAATTAGAGATTCATCCATGTGGCAGTGTGTATCAGTAATTTACTCTCTTTTATTGCTGAGAAGTATTCTATTGCATGAATATACCACAGTTTATCTATTTACCACATAGTTTATCTACTCATGTTTAGATATTTGGGGGTTTTTTCCCCTCCCAGTTACGAATAAAGCAACTATGAACATTTGTTGACAAGTCTTTGTACAGAGATACACTTTCCTTTTTCTTAGGTAAATACATAGGAAGTGGGATGACTGGGTCGCATGGTTGATATTTGTCTAATTTTCAAAGAAACTGCTAAAGTGTTTTCCAAAGGGGTTGTACCATTTTACGTTCCCACCAGCACAGTGGAGGAGTTTCAGTGGGTCTACATCCCGGCCAACACTTGGTATGGTTAGAAATTTTACATATTCTGATTCATTCTGCCCCAAAACTTTGAGCCACCTTCATAACTGTAGTTATCTCTTTTGGAAATCTGTAGCTTATTTTAACATGCATGAAAGCCTCTGAAAAGTCTGAATGGTAAATGCTGGGGAGGAGCAGATTTCTTGGGGATGTCTTTATTTTCAAACATCCTTCATGATACATCAGATGCAAACTAAGTCAACTGAATCACCATAAACCCCGACCAACTGATGAGTGTTGCTAATCCAGTTGCCCAGTCATTAGCAGTTATTTAGGTTAAAGAAAATATATAATCTTTATAAAAAGAAAGGAGTCAAAGTGGAAGTTAGGAATTGAGTGACAATAAGAAATTACATTCTTTAATAGAAATAGAGCTATTCAAGTAAACTATTTCTGTCTTGAGCTTTAGAATTTTATTGCTGTTGACAGAATTTGCCTTTTCTATTATCTAATTTATAGGTATAGAGTAGGCCATAATATGGGAATTCCCTGGCAGTCCAGTGTTAGGATTTGTCATTTTCACTGCTATGGGCCCAGGTTCCATCTGTGATCAGAGAACTAAGATCCTGCAAGCTGTGAGGCCTATATATATTTATGTTTTAAAGAGAATTGGCCATAATAATATTCCCTTATTATCCTCTTAATATCTGTGGCATCTGTAGTGATGTCACTTCTCTCATTCCTGAAACTGGAAATTTGTATATTTTCTCCATTTCCTTTGTCAATCTGACTAATAGTTATACCAATTTTATTTATCTCCTCCAAAAAGGAACTTTAAGTGTGATTTCTGCTATTGTTTCTCTGTTTCCTTTTTCATTGCTTTCCTCCCTGATGTTTAATACTTTCTTTCTTCTGCTTCCTTTGGGTTTCATTTGCAGTTTTTTCTAGATCCTTAAAATGAAATCAAGATCATTGATTTGAGAACTTTCCTCTTTTCCAGCATATATGCTATATGCTGTGCTGTGCTTAGTCGCTTAGTTGCATCTGATTCTTTGTGACCCCATGGACTGTGGCCCACCAGGCTCCTCTGTCCATGGGCATTCTCCAAACAAGAATACTGGAGTGGGTTGCCATGCCTTCCTCCAGGGGATCTTCCCAACCCAGGGATTGAACCCAGGTCTCCCACATTGCAGGTGGATTCTTTACCATCTGAGTCACCAGGGAAGCCCAAGACTGGAGTGGGTAGCCTATCCCTTTTCCGGGGGGCATCTTCCCAACTCAGGAATTGAACCAGGGTATCCTGCATTGCAGGTGGATTCTTTACCAGCTGAGCTACCAGTGAAGCCCATATATGCTATATTATATTATAAATATCCCTCTAAATATTGTTATAATTGCTTCTCATAAATTTTGTTATTTTATATCCCTCTAAATACTGTTATAATTGCTTCTCATAAATTTTGTTATTTTATATTTTCAGTATCAGCCCTTTCTCAATACTTCCTATTTTTCATTTTTATTTCTTCTCTAACCAATGGGTTATTTAGAAGTGTTACTTTGTTTCAAAGTATTTGGGGACTTTTAAATATCCTTCTGTAACTTATTTTTAATTTAATTCATTTGTGCTCAGAGAACATACTCTTTGCCAACAAAGGTCCGACTAGTCAAGGCTATGGTTTTGCCAGTAGTCATGAATGGATGGGAGAGTTGAACTATAAAGAAAGCTGAACGCTGAAGAATTGATGCTTTTGAACTGTGGTTTGGAGAAGACTCTTGAGAGTCCCTTGGACAGCAAGGAGATCCAACCAGTCCATCCTAAAGGAAATCAATCCTGAATATTCTTTGGAAGGACTGATGCTGAAGCTGTAACTCCAATACTTGGGTCACCTGATGTGAAGAACTAACTCATTGGAAAAGACCCTGATGCTGGGAAAGATTGAAGGCAGGAGGAGAAGGGGACAACAGAGGATGAGATAGTTGGATGGCATCACTGACTCAATGACCATGAGTTTGAGTAGACTCTGGGAGTTGGTGATGGACAGGGAGGCCTGGCATGCTGTAGTCCATGAGGTCGCAAAGAGTTGGACACGACTGAGTCGAACTGAACTGAACTGAACTGAACATACTCTGTATGTCTTGACTCCTTTTAAATGTATTAAGCTTTGTTTTATGACATGGAATATTCTCTATCTTGGTATGTCATGCACTTGAAAAGACTATGTAATCAGCTTTCATCAGAAGTAATGTTGTATCAGTTCATTTAAGTTTGAAGATAGTACTCAAGTCTTCTACTATTGAGATGGGGAGTTGAAATTTCCAACTATAATCATTTCACCTAGTTTTCAGTTGTTTCAGGCAAAATGATAAATCCAGTCTCTGTTATTCCATCTTGGCTAAAGTCAAAGTCTGAAAAACATATTCCTTTTTCTTCCTGACTTTAGCACTAAGATTGTCATTAAACAGTAGCGTAAAAATGGGCATTCTTCTGTTGCTTCTTACTATAGAAGAATCATTCTCTTTCATAATTGAGTAAGCTGTTAGGTCCAAGTTTTTCGGAGATGACTTTTATTAGGTTGAAAAAGGTTTCTTCTATTCTTTGTTTTTATCACAAAGGTTTTGAATTATGTCAAATAGTAATTTTCGGTGGCTATTGAAATTTTCATATGGTTTTTCTCTTACATACTGTTAGTATGGTGAACTATGTTGATTGATCTTCAAATACTAAAGTAACTTTATAGCCCTGGGATACACTACTTGGTCATGATGTATTCTCTTCATATTCCTATAAATTTCTTTTTTAAAAGGATTTTTATATTTCTATTAATAAATATAAATAATTATATTATTTAATATAATTCATAATATTTAAAAATATATTTTAATAATAATTTTGATAATTATAACATCTGATTTTGGTGTCAGGATGCTTTTGGTCTCATACAATAATTAAGAAATTGTTCTCATCTGGTGTATTTTCTAAAAGATTTTGTAAATGTTTGATATTATTTCTTCCTTAGAAGTTTGATAGAATTAACAATTGAACTCATGGGCCTAGATTTTTGTAAAGTGTAATTAAGAATTTAATTTCTGGTACTGATATATATATATATATATATATATATATATATATATATATATATATATAGGCTTCTTTGGTGGCTCAGAAAGTAAGAAAAATCCACCTGCAATGTGGAAGACCTGGGTTTTATCCCTGGGTTGGGAAGATCACCTGGAGAAGGGTATGGCAACCCACTCCAGTATTCTTGCCTGGAGAATCCCCATGGACAGAGGAGCTGAGTGGACTACAGTCCATGGGGTCACAAAGAGTCAGACACAATTGAGTGACTAAGCACACACATTGATATATATATACATATATATATATACAATACAAATAATATGTGTAATATAAATATATAATATATATATAAATTATATATATCATATAATATAAATATATTATATATATATAAAAATTATATATATATATATCAATGTGTGTGATGTTTACTCCTTGGAAGACAAGTTATGACCAACCTAGACAGCATATTAAAAAGCAGAGACATTACTTTGCCAACAAAGTTCTGTCTGGTCAAGGCTATGGTTTTTCCAGTAGTCACGTCTGGGTGTGAGAGTTGGACTATAAAGAAAGCTGAGAGCCGAAGAATTGATGTTTTTGAGCTGTGGTGTTGGAGAAGACTCTTGAGAGTCCCTCGGACTTCATGGAGATCCAACCAGTCCATCCTAAAGGAAATCAGTCCTGAATATTCTTTGGAAGGACTGATGCTGAAGCTGAAACTCAATACTTTGGCCACCTGATGCAAAGAACTGACTCATTGGAAAAGACCCTGATGCTGGGAAAAATTGAAGGCAGTAGGAGAAGGGGATGACAAAGGATGAGATGGTTGGATGGCATCACTGCCTCAATGGACTTGAGTTTGAGTAGACTCTGGGAGTTGGTGATGGACGGGGAGGCCTGGCGTGTTGCAGTCCATGGGTTCGCAAAGAGTCAGACACTACTGAGTGACTGAACTGAACTGATGTTATCAAATTTATCAGCCTAAAGATTTTTAAAAGAATATTCCTTTATGAATGTTTTGGTTTAATATTATTTGTGTAATGTTTTAATTACAGGATCTATAGTCATGCTGCTTCTTTAATTGTTGATACTGGTAATTTTTTTCCTCTTATTAATGTTTTGATCTAGGTGAAGTCATGAAGTTGCTCAGTCGTATCCGACTCTTTGCAACTCCATGGACTGTAGCCCACCAGGTTCCTCCATCCATGGAGTTTTCTAGGCAAGAGTTCTGGAGTGGGTTGCCATTTCCTTGAGTGCTATCAATTTTGACTTTTAAGAAGGCTGAATTTTGGTTTTATTGATTTTGTGTTTTATTGATTTCTGGTTTTATCTTTATTATTTCCCTTTTCTACTTGAATTCTTTTTATATCTTCTTAAGGTAGGAGCTTAGCTCATTGATGTTAGAGTTTCTTTTCTAATATCTAATGCTTAAAGTATTTCCTCTAAGCATCACTTTAATTGTATCTCACAAATGTTGATTGGTTGTTTTCACTTCCATCTAGTTCAAAATAGTCTCTGATTTTCCTCTAACTCAGATTATTTAGAACGATATTGTTTAATCTTTACATAAATTGAAATTTTCAGATAGCTTTGTTACCTTTCTAAGTTAATTGTTTTAGTCAAGAAAACAATCTACTTAATTTTATCCTTCAAATTGTTTTGAGTCCTTATACAGTCAGCATATTGTTTGTCTTTGTTTCTGTTCTTGTCTACTTGATAAGAATGTTTGTCTTGCAGTGTTTGGGTGGGGCCATCACAAATGTCAATTTGGTCCAGTTGGTTGAGAGAGTTCTTTGTCTTCTGTGTAATTAGTAATTTCCTATTTGTTCTATCTTTACCTGAGAGAGGAGTATTAAAATAGATAACAAAACTCTGGATGTAACAAAACTTCTTCTGTCAGTTCTGTAAATCTTGCTTCCTCTTTTTACAGTTCAGTCTTTAGGTTAAACACATTTGATATTACTATGTCTTCTAGTGAATTTATGCCTTTATCTTTGTAAAATGTCGTTCATTATCCCATTTGATAATTTGGGGGTTTTCCCTCCCTGGGCATAATCAGAAACTGACTCTAGACAGAAGGCTGTGGCAATCAGAGGGCTCATTGCTTGTTTTTTTCTCGTTGGGCTCACAGACTGCTGTTTCAGGCCTGCAATCAGTTGTTTCATATATTTTGTCCAGTGTTTTACTTGGTTATGGTGAAAAGCTAAGGTCAGAGTCTGTTACTCCCCATGGCTACTAATGGCAGTGTGCCAATTTAATAATGACATATTTTATTTACTACATTTAACAAATGTTTATGGAACACCTATTGTTGAAAGTCTGGGAACCTAGAGATAAGAGAGTCACAGGCCAATGCTATGGAAACAAGTAAAAAGTTACAATAGTGTGGCAGCTTTCAAATATGGCCCCCAAATTCTTTAATACTCTTTCCATGGAGAGGTGGGTTTTATTTCCTTTCCCCTTGAGTGTAGATGCTGCAATTGCTTGTCCAGTGGTATATGACAGAAGCACTGCTATGCCCACTTTCTAGTTGAGGTCTTGAGAAACTGGGAGTTTCCTTTTCCTGCCTCTTACAATGCTCAGTCCAACGTGCTAACACACAAGAGGTCCCCTGCAGGTGTTCCGGCCAACAGCCCCAAAGACCCAGTCAATTGCCAGTGTCAACCACCAGTTATGTAAGTGTGCAAGCTTTCAAAAGACTGTAGTCCCGGTGAATGATCCCAGCCTTGACCCCCCTCTTACTGACCTTGTATGGAAGACGGGCAAGCTATGCCCACAGAGTTCTGTTCAAGTTTTTGATTTGCAAGCAAAAGAAATGATTATTGTTGTCCTAGGTCAGAAACTTTGGGGTGATTTTTATGTAGTAAAAGATACTTAATATAATACCATTAAGTGCTATGATAGAAATGGTCAATAATCAGTTAACTAACAAATACTTACTATGTGCCTATTACAGTTCAGAATTGGAATTTGAGTGGAGATTTAGAGAAGGTATAGAACCAGAGCAGGAAAGTAGAAAGAAATGCTTGTTTGAAGACATGGGAAATATGGGGGAATCTGGAAGACTAAAGTAGAGGGTCTGAGAAACTAGTTTTTAAAAAATGAGATTTTCAGGGACCAGTTCTATAAGGATGTAATACTAAGGAATTAGGACTTAATTATTTATTTAGTGACTGCATTCCCCATCAGCTATACTCTATAAAAGAGCTTTAATCTCTGTGTTTCCAGCATGTAGTATGATACTTGGTACACATAAGGAGTTAATAAATATTTATTAAATGACTGAAGAACCATGTGATAACTTTAAAGGAATAACATAATCAGATTTTTGTTTTAGAAAAATCATTCCAGCGGGGTATGGAGAAACATAGGTGTATTTATTCAACTGTTATAAGAAAATGTCTTAGGCTAGGGGCTTAAACAAGAGATTTTTAAAAACAGTTCTGGAGACTGGAAATCTGAGATCAGGCTACCAGCATGATCAGAATGATCAGCATGATCAGTGCTTCTGGGGAGCACTCTCTTTCTGGCTTGCAGACACAGCTGCCTTCTCACTGCGTCCTCACATAGCAGAGAGGAGAGAGAGTAAGCTCTCTGGTATCTGTTCTTATAATGGCACTAATCTGACCACAAGGGCCCCACCTTCATGTCCTCTTATAAATGTAATTGCCTATCTATCCAGAGAAGGAAATGGCAACCCACTGCAGTATTCTTGCCTAGAGAATCCTATGGACAGAGGAGCCTGGTGGGCTGTCGTCTATGGGGTCGCACAGAGTCGGACACGACTGAAGAGACTTAGCATGCATGCATTGGAGAAGGAAATGGCAACACACTCCAGTATTCTTGCCTGGAGAATCCCATGGACAGAGGAGGTTGGTGGGCTACCGTCTATGGGGTCGCACAGAGTCAGACATGACTGAAGTGATTTAGCAGCAGCAGTAGCAGCAGCAATTATCTACCAAAGGCTTGATCTCTAAATATTATCACATTAGTAATCAGGACTTCAGCATACAAATTTTGTGGGGAAATGATTCAGTCCACATCAGTAGAAAAGGAGAAAAACATAGCAGGAGATAAATGTAAAAAATCATCTCAACGATGATGGGAGTGTGAACTGAAGTAGTGTTAATAAGGTTCTGTTTTTTAAACCTTAAAATTTTCCTGGAGTAACTCTATTTGCATGGAGGTGTCTTCTTCTTTTTTTAATGTATTAGAATTTTCAAAATCAAACCAAAAAAGAAAAAGGGAATAATATATCAAAATTAACCACAGAATCTAGTAAACACATATTACAGAAACATTTGAATGTTTCTTTTTGTCTGATGCCCAGTCCTGTCTGATCTTTTGCGACCCCATGGGTTGTAGCCCACCAACCTCCTCTGTCCATGGGATTTTCCAGGCAAGAATACTGGAGTTATCCAGGGTATCTTCCTGACCCAGGGATCAAACCTGCATCTCCTGTGTCTACTGCATTGCAGGTGGATTTTTTACCACTGAGTCACTGTGGAAGCCCCTGAATGTGTCACTACAATGTTTTAAAAACTATGGTAAAAGTGAAACTCATGTAGTTTCAATGTTTTAAGGGATAATCATGGAAAGGCAACTTCAAAATACAAACCACTTTCACTTTTTCTATTTGGTTTTATGTTAAATAATATTAAAAATGCTTTCATAGCCTATTAATCATAAAGTCCTCAGACGGCTAACATCATTCTTCCAGGTCAGAATACATGGATAATTCTATGAAGATTACTAAGTGTGCTATTTTACTTTAGTATTTCCAGAGCACACATACTGATGAGCAAGGCTTGAACAATTTGCTCACTAACTTACTGCTGGCAACATAGTTCTTCAGTGATGCACAAAGCACATCCAAATGCTTCTTCATAAATATCTGGCTCAGATACAGGACAATTATGATTAATGTGTCCCAGACACTAATGTTTGGGAACTTGAGGTAGACAAGTTCTCACCTGATCCTGTCAGCCCAGTAATCAAAAACTGGTTTTTCAGACAGAATTTTCCACTTCACTGATTAACACTGATGTTTTGGAAGAATTTTATACTTGTCATAAGGAAACATAAGCAAGCCTTGGTATTGGCTCCTTAAAGTGTAAAGAACTGGTGGGACTAACATACCACATTTTTTACACTGTTAACTATTTTTCTGCTTTTCAAAGAAACATAGGCTCATGTATTTGTAACACGGCATTAAAATATTTGTAAAATATAAACTGCCTAAGAACAAAATATCATCATAGATCTTACAATTCAGAGATAATCAAATTATTCTCATCTACGTCTTTTCAAACTGAAAATTTGGGGTATTGCATAATCCTATATGGTTTTGTAAGCAGCTTTTAAAAAGAATATACTTAGATGTCATTCTGTAAAAACACAGATCTGTATTAACACTTTTAATAGCTGGAGAATTTTTAGACTGTGTGTACCATGACCAATACGAATTAAAGTGATTACTTACACTTATTTAGTGCTTACTATATGCTAGGTACCCAAGGGCTTCCTTTGTATGAATCCATTTGATCCTTACAACCCGATTATCACTCCTGTTTCATACAGATGAGAAAACTGAGGCACCGAGAAGGAAGTTAGCTGTCTGATCCCTAATGTCCTGCATTTTCCTGGTTAACAGTGCTTTGATATTACAAGCAATGTTGCCATGAACATCTTTGTTCATGTTGTTAAAGAATGTCTTTAGGATAAACTTCAAAAAGTTGTTGGGTCCAGAGGTATTCACATTTTAAAACCTTGTGTTACACACTTTCAAATATTTCTACTGAGAGACTAATAATTTCATTTAACAATATGAGTGTATGATTCCCACATCCCTGGTTCTTTTTCATCTTTGACAAAAACGTATCTAAACACTACTTTAATCTGCATTTCTCACTTCTAAAAACGGAACCTCATAATGGATTTTTTCTAAGCACTCTCCGTCTATCACAATACTAACCTTGTTGACACGTTCTAAACGTTTACATGCTACAGTCATCAGTTAGGGTAAATTTTGGTAAATTTACATAATTTCAATTTACATGCAAGATGCTCCTTAGAATTTCTACAGGATACAGAGAACAGTTTTTGTTATTGTTAAGTAAGCTTATAAATAAAATTAATAAATAGTTTAAGTTATTACTAATCACTGATCAAGCTTTAGATCCATTTTTCAGCTTTTTTTTTTTTGGCTAGGCTTTTTTTTTGGAGTGGGGGTTGTCTATCGCAGACCTTTTTGGTCAACTGCCAATCACTGTTAACAGCCTGCAGATCACACAGCTAGTAGCTGCCAACGCCCAGCTAGAAGAGCTTTCGACAGAGCTTCCAGGCAGGCCTTCGGGGACTCGCTGGAAGGTGCCAGCGCCGCCCCAGCCTCCGCGAGGAGCCGCGCGCCTGACACTCCCCTCTTTGGGATTCGGGCCAAGCCGCCCGCTCACATGACTTTACCAGAGCAAGCTTCCTGTCACCGCGGGCAGCGACCTGAACTCATAACCCCTTTTACTTAGATAAGGAATGGAGTTTCCATCCTCCGCCCTAGGGACCACAAACTTGTGACCACCATCGGAGCACGGGGGAAAAGAGGGTTTCTCTCTAGCCAGACGCGACCCCTTTTCTTTCTGCTCAGCCTCTGATTCACGCCTGAGCTCGTTAGTCGTCTTCGGCGCGCCTGGAGGACCCCGTCCTCCGGAGGCTCCGGACCAAGGCCAAGTCAGGAAAGGCAGGCATCCCTGCTACTGTCCCGTGGGGCTAGTCAAAGGGGGTCCGGGCGGAGGGGGCTCTGAGGTTGGGCCGGTTTCTGCGGGGCAAGTTCGGGGCAGGTTCTGGACAGGCGAAGCCCAGGGCACCCAGATTCCCGACAGGCTCCGCGCCCGGGGCCCTCGCGGCTCCTCCGCTCTTGCCGCCGCCGCCGCTGCTGCCGCGGTTGCTGGGGGTCGGGGAGAGCTGGGGCTGCCGCGGGCCGTGGAGAGTCCGTCTCGGCCGCTGTTTTTGCCCGAGGAGACTTCCTTCCTAGGTCGCACCCTGACTCCCGTGGTGTCGAGGGGGAGTCCCTGCGGACACCTCTACACGCAGTGGAGATGCCTCTGTTTGCCACCAATCCCTTCGATCAGGATGTCGGTAGGTGCTTCTGCCGCCCCCTGTCCACCCCCCGGCGGACCGCGAGCCCGCTCGGCCCGCTCCCGGCGGACGGTCTGGATCCCCGGGCCGGGCGGAGTCCTTTCTCTTTCCTGAAGGCTCTTTCTGTAAGGGTTTGGAGGAGGTTGGGGGCATGTCGCATCTTCTTACCAAAAAAAAAAAACAAAAAAAAGAGGAGTGGGTACTGAGAGAGCCTGGGAAATAGGCCTGGAGCTGGGGTTGTGGGTTCCGAAGGATCTGCTGGAAAGGTGGGTGTCGAAGGCCGCTGAGGAACAGCTGGTGTGGCATCTGGTGCTGGGACATTGCTCCTGGGAGGACAGAATCGAGAGCTAGGGAGTCCCAGCTGGCGTAGGATGATAAGCTGTGAGATGAAGGGTTTCCCGGACACATGTCAAACGTTGGGAACTGCGATAATGTTTTAGGTTAGCTTCCTTAGAGGACTTTAAAATCTGTTTTATAACTACCAGGGAGAGGGAGGAGAGAGCTTTGGTTAAGGGTAGACTCTTAAAGATACTGGGAGAGAGATGAAGATGGAATACTTGACAACAATGTAAACACGCTTGAGGACCTGATTCGCTGGGCTGCCTTCCTAGGGTAGGTCTGAGTACTTTTAAGTGTAGAAGAGGACCTGGGATCTGAAAATGCTAATTTGTTCTGAATTTGAAATACTCTTTTTTGTTTGTTTCGTGAATCAAGCTTTAAGTACTGATCATACCAATTCAACAGGTTACCTCTTTGTGTGTGTTTTTCCTGGTCTGAGGGTAATAATGACAGGAGTTTGAATTTTCCCTGAGGGAATTTTGGGGTGATTTGAATACATTTGTATGGTGCACGGGTGTGAAATGAAAGCAAGTTAAACACCATGTCTAATTGTTATAGTCAAGAAAAATAAGGACGACCTTATGGAATTACTATTTCTCTATTTGTATAGTTTAATTATGAAAGGTTTGAATTTGCTTTTTAATTCCCAACTTACAGCCTGCCACTGAAGCTTGATGGTTTGGGTTAAGATTAGAAAAGGTTTCCAGTCCTGTCCCAGCCACTGCCTAGCTCAGAAGTAAATCATGGGCAGGTTACTGAAGGTAATAACCAGGGTTCTTTGAGCCCTGGTGTCCTCATCTTTAAAGAGAGGGAAAACGCATCCTGTTTGTGGTTCAATGAGATAACATGTATAGAGGATCTGCTGCAGTGCCTTTAGATAGTAGGCATCAACTCAAAGATAACTTTTTTGGGATATTTTAAATGAATGTCCTGCATCTTAGCAGTGGATGGAGCTTTAGAGGTCACTAGGGGTATTTAATAAATAAATAATTGGAAAGTAACATTTAACTTAATAAGTACTTAGTACACACTGTTTATAGGACACTGCTCAGTGACATAAGAGATAGTGATGAATAAGAGACGTGGTCACTGCTCTCAAGCAGTTTTATAACTTACTACATTAATTTCCAGGGCAAATGGTTAAAATAAATCTGTTTCTTAGTCCCTGCTCCTTCTGTTTCCAGCACCTTAATCTAGTTTTCATGGTTGTATGTAACCGAGCTTCCACCTACATAATCATCTATATATCCCATTGCCCTTTGAACCCGCATTTCCATTGGGTTTTTAATGTCAAACCCTTTCCCAGTACCTGCACCACCCAGTTCAGACACAGGCTCCTTCTTGCTTTTACACTTTTGCTTGTATTGTTTCTTCTACCTTTCTGCACGTCCTCATGATTAAAGGCCAACTCAGCATCCAGCTCATACCTGAATCATACCCTGACTACTCTAACTTGGAGTTTCCATAGGTGACACTACGAACAGTTTGGACCAGGTGAATGTCTTTGTCGCGGGTATCTGTCCTCTGCAATGTAGGGTGTTTAGTAGCATCCCTGACCTCCTCTCCCCACCCAACCCGCAGCTATGATTTAAAACATCTCCAGACACAGCTAAGTGTCCCCTGACGGCACAAAGAAGTTTCCAGTTGAGAAACGTTGTTCTATCCCACTGTTGTTGCCAACCTTTTCAGACCTCCTGCAATACTTTTTGTCTTTACTAAATTATTTCATATTCAAGGTAGTCATATCTTGCGTTATGCTCCTTAACTCTTACTTGTTGCTACAGAGGAGATGCGTAATAAAAATTTGTTGAATTGAGAATGTGTCAGTTAAACCTGCTAGGGTAAGCTTGTTGAGTATAGGAGCATTGTTTTGCTCCAGAAAAGCTTACTTTTTTGCTTGTTTTATTTTGGCTGCTCTGGCTGGTGACTGGCGGAGTCTTAGTTCCCTGTCAAACCTGTGCCTTTGGCAGTAGAAGCAGAATCCTAACCACTGGACCACCAGGGAAGTCCCAGAAAATTTTACCTTTTAAAAGCTAGGTTTTAGTGTTTGGATCAGTTCTTTTGCATGATCCATGTATCAAAATATCATGAAAGGATATCTAAGAAGACTTGCCAGAGACTCTCAGTAAATCATCCTCGGACAGAGTCCAGTAGACTCCCATTTAAAATTTTTTTACTAGGATGGCATACAGAATATAGTATGTATAATACATTTAACTATTTCTTCTCGCTTTATCCATCAGTGAGCATGTCAGTGATACACTCTCACTAACTCACTTGATATATTTATCACTTAACATTAGCATATATTTTTACCACTTCAAAATTAATTGCTGTTAGCTTTATTCATCAATAAACTGGTAAACTGAAACCATAAATCAGAAATTTACTGATTTATACCATGTAACATTTTACATAAAGAAGTAAAACACTGAAGATAACTTTTCCTTTGAAGAAACGCCTCAATATGTTATTAGAACATATGCTCCCTGAGGACAGAGCTTTTTGTTTGGTTTGCTCACTGTATCCCCAACATGTAGACCACTGTCTGGCACTAGTAAACATTCAGTAAACATTTATTGAACACATGAATCTCATTTCAGATGTTTTATTTCTAGCTTAGTTGAACTCTTGAATTATAAAGATAACTCATTCCATCAAGCTTTTATTTCAAAGTCCCTGGTGAATTCCATTTTGCCAAATCCATCGGTCAATTCCTATTCCATTTCTTTGTTGATCTCTTAGCATTCCTGTTTTTGATGTACTTTATTCTCTTGGTTTCTAGGACACAAAACTTTTTCTAACTTTCTGCTTAGCTCTTTTTAAGTCTTTTTGGCTTCCCTCTCTCTCTCTTATTTATTTATTTTTTTTTGTGATTTCCAAATGTTCAGTCCTAGAACTTATTTTTTGATATATTTTTTTTTCCCTTTGGAGTCTTAGGAGGCAATTTAGCTTAGTGTTAAGAATTCAGACTCTGAAGCTGCACTGCCTAAGCTCAATTCCCAGGTTAGCTGCTGACCAGCCATTTAATTTTGCTAAGTTGCTTAAATATACTATGCCTTGGTTTCCTTATTGTTAGTATGGGAAATAGAGATAATAACAGTTTTTGGTTTCTTCCCCACATCTGCTCAGTCCTTCATCCTTGCCTATTTCAATAGATGGCATCGCTGATATTTACAGTCACTCATCTCTAATGTCTGCTGCTGCTGCTGCTGCTCAGTTGCTTCAGTCGTGTCCAACTCTGTGCGACCCCATAGACGGCAGCCCACCAGGCTCCCCCGTCCCTGGGATTCTCCAGGCAAGAACACTGGAGTGGGTTGCCATTTCCTTCTCCAATGCATGAAAGTGAAAAGTGACAGTGAAGACGCTCAGTCGTGTCCGCGTCTTGGCGACCCCATGGACTGCAGCCTACCAGGCTCCTCTGTCCATGGGATTTTCCAGGCAAGAGTACTGGAGTGGGGTGCCATTGCCTTCTCCGCTCTAATGGCTAGGAGTCATCATTGATTCTCCTTTTCCTTCACCCTCCACATCTATACTCTAAGCGAATTCTTCTGGTTCTCCTTTAAAAATATATCTAGAATCTCATCACCACTTCTTCAATCATCACTGTTATCTTACTCCAGTCATCCTTCTCTCTTTGATAGACTGGCAGGAGCTATCGGCTTCTTTGCTTCCATTCTTGCCCTTTACAATCAGTTTTCATGTACAAAGATCCGTGTTCTTTTAAAAGTCTGAGATACTGTCATTTACCTGCTCAGAATCTTCCAGGACCTTCCCATGCTACTTATCGGGAAGTGCAAGTTCCTAGTGTGGCTCACAGTTTGATCCTTCCTGTGTTCTGATATTATGATCTCCAGACACTTTCATTCTAAGTTTCTTGGTTCTTAGTACGCCAAGCTCATTCCTGCTGTGGTATCTACGTTGTGCTGTTTTCTTTGTCTAGGACATTCTTACCCCAAGTATTTGAAGATTTGATATTCATCAGTCATTCAAGATTGTTCAAATAAGTTTCTAAGAAAGGCTTCCCCTAATTTCTTTCTGTAAAAAATACCATCTTCACCCTGTGTCCTTGTTTCATTTTGTTTCTTCATTGGACTCAGCTACCTCCCATTGATTGATTGATTGATTGTCTTGTGTGTAGAATATAAACTCCTGGAGGATGAGAAATTTTCAGTTCTGTTCCTAGTACCCTTGTTCCATTTTGTTTCTTCAGTGGACTCAGCTACCTCCCATTGATTGATTGATTGATTGTCTTGTGTGTAGAATATAAACTCCTGGAGGATGAGAAATTTTCAGTTCTGTTCCTAGTACCCTAGGGCCAATGTCTGGTACATAGGAAGCACTCAATATGTATTTATTAAATAATGAGTTGTTGATACTTTGCTCCCTCTCTGGCCTTGCCTGTCTATTTGGTGTTCTGTTACCACCTAAAATAAATCAATGTCAGAAAACTGAGCTTATCTTTCCAGATGGGTTCTTTCTTAATTATGTAGTTTATTTTATCATGTTCTAGTTATCTTGGTTTGAAACCCAAGAGACATCTTTGGAATCATGACCCTGCTTCTGCCGAATCATCATGTCTTAGTTTTTATAATACTGCATTTGCATTCCTAGTCACACTGCTTTGGTCCAGTTCATACCCTACAATCTTGGACATGTTTTGTTAGCCCAGTCAGTATCAAACCACGGAGAGTTTAATTTTCGTAAATGTCAGTATCACAGTCTCCTGCAGTTTAGTGTGAGGGAAAGACCTTGCTTGGGCTTTGGGTTTAAAGTCCAGGTGCAGCATCGGCTCTTAGTAAGTGGGCAGAACGTGGACTTCAAAAACACACAACTTCTCTTTACTGGAGTTGAATATTCAAATTCAGCATGTTCAGAATTACATTCAAACTTTTCTTCTTGAGTATGCTTTTCTTCTATTCTGATGACTGGTGCTTCAGTTTACGTAGTCACATATGTTAAGAACCTGGCTGTCATTCTTAAATTCTGTAATTGTCATTTTCTAGATTCTCCCAGGAAATACATGCTGTCTGCTGTGAGCCAGGTACCCTGAACTTGCCCTCAAGGATTCTGGTGCGGTCGTAGTCTGTGTGCTTCTAATAGCTCTTAGACTTATTCATCGGTCCCTACGTTCATGTCTCCCATCCTTTTTTTCCTCACTGCCGCCACCCAGGCACGTTTCGCTTGCTCTCTGATGAGTGGTCCAGCAGCTCTCTTATCCCTGCTTCCAGTCTGTCCCCAGTTATTTTCCAGGTGACAGTGATATTTCTAAAATGTAGATGTGATCTTATGGCTCCTCTAATTAAAATAGTTGAATGAATCTACAGCTTTCCACAGGAATGTGCACTTTTCAGCATAGCATATATGACCTAACCCTAATCTCTTCAGCCTCTACATTTCTCCTCAAGGCATATTTCCTGGTTGGTTTTACACCATGGCTTTTTCATTTGTGGATTCTCTGACCTGACGTACTTTTCTCATCATTAATCCCTATTAAAGGCTCTTTTGAGGAGATGATGCACGTAAAGCAGTCACCCCAGTACCTGCAAGGGATACATTTCAGATCCTCTTATAATCAAGTTAGACAACAATTTGGAGGAGACTACTCAGCTTCTGTCTTTCAAATGTAATTAACTATATAAAGATCGCTGGGCTAGTAAATGGCTGAACCAGAATTCAAGTGCAAGTTGTCTAACTCAATCTGTACTCACACTAAATAATTGGTAATTGTTAGTGGAATATAAGCACCCTCTGTAGGGCTTTCCAGGTGGCGCTAGTTGTGAAGAACCCACCTGCCAATGCAGGAGACAGAAGAGACGCAAGTACTATCCATAGGTTGGGAAGATCCCCTGGAGCCTTCTAGGGATGGCAGCCCACTCCAGTATTCTTGCCTGGAGAATCCCATGAACAGAAGAGCCTGGTGGTCTACTGTCCGTAAGGTCGCAAAGAGTTGGACAGGACTGAAGCAACTTAGAACTTAGCATGCATGCACTCAGATTCTAAGAGGTGGAATCAGTTATTGTAAAACATACTGGGGAGGAAAATGTGAAAATCCAGAATACAGATCTGTTAAGGGTCTGCTGTCCACTGGGTTAAGAGATTTTCTACTCAATGTTTCTTCTGTTCCTGTTTTACTTCTCCTGTAGGTTATTCTTTCTGATGCATCTAGGTTTTCCTTTCTATCTTGGGCTCTTTTCTGAGACACTTTCATGTTTTCCTTTGACACCTGCTTCCCTGTCTGGTCTGGTTTAGAAGAGCTTCAGATTGCTCTGCCAATAGGATTTCCAGTGCTCAGGATGGACAGGAATGTTAGGTAAAGCATTTCTGTAAAACTGAGTCTGATAATCTCCAAAAGCGATGATTTCTTTAGGACTTGTGTTTTCCCTTGGCTGATTTGATGAACTCTTACATCTCGAGACTGATTGAATGAGTCTTTTTCCTATAGCCTGAACATGGTACACAGTCATCTTGGCAGCACCTCCCCAAATCTCTGGCAGTCATAAATTTTGAGAAAATCAGAAGTAGCTGCTTATCTGAAACAAGTTCTTTGATCCATTGAGAAGACTACTGAAATTCAGATGAGGCTCAGTGTGTGATTTTTCTGGGTACTGCTAGGCAAATTTCTCAGTCTCCTGTTTTTTAGTATAATGGTAAGGATAATCTGAGGATAAAATGAGATCATTATGAAGCTTTGAATTCTTTGGAAGCAAGTCTGTTATATTTGTCTGTCACTTTTCCCTTTCCCGCGAACCCTGTTTTTTGTCTTAGAAAATGAAGAGTTGTGACGTCACTGTTTACAAATCCATGTTGAGCTGCTGCCGATAGTTTATATTTTTCTGATTTAAAAACTGTTTATTGTTTTACAGCCTAGAAGAACTGAGCTATCGCCCTTGATCTTGAGGCAGCATCAGTAACTAATGGGAACAGCTTTAGTGTTCTGAGATGAGTGACATCTCTGATCTCTCCATTAAGATTGAGTTAGATCCTGATCCTACTTATGCATAATGACTATACCAGACACCCCTGGGTATGCTTAATTCAGATCATCCTTAGTTATGATAATAGACAATTTGTATTTGATCAGACATAAGCTTGTCATTTCTAGTTAACTATTTACTTTTTAGTAAATTAGGTTTTAGTAAGCTTAACTATTATATATTTTTTGCTGTTTTTTAGAAGTTTTTATTGGAGTATAGTTGATTTACAGTGTTGTGTTTCTGTACAGCAAAGTGAATCAGTTATGCATATACATATATATATATACTCTTATTTTTAGATTCTCTTCTCATATAGGCTATTACAGAGCATATTGTATTATTTAAGAAATAAACTGATAGGTTTCGAGATTTAAGTGTATTCTTTTAAAAAATGCACTAAGCTTTTATAAAATCTGCTTGGCTACCAGTCAGTGACAATGATGAATTAATTATTTAAGTGCACTATTAGATCAGAGTGATAGCCTGCTTTCCTTTTCTGAGATGAAGTACAGTCATCCCTCAATATCTGCAAGACTCCCATGGACACAGAGCTGCAGATGTTCAAAGTCCCTCGTAAAATGACATCATGTGTTCATATAACGTATGCACATCCTCCCATAGACTTTTTTTTTTTTTACAAGTTGGAGAAGATGTTTTTACCATCGAAAATTTTGTAAAATATTCTTTACAAATACTGAACACTTACAAATTAATAAGATACTTAGGTTTAGTCACGAAGTTGTGCCCAACTGCTGTGACCCTGTGGACTATGGCCTGCAGGCTTCTCTACCCATGGGAGTCTCCAGGCAAGAATACTGCAGTGGGTTGTCATTTCCTTCTCCAGGGGATCTTCATGACCTGAAATCTAACCTGGTCTCCTGCATTCTAGGCAGATATTTTACCAGCTGAGCTACAAGGGAAGCCCTAAGACACTTATGTAGACGTAGAAAAAGAGAGATGGGCAGAGGCCATGAATATGTATGTTGCAGAAGAAATATACAGGTAGTTGGTATAAACAGTATATTACACTTGACTCACTAATAATTAAACATAGAGAAACTACAATAAAAGTGAAATATTTTTATCGTAAAGTTTAGGCAGTTATTTCTGAAAATTAGCATTTTTTTGGCAGTTACTTGTGATTGATATAAGTATCTGCCTACAAAAAGAAACCTGCAATCTTAAAAGAACACATTTTAAAAAATATGTACAGAAAAATAAAGCATTGGACGGCTTTGCTACTTCCCTGGCACACTGGACGTGGAAACATGAGATCTTTGCTTTTCCTGTCAGTGTTTCCTCCTTTTCCAGTTATTTTGAGAGACTTGTTCAATCAGTCTTATTGAACCACACATGACCAAAGCCCTTCAGGGGTTCTGGAAGGAAAATTCAGACTGGAGGTATTCAGGAGAGTCAAGAAGAAGCACATCTTTCTCTGAGTTCATCCCAAAGGAGATGAATACTCCCATATACTTTCAGTCAGGGGTCCCCAGCCTCTAGGATCTAATGCCTGATAATCTGACGTGGAGCTGATGTATTAATAATGGAAATAAAGTTCACAATAAATGTATTGTGCTTAAATAACCCCAAACCACCCCCAGCCCACCCCTGCCTTCCATGAAATTGGTCCCTGGTACCAAAGAGGTTGGGGACCACTGCTTTAAATCATCTCTAAATTATTTGTAATATCTAGTAAAATGTAAATACTATGTCAATAGTTGTAAATACAGTGTAAGTGCTATGTAATTAGTCACCCATGCACAGCCCATTCAAGTTTTGCTTTTTGGAACCGTTTGGAACTTTTTTTTTCCTGACAGTTTTGACCTGTGGATGCTGAATCTGCAGACTGTCAATGTTAGACTGGAGGATCTTGTTCGGGATGACTCACTCAGTCTTCTTGGGTGTCAGATGGTTTGGGGGTTTAATGGGGCAAGGTTCTGGGACTCCTCAGAGCAGTTCCCCTTGGATTTACTTTACATGTTGGGTTTCTTTTAAGATTAATTTTTCTTAGAAATGGTTGAATAATAAAGGATTTTACTAATCCTTGTCCATGTTTTCTGGAAAGTGTTAGTCACTCAGTCATGTCTGACTCTTTTGCAACCCCATGGGCTGTAGCCCGTCAGGCTCCTTTGTCCATGGGATTTCCCAGGCTAGAATACTGGAATGGGTTGCCTTTTTCCTTCTCCAAGGGATCTTCCCAAATCAGGGATCGAACCCAGGTCTCCTGCATTGCAGTCAAAGAATCTTTATGATCTGAGCCACCAGGGAAAAGTGAAAGTGAAAGTCGCTCAGTTGTGTCTGACTCTTTGCAACCCCACTGACTATACAGTCCATGGAATTCTCTAGGTCAGAATATTGGAGTGGGTAGCCTTACCCTTCTCCAGGGGATCTTCCCAACCCAGAGATTGAACCTAGATCACCCAGGGAAGGGAACCTTTAAATCCTTGGAATTTCCCAAGTGGTAGGAGCATCTTTCATATTTACGGTGGGTTCCTGGGACAATACTTTGGAGTATGCTAGTAAAATCACTCAGTATGGAGGCTGATCCCTCCAAAAAGACTAATCTTGTGATTAGATGGCTGGCACTTTGAGTCAGATGGGATCAACTGGAGCTCCACAAAGGAGGAGGAGGTTTGGAGATGCAGTTCCAGGAGGCAGCTCCTCATTCAGTCAATAATACCTTCTTGATGAAACCCCAGTAAAAACCATGGACACCCAGCCTCCACTGAGCTTCCTGGTTGGTGATCCACATGACGTGCCAGGAGGATGAGGAGTCCTGAGGGTGCAGAAACTTTGCCTTTGATATCCTCCCAGACCCAGCCCTGTGCATATCTCTTCTTTGGCTGGTTGACATTTGTATGTTTCATAATAAAACTGTAATTATAGGTGATTTTCTTCATTCTGTAAGTGGTTATAGTGAATCAGTGAACCCAAGGGGATAGTGGAAACCCCTGAATCTGTAGCCAGTTGGTCAGAATGCATGTGGCCGGGAAACCCAGAGCTTGCTTTTGAGTCTGAAGTGAGGGGAGACTTGAGTCCTGTACCTTCAACCTGTGAAGTGTGTGCTGACTCCAGGTAGCTAGCATTAGATTTAACTTGTAGAGGGTTTCTGCATTGAAAAGTAAAATTTGAAAAAAAAAACACTGAAATAGATGTTATTAAAGGTCTGTTTCTATGGCCCTTATGGATTCATATTCCAGTTGTATGATCAGGTTTAGCATTTATGAGCATTTAGACTGAAAACATGAATGTTCAAAGAATTACCCAAAGTAGAAATTGTTATTTTTAAGGGATTTACCGTTATGGAAGCTTGAACAGGTCAATTTGACTGTTACCATCTTGGCATTCCCGCCAGTGAGAACACATTAAACAGCATTTCAACATTTGCTTTCAAAGTAACTCATTTACTTTGTTTCCAGATTTATGTTAAGTTTCTCATTATAGTTTCTTCTTTTCCCTCTTCCAAACTATTTTTTACATGTTGACAGCAGATTCATTTTTTGCCCCCCAGAAGTCCAACTCTGATCAGATTGTTTCCTTGCTCAAAATTTTCTTAGCTCTCTGGTGTTTCTTGAATTAATACAGATCCCCTCATGGTTAAAGCTCATTTAAAATAATTTAGTGAGTCTAGAGATTCGGAGAAGGCAATGGCACCCCACTCCAGTACTCTTGCCTGGAAAATCCCATGGACGGAGGAGCCTGGTAGGCTGCAGTCCATGAGGTTGCAAGGAGTCGGACATGACTGAGCGACTTCACTTTCACTTTTCACTGTCATGCATTGGAGAAGGAAATGGCAACCCACTCCAGTGTTCTTGCCTGGAGAATCCCAGGGACGGGGGAGCCTGGTGGGCTCCCGTCTATGGGGTCACACAGAATCGGACACGACTGAAGTGACTTAGCAGCAGCAGCAGAGATTCTTTCACTTGTAGCGGCATCTTGCTTGCTTCATTTTCTTCCTGGTGGACTTTCTCAAGATTCCAATAAAGAGGCAAAAGAGAAAATACTCCAGACACAGATCTTTTCTACTGGTGCAGATGGTGACATGGTACATCAGTTGAGGTGTTTTGGACTTTCTTGGTATGTTGTTGTTACATAGTGACAGGAACTTGAGGTCTTGAAAGACTTCTGTAAGTCTGCAGTAACCTTGATTTAGGTATAGAATAAATGAACAAGGGACTTCTCTGGTGGCTCAGTGGTAAAGACCCCACTTGCCAATGCAGGAGACATGAGTTTGATCCCTGATCAGGAAGATCCCCTGGAGAAGGAAATGGGAACCCACTCCAGTATTCTTGCATGAGAAATCCCATGGATAGAGGAGCCTAGCAGGCTTAAAGTCCACAGGGGTCACAAGAGTTGGACATGACTTAGTGACTTAGTTTCTGTTTGGAGTTCACATGATTTTTTGTGTCAGTTATTTTGACACTCTTTAGTTAGGCACATGTATGTTAAGGATTGTTGTCTTCTCTGAGAATTGACCTCTTTACCAGTATGTAATGCCTCTGTCCATGATGATTTTCCTTGTTCCAAAGTTGGCTTCATCAGACATTAATATAACTAATCCCACTTCTTTGTGATTAGTGTCAGCATGCTGTGTCTTTCTCCATCCTTTTACTTTATATGTGTGTCTTTATATTTAAAGTGAGTTGCCTGTAGTTGACGTTTAATTGTATCTCATTTTTGATCACTCTGACAATCTCTGCCTATATTTAGACCATGAACATTTAAAGTGATTATTGATATTGTTGGATAAACATCTACCATATCTGTTATAATTTTCTAGTTGTAACCCTTGTTCTTTATTTCTGTTTCTGATACTCTTCGACCTGCCTTTGGAGTTTTAATCGAATATTTTATATGATTCCATTTTCTTTTTTTAGCATATTACTTATATATATTTTTTCTACTTTCTGTGACTGCCTAAGAGTTTACAATATATATATGCATTTAAAACTAGTCCAAGTTCACTTTCAAATAACATTGTACCACTTCAGTGATAGTACAGCTCACCTTCTAGTAACAAAATATTCGTGTTCCTAATTTCTCTCTCTTGTTCCTGGTGTCCTTGCTGTGTTTCATTTCATTTATGCATATGCCTGCACACACACACACATTCACGTATGCATGTCTTCTATATCCTCACCGAAGAACTTTTGAAACATTTCTTGCAAGGCCATTCTGGTGGCAACAGATACCCTTGATGTTTCTTTATTTGAGAAAGACTGTGTCTTTTCCTTATGGATAATTCCACAGGATATAATCCTTGACTGGTGCTTCTTTTCTCACAATACTGTTTCATTCCGTTCTCTCCTGGTTGGCATGGTTTCTGAGATGTCAGGTATAATCATTGTTTACTTCTGAATAGGTAAGATGTTTTCTTCTGGCTTCTTTTTTTTTTTTCTAATTAAAAAAACTTTGAATTGGAGAATAATTGCTTGACAATGCCGTCTTAGTTTCTGCCATACAGCAACATGCGGGTATTACCTAAAAGTATCCATGTATCCCCTCTCTCTTGAACCTCCTTCCACCTCGCACCCCCAGTCTCACCCCTCTAAATCATCACAGAGCACGTATCCATGTATCCCCTCCCTCTTGAACCTCCTTCCACCTCGCACCCCCAGTCTCACCCCTCTAAACCATCACAGAGCATGTATCCATGTATCCCCTCCCTCTTGAACCTCCTTCCACCTCGCACCCCCCGCCTCACCCCTCTAAACCATCACGGAGCCCCGGCGCTGAGCCCCCTGTTACTCAGCAGCTGCCCGCTAGCTGTCTTACAGATGGTCGTGTACATGCGGCAGTGCTACCCTCCCTCCCGATTTGTCCCGCCCTCTCCTTCCTCCACTGTATCCAATCCATTCTCTACATCTGTTGGCTTCTTTTTTCCCTTTATTTCTGATTTTCTGCTGTTTGAATATGATATGCCAAGGTGTAGGGGGTTTGTTTCTTTATTTGACATTTATTGTACTTGCTGTTCCTGGAGCTTCCTGGGTCTGTGGTTTGGTGTCTGACATTAATTTGGGGGAGATTCTGAGTCATATTTGGTTCAAATATTTCTTCTTTTTCTTTTCCTCTTCAGAGATTCTTGCTTCAGCTGTGTCCAGACTGATGATAAGCCCATCCAAGGATGTCCATTTATATTATATTATTGTTTGATCTCTAGTATTTCATTTTTAGAATTTCCATCTCTCTGCTTACATTGTCCATCTGTTCTTGCATATTACCTCCTTTTTCCATTTAAAGCTCTTTGCATATTATCATATTCTTTAAAAATTCTGGTCTGATAATTCCAACATCCTTCTCGTGTTGGAGTTTGGTTCTGATACTATTCTGATGCCCTTCCAGTTGTGGTCTTTGCCTCATAGTGCGGCTTGCCAGCAGCTGGATATGATGTACTAGACAAAGGGACACCCGCCTTTAGTGGTGTGATGGTCAGGTGCCGACTGTCCTGTGATTTGGGCTCCGTGAGCCTCGCTCCCCTGTGGTGTGAATTCTCACATGCCTCTCAGTGTCCATCCCCTGCTCATCCCATTGGTGGGATGGGATGACTCCAGTGGTCTGGAGTTGGATATTCCCCTCCTCCCACATGGAAGGCTGCAACAAGCTAGCTTTGGGGTCCCACAGTTGGGTTAATCTCTGGTAAAATACTAGTTGGTTGGGACTGATAAAATGATTTCTCTTGAGGGTAGGATTTTTTTGGAAGAGAATACTCTGGTGTATTTCAGAATGGTCAGTTTCTCTCCCCTTGCTGGAAAAATTTTCTGTGATGTTCACCTTGACAACCTGGAAGAACGGTGGAATTGAAACTCACAGAAGTATGGGAAGTGTTCTAAGCCGCCTCTTCTCTAGTGTTTTAACTCAGACTTGTGCACACTTCGCCTGCAGCAGTTTGATAGTTTCAGTGTAGATTCTCCTACCCTGGTACTGGTTCCTGGTGATGTTTGTGCTCATGAGCTTCTGCTCTATTAAGTTGTGGTTCTGTGTATCTGCCTATCTGTATGTCTAATTTGGGGGCATCAGTTTGCCTTGTGACCTTACTTCTGAGGGCTCTAAGAAGAGTTGTTGATTTTTCAGTTTGTTCGGTGTTTTACTTGTTAGGATGAAGTGAATACTTCCATGCTTACATGCTGGACTGGAAAACTGGAAAAAAAAATCCTTATTTTTGCTGCCTAAGTCTCAACTATACCTGGTGTCTCCCTGTCTAGAAAAAATTTGCTTTACCTACAGAGAGTAAGCCATCACTCATTTTCTCGGAATAGGGAAGTGATTGCTAGAGCCCTTGAGTGAGGAAATAGGGACTGCCTACATTTCAAACAGTATTAACCCATTTTGCTACCTCGGAAGTGCTCTTTTTCTTCATTCTCAATTGCAGTAGTTGAATTTCCTGAGGATTCAACAGACTAGTTCTTCAGCCTTTTTTCTTACTAACAATACATGGTTCACCTTTCTTGGGTCTTCTCAGTCGTTTGCCACAGATCAGTGTTCTGTAGCTTTTGAGATATTGTTGCTGTTATTGCTTCTCATGTTTTCCTTATCCTTGTGTGTTTTCATTAAAATTCCTTTATTGTAATGAAGAAAGGGGCCTAAATTAATGATTTGGTTTAATCTGCCGTACCTGTTTTTTTTTTTTTTTTTAACTTGTCAAGTTTAGATTTAAGGGAAGATTTTCAGTTAAACCTTGGTTTTCTTTTGTTCAGTGCCCCCTCCACTCTACTTCTCAGAATCCGAACTCAACAAATAGTTAATTTGATTCTCTGAAACATTTTGATAGAGACCTGTTCTTTGTCATGTTCCTTCCAGGGCAAGTAAATCTAAGAATTAACTATGTAAATAGTTAGTGAAGCTAACTATTAACTATTGATAATGAAAGAGTTCCTTATTTTGGTCTTTCTGTGTGCAGATAGGGATAGACCTGTGTGTATGTGCATTTTTATAACAAAAAAATCAGTGGCCCCTCCCTTTTTTTTTTAAATACCAAGTAACAAACAAATGAAGTAAAGTGGGCAAAATAATTGTGATAGGTAACAAAGGTGCCCCACCTCCTTTTAAAGACAGATTTAAATATTTCATTAACCAGATGTTGACAGCTATTGTGATTTGTTGGTACTTGGTTATACTGCAGTTTGGTAATTTGAATGTAGTCATTTACCTCTTAAAGTCTTTTTAGAAATAATGTTTCTGCAATTTCTTCTTGTAATATACAGAGAAAGCAACCAGTGAGATGAATACTGCTGAGGATTGGGGCCTCATTTTGGATATTTGTGATAAAGTCGGTCAGTCTCGCACTGGGTAAGTGTTGCAGGGTTTCAAAGGATTTTTTATTTTTTCATCCTGTTTATTAATGGGAATAAAACTGGAGTTAGAAGGTAAAGCTTATTACTAGAGTCACAATTTGGTTTGAAAAAAGAATGTTTTCACTAGCAAGATTTGAGGAATCATCCCATTTGGTTACTGCTTGTAACAGCAGGGGCAGCATGACCAGTAACAGTGTCAATATTTAATTATTCACCCTTGTTCATATTTGTCTCCTAAAATCTAGTTTTTCCCACTGTTTTTTAAAAGACATTTTATTGAAATATGGTTGATTTATATGTTGTGTTAATTTCTGCTATACAGCAAAGGGATTCGATTTTACCTATATGTATTTTTCATTCTTTTCCATTGTGGTTTGTCACAGGATATTGAATGTGTTTCCCTGTGCTACACAGTAGGACCTTGTTGTTTAGTCATCCTCTGTATAATAGTTTGCATCTGCTAATCCCAAACTTCACTCCGTCCCTCCCTCACATCCCCTCCACTCTGGCAACCACCAGTCTGTTCTCTCTGTCCCTGATTCTATTTCATATGTAGGTTCATTTGTTTTATATTTTAGATTCCACATGTAAGTGATATCATATGGCGTTTGTTTTTTTCCGGCTTACTTCCCTTAGTATGATTATCTCCAGGTCCATCCATGTTGCTGCAAGTGGCATTATTTTATTCTTTTTGGGGGCCAAGTAATATTCCGTTATATACACACCAGTCTTTATGCACTCATCTGTTGATGGATATTTAGGTTGTTTCTTTTCCCACTGATATTTAAAGTCATCACTGATTTCTCAGATACCAAGTTTTTTGGTTATTTCTGTGTTCTTTTCTTCTTTGTCACATCTGCACGTTCGACTCAGCTAATCATTGATACTGAAAGAGACAGTTTAGGGAAATAGAATTTTAAACTTTTTGGCCTACAGACTTTTTGGTAATACAGGGCTTTCTAAACAGTGCGGCAAGGGGATTAACTGAGTAGTGGTTTACAAGGCGTATACAGAGTAATGGTTTTCTCCATTCCTGGGCTAATAACGTCCAGTTATGAGTAGCCACATTTATCTCTTTGTGCCGCACAAGCACTGTCTTATTTACATACTTCCCTGTAAAATCATGCTGCTAAATGATACTGGATTCTCCTGGTTGTAGTATTAACCCTCTGATGGTGCCTTCTCAGGCTCTTCTTCGATCCCTTTTAAATAGACGTAGTTCCTTAAACTTTCTCTGACCCTTTTTTTTCCTACCCAGCACTTTTTCTTTCTTTTTTTCTCTCACAGCTTCCAAGTATCTTTATGTGACTTCTATATTTTTAGCTATGATTCTGTACTTAAGCACTACTCCCATGGATGCAGCATAATTTCAGAATATCACATGTTATAAGCCCCAATCTCACCACCTAGAACCCTGAACTCATGTCCCTTTTTGCTTTAGACTTAACATTCCCTCCTTTGTCCTCACCTCTGTTAATGACAAGGTTATTCTCATTTCTGCTTAAAACCTCAGGCTCACCCCTGCATTTAGTTTCTTAATGAATTCTGTCACTTTGATCCATGATCTCTCTCATGATGTTGATGTCATAGAGTCTCCTTAGTTAAGTCCTGAACTTGGTCAGATTAGGCAGGAAAGTTTGTCTTTAAGGCCTTTCTGCCCCTTCGCTTGAGATCTTTCTCGCCTATAATGTGCTCCTCCTGGCAGGCTCCCAAAGTTGTGGCCTCCAAGTGTGGCCTCATCCATCCTCTTTGTTGTCTTTGCATTTTAGTAACCTCAGTCTTGTTCTTTCCGGCCTGGTTGCTTCCTTAATTTAATTGAAGTTCGAGGAGCTGCTGCATGTTGCTTATCTATTCCTTTTTCTCTATTTCTGTTGACTGAACTTTACTTGAGCCATCCTTCACCATGCTTAGACTAGTGAATTAACCTTCTGTCATTTCCTTCTGTCTTTTTCTGTCCAGTTCTTATAACCAGTTGCCATGTGACAACTCTGACCATGTTACTCCCCTACCTTCCACTGAATTAAGCCTAGTAAACCTCCTTAGGCCTCTGAATCATTTATTTTTCATTTACTTCTTTTGTACTCACTCTTCTTTTCAACGGACTTCCCTGGTGGCTCAGTGGTAAAGAATCCGCCTGCCAGTGCAGGAGATGCACTTTTGATCCCTGGATGGGGAAGACCCCTGGGGGAGGCAATGGTAACCCTCTCCAGTATTCTTGTCTGGGAAATCCCGTGGATGGAGGAGCCTCGTGGGCTACAGTCCATGGGGTTGCAAAAGAGTTGGTCATGACTCAGTAACTAAACAGCAACAACACATTCTTTTCAACTCAAATATTTGAGTTGCCTGTGCTTTTCAGCCTTTTGTATTGCTTTTGGTCCCTCTGTTCCTCCAGTGGGGAATATTCTCATCTCCAGTCTCAGTGGTGTCTCATATCCTCCAGACGCACTGTGGATATTATTTCTTCCATAAAGCCTTTCCTCATCCCATTGACTGAAAATCTAAATCCTCAAAGCACTCTGTGAAAACCTTTCTTGTTTGAAATTTGTCCTGTGTAATAGTAATTTATATGTGTCCAGTAGATGTAGATTTGTAGCTTGTTATGCAGAGGAAAGCAAATAGCCTAGTGGTTGAGGGCATGGGCTCCGCGGCGAGATGCCTGGGCTGGGACGCTGCTCTGACTGCTTAGCTGTCACCGGTGGTCAGAGTAACTTTAGTTTGCTACTTGAAAATAAAACCAATATCTTTTTCATAGGGGTTTAATGGTGAGTGCGAGATTAGTTACTACACGCAAAGTGTTTATAATAGTATCTGGGGCGTGGATAAGTGGGTAAGCCTCTGCTCCTTTTTGATTAAAGTGATATTGTCTGACAGTTTGTTGAGGATGATGTATCCACCTAGCTCCATCCCTGTGTGTTTTGGAGATAAAGGGGTAAGCCTCTGCTCCTTTTTGATTAAAGTGATATTGTCTGACAGTTTGTTGAGGATGATGTATCCACCTAGCTCCATCCCTGTGTGTTTTGGAGATAAAGCTTTTATCTAGCATTGAAGTTGGAAAGTCCCCTCCTCTCTTCACCCCATCAGTTTTCATTTTATCTTTAGTTTGGTGTTCTTCATTTTGTAGATGTTTTTAATAATAATGTGGTTAGTGGCTTGAAATGAAAAGACAAACTCCCTTTCATGACTAGAAATGTTCCATATTTTTCTAGTTAAAAAATAAATCCCATATGATACGTTGTGAGGATTTAAAGAGATCAATTTGTTTTTCTGCAGCTAACATTATTATACTAGAAACTCTAATTTGTTAATTTTATTTCCTTTTTTTTTCTTGTGATGAGAACTGTGAAAAGATGTACTCTCTCAGCAACTTTCAAACATACAATCAAATATTGTAACTATACTCTCTGCACTCTTCATTACACCCTCATAACTTAGCTTATCTTGTAACTGAAAGTTTGTACCTTTTGGCCCACTTTACTCATTTTGCCCACCCCTTGCCCACCCCTCCACCCTTATGGCAACCACCACTCGGTTCTGTTTCTGTGAGTTTGATTTTATTAGATTTTGCATACCAGTGTTTGTCTTTCTCTGCCTTAATTCAGTTAGTGCAGTGCCCTCAAGGTTCCATCCATATTGTCCTCAGGTCAGGTTTATGTGGCCTAAGAACCTAGATATGTATTTAAACTGTACTAATTTGTTGCTTTAAACAGTTGTGTTTTATTTGTATTTTGTTGTTACCTAGTATCTGTAGGTTTAGATACATGCTCATTTTAAACTTTTTCATATTTACTTTAGAGGGCATTCTCTCAGTATTTTTCTTTAATATTTTGTTACCCTTCGGAGATTTTAATTGACATTGTGCCAAATCTGTAAATTTACCTGGGAAGTGTTCTCAGCTTTGCTAATTTAAATAGAGGGGTGGTTCTTTTTGTTTTTTTATTAAAGATTCTTTCCTTTCCTCTCTCTTCCTTTTCCCTTTTCACTTATTTTTTCTTCCTTAATAGTTCTTGCTCTCTGGTTCCTTTAAAGTCTCATTATGTTAATTTTCACGCAGTTATTTGTTTATGTAAACGTGATATCTCTTTCTAGCTCTTGTTAATAAAGAATTGTTTGAAAAGGACTATATAATAGTTGAGATACCATTGTAGTCTCACTAGGGTTCAAAAAATGCAGACCCACAAAGCTTGTTTATGTGTGTGATTTCTCTTTAAAAATGATGTTTTACATACATATCTGGTTGTATTTTCACCTTCTTGCTGTGCCTTGATGACTTCATAGTAGGGAATAAGCACATAGTAGGAAATAAGGCCACATTTTTATTTTCATGGGCCCTCAGCACTTTTGTCTTCCTAGGTCCCTTTCTCCATAAAAAGTAACAAAAATAAAAAATTTTATGGCTGCGTTATTATAAAGACAAATGTATTGTTATACATGAAAACATTTTCTTTGATCTAAGTTTGTGACATTCAGTACATTCACATTACTATGAGATCATCTCTGCTGTCCATCTCCAGAACTTTTCATCATCTCAGGTGAACTCTGCCTGTCAAACAACTTACCATTCCCCTCTTCTCTTGAACCTGGTAACCATTTACAGTTTTGTTTTAATTTTTTTTAATCATTTTATAATTACGTATATGGAAAACTCATGGAGATCTGGTTTGTGTTGTCTAGGAACCTAGATATGTTTAGTATGGATTGCTGATGGTAGCATACGAATATTGAGCATATGTATTGTAGATTGTTAGTGAAGTACTCTGGGTACCTGGTATGCTTTAGAAAAGGTTGAAGCATGTCACTGGTGTGAAAGGGAACGTGGGCATGAATTTTCCTGAGACTGGTGTAGATAGGGCAGGTTGAAGTATGCAGTTCATAAGCTTATTTGTGTACTAGGCAACAGTCTAGGTTTTTTTTTTAAAAAAGCATTGTCAAAAAAAATTGTTATTTGGAGTTAATCTGTAATTTTATGAAATGTACAGATCTATTTAAGAGGATGGATTTAGGGAAGGGGGAGGGAACTTTAAGAAAAGTGTTTCTGTTTTTGTAAGATTTGTTTATTTTAATCAAAATGATATGTTACCAGCAATATATTGTAGAATTATTTAGTATTTAAATAAAATAACTTATATTAAAGTCTTTATCCCCTAAGAAAATAATATTTTAAAATCCTTTGGCTCTTTTTAAAAGAAAAAAAATTCTTTCTTGTAAACTATTTTGGAATTGTGGTCATTTGGAAAATATTCTCAAGTTTTAAGGGGAAATGAAGAGCCAATTATTGTGAAATTTCATTTACTCAGAGAACTGTGACCCAGGAACATGGTTCCAGCAGTCTTTCAGAAAACCCTCCTTAATTCTTCCTCTTTGAACCACACATATGTTTGTATTTGTTTGTTGATTTATAGAAATATTTATGTTTATATGAAATATGTACTTTTTTGTTTCAAAAATACTCACATGGCTCAAACATTAAAATAACTTAAAAAGGTAAATATTGACAAAATAACTCCTGTCCCTATTTCTCTCCCCCATCCTCTGTAGGTAACCACTTCTGTTTCCTTTGTATCTTTCTATTGTTCCTTTATACAAATACAAAAATAATTTTCCCACATTGATAGACAATAAACATATTATATTCACTGTTCTACATTTGTGATTACTTAATTCCTTAACATATCCTGTCACCCTGAAGTGTTTGAATATGCTGGACTTAAAACTTAAAAAAAAATTATGAAATTTTTTTTTCTGACTTTGTATGATATTCACATGATGTTTAGTGTTCAGTTCCAGTGTCTGAGTAAGTCCTGAAAAATACTTAGCCAGTGAGGTCATATGATAGACTGAAAAGTCTCTGTTCAAAATCAAGAGAATTTTCAGAATAATAGTAGCAGTTTTCTTTAATGTGTCTTCACATAATAAATAGCTTTCGTCTGTTAGTTTTGATTGATTTGTTTATAACTTCATATATAAAGAAATAGATGTGAGAGTAAGTATTGATTATCCACAATAAAAAATTAATATTCTGTAATTGACATCCAGATTAATTTGTGCTATTTTATTTCTTAACTATCTTTGCTTCGACAAAAATACAGTTAACTGAGAGTGGAAAACATGATAAACTTTTCTCTGTACTTGGCTAAGGGATCTATTTAGATAGGAAGTCTTTTGATTTATTCACATAAAATTAGAAGAAGAAAATGATAAGTCGTTGACATTTTGTGAAAAATATGAATATAAGCCTTTGGGAAAGAGTTTGTTAAAAATATTTTTCATTGGCTTTATGTTGTCCTTTCCTGGACCTGGACTTTGACTATCTTTGGGCTTTAACTAGAGGTTGATAGCATATGTCTTGATTTTTTTTTTTTTTTAAGGGAAAAGTAATCTCTGACCTAGACGTCTTCAGATTAGAAGGGCAGCTTCAGGTCAAGAAACAGATCTCTTCCAGTGTTTGTTTTGTGACAGTCATACCCTCAGTTGACGGGCCTTAGGTCTTGAAGTCTTTCATTTATTGACTGTTTATTATCTGTGTTAGGGACTTTATACATACCTCATCTGTTATATGAATCATGTATATATTTTTTCCATTATTCATTTGACTTTTTTTTTCCCATTTAGAAGTTTTTGATTTTTATATAGCTGAATTTATCAGTTTTCTGGATTTTAGAATTTTGAGTTATAGACTTCCCTTCTTTAAGGTTTTAGTAGAACTATCTCATGTTTTCTTTATAGTTTCAGTTTTTGTTTTATGATTAATGTACTTTGTTTTTTAAAATAGAATTTTAGATTTACAAAATAATTGAGCCAATAGTACAAAGAATTCCATAACCCACCCCCCCCCCCATATATAGTTTCCTCTATTATTAACATCTTGCATTAGTGTGGTATATATTATAAGGAATGATTCAATGTGGTGGTGGTAGTGGTGGTGGTTTAGTCGCTAAGTCATGTCTGACTCTTTCGACCACATAGATGGTAGCCCTCCAGGCTCCTCTGTCCGTGGATTAACCAATGTCTGTAGTAAATATTAAGGCTTACTCTATACGGTACAGTTTTATGGATTTTGACAAGTCCATAATGACATACACCATTGTTACAGGATCACCACAGAGTAGCTTCACCAACCTTAAAATGTCCTGTGTTCCCCCTATTCATCCTTCCCCTTTCTCTCTCAACCTCTGGCAACCACCAATTTTTATTATTATTATTATTTTTTACTATTTCTGTAATTTCCCATTTTCCAAAATGTACAATTAGGAGCATATAATATGTATAGCCTTTTCAGACTGGCTTCTTTTACTTAGCAAAATGCATTTAAGCATCATCTATGTTTTTTCATGGCTTGCTGGCTCATTTCTCTTTATTTCTGAATAATGTTTCCTCACCTGAATGTATTATAGTTTGTTTGTACATTCACCTGTTGAAGGATATCTTGATTGCTTCCAGTTTTTGGTGATTGTGAATACAACTGCTGTGAAAGCATGGGCAGGTTTTTTGTTTGTTTGTATGAACATAGATTTTTAAAAACTGGGTAAATACCAAAGAGCATGCTTGCTGCACTGTATGATAGGACTGTACATAGCTTTTCTAGGAAACTGGCAAACTGTCTTCCAAAGTCTCTTGTAGTTGTGATTTCATTTTTTACATTTAAGTCTTTGATCTATTTGGAATTTATTATGTAGTTTGAGGTATGGCTCTAAATTTATTCTTTTCTGTTTGGCTACCTCAAAATTTCAGCACTATTTATTGGATGATCTTTGTCCTTTCTGATTTGAAATACTATTTTTATATATTACATTGCTTTATGTATTTGAATTTTTTTTTAATTCTCTTTTGTCTCATTGGCATGTATCTATTCATGTGCTGCTACCATGTGGTTTTAATTATTAAAACCTTATAATACATTTTAATACTTGTCAGGGCTGGTTTTCTTATTTTTTTTTTTTTTTTTTACAGTTTCTTAATATTCTTGTCCCTTTCTACTGTCCTTACATAAACTTTTGGATTGGCTTGGCTAGTTTATGAACAGAACTATTTTTTTTTAAATGGGCTTAGTTTTAAATGAATAGATTTTTGATATTAAAATTTTCCAGTCTGAGAATGTAGCATATCTTTCTGTTTCTATCTTTTAATAGTGTTTTAACGTTTTCCTGTTAACAAATCTCATTCATTTTTGGTGAAGTTTTTTAATAGGGTATTTTATCCTTTTGTTGTTGTTTAGTCACTAGGTTTAGTCTGACTCTTTTGCAACCCCATGGACTGTAGCCCACCAGACTTCTCTGTCCATGGGATTTCCCAGGCAAGAATACTGGAGTGGGTTGCCATGCTCCCCTTCAGAGGGTCCTCCTGACCCAGGGATTGAACCTGTGTTCCCTGCATTGGCAGGCAAATTCTTTACCACTGACCCACTAGAGAAGCTCATTTTGTCTTTTTTGCGGCTATTTAAGTGAAGCCTGTAACTGCTGGTTTGATGGGAAATTTCCTTTTTCAAAATAGACTGTATTATAACAATGGTGTACCCTGAAGAGGTACACCATTTGTAAGGGGAAAGTGATATGATGAGTCAGGAGAAATTGGCAACAGCTGTAGGTGCCAAGACCTTGACCAGGCAGTGGGACGTGGGTCTGATTAGATCTGATATTTCCATCTTTACTTGCCCCAGACAATGATTTTCCTTTTGTATTTTACATGATTTTTTAAACCACCGTGTATTCAGTAGAACAGGATCTACAGGGTCCTCATGACTCCCGAGATCATTTCACAGATGAGGAAACTAAAGCGCTGAGATTTTAATGTGACTTGTCTGAAAGTTGTAGAGGGAAATTGGAAGTCAGGTTTCTTTACTCAGGTTATTTTTACCAATTTTATGTTTCTTCTCACTTCTTTGTGCTGAGTCCTCAAATACCTATGGTGCATGGTTATTTAAAAGTCAAAATCATGAACTAAGTAAGACGTACCAGTTTTTTTTCAATTGGAGTTTAAAATTGCTCTGCAGTGTTGTGTACAGCGAAGTGAGTGAGGTATGTGTATATGTGCATCCCTTCCTCGGAGGCCTCCCTCCCCTGCTCATCCCACCCTCCAGGTCTTCATAGAGCACTGAGCTGAGCTCCTTGTGCTGTGAGCAGCTTCCCACTAGCTGTTTTACACATAGTAATGTATATAAAATGGGCTTCTTAGGTGGTTCAGATGCAAAAGAACCTGCCTGCCAGTGCAGGAAGCACAGGTTCGATCCCTGGGTCAGGATAATCCCCTGGAGAAGGAAGTGGCAACCCACTCCAGTATTCTTGCCTGGGAAATCCCATGGACAGAGGAGCCTGGAGGGCTGCAGTCCATGGGTTGCAAGAGTTGAATACCACCTAGCAATTGAAAAACAACAACAAATGTATATAAAGACATACTGATTTTATTAAGTTTTTAGTGATTCCTCTTTCTCCCATACATGATATAACCTTGTGTTTTTGTTTGACTGATATATACTTCTGTGTTAAATGATCTGGGAAACGCAAATATCATACTAAGTTTAAGAATTCAGTGAGTGTTGCCTGCATTTCCGTTAATCCTCATTGTTTCTGCTGAAGTCCTTCTGGAACATGAACTTGTTCTTTCACTAACCAAATAACGTTATTTGTATACTGTGTTCATCTTCCATTGGTCATCTCATAAGAAATACCTATTTAATAAGCTCAGAATCGAGAATTTGATTATTTCTGTTCAGTGTTTTGCACTTTTCCCCTTGTGCTGTGTAGACTGTGTTTTATGTAATGTATGTTACAAATCACATAAGCACTTTGAATATGACATTGAGTATACAGTTATTCATTTCAATTCAGATTTCTTTTGTATTTTATATTAAACTTTTATTGTTAATGTAATGCCTTTATGCTATTGAAAGTCATCCTCTAAATTAGATTCCCTTTAGTATTCCAAGCAGGTTTATCTTATCTGTTAATTAAGTTTTTTTTTCACTTTGATCAGTAAAGATTTGAGTTCTCATCTCTTTTAGTGTATGCCTGCTAGGTACTAAGACCTGTAAAAGTGTGCATACATATATTCACTCTCCACTCTACAATATCCTTGAATTATAGTTTGTGGTAAAGTACTTTTTATAGCATATAAAATGAAAATGTAAAGTTTAAATCACTCTAAAATAGCTTTGAAAGCCAAAGCTGTAGAAGTAAAACTCAGTAGAAGAGTAGGACACGTGTGTGCTTCCTAGAACTCACATCGAGTGTCTCTAAGTCCCTGGCACGATTCTGGGAGAAACGTAATAACATACTGAACAGGAAGTGTTGAAGTCCCCTTTTACAGATGAGGTCTGTCAGGCCTTGCATCTCTTTCTCCTGAATCACAGTGCCGCTTTGGTCTAGCAGTGGTTCTCAGCCCCGTGGTGTCGCTCTGTTAGGAATGGTTTTGGTTCTCACAGTGACAGGAGGTTACTACTGACATCGATTAGGCAGGGGCCAGAGATGTGATACACCAGATAGTCTTACATCACAAGAATTTTTCTGCCCCTATTTAGAAACACACAGCTAGTAGCTCTGTACCTTTTCAGTCCTGCCTCAAAGGTGATGAGAGGTTAACCATGCAAGCACATTTGTGAGTTGTACTATGGATTGTTATTACTGTTACTTTTTTTTTAAACTGTTTTTCTTTTATATTTACAATACTTTAAGGGAAATGCCCTATTGTTCTTCTGTCAGGCCCCATGAGGGGAATAATAAAGAGGTGGTATTCTCATTTTGAAAAGTTGATTGATCTGAAATCATTAGTTTAGTAATAGATGCAGTAATTAGAATTTAAATTCACTGCTCTTTGAATGGTAATAATTTACTCAAGCATATGAAATCTCATTACAGTTGAACCCGATATCTTTATGGTACAAAAGTACTTTTCATCTGAGATGTAGAGATGAGACATATTTGAAATAAGAGACTTTTAAAAAGTTGTACAAAGTGTAAGATCTCTTAAATCTTGACTTCTTTTTTCCAGCAATATCATTGAATATTTTTGTCTTTCTCCTTATATATTAATGGAAAGATCTTTTCAGGTAATCTCACTAATTGATAACCAGAGACAAATGTTGAGCTGTTTAACTGTCATAACTGTACAACAACCTACCTACAAGTAGAGAGATATTTATAAATAATGTGACAATTTTGGAAATGTACTCAGGGCTCTTCAAAGAGATTTGAAAGTTCATTTTTCTTTGAAAAGAGAATTGCAGGATTGCAAAATTAGTTTTAGTTTTCTTTGATCCTGTGAATTGCATTGTATGCATGTTTGGCTTCCCGAACAGCCCCCTCCATTTTATTTTCCCTGAAAACTTGGTCTGCTGTCCACTGAGTGAACTCTGTGTGCTGTCTCACAATTTCAGGTCCCGTTTCTCTTACAGAGTGTGACTGTCTCCCCACACTGAGTGTGATTGTCCAGAGTATCCATGTTTTAAACATGGCCCTACATATTCCAGCCGTCTTCTTCGCTTGGTGTGCAAGCAGTTTGGCTTCAGTGATTGAGAAGTTGCCCGCATGGCGCTTACTTGAGAGATGGCAGGGTATGTGCTCCAACAGGAACTCCCTAGCAAGGAAAGTTGACTAACCGCCATGTTTGTCTTATATCCTGACCTTGGAAACCCAGGGAACAATATGCTTCCTTTACATTTTACAGTGGTGTGATTACACTCTGGCCATTTATCACATCTAAGTTAAGAGCATTATTTGGGGCCTGAAAAGGTGAGGGAGAGTTCTTTCCTTGTTCTCATCTGTATCCTTGATCCCTCCTATCTTTTTGTTTTTTCCACTCCAGGGTAAGGAAAAGTGTGGATGAGTTTTACAGATTGCTTTCAAATACGAAAATGGGGTTTGAGGAAGGGTTTTGAGACATCAGGATTTAACTGATTGGTGGTGGAATCTGTTGGTAGTCCCCTCTAAAGGCACATGCAGATTTTTATCTTAGCAGGCATTTTTATAAAATACTTCATCTTGTATGTACCATCAGTCTCTTTCTTCACATCCTGTCCTTCACATCCTCGCCACACTTCTTATTGTGCATTTTTCCCTTACCATGCAAGTTTCAGAAATAAATTTTGTGAGAGCATGTACATTTTCCACACGGGAAGCAAACTCAGTGGAAGATGCAGAAGTTGGTAACAAATAGAGCTTTATAGTGAAGATTATTTAGTTATTCAAAATACTAATTATTGTACAACAGTGCAAAGTAGCGTTTGTTCCATTTGGCTCAGTGACTTTCTTGAGCATCGGCCGTGTTGAAGGCATAGCACCTAAATGATGAGAGTGGTGTGGGGCGAGAGGGTAGACAGGGACCCCCTCCTAAAGCTGTCTTTTCTCTGAAGCCTACAGTGCAGTGTGTTGAGGTGGATTGGAGTAATGTTGTGAATAAAGAAACGGACTTTGATGCTTTAGTTCATTAGAGCTGACACATGCCGAGGCAGCCGTGTCCATTTGTGAAAGGCCTGTTTTCTTATCTGGCCTAGGATTTAAGGGAAAGACGTTAGAAGCCACAACTTGATGCAAGTGCTGCCTTTTTTTCCTCACTCTCATATGAACTACATGTCCAAGATCTGTGCATAAAAAGATATGTTTGGATGAATATAATTTTGGCTGGGGTGGCCACACATCCAGTTTGCCTTGGGTAGTCTCACTGTGTTCATACATTATGCCTGGTTAGCACCGCCTTTCACTCTCAGAGGGGCACGCGTATAGGTGATAAATTGTACAGATGCTGTGTTTGTAGTCCACGTTCATTGATCATCGAGAGGATAATAACCGGAGGATGCCTTTGTGAATTAACTAAGTGAATTAACTAAGTGAATAAGTTAAATTCACTTATAACTCTTTCTTCTTTTCTTTTTTATGATTTTTCATAGGATGTTTTTTTTTTAATTGGAGGATAATTGCTTTACAATGTGTTTCTGCTGAGTTCAACAGTGTGAATCAGCTATAAGTATACATATAAAATCACTTATAACTCTTAAGCCTTTTTGAAAACTATTTCAGCCATAATTTTTTGTTGCATAGTAAGATTGAATAATGGTATGTGTATACATATTCTTCAGTTTCACTTCTGTATTTTACTTATAATCTTGTGGAAATACTGAAAAGATGAATTAAAAAAACACAGAACAGAATGAGGTAGTTAATACTAGTGTTTTGTGGGTTACTTCTGTTGTTTAATAGCACCAGTTTTATATACAACTCTGAATGGATTATTTTTTTAGCTTAATGTATCTAAAAAGATATTGCTTTGTTAGCATATATGAAGTGTTTATCAGGACTCAAGCACATTCTAGTTCACTTTCCTGTTTGGCATTATCCTTTTTATGGTTGCCGTAGCAAACTATACTTTGGTGTCAGATGTGTCTTTGCTTTGGTTTTTAAAATTGGCTGTGGTAAAATGTTTCAGCAGTATAGAAATGAGTGAAATAAAAAGTAAAAGATCCATTTCAAAGTGTCTTTCTCCATCCTCCTTTCCACAAGTCCCTGCAGTTTAGATTCTTTTTTTTTTTAATGTGATTTATGAACAATACATTTAAAACTTGGTGGTAAAGTAAGTATTGGGAATTATTTTCTAAAAAGTACTCATAGTGCTGAATCACCTTTGGATCATTATTTTTTAATGATTTCAGTTTTAGTATTCAGATAATCTTTTTTATAGTTGGCCTCTGTCATGCTTTGAAGTGATAATTTTGTGTTTGTCAACATGCTTTTCAAAAGTACAGAAATTAGCCTGCTAAAATCCTGATTTCTGTCCCCTCAACTCAGTGAGATCACTGCTGTCTTCCTGGGATCACCTTCTCTGCACTGAGATCCAGAAACTGCCTGCAGACAGAAAGCCTGTTCCAGTATCTGCAGTGCCCCTGTGTAGAAAACTGAAGCAAATGTTTGGTTTATCTATTTTCTATTCTTTCTTACAGATCAAGATTCCGTGCTACCTGTGGCCTAACGTCTCAAGTGTATTTTAAATATATTTTTCCAGTTTTCTGATTATTTACAACAGGAGTTCCACTTACTCTGTCATGACTAGTAGTAAAACTCTTGATCTGTCATTTTATTTTCAAAACCTTCCAACCAGAATTAGCCCCAAGTGCCTAGTCTATGATTGCTAAGTTGAAAAATTTGAAGGAACCTTTTAGTGTACAGTTTTTCAGTTGTGTCATTAATAAAAATTAAAATTCTCTACCAGGTTCTCCCATTTTGTATCACAACTTATTGCCTTTTATAGTTAAGGTGGGAGGGGGAAGTGAAATATACAACTAATTGTTACACTTTTCATTTTTTTAGACCTAAAGATTGTCTTCGGTCTATTATGAGGAGGGTAAACCATAAAGATCCTCATGTGGCTATGCAGGCTCTCACCGTGAGTGATTTTGTTTTAAGATCTACAGCAAAATTGTCTGCCAAAATCAAGCCCTTTTAACTTCCGATTTTATCCTTTTAGCTTCTAGGAGCATGTGTTTCAAACTGTGGCAAGATTTTTCACTTAGAAGTATGTTCGAGAGATTTTGCTAGTGAAGTAAGCAACGTATTAAACAAGGTAAAGAACATTATTTCCAGAAATGAATTAAGACTGTCTTCTTTCTTCATGCATTTTACGTGTATTTTATTGTTCAGTTCTTCACCTTTTTAAATCACAAAGGACTAGTCTGTGTTTTTTTGTTTTTGTTTTTTTAGCTCTTTCTAGGATATGTCTATCCCATGTATAAGTCCATGTTAGGTTTGCCGAGGAGACTACGTATTTATATAACTCGAAGAGTTGGTTTTGGTGAAGCCAAATTAGGATACATTTAACCTTTTTTCTTCATCATTCCTTTCTTCTGATGAAAAATATGTGCATTTTTCTGTCCGATTAAAAGGTACCAGTTTACTTTGGGCACAGAGATTATCTGCTTAACAAAATGTAAAGGATTCAAATCCAGCAGTTGAAGGAATTTTAAAAATTAATTACTAAATAATATGTAAGTTTTCCCAGTAAAAATTCATGCAGTCATAAAAATTCATGTAGTTATCTCTGGCCTTTCTTGGTGGTGGGTGGAGTAATTATTAAGAAAAATTATTTTTAATGTTAAAAGAGAAAATGCTTCATGGTTTTTTTTTTGAAAAATGAGCATTTCCAAATTTTAGTATGAAACAGTAAAGAAGTGAGATAATTTAAAATTCTGGACTTCTTTTAATACATTACGGTTATGTGATAATTTTCTCCTGTGCTACTTTATTCAGTTATTTAGTTATATTGTATTTAGTTTTCTTTTTTTTTTTTTTTTTACTAATTCTTTACTATTCTTTTGATGTCTTGAATGTCCATTCAAAATGTACAGCTATTTATGAAGAGATTCTAATATAATATTTTCTTTAATTGATGTGTACTCAGTACTTAGTAATATAAACAACTGCATTGAAAGGCAAGCAGTTGCATATAGGAGAAAGAACTTCACTTTATTTTACAGATATTTTGTAGTGAACTTAATGGTTTTATATTTAAGAGGGAGGTGCTGTTCTGAAGAAATTAAGTTTCTAGGAATATGGACAGTAGTGGGCCTCAGGCCAGGGCTCAGATTTAAGTAATTGGAGGAAAACACAGTCATGCATATTAAAAATCAGGAATTAGGAATAAAAGAACTGTACTATTTATTCTCTTTTCCAACTTATTTTTTTATTGGTCTGAAAAAAAGAAAATAGATTTTCCTGTCTTCCTCATATGCAGTAAAATATGAGTTAGTAAAAGACCCTGAAATACTCTTAGTTGTAAAATACTCTGAAAAGTCCTATCGTTCTGACCTCCAAAATAAGTAACTCTATATCTAATGTTTTGGTTTGATGTGACATATGTGATGGTATCATCTATTTTTTCCCATAATATGAAAATAAAACTGGCTTATTTCTAGTAACCATCTGTGTTTTCTTATGTGTCACCTATAGCTAGGGATAATTTATGATTTAAAAAGAGATCTGAATTACTGTATTAAATCATTAAACAGAAAGTGCTTTTTTGTTAAATTTTTTTCTCTATTTTTCAGGGTCATCCTAAAGTGTGTGAAAAATTGAAGGCTCTTATGGTTGAATGGACAGATGAATTCAAGAATGATCCACAGCTTAGTCTAATATCAGCAATGATTAAGAATCTGAAGGAACAGGGTGTTACGTTTCCAGCTATTGGCTCTCAGGTATTTTATAGACATTTGTGTGTGCTACATTTGTTTCTAAAGTTAACCGTGTTTATTTGAGGTTTTCTTTTTTTCTTCCAAACCCAGGTAGTTGTTTATACTCCAGAGGAATTTTATTAATAATTATAATCTTGCATATAAAGGTGCCAAAAAGAATATATAGTGGGTTGCTAATGTTTTCCAACTTCCATTTCCCCACTGTTTCTTCTTTTTAAATGAATTAACTGTTTTGTTATTTAAGATTTTTTTAAAATATAATTTTAATGATACAGAGCAAATTGCTTTGTTAGTTAGTATTGACATTCTTGTTAAATGTTCTTCATGCTGTAATTTTATCTACAAAGAATGACAGCTCTAAAATAATGTTTCCTTAAAATTTAAGGATGTGTTTAGAGGTTATTTGGACTATGAAATTTATGAACACCTGTATTAAAATGGGAGGGAGATATAAAGGGATCATTAGGAGGAGAAACACAAACATCTTTCCCGTTAATAAGAACTGACCAGCACAGAAGTCTTCTTTCTTCTTCCTAATAAATATGATTGACTGAAAAGCTTAATTTGCCTTAAAAAAATTATTTATGTAATGGGCTCAATCTCTAACTTATGTCATATAGGAAAAAAAAAATGAAAGGGGATGTTTTTATTCTTTTTCTTTTGTGGGTAACCATTATTTAGGATGCCCACTTGACGAAGCAGGCTTAAAATGTCTGGTAACTTACTGTATTGTCTTGCCCCACTATACCGCTTGGGCTGAAATGTAATGAGTGGTGTGAAAACACGATTGGGAAATGCTTAGTTGTGAAGGGCTTGCATTCAGGGTTTTGGCCGTTTCAAGGGAATTATGAAGTGATTCATCTAGACTTTCTTCTTAAGGCATTTCTGATTTATAAAAGTACTCTTGAGATGTGAAGATCCAGAAATATGTTTTGGAAATGAAAGAAGAAAAGAATATTTTTCTTCTTACTTGAAAAAAAATTTAGCTTATGACTAATTTTACAGTGATAAATTATGTCTTGAGAAGTAGTCATTCATAATTGATAGCTCGTTTTTACTACTCTTAGTATAGTTTCTAAATCTCTGTAGTTAAGGAATAATTTTATGCAGAATATTCCAAGACACGGTATAATAACATGACAGCAGAAGCAGCGTTTAATCACCAAAGGCGGTACTCACTGTGGAGAAGGAAGAGTGTAGCTACTTAGTGGGGTGTCAGTTTGTGTGCCCTGAGCCTGTTCTAGAGCGAGGTGCTCACGGTGCGGTTCGTGGGCCGGCAGTAGTCACCATCACCCGGGAGCTTGTTAGAACTGTCATCTCAGTCGTGTGGAACACACCATGCAGTGGGTTCATTAGCTCCATTTTAACTAGATCCCCGATGACTGTGTGCCCACTGGAGTCTGAGCAGCACTGCTCTTAAGGACAGCTTTCGGTGCCAGTGAAAACTGCACTCCTGTAAGAGAAGGAAGAAGAGTTAGTGATCGGATGGACCCATAGCTTTGCTGGGTTAACTTCAAGTCTCAGGTAGTTGTGGGAGCCACTCTAGTGATCTCTGATCTAATCCCCTCATTTTACAGATGAGGGTACTGAACCCCAGAATGGTTAAGTGACTTGCCCAGGGCCACAGCTAGTGGTTGACAGAGCTGGAACAGGCCTTCCAACTCTCAGTCCAGTGTTCTTTCCACTACACGATCCTGCCTTCCGTTTGCTATTGAGGTTAGTAGATATGTGTCTGTCCGGACTAGGATTTGAAGGACAAGAAGTGGAGTGAACACTGGGAAGACTGCTTACGTACTGATGGGTGTAGACATGGGATTCCTGTCTTGTTCAGAAGATTCAAGATGTAGATTAGCAGTAGGAAAGTGACTTTTCTTTTTTTCATGTAGATGTTATAAAGTATGTGAAAGCTCATTCTGTTACAGGTGCTGTGTTTCACCCACAGGAAATGAGTAAAATGCATATAAACTATGATGAGGTAGAATGGTGTTTTCTATTGTTCTTTTAAATAGTAGTTTCTGAAGAGCTTGTTTGTTATTGAAAATCCTGTTTGTAAAGAGCTCCTTGTTTAATTAAAAAAAAAAATATGTCATCTGGAATCAACTGCAGAAGTCTCTACCAGTTTTACAGCCACTTAGTTGCTTATGCTTACTATATTTTAGTCAGACTAGATATTTGTTAGCATATTTAACAAAAACCTCTGGAAACATGAGGATATTTTTTTTTAAGTATGTTATTTCATCCAGGTACAGAAGAAAATAATGTAAAAATATTAAGAAAAGTCAGTCTGAGTCACCTGACTCTTGCTGCTTTGGTTCTCTCATAGCACTAACTTTTGACCTCGAGGGAGAAGTGATGCTGGCCCTGCTACTGCGTTTGACTGGTTAATAAGACAAGTAGCGTTGCTATACTTGGAACCTGATGATAGAAAGGAACTTTGAAAAGAGAGCAGTTCAGGAATGTAGAGCTTAATATAGCTCAGTTCTGCATTTCCTTCTTGACCAGTAGAGATCCCTTCACAGACCACAAAAGATCTATATGTCTATTTTGTGAAATTCACTAAATTGTGGGGGGGAAAAGTATATATAATGAAAAAGATTATCTCTGATGAAGCATACCTTCAGTGTTAAGAGGTGTGTGATAATTAAAACATTTTTATCCAGGGAAGGTTGCAACTAGAGGTGGGTCAGATTGGAAATACTTAATGTTCTATTCAGTGAGTCCAAAAGCTCTTTTCTTATCAGCTTTTCTAAAAATAAATGCCTCGTGCATTTGTTTGACATTATAAAATATATTAAGTGAAGGCTGTATTTGCTATAATGTTGAATATTTTGCCTTTCATTTAGTCAACAATCACGGCTTACAATATTTAGGGCTGTATACCCTCAAGGAGTCTCCATGGTAGCTTAGTTGGTGGAAGGATCTGCTTACAATGCAGGAGACCCAGGTTTGATATTTGGGTGGAGAAGATCCCCGGAGAAGGAAACGGCAAGCCACTCCAGTATTCTTGCCTGGAAAATCCAATGGACAGGGGAGCCTGGTGGGCTACAATTCATGGGGTCACAAAGAGTTGGACACGACTTGGCGACTAACCTGCCACAACAACCCACAAGGAACGCACATCCTGGTTACGGGGATAGACATGTAAGCAGCCTCATTCTGTAGAGGAGGAACTTGAGACACAAGGAGGCTTATGGGCTCCAGGTTCATGCATTAGAATGTGGTACATCTGGGACGTACACCACATTGGCTTGACTCCACAGCCTGCCTTCTTAACTGCCCATGTCATAGGACCTTGTTGAAAATCAGAGGAATACAGAGAAGGGAATGCTTACTTAGAGGGTTTAGGAATGTTTCACTGAGAAAGTGATATTTTAGCTGTTCCCTGACTTGTGGGTTGAAACTTAGTAGGAAAAAATGTGGATGTAGTAAAAGGAGCTAGAGGGGAAGACGTTATGAGTAGAAGCAAGTGTGTGTCACAGGCGTCAAAAGTGTGTGTGCATGCGTGTGTGTGTGTGTGTGTGTGTGTGCCTGCGCATGCTAGCAGTTCTGGTAAATGATAGAATGGTTGAAGAACGAGACTGGAGTCTAACTCTCCTTGATGGTCACACAAAAAGTAAGCAGTCATTAAGGCTTTGGAAGCTTTGTACTTCTATAAGCATGAATCAGTGTGTGTGTTTGTTTATTTGTCCTCTACTTTATTTACAAAATAGTTTAAGATGAACAATAATATACTGTCAACATTGACTACTAGTATTTCAGTTTAGAAAATAGTATAATCTTATGAGCATTTATGTTATTATATAGAAACCTGGATTCCTGACTTCTGAGCTGGAAGGAAACAACAAAATACAACTCTTGTCTAGATGTTTTAAAAACTACTTATTTTTAAAGTAGTCATCTCCTTTCCCCTCGCACCCTGTTTTCTGGTTGTAAAATTTTCCAGAAATGTTGAGATCTCATCTAACCTCTGTTTGCTGGTTTGCATACTGTCTGCCTCTAGTGTCACCTTTTCACTCACACCTGGCAAAGTGTGGTTGCTCTGTCATCCCTAAGAAATGAACGCTCAGTCTGTTTTCTGCAGTCCTGCCTCAGCTCTGTCTTCTGTCAAAGTGGAGACTTCTTCCCCTTGGATTTCTTTCATATTCAGAAGTCTGGTGGATTGATTCAAGGAGGGATCTTGTGAGTTCTTAGATTAATTGGAGTAGGAAAATTTGAGAACAGCTTTCAGATATCACTTCTTTTTTCTGTTTTAGGCTGCAGAGCAAGCGAAAGCAAGCCCAGCTCTGGTAGCCAAGGATCCTGGTACTGCGGCTAACAAAAAAGAAGAGGAAGATTTAGCAAAAGGTACATTTTTTAAGTCCCTGACCCTGGGAAGATGATAGGTCTCTTCCTTGATATTTTTGCCCCCTGAGATGTTTAAAAATAAAGGAAATAGGAGTTCATAGCCAAAGCTGAAATCTGCTTTGTTCTCCTCTGTTCCTCTCTTCAGTATCACGTCTTTCCTCTCCTCTTCCAAGGCAGCTACTGTCGTGTATGTCTGTTCAGTCTTTTTTCTGTAATATTTTTACTATATTATCTGTGTATCCATAAATTATACCAAATACTTTTTTGTTTCCAGCAAATTCTTTTTTCATTAGTACTGTACTCTAGGTACCATCTGCAACTTGTTTTTTTCATGTGATGTTTGAGATCTGTTCGTACTGAGGTATTTATGTCATTCATTTGTTTTAACGGCTGTATAATATTCCAGTATTAGCACCTACTTTAGGTTCTAATAAACACCTGGTATAGCCTATCTTCCTTCCTACTGATGGACATCTGGATTTTCTGATTTCTTTTACTATAACACATATGCAGCATTGAGTATCCTTTTTCATGTTCTTCAGTGTGTGTGTGTGCGCGTGTGAAAGATCGTTTTGTGGTATGGTTGGCTTATGGGGTGGGTACATCTTCAACTTTGCTAAGTAGTTGTGGTCCTTTCCCATCCACAGTGTATGAAAGCTCTTATTATCCACTTATTATTTCTAGTCTCACGATGACATTTGGTGTTGTCAGAGTAATTTCTGTGTATCTGATGGGTTTGAAATGATACCTAATTATTTTAATTTTTATTTTCTTGATTACTAGTGAGGTTCAGTCCTTTTTTGTATGTTTATTAACTGTTTTGATTGTCTCTTTTTCTATGTTTTTTTCCTAGTAGTGCTGTATACAAAGTTTTTATTTTGGATATCAGCATTTGCCTGTTATATCTATTGTAGATGTTTACTTTTGGGTTTTGGCTTATAGTTTAACTTTGATAATGGCATGTTGTATTAAACAAGTTTTAAATTTTGATGTATTCAAAATTTTTGCTTTTCTTTTACAATTTTTTTTTTTTATGTCTTAAGATATTTCCCTCTCTCCCAGAATCCTGATTTCCTATTTTTTCTTACGTTGATTTTTAAGTTTTATTTTCTCATCTGACCTTTTATTCATTTGGAACAGAGGTGGCAGGGAAGAAGGGGTTATGTGTTGAATTGAAAGTGGCATAGTCAATTTATGAAGATTATATTACAAAGCCTGAGTGACGTGGTGATGGCCTGCACTGGGGAGGAGATAGAGCAGACACATTTAAGATTTATTTGGGGTGTTAGTTCGGTGATACTTTACTGCATTTGTTTCCAAATTCCAGTTCTTAGACTGCTTACCTGAGAATGGCCTTTGGAACAGTAAAACACAGGCTCTCAAATGCTATCTTTGAGACTTCTGTTTAATGAGCCCCCAGTGAAGGACTCTGGCTTGGGACTTTTGACTTCCAAAGTGATTTTGATTATTATTTGGTAAACTTAAGCTATAGAAATACAATGAGAAGATGAAAGAAAATATAAAATATCTGTAGTTAAATTAAAAAAAACAGATTTGAGTTTATAACACTTTATTACCAAGAATATTTTAAATTGTACCTGTTCAGTAAAAAAGGCTATCATGCTCTTCAGTTGTTTCATTAGCTTATTTCTTTTTTAAACTTTTAGGTGTGAACGAATGAATACAATTGATGTCATTATTTTTGTTCACTATTATTATATCAGGATATGTTCTAGCTTCCCACTACATTATTGAAAGAAGAATACTTTTTACCCTCAGTTATCTTTTTTGTACTTCTTAGGATTGTTGGGTGTATTAACGTTTTGGGTCTTTTTTTTAAAACCCATTATTTTCCAGCCATTGAGTTATCCTTGAAGGAACAAAGGCAGCAGTCAACCACCCTTTCCACTTTGTATCCAAGCACATCCAACCTCTTAACTAACCATCAACATGAAGGCCGGAAAGTTCGTGCTATATACGACTTTGAAGCTGCTGAAGATAATGAACTGACTTTTAAAGCTGGAGAGATTATTACAGTTCTTGATGACAGGTGATGGTTACTGTTATGTTGAATATTCACTTGAAGATACATGATACATTCTGTGTTTCATTTATTCCTGCTGACTGCCTTATCAAACATAATAAGATCAAATATTGACTCAGGTATTTTCTCTGTAGGATAGTTGGTTGCCTTGCTTGTGTCATACTGTCTGGATTTGTGTTTTATGGTTTAATTTTTTTCTCATCAATCGCTTAAATGCTTTTTATTTGTTTTGGAGGCCTAGTTTACTCTGTTCATTTTTGGTTCTATCTAATACTATACACTGTTAAATTAGTAAAAAAGTTAAGATTTTAGAAAATACAGTAAATATATATGCATTTATGGAGTTTATAAGAATAATATAATATATTGAATTAATTTATATCATCAGAGAGATGATACAGTGCATCTCTGTTTTTACTACAGTTTTATGTTTACTTGAAAATAACTACTGGTGATTGTTATTCATAATGAAGTGCTAAAATTTATTGCAAGTGGTTTTTGAAGATCAGTTCAAATAGATCTAAGATTATTCCTGTAGTATCACACTTGCATACTAACATGTTTTCTTGAGTGAAAGAAAGTGAAGTAGTTTGCGCTGGTTATTTGGAAGTTGCATGAAACCTTGATCATTCATTCATTCAAAAAATATTTCTTGAGTGCTGGCTAGCTTTCCTTATCATAGGCCCTGGGGATCCAGTGGTGAGCATGGGGATGCACTGGGGATTGTGTTCCTTGTGAATGTTTTGTGCTCATAGGGATGTTAGTATCATGTGTGTTCTCTTATGGGTGGACAATATGGTAATATGTGCTGCAAAGAACACTGATTTAGAAATGGAGGTCTGGATTCAGAGTCTACCATCTATCTTGTTACAGAAGATTCTTAGGCTGGAGCTTATGAACCACCTGAAGTTGACAGTTTTTTTAAAAAATGTTTATTTTTTATTTGTGGCTGTCCTGGGTCTTCATTGCTGCGCATGGGCTTTCTCTAGTTGCAACGAGCAGGGTCAGGCTACTGTAGTTGCGGTGGGTGGGCTTTTCATTGTGGTGGCTTTTCTTGTGGAGCGTGGGCTCTAGAGCTCGGGCTTCAGTAGTGCAGCTTGTGGACTTAGTTGCCCTGGACCAGGGATTGAAACCATGTCCCCTGCATTGGCAGGCAGATTCTTAACCACTGGGCCACCAGAGAAGTCCTGAAGTTGACAGTGAAGTCTGGGGATCTGTCTTTTGCAGGAGAGAGAGTTCAGAGCCTTATATTAGATCCTCAGAGCATTTACCAGCTTTCCAAAATATGAAAAAGAACTGTGTTTAGAATCTCATGTCTTCTCTGAGACCTCATCTTGTGTTTGTAATAATGCTACATCCATTTCCTCCTTCGGTGGATTCTTGTGGGCTTCACATCTGGTAAAGATATAAGTTAAACACCATAAAAGGTAAAGATAAATAAAAATAAGAATTCTCTGTTATAGTAAAGCTTTCCTTTTTTTGTTCCTCTTAGTGACCCCAACTGGTGGAAAGGGGAAACCCATCAAGGCATGGGGCTCTTCCCCTCGAATTTTGTGACTGCAGATCTCACTGTTGAGCCTGAAATGAGTAAGTATTTTCTGGTCTGTTACTGGACAGTAATCCTTAATTTTCTAAAATTCAGCTTTCTGGAGCAAGAATTCTCAAATGTTGGAGCCTCCAAGGTGTTTATTAAAAATGCAGTTCTCCTATCAGTTTATCAGGCTGTAGACTTTTATTTAGGAAAAGAAAAAGTGTGTTTGTGTACTTATATGTCATTGCAGAAGTGCAGATTAAGAAGTGTTGTAGAATTTAATCTTGTGTTGTTGGTATCATCAGTTGACAGTAGTGTGACAAATGCGGTATAACCTTCTGGAGATTTCTTTGGGTTCTAAGGTTAGCTCATTCCCCAGCCTCAAACTTGAAAGCAGTGACCTCTAAGCAACTTAATGGCTTTCCTACACTTAATGTCAGATATTCAGAAGCAGTCATACCTAACCATGTCAGTACTTTCTGATTTCCAAAGCTTTGCTGACAAGGAGAAACTAAAAAGTGGGCCAAGGAGGAAAAGTGGTATTACGGGCAGGCATAATCATTGCAGGAAATGTCAACTGCCAGTAGCCTATTGAAATGTTGGTAGGTGGGTCACTTTATATCCATAAAATACTGTGATGAATCTTCCTGATGATAAGTTGGAATCATCAGGAGTAAGTCATATTCTTCCTCTGTTTAAGGAAACAGAAATATGTTCTCATCTAGAAAGGTTTCTATTAGTGACTGAAATGTTTTGAGTTTTAAGGGATTTTTGTATGTTAGTTATCTTGGCAAAATGTCTCAGCTCAGCTTGTCTTTCTGTAATGCCAGATAGAAGAGATCAAAGAGAGTTATAAGTCACCATTTGCTTTGGTCTTTTTCAGTTTACGAGAATTTTAAGAAAAGATCTTTGTCTTAGTTGTTTTATTTCCAGCAGTACTTGGTACTGAGTCTTATCCAGAATACAGACTGTATAAATGTTTATACAATAAATGATATATAAGTGTCTATGTATTAGTAAAGATACACTTTTCTTTGAAAATACAGAAATGCTTCTCTTTCAAGAGAAGGCTTTAATAGCATACATCACAGATCCTGGATAAAACAGTGCCGTCTCCTAGTTATTGTCAGGATGTCTTATATCACTTTAATACAGACAGATTCAGATACCCGTTCCTTTATGAAGTTCTTTTTTTATTAAACTGAAGAACAAGTTGTAGAACCTAGTTTAAATGGCAGTGCATAATGTGACCATTTTTTAACCTCACCTGATGATGGTGAACTTTTCTGTATTTTGCTGTGAGGTTTTTTTGTTTGTTTTTCTTTTTATCTGTGATTTTGTTTTGTTTTTGTTTGTTTATGTTGAGTTAGTTGTTGGATAGAATTGTCTTGAATGTCCATTCCAGATGAGATCCAATATGTCATGTGGATAAAGATACCTTCTTCCTTGTCACATACCAAAGTAGCCTTAAAGTGAATTTTCTAGCTATTTTCATGTGTTTCACTCTGGACCACCTAAAAGAGAGCATCAGAATTTATGTAATGGAGTTATAGTTCTCAAGTTTGAAAAAGGAGTGTTAGCAAGATCCTTGTAGATCAATGTGAGGAAATAGAGGTCCACTTCACTTAATGTATCATTAGAAATGCCTGAGTTACTTAGCTTGTTTACATTTTGGAGAGGCAGTAAGATTTTGTGAAAGGACTTTATCATATATGTGTATATGTGTGTGTGTGTGTGATATTTATACACATGTGACACATAGTACACAAACATAATGCACGCATACAAAGTAACAGTATTAGCCCCTAAGAGAAAAAACACTGTAGACTTGTGCACGGTCAGTTGTTAGGATGGGAAGTCTGCCTTGCAGGGCTGTCCCAGCTTTCTATGTGTCTATAGTTCAGGATATAAAAAGCAGAAATATCTATAGCAGGTGGCTCTTTTTCTCCCATGGGAAAGTGAAATAAGCTGAAATTTCTTGTGTATGTAGACTTTTTCTTTATTGTGACTTCTGTGGGGTGAATATATTCCTTGTATTGGAGATTAAACTATTTTCCATTATATTCTGTAACATAGAATATATAAGTGATATGACTTATTGTTCTCAGCATAAAGTCACAGGCTGGATTCCAGTAGTGTGGGCTAGTGCAGCTAGAATGATGGGCATTCAGGTCCAGGCCTTGCCATTGATTTGCTTTTAATCTTTCTAAGCCACCGTTCACCTCATTCACAGGATGGGTATATCTTAGAGGATTGTATTGGAGACTCATTGGGGGAAATGCAATATTCCATTAAGCACATTTAGTGGTTTAATAAATATTATTTTCCTTCCTTAATTCTGCCCCTTTCCACTTCCCCTCTTTCCACCTTGAGTCTTAATTTTTATGAATCCTGCTTGGCTGCATTGACTTGTTGTTATTTAGATGCTGAGTCTTGTCTGACTCTTTGCATCTCCATGGACTGTAGCCTGCCAGGCTCCTTTGTCCATGGGATTTTTCAGGCAAGAATACTGGGGTGGGTCGCCATTTTCTTCTCCAGGGAATCTTCCCAACCCAGGGATCAAACCTGTGTCTCCTGCATTGGCAGGTGGACTCTTTACCACTGAGCCACCGGGGAAGGCAACTATATTGATACATGGATAAAAAGATCCAAAAACAAAGTTCATTTCTTTAAGGCTGTATGTGCCTCTCAGTATTACTTTGGAGAAAGTCAGTTGCTGTGGAAATCATAACCTTATACTTGCTAGTTAGTGATATATTGAATACTTTTTAATTATTGCTTTGTTGAGCAAGAGAAATATGTACTTCTAGTTTGCAGATTCCCTTAGTAACCGCCCTTTCATTGCAAAGAATAATGTAACTAAAAAATACAGAGTGATTTAGTGGAAAAACTCAGATCCCTGCCAAGGCCAGTTGTAAAGTTCTCCACTGGCCTAAATGTCATTCCCTTAGTTTAAAAAAAAAGTCTGAGGGGCATGCAGGAAATATACAGCTCACTTCCCAAATTCATTATATTGAAAGAGTATGGCCTGTGGAAAAGCAGAGATTTTTCTTTGAAAGAACTGGTAATTTGAAAAGAGGATTAATTTTAAATAGCAGAGTTCATTTATACCATTGTAAAACTGCTTTTCATTCAGCAGTTTATTGAACTCTCATTTGTAATAGGTGATTAATCTTTGTTCCAGAAATATAGCTCTTATTTTTAGTGAAGTATCTGTTATGGAAAACATAAAATCTTTAGAAGAGAAAATTAAGAAGTCTTTACACAGTTTCATAATGTATTGTTCTGTCATTATTGCCTTAATCCGCTAGCAGTGTATCCCTTAAATTGAGTCTGTCAGATTGAAGAGAATATAGCACACACCTAGATTCTTTCCTGGAACTTAAAATGCTTTAAGATAAAATTGTAAATTTATGATATGGAAAAGATAATTGTTACATGTTTTTCAGTTAAAACGGAGAAGAAGACGGTACAATTTAGTGATGAAGTTCAGGTAGAAACGATAGAACCAGAACCAGAACCAGCCTACATTGATGAGGTAAGTGACTTTCTGCCCGAGAGCACCTTATTTGATATGGAAGTTGAAATGGTTTTCTTCTCTTCTCTAAAAAATTCAGTCCTTGATTAATGCAGTATTTTGTTATAAAAATTCAAATAATACAGACCAAGCCAAGATTCTCCTGGAAATTTCCTCTCTAGTCCTCTTCTTACCATGTCAGTAGGTATAGCTGTCCTTTCTTATTTTAACTTCTAGCTTAACCTTCCATAGTATGGGTTTATCATGAGTTCATTCTATTGTTGGACAGTTAGATTGTTTTCAGTTCTCTGTGGGGTTTGTTTTTTTTTTTTTTTTCTGTTACAAACACTATTGTAATGAGACTTTTTGGATAAATTCAAAAGAATGTGTGACTTTTATTTTTATTATTTGTTTACTTTACTTTTTACTTTTTGGCTGCACTGCACAGCATGTGAGACCTTAGTTTGCCAGCCAGGGATCGAATCCAAGCCCCCTGCATTGGAAATGCGGAGTCCTAAGCACTGGACTGCTAGCGATGTCCTTGACTTTTATTTTTAAATCTCAGTAGTTAATTTTTTGGCAGTTATATCCTTTGTAACATTTTAAACTAATGATGAAAAATGAGAATTCCTGTTTGAAACATGTGAAGGGATTTGTTGGTTTTTAGCCTTCTTTGGAGGGAGCCAGAGGACTAAAGTTCGAAGAGCACTCTTTTGAAGGCTGTGCTGAGAGCCAGAGCCTGTATAGGGGCAGGGAAAGTCAGCTTTAGCTATAGCATGACATCAGAAAATGTGTGGGGACTTCCCTGGTGGTCCAGTGGCTAAGACTCCACTCTCCCAACACTGAGGGCCCAGGTTTGATCCCTGGTCAGGGAATTAGATCCCTCATGCCACAACAAGATCAAAGATCTCATGTGCTGTAACTAATCTGGTAGAGCCAAATAAATAAATATTAATAAAATGCATGTAGGGTCTACCTAGAAACCTCATTTCTCTGGTAGATAATTTCAATTAGGGTATAGAATTCTATAAACCAAGAGGACAGAAGTTACCCACGTGTTAGCTGACTCTCATTTTACTCCTCCTCTCTTTTTTTTGACTTGTCACTTTCCTGACATGTGCCTTCTCTTTTAGACTACTTAAAATGAAATTAGGACTCTTTTACATTGAAAAGTAGTATCTATTTCAGAATATGAAATTCTTTGACTTCAAGAGTTTTTTTTAATATAGTTGTGTCATTTTCACACTTAGTGATTAATTCATCTCTCAAACTGTTCTCCTTCTGTACAGACTGTAAAGTTTTGTTTTGGTTTACATAGTGACTTTGCTTTGAATTGATAGTCTTTAAATAATTTACCTAAGTAGCTATGCTTAGTAGTATAATCTTGTCAAAACCATGAATGGAGAAAAGTTTGCAGTTATTACAGTAATATTGTTTAGTACAGGAGATCTATATTTTGATTTTTTTAAACTTACATATAGATACATCTCTGCTAATATAATGCTTTCGTGTGTTTATGTCATGATGGCTTCTTTATTTCTGTTGGTCTAAAACAAAAGATTCTGAAATAGGTCTGAGTCACTGCCTTGAGATGCCTCCTGGCCTTTCACACAGGAGAACAGAGAAACCACAAATCATCCTCCTTTTTTTGATGACAAACTGCAACATTGGTGGAAAGAGAATGTAGAATAAATCCTTCTGGTGCTCCTCAGAAGAGGAACAGCTGGAGTAGAGCTGAGCTGTGCCTTATGAAACAGCTGCTGTATTCTCCCCAGTGGAGAAGTAGTAAGGGAGTTGTTGGTCATAAGTAATGAGGCCAGCTTGATAGGGTACACCTGTCACTGTGGCCGGGCCACACCGCTGCTCCAAAAGAAAGCGAGGTGGAGATCCACTAGCATGACGTAAGAGATTAATGAACTCACATGTTGTAAGTTTAAATGTTGCTCTATTTTTTCTTATTTAAGAGAATTTCTGTTATCAGTTTTGAAAATAAGAAGAAATAGCTTTCAAGACTCTGACTTCACATGGTAGTAAAGAAAATACATGGATAGTAAATACATTAAAGCAAAATTGAAGTTTTCATATCTGTGAATTACAAGTTTATCCATTATCTAATTAACAAAGTGAGAAGTCATTGTGGCAGAGTGATTTATTGCTTTTTATATTAACTGTTTAATTCCTGTAGGATAAAATGGACCAGTTGCTACAGATGTTGCAAAGTACAGATCCCAGTGATGATCAACCAGATCTTCCAGAGTTACTTCATCTTGAAGGTAAACTTGGTTTTCCTTTTACCTCGCAAGTAAAAAATAATTAAGGGTTATATCTAATGTTCTCTTACAGGGTGCTTTTATTATTAAATAAAATTGAAGACGATATAAACAGTGTTAACATTTCTCGCTCTTCTATGACCAGTCTCATGTTTACATGCAGTTTAAACCTGTGGTAGAATTCAAATGTTTATACATTTCTACCCAAATTAAACATTTTATTCAACATTTTAAAATGTTGTAAAATGAAGATTGGTACTAAAGTTTTCTGAGAGCAATGCAATCAGTCAAAAGTATTGATTTTATAAATATCCAGGAAAACCGATCGGGTTCTGTAGGCCTCAGGTTAATTGATAGAACTTTTATTATTCCAAATGACATCTCTTAGAGAGTTGCTGTCTTTTGCTGCGTTGTCTTACATTTCTTCCATCTCGTCGTCTTAGCAATGTGTCACCAGATGGGGCCTCTCATTGATGAGAAGCTGGAGGATATCGATAGGTAAGACTGTGTGTGTGCTGCCTGTGCTGCGTGCCCTCTTCCCTACAGAGCTCTCTAAGCTGCATCTTGGAACAGAGCTGCCTTTTTATTTTATTTTTACAGATATGCCAGTTTTCACTTGTTTCCCACTCGATGTGAGAATTGAAATTAAACCCCATCTGTTGACCCTGCCCCCCTTTTAAAGTGAGAATTTGTGTGACTTTCTGATACTAGTCTTGTTTTTTTAATAAGGGTTAACTGTTGTAATCATATTTGCTGTTAGTGGCATCATCAAGCCCCACAAATGACCCATCGGTTACTAATGAGGGAAACCTAGATTTTTGAGGTGATGTCAAGTGCAATAAGCTCGAGTCCTTCCCGCATGACACCTAAATCTTACCCGTACAACACCTAAATCTTAAACACTTGTGGTTGCCTTGAAGTTAAACTATAGGATATTTTGTTTTGTCACCAAGTTACATTTTTAATAGTGTCTACATAATACCATTCTTGCCTACTTTTGCTATTTTGATGCATCTTATTACTTAGAACATGTAAATAGCAGTGATGTTTTACATTCTTGTATAATATTTCAGAAAACATTCAGAACTCTCAGAACTGAATGTTAAAGTGATGGAAGCCCTGTCCTTGTATACCAAGTTAATGAATGAAGACCCCATGTATTCCATGTATGCAAAATTACAGAATCAGCAGTATTATATTCAGTCATCCGGTGTTTCTGGTTCTCAGGTAAGCTTTTAAAAGCTCAGGCACCCATTATACAGAGTGAAGTAAGCCAGAAAGATAAAGAACATTACAGTATACTAACACATATATACGGAATTTAAATAGATGGTAGCGATAACCCTGTATGCAAAACAGAAAAAGAGACACAGAAGTACAGAACAGACTTTTGAACTCTGGGGGAGAACGTGAGGGTGGGATGTTTTGAAAGAACAGCATGTATATTATCTATGGTAAAACAGACCACCAGCACAGGTGGGATGCATGAGTCAAGTGCTCGGGCCTGGTGCACTGGGAGGACCCTGAGGAGTCGGGTGGAGAGGGAGGTGGGAGGGGGGATCGGGATGGGGAATACGTGTAACTATATGGCTGATTCATGTCAATGTATGACAAAACCCACTGAAAAAATAAATAAATAAATAAAGTAACTGACTGATGATGAAAAAAAAAAAAAGAAAAAAAATTTTCAAATATATTTGAGATTATTTGAAATAGCTATGTTTTTTTAAAATGTGAAACTTCCCAAAAGTAATGTTCAGAGTAAAAATAAAGTTTAGAAGACGTTTTTACTTGACAAATACAATGTATAGTATGCTAACTATACTGATAGTTCTTGTTCTAAAAAATTATTTTTATGCAGAAGTGCACATCAGTCACCATCAAGTTAAAATATAGATAGATGCATTGGCTCTACCCCAGGCGTATTGAATCCAGGTGTGAGATCCAAACGTCTCTGTATTTTCAAAGTTTCACATCTAATTGTCTGGTTAAGAAGGACAGTTTTTGTCTGTCTGAGTACAGTTTCTTAATATTACTAAGTCCTTGTGAGTATCTACCATTTTCAGTTTTACAGTGAGCTGCCTTGATCTGCATTTTTTCTGTTCCTTTACATGGGAACATGTGTGATGTGCACAGGCCCCTAAAACTCGTCACACCAGCAATTATTTCCAGAGCCCATTTCCCACAAACTCCCCAAGTGCAGGGTGTAGGGAGCAGTTCACCAGACACTGTATTTTATCCACACAGAGTACCATAAACTTTGCGCAGGTGAATTTTATTTATTTATTTATTTATTTTTTGGTGAGGTCCACTCCTGAAGGGAGGGGCCAGAACCCTGAAGAAGAGCAGCCAGACCTGAGAAATGTGGGGCTGGACACCTACCCATGAGTCATGATACCAGTGCGAGACAGCAGACAGACAGAACCCCTTCCTGTTGGTTTTGCAAAGTGCAAACAGTTGGGTTTGTGAGGACTGGAGTAGCTGTGTTTACAATGAAGACCTTTTGGACTCTGTGTGTAGTGTGTCTCTTGCGGCTTTAACACAGGCGCTCACATGGTGGTGGGTTTGTGTCCTGACGGCGGTGTTACCGTCTTACAGTGACAGCTGGTGAGAGTCGCACTCCCTGAACAGTTTTCAAACATGTGAAATGGAAGGATCTAATGAATACTACAGAAAATTAGAATATTATGCATGTTAAGATTTGGGAGGCACTTGAGACCTTAATCTCTCTGGCTTAAAACAAATACAGTTTTTAGATGCAGGGATTCACAAACAATGGCCCAAGGGCAAAAATCCAGCCCCTGCACCTGTTTTTTCTTTTTTTTTTTTTTAAACTTTTACTGAAATACAGCCATTCTCTTCAGTTTCTACATCATTTCTGACTGCTTTCTCTATGAGCAGAGCTCAGTAGTGCCGACAGAGACCGCGTGGTCCACAGTCTGACACGTGTACTGTTTGGGCCCTTGACAAAGTCTGCTGACTCTGCAGACTTTGAAGGGTAGCTTAGCTTGCTCTGTGTTCAATAAACTGTAACTTAGGAAATATTTAGTATATCTCTGATAGGTATCGAGAAACAAGTGTGAACTGTTGCTGTAAAACAGTGAATTCAAATACACTTTCTTAAGCATTTTAGGGGATTCCTTTGTTGTTGTTATTCTTCAGTCAGTAAGTCATGTGATTCTTTGCGACCCCATGGACTGCAGCGTGCCAGCCTCCCCCGTCCTTCACTATTGCCTGGAGTTTGCTGAAACTCATGTCCATTGAGTCAGGGATTCCTTTTAGGGAGATACAGTATCAACATGGAAAGAGAGATTATATCAGTATCAGATTAAAAGGTAAGTTCCTTTACTGCTTCTGTATGAAGGGGAATATGAGTTTTGCTATTGTTTACCTAAGAACAGAAATCATCAGAAGCCCACTTCACTGAAAAGTAACTTTTTCAGATGCCTGACAGCAGAAGTAACTTAAAAGACTTCAGAGATGTGATGATTGTTCTGTTTGTAATTGAAAGCATGCCTGTTAAAATCAGAGGGAACCTAACATGTGTTATGTGGAACTGTTCTAGGTGTACCCACCTCAGAGTGGTGCTTACCTGGTCGCAGGGAGCGCCCAGATGAGCCACCTGCAGAGCTACAGCCTGCCCCCAGAGCAGCTGTCTTCTCTCAGCCAAGGAGCAGTGCCACCGTCTGCAAGCCCAGCCCTTCCTACTCAGCAAGCCCAGGCTTCCTACCCCAAGTAATTTGATTATTGACTTGTTTGTGGGTACTGCTATTGAAAGCCTCAAGTGCCGTCAATCGTCTGTAATCATGAAAACTGGATTTTAAAAATGCAGGATGGGTGTCATCACTGCAGCAGGGTGCCATCACTGTCTGTGGTGGCAAGTGGGTTCTCTGGGACCCCGTGCAGCGTGGCAGTGCCAGCCAGCATGCCAGTCCTCCGTCCTACTGGTTCCTTGAACTACTGGATTCTGATTTTGCCTCGTTGTTGTTTTTTTTTAACTTTTAGTTTTGTACTGGGGTATAGCCAGTTAACAGTGTTGGGATCGTCTCAGGTGGGCAGCAAAGGGATGCAGCCAGACCTGTACATGTATCCATTCTCCCTCAAACTCCCCTCCCATCCAGGCTGCCATATAACATTGTAGCTAGGTATTTTTGATATTCCTTCCCATCAGAATTTCTTTTGTTTTTATCTGAGTCTGATATTAGCTAAGGACTTTAATTAAACTTAAGTTTAGTTTGATTACTGTAATTTAACATTTTATACAAATTTCACATAAAAAGCTCAATGTTCTTTGATTATTCTTTTATAATTTATAGTTCTGAGCTGTCTCTTAGAAACAAATATGTCCTCCTTTTTACCCTGGTAGGAAGTTAGTTTATACATCACAGCTTAATAAACCACATGGAAGGAGACAGTAACAAGAAGCTGACACCCCCATGGTTCATGGGGCGGGTAGCTGGTGATAAAATGTCAGAGTCATTGTTTTGGTCATTTACATATGATGCCCCATCATGTAAATTATTATATGCATGCATTATATTATTCATAATTTATGAACGCTTTTTCTACTTCAACGGGAAGTCATTCCTTTGACTCAAACAGGTAGACTTAAGAGTTCACAACAGAAGTTTCTCAGTAACACAGGCACAATTTCTAGGAACCTCCATCCATGTTGGAGTTGTCTCAGAGCTCCTGTCCTGCCCTCACTGTTGTACTGTTCAACCTCAGGAGCCCCACTCTAGGGATGCTGAGGGATTGCAAACATGATTTTGTGGTCACATCTCGTATTCTGAAGTGACCTTAAGAAAGAGGGTAATGGGGAAGCCTGTTACAGGCATCAGATGACAGCAGCCAGAGGACGGCACTCCCTACTGGGTTACAGAGTTTAGGGGAAAGTTAGGTGGGACCCTTTCTGTCTGTCCAAGGACTTTTTTATTTTTCTAATTCTCAGTTTGTTAAAACCAAATACTCTTACATGGAAATCAGTAGGGAGCAGCTTTTAAGAGAGTAACATGTTACTTTAAAATTAGATCAAAGTGAGTAGAGGTGGAAATTGTTTAGAAGTGAGCCAGTGTACGGGAATGAAGTAGGAAGCCCTTAGAAACTTGAGCCTTATCCAGAGGTACTGCTGTATCCCAGCTGGTCCTCGGTGACCCTGTTATGCGCGGCTCTAGTTGCTCTCGCCACTGAAGGTTGCTTGGATCTCTTAGTGCAGAGCCTTGAGGTATTATCCTTGTAAATGAGCTGCTCTGATAGTAAGTGCTGCAGAGCCAGAGTGCCGTGTTACTGTTGGCTGGGGACTGCCCTGTCCTCTGCTGCCACCTGGATATGAACCTCTGCCCTGAACCCATGGCCTGTGCTGCATCCCCCAGCCTGGCTGCTGGCTAGCTGTAGGTGTCACCTCTCCAGAAACACAGGTGCTTTTCAAGAGGTGCTTTTGGTAGAGCATTAATATCAAAATATTTAGTCCTCTTCATCTGGCTGTTCTACTCCTTCTTTAGTTCTTAGCTTCATCTTTGTCCAAGGCTGTCTCGCTCTCCCCCTCGCCAGCGCTGGTGCTCCTCTGTTGCTGTCCCAGGCCCCCAGCGCACTGTGTCGTCTTGTCGTCCATATCCCCAGCTAGGCTGTTGTATCCTGAGAGCTGGAGTGGGATCTGTCACCTTTAGAGCCACACTGTATAGCACAGTTTTATACCTGGTGGGAACTCAGTCGATACTTCAGAAATAAATGTTTTGATGGGAGTTTCAAGGGCTATGTTAGGCCAGTGAGTTATACATTTCAGTTTATTGAAAAGTCTTCACAAAGACCTTTAGACAATTTTTAAAAAGATATATTAGGAACAGTTGTGTGTATGTACATGTGCATCTGTGTGTGTTTGAATGAGAAAACTGATGGCAAAACAAACATATGCTAACAAAATTGGAAGTAGTGGAAATGGAGGTGGATGTATACATCATATTTGACTCAAGTGTTCTAATTGCACATCACAGTCAGGAGGAATTTTTTCCTGTGTTTTTGGTAGGCAGGTATTTTAGTGTTCCTCGGTCCATATCTAGCAGACAGTTTCTTATTCTTTTACATAGATTTTCGATTCTCAGGTTGTCATTGTTGCAGACTTCCGTCATCCTAGGGTGAGCCTGTTAAAACCAAGTTGCGTCACATTGTCCTTTGTTGGCCGTCACCGCAGCTCGTAGGGGCTTCCCTGCCTAGTTGTGGCACGTGGACTTCTCTGGCTGTGGCACATGGGCCTCTCTAGTTGTGGTGCGCTGCCTCAGCAGTTGTCGTGCATGGGCTCGCTGGTTATGGTGAGCAGCTTAGTTGCCCCTTGGCATGTGGGATCTTAGTTTGCCACCAGGGATCGAACCCGAGTCCCTTGCTTTGGCAGACGGGTTCTTAACCACTGAGCCAGCAAAGTCCTGATTGCTCTTCTGTCCACAATTGACTAGTGCTTTTCCATCCCCCTCAGCCAGAGGCCCAATCCTGACCACAGTCTGCAGGGCCTGTGTACACAGGCTCCTCTCCTGTTTCTGCTGTCTCGTTTCATGCCACTCTGCCCTCTGCCTACTCTGCTCAGCCATCAAGGCCTGCTTGCTGCCTCTTGACCGTGCCTGGCCTTTTCTCAGGCTTGCTGTTCTCTTTGCCTGAAGTGCCCTTTCTCCTAGATCCTCGGTGTCACCCCCTCCCACTCTTTTGGGTCTTTCCTTCAGTGTTGCTGTATCTGAGTGGCCTCCCCCACCATCCTGTATCCACAGGAATCTCTTGTCCCAGGAACTAGTGGTCCTCCTGGGATGCTTTGTTTCTTTTTGTCTTTTTTTGATTTAGACCATTTTTAAAGTCTTCCTTGAACTTGTTACAATGTTGCTTCTGCTTTATGGTTTTTTTTCTTTTCTTTTTTTTTTTTTTTTTTTTTGGCATGTGGGATCTTAACTCCCTGGCCAGGGATCAAACTCACCCCCTGCATTGAAAGGCGAAAATCTCAACCTCTGAACTGCCGGGGAGTCCCTGTGTTTCTTCGTATCACCTCTTGTCATTACCTCTTGACATATTACACATTTTTTTCTCATCTTTTTTCCTCCTGTTATGAGTTCCATGATGGTGGGGACTTCCCTCCCTTCTTCCTTTATGACATCCCAGTGCCTCAAATAGCAGTATCTGGCACATTCTAGCCATTTAATAAATACTTAATGGAATGGATCGCTTGCCTGAGTGACTGTTTAGTGAACAGCTTTGCTGTTGATCTCTGAATGGCTGAGTAAGTCAGTGTTGACCTAACTGAGTGTTCTCTCCCCTCCACAGCACAATGGTCAGCCCCGTCCCGGGAAGTACGTATCCCAGCCCGGCTTCAGTGTACAGTCCTCCCCCTGCCGCCACAGCTGCTCCCGACGTCACCATCTACCAGAACGCAGGGACCAGCCTGTCCCAGGTGCCGAACTATACGTTACCGTCCACAATGCCCCAGCCTGGGGGCAGCCAGCAGCCACCTCAGCCGCAGCAGCCGTACTCCCAGAAGGCTCTGCTATAGGACTGGAGTCCCCTTTGTGGCAGATTCCCGCCGATCGCCAATGGCAATGTTACGAGATCCTTTAATATCTTAAGATTGGTTCACCCTCAGCTTATAGGAATCGTATCTTGGTCAACACGTTCCAATGTTCAAGAAGGGAGATCCCTCTTCAATTTGCACTGACTTTTTAGAGGGTCTCCCCTCCCCTCCCCTGTGAGGAATGAAACTACTTACAACATATAATTCCTTTCATAATATGAAAGGATCAATGCAAGATTATCTGTCTCGTAAAACCACCTGGCCTGCAAAGAGTCAAACTTACCAACACTGTTGTGGCAAACGTTGTGTACATAGGTTGCTGTGTAGCTTCACTACTGGCCATTTTGAATCACGAGTGGTGATCATGTGAATATATTTAACACTGTTAAATTAATTGACCTTGCTATTTTATTTTAATCATGAACAGCTACCATGTTCCATAATGTTTTGTGTAAATTGAAGATAATTACACTATCCTTTTAAACTGCAAGAGAAAAACTGTAGCATATGTACATGAAGGTGTTATGTTGTCCCCGTTTCAGTTTCCCACTCAACTGAACATTCCTGGGTGTAATTGGGAGCTGAACGCAGATATGTTATCTCATTCTGTAGCCTCTGCATACTACTAGCTGTCATCACACCAGCGTACAGTAGCTAAATTTTTGGTTCACTTCTAGCAAATGATGAGTTCCCCTTTAAACTTTGACATTTTGGCATGATATATAAGAATACTGTGGGACCATGAGACAAAAATCAAGTCGAACTGCATTCTTTTATACCTTAACTTTTAGAGAGATAATGTCGATTTACTTTTTCCTAGTCGAAGATAGTAATTAGGTTTCTAAGCTGTATACTGTGTTTATTGGTGGCAGTGACACCAAAGATAGAGGCAAAGGATAGAAGCTTTTAAACTGGAAAGAGAACATGAATTACACTACAATTTCAGTCTCTTGTAATTATTTAGGCTATGGTGAAATTCAATTCATCTGTCTTATTCCACTGCTAGTCTTTTAAATATGTCTTTAACACATTGTATCCTTTAATTCTTCATTAAAATGAATGTAAGTAGATGTTTCAAAGTCATCTAGATTTCTGGCTTTGCTTAACAGTTTGTATATTTATTCTTGTCTTTGAAACTGGATTTATAGGCTGTTTTCTCTCTCTCCTCTCTTTTAAAGTTCCCGAATGGAATTATTTTGGCTTCTTATTCAGAAGCAGTTTTGAATGAATGCTTTTTCTTTTAATCCATATGAAATATGTTTTCTGCTGATATTTTAATCTCCTTAAATATTTATAATTTCCCAAGTTGTGCTGTTATTTAACACTATTATTGAAACAACTGAAGAATTGAGTACCATAGTAAATGAATTGATTTATTAACAGGTTTCACACCATAAATGAAGATTTAATTTGTATTTTCTGAGACTATTGTGATCAGGTACTTGCTTTCCCTTTTGACACCATGATTCTACCTTTGACAAGGTAGGTTCAAATTTACATCACCCTAATTTGTATTTTCCTAAGTTGAGAGTACTTTGCCCTCAAATAGTAATTTTAAAATTCGAAATCAAACTTTACATTAAAATTTTTAATATGTTGTTTTTTGCTAAACGTTGTCAAAAGATTGTAATATTTTTCATTGCCATTTGAATAGTTTAAGTGATACACTTTGTGTCAATTCATACTGTATTTTTCTCTGTTTTTTGATAAATTCCCCAATACCAATGGCAAAATGTATGATTGTCCCATTTTATTTTGATACGCTTCATGCTGTAAAATCAATGACATATTCTCTAGTATGTGTTTTGCCTTGTAAAAGTCAAAAGAATGGTGAAATGAAAAAAGGCTATCCTTATAACAAGGCATGTGTAAGTTTCTTTACCTAGTCATATTACTAGGCTTTTATAAAGATTTAAATGATGAACACTTAAAAATACTTAAAACTAATACTATATTATAAGCTTGCAGGTTTCTTTTACTAGGCTTCCGTAGTGACTCAGTGGTAAAGAATCTGCCTGCAGAGCAGGAGATGCTGGTTTGATCCCTGAGTTGAGAAGATACCCTGGAGAAGGAAATGGCAACTCACTCCAGTTTTCTTGCCTGGGAAATCCCATGGATAGAGGATCCTGGCGGGTTATGTTAGTCCATGGGGTCACAAAAGAGCTGTAGATGACTTAGCAACTAAACAGCTTTCACTTACTAGGTATGAAAATACCAGATGGAAAAAGTTCCACTGTAAAGGAAGCACTGGATTTTCCATCTTTCAGGTGACAGGGCAAGGATAGAAATAGGAAAGGACTGATTAGGAGCACAGTGATTTTGTTCTGAAACCAGAGTATGTGCTGCACTTTTGTAAAATTTTTCTTTAACAGGTAGCTGTCCCCTTTTAAAGGGAATTGAATTACTTATAAAATAAATTAGCTATAATAAGAATTTCTGGGAAGCAAATTTTACTTCTCAGTAAAACTTTTTTTGCTTTTATAAAGTAAAAGTAAAAAGTTTTTTTTACTTTTATAAAGTTTTATAAAGTTTGTGTATCCATAAGCCAGTGACATCTGAATGGAAAAATTCTGCCCAGTTACTGTCTAGCAAGAGTAGCCAACAAACCCCATGGTCAGTCGGATGGCTAATACATCAGTGTCCTAAACCTACCTACTAGTGATAATACATAGTGCGTCCTTCACCTGATTTCCTCTAACTCCGTGGTCCTGCTTTGCTGTTCCTGTCTCTCCTACTCATGAGGAACCTTTTTCTGTGCCAGAGATTTTCTTCACTGTATTAAAAACTTCTGAAAGTTTGTCTCTATACCTCTTAATTTATGTAGTTAAAATGCTTAGTAGACCCCTAGTGTTCTTTTCTCATAGCTTTCCTAAATGACACATGTATAATTCAGCATGAAACTTACCTTTAGTTCCAGGCTTCAAGTTTATAAAAGATAAATTAGTGTCCTATCTGCAGCTGCAAAAACTATACAATTATTTTCTAAATTGAGGTCCATTGGTATAATTTGTCAAATTTTCATTTAAGACATTAAAATCACTGTTTTCTTTTTCTCATCTTACCAGTTAGCAATTACAGAGTGTTGTTGTATCACTCCTTATTTAATAGCAAAATCATATAATTTTCTAATTTAAAAAAGTTTTTCATTGTCAATGAATCTTTGTACCCTTTAGAATAAAGAAAAAACTTAACTATTTCTCAAAGACCTTATGTTCAGTTATCTTTTATTTTAGAATCATGATTAAGTGTTCTTGTCAAAACCTAGATTATTTTCTTTCTTTTTTTAAAAGATTTTTTTTGAGGTGAACCATTTTTAAAGTCTTTAATGAGTTTGTTACAATATTGTTTCTGTTTTATATTTTGTTTTTTATGAGCGTGAGGCATTGGAATCTTAGCTCCTTGACCAGGGATCGAACCTGCACCCCCTGCTTTGGAAGTTGAAGTCTTAACCACTGGACCACCAGGGAAGTCCCTAGATTATTTTCTGTGCTATTTATGATTACAGCCCCTGTTTCTAATCAAAGCTTCCTTGAATTTTATGCCCTCTTTTTTTAATATGATCTTCCTTTGAGATTATTTTTCCCTCCTGATTTTTCTTGCTTCAGAAATATTTTTTCCATACAGATTTCTTTATTGAACAAAGCCTAACTCTTTATTGGTGATAACTTGTGGTCATACTATTCTTTGCTGATTTTCTGACTCCTAGTTTTATGTTAATACTTGCCATTGCCATTATTCTCCGTTTCCTGTTTCTTTTCCAGTCAGAGTTTCTGATAAGGATTGCATATTAAGTGTCAGTAAGCTCCTGCATAACCATGAAAGGAACTGGTTCTAATATCTTTTGGTGTTCATAGACTTAAGAAAGTTATGTGTATTTTAGAAAAGAGTATATTCAAATTTTTTTATCTGATGCCATCAGTAACAAATATTTTTGAGTTTATGGCCTCAAAATATGTGTATTTACAAATGGTACAAGTTCTACTGTAGTAATATGTGTAGTACATTATGAAACCCAAGAAATCTTACAAGGATAAGAGTAAAGTTTATTAATAGAAATTCTAATATTTCTTCGCTTATCTCTGGTTCATTAGTCGGTACCCTGGAATGTATCTGCCTGATTAGGAGACCACTGATTTAGAGGTTACGATTAGACAGAGGGGAAGTGCTGTGTTACTAGGATGGCCCTTTGAAGTCAGCATCTGAAACTACAAGTGCTGCTTTTCCCAGCCACTCTCTATGTTGAGAATTTTCAGAGTTATAAAAAGATTGAAGTAATATATTGAATACCTGAGTACTCTTCACCTTGATTCATGAATCATTAACATTTTGTTAATTCACACAATAGTGTGAATAGGCAAAGTTAGACTTTGCACTAAACTATATGCCTAAGCATTTCATCATGTATTTTGTTAAAGATAAATACCTCTTCCTTCATAACCTAAAACTTTATCTAAGAAAATTAACATCTAAGAAAATTAACAGTAATTCTGTAATATAATTATTACCAAACACCCCTAATAATCCCTGTTTTATAGGTACAGTTTTTTTAAATTCCAGGAAATAGATCACATTTTTAATGTCCCTTTATTCTCTATGAATCTGGATTAATCTCTTCTTTTTTCCTCCATGAATTTTGCCCTTTTAAAGATCAAACCTGTTGTCTTTTAGTGTGTCCCACATTCTGGATTTATCTCTCTCTTTTTTCTAAATGTTAACTATTATTTATTATTTGATGCTCTATTCTCATTATAGTCCTCTTTTTTCTTAACCCTTCAAAAGTTAATCAAAATTATGTGATTTATGGTTAAAGGTGGTGAATCTAAAGTTTTCAATCTCAGAGAAGTGTATATATAAATGAACATTTTGAGCATTCGGATGTGGTTTTTCTGTACAAATAGAGGCTGTGTGCTCAGGCCACTGATGCTTAGTACAGTTTTGTGTCCTTCTTATCAAATTGCAGTTAGAGTCAATGAAGGAAATCTGAACCTTTAAAAATAATTGGCTCCCTTCTATCCCCTTTCAAACCCAAATCAGCTTTTCTCAAGCTTATTCATGTACCTGATTCACTTACAGTGGCTTTTAAGTATTTTAGAAATGGCATCAACAAGTATAGAACCTTGTTTTAGGGTGTGTACATTTTGACATGTTTGTTTTAAAAGACTCATTACCTTTTATTCATATCTTCTATTAAGATACTGAAATCACTTTAAAGGAAGGGAAGTACTTCCTTTTTAAAAAATCTAGATTTTACTTATTCTCCTGAGATTGGTTGCCAAATTGGAATCAGGCTGAGTAAAATTTATTCCCAGAGTAAAGTTAGAAACACATGCAAGTTACAGTAATATACACTATCAGGTTGTTAAGTAGCTGGTTTAAACCATTTCAGTTGGTTAATGGCTTTAAAAAAAAACCCAATATTTGTAATCCGTTGTTTTTGTGTCAGGCTATATGAAATTTCTTAAAGTGCAGGATAATTACATATCTTACTACTTCAAAAAGAGATCTAGTATGTAAACAATTGAGGATGTTTTTGATTAATTGTACGTGATGTTTTCTGGAAGTTATTTAAGATGCCAAATATGAAACGTCCATATGGTATGATTAAAATACTTGTGTACTGGTTTTGAATTTTGTTCCTCTTCCCTCAGAGGAAAAAAAAATGTTTCAATTTAATATCTTTGATATTCTGTAGTTTTAAAATACGATAACCCTAAAGGAGTTGTGAAACATGACTAAGGAAGTTGTAGTGAAGAATACAGGTAAATTCACTAAATATTTACCAAAGAAGCTTCATCATAACAAGTCCATTTCTATGCATGGTAGATGGCACAGGATAAAACAAATGGTTTTAGTATTTGCACTGTAAATTGTATCCATTTTGGCCACATGGGTTTTTTTTGTAAAGGATGTGGTGATACTTCTGGTTGAAGAAAAGAATAAGAACTAAATTATGTTTCAGGAGTTTATTGGGGTTCTGTTCTACTATGATGTGGACATTTTAGTTCATGACCCTTAGGAATTCAGATTTTAACCCAGATGTGTCTTTTGTCAAAAGAGTTATCTTGCTAGATATGTGATCCTGGGCAGTTCCATGAATCTCTCCAGCCTTCTACTTATTTATAAATTGTCGCGTTAGTATAACTGTTACATGATCCTTTGAGGCTTGCAGAAATTCTGTGCTTCAGAGCCTCAGCCTTCTCGCCATTCAGCCTGGACAGCTCATCTGTGCCACTGCTGTTACCTCACAGCTCAGAGGCAGACAATGTACAGAAACTTGGGGACCTGTTCCCAGCACATGGTCACTAACAGTCCCTGTGTGTCGTCTGGGATACTTGGTGTCCGTCAGTCCAGCGGTCCCTGGCCTTTTTGGCATTAGGGACCGGTTGCGTGGAAGACAGTTTTTCCACAGACCAGGGTCAGGGGGATGGTTTCAGGATGATTCAAGCGCTTTACATCTATTGTACACTCTATTATCACATCAGCTCCGCCTCAGATCATCAGGCATTAGATCCTGGAGGTTGGGGACCCCTGCGTTAGTCAACTCCTGAGCCTTTTGTTGATGTTTGAGTGACCCCACAAGGAATATCTGGACTTGGAGTAGAAGCACTTTCACTTGATAGTACTTTCACTTTCACTGGTGCCGATTTGGAGGAAAAATTAAATAATTATGGCTCTGAAGCATATACTGTTTTCGTATCTTGTGTCAAGCTAAAGGAGAGGCAACAACAGACTAAGATTATTATGAAATTTTTTTGCTTTTGATGTTCTTATAAGCAGAATAGTACCATTGGACTCACCCAGGTGAGAATGGTGACAAAGCCAATGTATTCTTTTTCTGTTTTATTTACCAAGTAAGCAGATTACCTGAAATGCTGGAGAACTATGGAAACTAGGAGTTTCCATCTTTGAAACAGGCTGAGAGAGTCTTTTTCTAATATTCCAAATAAGGTACAAAGTCAGCAATGGCATTTTTTGTTTTTTTGCATCACAAATATTTGACCTAGGAAAATGTTATGTATTGTGTGATTACAAGTTATTAATACACATAAACGTTAGCCTTTAAAGGTTAGTTTTTTCTAAGCTACTTTTTCGTATGTGTCAATGTCAGTTACATGTGTATAGTATTTTACATAGTTATATAGAACAATTTCAAAAATAAAATGAATTTTTTGTTTTAGTGTTCTTCTTTGGACTTCAGGAAATTAGATATCCTGCTGGCATTAAAAATTCTTTCCTAAATTAGTTTATGATATTTCATGGAATCTCATTAAAAGGCTTTTGTCAAGTACTACATAAAGTAAATAAGCTTTTTATAGAGGGAGAAAGACAGAATTTCCAGTTGTTTTCACTGGTTGTGTTATATTCCCAGCAGGAATAGTCAGTTCCTTTTTAGAATCTTTTTTGCTGTCTCACGCTGATTTTTTTAAAGAGTAATTTCAGGAGTGAATACTGGTTGGTTTTTATCAAAACAAGCAGACAAACAAAAAAGACAAAGCTCTTTACGTCATAGTGAGAATCAATTCTGTGTTTGTATAGGTAATGTTTCTTCTTTATTTTTAAGAGATTACTTACATTCTAGTTGTTCTTCGTGAAATAATTTAATATCAAAACATCAGGATACTTTTATTTCATTGACATGGTTGCCAAATTTAATTTACTTGGAGGGGGAGCAGGCAGGCCAGTGGGTTTCCTTCGGGTTAAGTTAAATAATGCATTTGCAATAGGAAGACTTCTGGTGTCTGGACTGGAACTTTATTAGGCTATAAGTTAAAGTGTTGTGCTTTCGCTTAGCTCCACAAAACTGAGGAGTATTTCTCCTCTGCATGCCTTTCATGAGCTTGAAAGAGAATCATCTCCTTCAGGTTTTCAGTATGAAGGGAGCAAAGTTCTGTTTTTATTTTAACTCTTATTCAGCATTTATGTCTAACTATGCTGATTTGTCTATTTGAAAAGCAAAAAATGTCCTCCAAAAAAAATATCCTCCAGTTTTTACTTGCTCAAGAATGCTTACTGGAACATAATTCTATTTATGCTTTGAGTGGGGAGCACTAAAATTAAGTGTCTAGTTTATACCAAATGTTTATGTATATTGTAATTCACAATGATCGGGGAAATTGGTCATGAAAATTAAGCAAAGGAGGATAGATTAATAGCTGAAGGAGCTGAGTTTAAGTAATATGTTTTAACAGTTTTGTCAAACACATTTTGAGATTAAAAACTCTGAAGTATTTTTCATTTTTGACCAAGAGGTGAGCATTATTAAATTAAAATTGAGTAGAATAATTATTATGTATAGTATCTTTTGAAAGTCATATTTCTAAACTTTTTTATATATAGTAATTCACATGTTTATTAGTCAAATGCTGTGTATAACTCTTTTTTTTCTAGATATTTATTCCAAGAGCTGTGGTTTGAGAAATGTAAAATTCTATGCAGAATGAAATCAACTGAAGAGAAACCTGAAGACTGGTTGTGGTTCTCACAGATAATTCCTGTTTTTTGGGTTTAAAATGTTGTAACTTTGATGACCTGGAGCTCAGAGTACAGGGAATTTTGCTGTCGGGCATTTATGTGTCCTAAAAATCACTATGCAGCATGCATTACTACACGATAAAAAAAGCCTTAGAGTTTATGGGGAAAACCCATCAGAGGCACGACATTGCAGAGCATCTGCAGTAACAAACTCAAGAATAAAGATAGGAACCCAATGTAAATAGTAGCACTGTTTCATGCGTTAAATGGTTTACGATGACATGAACATTACAGTAAATATGTCGCTTTACCTAGACAAAGACCTAACGTGAGCCTTTGGGAGTGGATATGGGAAGGATTTATTTGTGAATTAACATGCAGATGGGCATAGGGACTGCTAGAGTAGAAGAGCGGGCTGTGACACCAGATCTGGGTAATGGTGACTCAGCCCTGGGTGAGCTGAGGGTGCTTGCTGGTGGTGGGGTGAGGCGTGCCCGCATGTGGGTTTTGCCTGTCTCTGCAGGTGTTTTGCGTGTTCCTGCGTGACTCAGTTTATCTGGTTGCATCTTCTGCACGTCACCTACTGTTTCTTCTGGACAAAGCCACACAAACTGAAATTTGCATTTTGCTCACATTGTTCCTTAAGTGTATCACCTCCTGCAACAAGTTTTTGTTTTCCAAAGAGCAGTTATATCTATACTGACTCTCAAAGTCATTGAGAGATGGAGGGTGAGTGGCTAGTCACCATTTATGTCTAACTTAAAAAGAAAATGTTTTTAAGGGATGGAAAAGAATCAGGTATATCTAGGATATAAAATGTTCTTTCCTCTTTCCAAGGTAGAAAGAATCCCAGTAGAGCATGTGAGCACATTCAGATTCAAAGAACTGTGTTTTGCTGAAGTACAACCTGTGAGATTATATGACTGACAACGCTGCCACCTCCCTCCAAAAAAAGAGAAAGAAAAGAGGAAAATTAAAGAAAACCATCATTTTCTGAGTTAAATGGGCAAGGCCATCGGGCCATTATTTCCACTGATTTTTTTAAAAATTAACTATTGATTTGACTTTCAGTTGACTGACTTTTGAGTAATGTACCAGGATTTCCAGGTTTACTGCATTCTAAATTTTTATATTTCATAGCACTTAGTAGATATGTATTTAAATAATTTCATAAATCAGGAGATGCAAATGCAAGTCATTTATAGGTTCATTTTGACATCAGAGTTTTGTTTTCTTGGACAAAATTGCTCCATTTCTTTCTAAAGCATGCTGTGTTGGTGAGTGAGCCTCCTAGGGGTGATATCTCCGTCAGTCACATTTTCCACCCCGGCTTATTGCATTAACTTTTCCTGGTCCTCAGCTTTATTATCTATAAAATGAGAAAATTATGTCTTCTTAAGTTCTGTTCCAGCTGCTGTTCCTACAGTGATGTAAAAAAGCAGTGTCACTTTAATTTTATTTATTAAACAAGCACTTGCATTGTTCTTACTGTGGGATGGGTACCACTCTTAAGTGCTTTTCAAATCATTCATTTAAAGTGGGCTGATGGAGAGAGGAAACCAAGGCAGAGAGTTTGGTAATTTACTCAAGGTTGTCCAGCCAGATGAGGGCAAGGCTGAGACTCAAAGCTAAGTAAAGTTTGTGCTCTTATTCATCAGCTTGTCTTTAAAACGATGATTCACTTTCTAATGTATGGAAACTCCAGAATCTACAGGGGAGAATGAGGCAGCCCCTGCTCTCCAGAATCTTCACATGAAGGGAGAATTTTGTAGTGTGTGTGTGTGTGTGTGTGTGTGTGTGTGTGTTTATGTCCCACAGAAGAACTCTAAAGTAAACATTTGGTGAGACTGCCTCATTAGAATGTAAAAATAACACATTTTCAGGTTAAGTAATTGGTTCCAAGCTTCCAACTGGCTTATTTAAGTAAATAAATTTATTTAAATAAACCACAGGGTTCCAGTCTGATGGTAATAAACTTGGTGAAACTCTTTTAGGGTACTGTGGAAACATGATAGTTAAAAGGCTGACTTACTTGATACCTAAGATTAATCATACTATGTGTAGAAATTAGAATAGTTATGTGGAATCATTGAAGTTTTCAGTCAACCCAAACCCCTTCTATGTACATTAATATGAACTTCTCGTTAATGGGAGATTCCTAATAATGGGATCTTTTTCATACTTTTTATCTGTGTTGTACCTAGAACAATATCTTTTCCACTGTACTCACTTAAATGTTGAGTAAGTGATCACTTCAGTATTAACAGTAAGCACGATGAGTCTCCGGAGAGCTCTGTGTCCCTGTCAGGGGCCTGCCAGAAAGTCAGATTATACACAGAAGGTCAACTAAACAGACTTGCAAAAGAACTCCTTACCTGAAGACCGAAGGAGCCAGCAAGGAAAGTGGAGGCATCCTTTACTGTCAGGACCTCTGAGTCAAGAGGGGTAAGTGTTACACCGCAACACAAGGTGAGAGCTGGACTCGTGGAGGAGGGACAGACGGACAGAGCTCTGACTGGCACAGTGGTCAGGAGAGAAGGACGAGAGGAGTCAATACCCTAGGATCTCCCACTGCCGTCTGATTTCTTGCCAGTCGTCTCACTGGCCGAACCCAACTGGAATACAGAATGATGGGGGCATGGGTGAGGGGATGGATGGAGAGTAGCCAACATAGTAGAAACATACCTGGGTGTGTGTGTGTCCCTTCAGGCTGCTATAACAATACCATAGCCAGGGGACTTTCCTGGTGACCCAGTGGTTAGGACTCCATGCTTCCACTGAAGGGAGCATGGATTCAATCCCTGTTCAGGGAACTAAGATTCCACATGCTGCATGGCAAAACAACAAAAAATACTGTAGCAGTGAGGAGATGGAAATGACATAAATAACAAATTTACTTCTCAGTTCTGGAAGCTGTAAAGTCCAAGGTCAAGATGCTAGGAGATTCAGTTTGTGAGGGCCTGCTTCTGGTTCATAGCTGTCTTCTCACCATAACCTCTCATGGCAGAAGAAAGAAGGGAGACAGCTCCGTGGGGTCTCTCTCAGAAGTTACTAATCCCATTCACAAGAGCTCTGCCCTTGTGACCCAATCACTTCTCAAAGGCCCTGCCTCCAAATACAATCACCCTGCAGCTTAGAATTCCAACAAAGTCAGTCAGTCTATTGCATTATTGAAGCAACCCTTGTCATTGAATGCAATTTGATTCACCACTTGCAAAAATATTTTAAAAATTTCCTCTGTCAGTTAAATTATCGTACATATTTTATGAGAAGCCAAGCATGTTCTAGGTGATTTCCAATTAGTTGGTTAATCTTCCTATTGCTGAGTTTATATAAAGTACTGAATTCAAATTATCAGTAGGTGGTGCTGCTGAGATTGAATCTAGAAAAATCTATTGTAGACATTTCTTGATGATTAGGATTTCAGACAGGTTATTTGGGAAAGAATGTTACAGAACCATCAATTTGTGATTTATTGTTTTTCATAACATCTGAAAAACATCAGTTTTTAGGATTTTGATTTACTTAATGTGTGGAATATTCTGGATTTGCCCAACATAGGGCCAGCAGTGGATGTGTCTCCACAGAATCTGAAGGATGAGCGTGTTATAGAACATAACCACTGATAATTTTCTGTCATGCTGTACTGGGGTTTACCACTTGTTTTAATTTACTTTTTGAGATAGAAGCAATGAATCAATGCATATCAAGATTTTTTTAATTAAAAATTTTTTAAGGTCTATTGATTTTTTTGCAGTGTTATTTCTGTTTTTTTAGTTTTGGGGCTCTGAGGCATATATGGGAATCTTAGCTCCCTGAGCAGGGATCAGACCCATACCCCCTGCATTAGAAGGTGAAGTCCTAACCATTGAACCGCCAGGGGAGTCCCTCAAGATTTTTTAAGTGATTCAATTTTAATTTCCTGGAGAAGAAAATTGCATGCAATTTAACAAGTGCCCCAGACGATTGTCCTGGTAACACTGGTTTGGAAAATGCTGTTGATATGCAACCTTCTTTTGGCCTAAGTTTCCTTATCCAGTTGGCTTGAATTTCCACAAACATTCTAGGTCACAGTCACATTTGAAAAGGTAAAGAAAGCTTTGGATCTTCTCCCCAGAAAAATGCCCCCACCTAGAGTGCTGCATATTATTTCAGGTGTTTCCGAGATGCTTAAAATCTATCTATATATCCTGTCTGTGAACCCCTGTGCTGTAAAATCTGTTTTAAAACTCTTCAGTCTAGGCATCAAGGGTTGCCCCAAGCTTGGCCCATCCCACTGATGGACCCCTTTGCCCCATTATTGCCATCAAATCTGGGAGCCGTGAAGATGAGCAGATTTTAGATATTGTGTTCCTGAACACGTGGAAAAGCTAAATTCACAGAACCTGTATGCTTTGTTTACAATCCATAGGAATTCTTCAAAACACACAAGAGAGTCAACTGAGGAAGTCATCTAGGCAGGCTTTCATATTTTGCAGTCATTGGCATCGTCCAGGAAAAAAAAAAAATGGAGATTGTGTTGATCTGTCAAGCCATCTTTTTCTATTCTCAAAGACAAGCATCTTATTTCGAGCATAATTTTAGGGCCATGGCGTCCCACAAGAAAAGTTGTTCTGCCAGCCTGGTGGTGAAACATGGGAACTCCTGACAGAATTCTCCAGTTTTTAACCAAAGCATCCTTTGACATCACCAGGCCTGGATTCTGCCAGCAGAGCTGCCAAATCACTCAAAGTTCTTTATTATTGAGACTAATAAGTTTGTTACTAGTCAGAATCGACTTAGCAGTCTGCTGCTGACTGTTAACATAAGTTCAAAGTGTTATTATTACAGAAGAAGGTCTGTAGACTAAATACCTTAGGTCAGATCCCAAACAGATATAAAAATAGAAATCATATCCAGGCCATTACCTCTGTGGTGGTGATTGAACCACTACTTTGTGTTTACTTCTGCATTTATTATAGTGATTAACTAGCTGTTTATGTGAAATTGGTTTATCCAAGCTTAAGTATTAAAGGGTGAAGGAAAACTATGTTGAATGGCAAGACAAAGTTTTTAAAAGCACATGTAGACCAGTTCTAAAATATAAACAGTTCTTTGTATACATGAAATGATCATTTATTTCTCATCATCTCGCTTTAGCAAAAGTGTGAAGTGGAAAATGGAATTCAGCAGATGTTTGAGTACCAGGGAGATCTAACAATGACTAAGTGGACAGAAAAAAAGCTGGCATAGCAGGCCTGACTGCCATTTTGTGAGGGTCCTGTTTCCAGGGTTGGCCTTGACTGGCTTTGGGAGCTTGGATTTGGGGAGGGTTCCCACCATTCTCAGAATGGAGAAGAGCGGCACGTTAGGCCCAAATTATTTACACAAATGATGTGGTTTATGCTGATCACCTGCTTCCTTCTGGGAGTCTGCAATCTGGAGACATGCCAAGTAAGACTTGATCTGGGGACATAATCAGCCCCAGTAACAGCTCCAGGCACCAAGGGTAGTGAGCTTTCTTGGTTGGCAACATTACACACGTGTAATGGCCTTGTTGCTGGGGGAGTTAAACTCATCCTTTGTGACTTTGGTTCGAGGACTCATAGAAGGTCGTACCTGGTTTCTCTTAACAGACCCCCATGCACCTTTTTTCTTTTCTGGCTTTGCTTGAAGTCCTTTCGGTGCAATAAATTACAGCCATGAGTGCAGTGTACTGAGCCCCGAGAGTCATCCTAGTGGATCATCAAAACCACAGGTGGCACTGGGGTCCCTTCAACACAGCAAGGTCCTGTCACTGCCTTTAGGAAGGTCACAAATGTGTAAGGAAAGAAAACATACATTTAAAGCTATAGCACAAGGTAGAATTTAGTAAAGTGTTCAGTACTACAAGAGGAGATAAGTGCTAATATTGCAACTGCGGAGTTAGATACAGGCTATAGTCATTTCAGTGCTGGGAACAAAATTTTTTCTTCAACTTCATTGCAGTAATAAACACCAAAAAACCCACATAATTAAAATATACCCTTTCATGAGTTTAGACATGTGTATGCTCAGGTTACCATCCCCACAGTCAAGGTGATGAAAATATCCATCAGCTCCAAATTTTCTGTGTCCCTTTGTTTTGTTTTTGTGATAAAAACACTAGACATGAGATTCACCTTCTTAACAAATTTTTGAATGCATGATACTTTATTATTAACTACTGGCACAATGTTTTAGAGCACGTTTCTGGAACTTAGCATCTTGAATAACTAGCTCTGTACCCATTGAGTGACAGCTTCCCATTTCTTCCTCCATCTCCAGGTACCACCGTTATATTGTCTACTTCTCGATGTCTGACTATATATTACATGCCTCACATAAGAGGAATCATGCAGTGTTTGTCTCTCTGTGACTGACTAATTTCATTCATCATGTCTTCAGTATTGTTGCAAAGAGTAGGATTTCCTTTTAAAGGCAGGATAATATTGCATTGTGTATATATTCCGTATTCATTCCTCTGCTAGTGCACATTTGGGTTATTTTCTGTTTCTTGGCTGTTGTGAATAAGGCGGTGGTGAATGTGGGAGTGCAGATTCCTCTTCAAGATCCTGATTTCAATTCAGTCCCAGCAGTCATGGTCATGTGGGAGATCTACTTTTAATATTTTGAGGGTGCTCCATACTACTTTCCATGGCAGCTAACCCATTTTACATTCCCACCAACAATGTACGACAAAGACTCCAGTTTCTCCGTATCCATCCTCACCAACCATATTTTTTTTCCTTTATAATAGCTATCTTGACAAGTGTTGTCTTGTTCCAGATTTTAGAGAGAAAATTTTGTTTTTCCACTATTGAGTATGATGTTAGCTGTGGATTTTTCATATAGGGCCTTTGTTGTGTTGAGGTAAGTTCTTCTATACTTAATGTATTTTTTTTTTTTTTTTTTGAGTCTGGTGAAAAAGTGTTGAATGTCGTCAGATACTTTTTTCTGCGTGTATTGAAACAATCGTGATTTTTGTCCTTCATTCTCTTAACGTGACATTGTCACATTGACTTGCATGTGTTGAACTACCCTTACATTCCAGGGATAAGTCCTACCTGGTCATTATGATCCTTTTAATATGCTATTGAATTAAGTTTGCTAATATTTTGTTGAGAATTTTTTATATCCATATTAATCAGGAATATTAGCCTATAGTTTTTTGGCTTTTTTTCTTATTTTTTTGTCTGGCTCTGCTATCATGGTGGTGCTGGCCTAATATAAAAGGAGTTTAGAAGTGTTCTCTTTTTATTTTCTAGGAGAGTTTGAAGGGTTGGTATTAATTTTTCTTAAATATTTGGTGATAAATTTACCTATGAAACCTTCTGTCCTGGGTCTTGTTGGGAGGTTCTTGATTATTGATTCAGTCTCATTTGTTATCAATCTGTTCAGTCTTTCTGCTTCTTGACTCAGTCTCGGTGGTTTCTTTAAATGTTTCTTCTAAGTTATCCAACTTGTTAATATATAATTGTTTGTAATAGTCCCTTATGATTTTTAAAAATTTTTGGGACATAACTTATAATGTCTCCTCTTTCATTTCTGATTTTTAGCCTTTTCTCTTTTTTATAGTTAGTTCAGCTAATGGTTTATTGATTATGTTTATCTTTTAAAAAAATAACTTAGTTTTCTCTATTTTTTGTATTGTTGTCTATTCTTTATTTCATCAATTTCTGCTCTAGTCCTTATTATCTGCTTCTTTATGCTAATTTTGAGCTTAGTTTGTCCTTTTTCTGTATTTGAGGTGCAAAGATAGGTTGTATAAGATCTTTTTTAATGTGTTCATCTCTAAAAACTTTCTTCTTGGTACTGCTTTTTCTATATCCCCTAAGCTTTGGTATATTTTATTATTGTTTTCATTTGTCTCAAGATATTTTTAAGTTTCCCTTTGACTTCTCCTTTGACTCAATGGTTGGTCAAGAATGGATTAATTTCCAAGTATTTGTGTGTTTTCTTAATTTCCTTTTGTTACTGATTTCTGGTTTTATTTCATTGAAAAGTGAAATAAAATATAGTAAAAAAGATTTTAGTCTTCTTAAATTTGTAGAGACTTGTTTTGTGACATAGCATGTGATCTATCCCAGAAAATGTTCCATGTATACTTAAAAAGAGTGTATATTCCACTGCTCTTGGTTTGGAAAAGTCTGTATATGCTGTTAAGTCAAAATTGGTTTATAGTGTTGTGCAAGTCTGGTGTTCCATTATTGATTTTCCATCTGAAAGATACATCCATTGTTAACATGAAGTATGATAGTCTGCTATTATTATTGGAAAAAAACTTGAGGAACTACTTTTAATATCTCATTGGGCAGGTCTAATGGTGATGTACTCCTTCAGATTTTGTTTTTTGAGGAAAGGCTTGATTTCTCCTTCATTTCTGAAAGAGAACTTTGTTGGGTAGTCTTCTTGTTTGGTTGGTTTTGTTTTTGTGTTTTCTTTCCCAACACATTGAATGTACCAGCTCACTCTCTTTTGGTCAGCAAGGTTTCAGCTGAGAGGTTCACTGATTGACTTGTGTAGATTTCATTGTACGTGAGGAATTAATCTTTCTTTTTCTGTTATTAAAATTGTCTCTATCTTCAATTTTAGACTGTTGTATTATAATGTATCTTGGAGAAAATTGTTTGAATTGAAATTTTGGGATTGCCTATTAGTTTCATGAACTTGGGTATCCACATTGCTCTCCAGATTTGAGAAGTTCTCAGTCATTATTTCTTTTAGTAAGCTTTCTGTCATTTCTCCCTCTTTTCTACTTTGACTCCAGTAATGTATAGATTACTTCTGTCAGTGGTATCCCACAGTTTTTGGAGACTTTTGTTCACTCTTTTTTAAAATTCATTTTTCTTTTGCTGCTCTGACTGAAAGATTTCACTGTTCGTGAAACAGTTCATAAATCTCCCTTTCTTTAGGGTCAGTCATTGGAGCTAATCATATTTCCTTGATTATTAATGATCCTGTGGCTTTATGTTGGTTTCTGTACATTTGAAGAAGTAGACACCTCTTCTAGTCTTTACAGGGTGGCTTCAGCAAGGAAAGCTCTTTACCAGTGAGATATTATGGGTAAGCCATATGGGATAGTGTCTGTGGTTGACCTTTCTGATGAAGTCCTTGGGCTGACAGTTCCAGTGCCTGAGTCCATGAGATCAGGCCTGGATCCTAGTTCCACAGAACCAGCTAAGTGCTATGGACCTGGGGTGAGCCCAGTGTCTGGGTCTGGAAGTCCTAGCTTGGTTCTGGGCTGGGCGTCTGGCTTCATGGAGCTAACATGGTGCTGGAGTGAGTTGGGAGCCTGGGTCTATGATAGCTGACCTAGCATTGGGCCTGGCTGGGAGCCTGGGTTAATGGGAGCCTGCTTGGAGCCTGGGTTCACAGAGGCCAGTTTGTTGCCTGGAACTGTAGGTTCCAACCCAGTGCTGGGATGGGTGGGATCTTGGGTTTACAAGAGCCCACCAGAAACCTTGCACCACAAGAGCCACCTGGGGTTGGTGGTGCTGAGGGGCCACGCTGGGGTCTGCAGTAGAGGCGGGTGCTCACTTCACTTCCCTCCCGCAGGGAGGATGTTTGTTTCCTTGATGGGCTGCCTGGGTTTAGAGGAGGATCATAGACATAATGTGAAGTTACCTTTCCCACCATCTTCAATGCCTCTTTTCTCTTTTCTGTGCTCTGCCCAGGGGCTGTCATCCCTCACCTGGAGTGCTTAGGTCTTCTGAAGCTATTTTTATAAATACATGTAGATAGTTGTTCCAGTGGATGTTTCTGGGAAAGGATGGGCACTGGGAATTCTAATACTGCCATCTTGCTGATGTTATTCCATCCCATTTCATTCCTGTCTTTTCCTGATTTTATTTAGTTGTTTATCTGTACTCTCTTGTAGCCCACTGAGCCTTCCGCCCCCCCCCCCCCCCACTGAGTTTTTTAAGATGATTGGTTTAAAGTCTTTATCAATTTGTGGAACTCCATTTCTTCAGGGTCAATTACTAGAAGTTGATGATTTTCCCAGGTGACTCAGTGGTAAAAAATCTCTTTTTTACAAGAGACAATGTGAGTTCAATTCCTGGGTTGGGAAGATCCTCTAGAAAAGGAAATGACAATCCACTCCACTTTTCTTACCTGGAAAATCCCAGGGACGGCCTGGTGGGCTATAGTCCATGGGGTCACAAAGAGAGGGACATGGCTTAGCGACTGAGCACACATGTAGTAGAAGTTTATGTTTCCCTTGCTGATGTCATGTTTCCCTGATTCTCTGTGGCCTTTGTATCCTTGTGCTGGTGTCTGTGCATTTCAAGAGAGTTTCAACAGGGGAAGGACTTCATCACTATCAGTCATCCAATTCTGGGGTCCTCCACAGGCAGGGGCTTTCAATTCCAGGGTCCTTGGGTAGTGGAATTCAACAGTGCCTGTGGGATTTGTGGTTGGACAGGATTGGCTAGCAGGACCTGTAGCTGGGTGGGGCTGGCTGGTGGGCTGTGGGACCATGTATGAGATCTGTGTGCAGTAGCCATCCCTTCTTACTTTGTAACAATCCCTAGGTGGTCTAACTGTACCAGTTTCTTCAGTTTTCTGCATGATGTGAGACAGAAGTGGGCCTCTTGAGCAGTGTCTTGAAATGCTGCGAAAGTTGAATCTGTACCTTGGTCTCCTTTTCTCTGCTAGAGAAATCACGGGCCCAGGGGCTCCTTCTCCGTGCTGATGTGCTGGCTTGGGGTGGGGGTTGAGGGCACTGTGAACAAAGTAAAACTGTTCTTGTCCTTTTAAATGTGATTTTCTAATTTTAGTTGCCATACTCTATCAGGGTGCTGTAGTCTTCTCCCTGGGTTCTGGAATTCTCACAAAGGCATTCTTGTCCGTGGATGGTTACTAAATTGGCATTTCTGTTGGGAGACCAGGGCTAGGGACTTCCCATTCCACCATCTTGCTGATGTCACACCTTGGAGCAAAACTTAAAGGTCTATTCTATTAAGATCTTTTGAAGAGGAACTTCCTTGGTGGTCCAGTAGTTAAGACAACATGATTACAATGTAGGGGATCCGGGTTTGATCCCTGGTCAGGGAACTAGATCCCACATGTTGCAACTAAGAGTTCGCATGCCGCAGCTAAAGTTCTCACGTGCTGCCACTAACATCTCGTGCCACCAAATGAATAAAAATAAATATTAAAAAAAGGAAAAAAAACCCTTTGAAACAGTTTTCTATTTCTCTAGCTATAGTAGGTTCTTCAACTCAAGAAAGTGCCTGTTTTTATTTGGGAAACTTCACCTGAACGTCTAGGTTGACCATGTACCTCTCCTCTCTGCACCCATGATGACTTGGACACACATTTCTCATTGCTCTTGTACTGAAATGACTCATGGCTCTATCAATCTCTTCAACCAGATCATAACCTGTAAGGGCAGAGAGCTGTCTTGGTCATCTTTGTACTTCTGCATCAGTGTCATAGTTTGCAAAGAGAGTCCACTCTGTTTATTTGTGAATTCATTCTGTCACTCATTCAACAAATAATTACTGAGATCTTACTATGTGCTAAGCACTAGCCTAGTATGAGTATATAGCAGATCAAAATTGGTAAACATTCCTGTCCTAAAGAAACTTGCGTGCATGCATGCTCAGTTGCTCAGTCATGTCTCTTTTGCAACCCCATAAACTGTAGCCCACCAGGCTCCTCTGTGAACAGGATTTTCCAGGCAAGAATACTGGAATGGGTTACCATTTCCTCCTCTAAGGGATCTTCCCGACCCAGGGATTGAGCCTGCGTCTCCTGCATTGGCAGGCAGATTCTTTACCACTGCACCACCTGGGAAGCCCCTAAAGAAACATCCCTGGTGGCTCAGTGGTAAAGAATCCACCTGGAATACGGGAGACCTGGGTTTGACCCCTGGGTTGGGAAGATCCCCTGGAGGAGGGCTTGGCAACCCGCTCCTGTATTCTTCCTGGAGAATCCCATGGACAGAGGAGACTGGCGGGCTGCAGTCCATTGGGTCACAAAGAGTCGGACACGACTGAGCGACTGAGCACAACACAACAATTGGAAGGACAAGCAATCAGTGCAATGAATAAGTCAAGTAAACACTGTGCTATTAATAAGTAAAAAGAAAAACAAAGTAGGGAGAAGAACAGGAAGTTGAGAGGGGAGACTATTGGAATTTTGGGCAAGCAGTCTCACGGACAAAGTGTAATTTATGTAAAGACCTAAAGAAAGTGAGATAGTTGGCTTTGGGGGCATCTTCAGGTGAGAGCAGCAAGGGGGCAGGCTGTGGAAGCCTTGATGCCTAATGTGTTTGAAGAAGATTGAGGAGGATGATGAGAAAGAAATAGAAAATTAAATCAGAGAGAAATGTGCTGGGTTAGGTAGCCACCTTGGAAATTCTGGTAAAGCTGTGGACTTTTACTCTAAATTAGATGGGAAGTCAATGAGGGCCTTTTTTTGTTTTGTTTTGACCATGACACGTGTCATGCAGGATCTTAGTTCCCCAAACAGGAATTGAAACCCATGCCCCCTGCAGTGGAAGTTCAGAGACCTAACCACTGGACCCCAGGGGAGTCCCAGGGAAGGTTTCTGACAGAGAAGAGATCAGCTGATTTCTTTCATTAAATGCTTATCGAACTAAATGGACCAAATGTATATAGTTCAAGAAGACATATTAGTTATGTACCTCTATAGTCTAAGCGGTAATTTAGGTCAGAATATTCCAAATGCACAATATGTTTAAAAATACCCACTTAAACCAAAACAAACCTGCACCATGCAGTGGAGTTAGGGAACACTGCATTAAGGCAAACCGCTTGGAAATTTTGATCTAGCTGTTAATACATTAAACAAAATAACTGGACAATCACCATTTCCTCACGTTCTGAAGATATGAGTGTGTCTACTAACATCGTTTTCAAGTTTTTTTTTTTTTTAAGGAACAGTTAGAAAGTTCAAACTTATCATATCTTTAACCAATAAGAATTTAGGTTAAATTATTCTTGTGAATTTGGGGATGTACTGTAATGAATTAGGGCTGCATCTTCACTTAAATGGATTTTATTTCTTTGCTTAAATTTGTCATTTTGGAATGCTGGAAGGCTAAGTAGATTATTGCAGTCCCTTAAAAAGTAAAATCTGAGAATTATTGTAAAGAATGAAGTGACTTTCTGTTTTCTTTAATGTTCTAATTCTTAACTCCCATTTATATATCTACACGCACATTTGTGTGATGATTATATAGTGGAGTGGGAAAGTGAAAGTGAAATTCATTCAGTTGTGTCTGACTCTTTGCAACCCCATGGACTATACAGTCCATGGAATTCTCCAGACCGGATACTGGAGTGGATAGCCTTTCCCTTCTCCAGGGGATCTTCCCAATCCAGGGATCAAACCCTGGTCTCCTGCATTGCAGGCAGATTCTTTACCAGCTGAGCCACAAGGGAAGCCCAGTGGAGTGGGGAGGTTTTTTGTTTGTTTGCTGGTATGTTTGTTTTTGTGGTGACACGTAGCATGTGAGATCTTAGTTCCCTGACCAGGGATTGAACCCACGCCCCCTGCCTTGGAAGCATGGAGTCTTAAAGCTCTGGATTGCCAACTAAGTCCTGGAGTGGAAAGTTTTGTTTCTTCCTTTCTTTCCTGCTTTTTTTGAGATCTGGTACCATTATTTTTAAAAAGTAAGGACATTCTATACTTTTTGTTACTTTGAAGAACAGAGTCACTAGATACCAGATAGATATTCAACGGGTTACAAGAGTAGATATGCTGTGGTCTTTACTCTTACAAAGTTGCTTGTTTATAAATAGCCAGAGAGCTGAAATTAATCCTTTCCCTATAATATGAATTCAGTATAGTCTGGCCTATGACAGCATAACATTAGTAAAAAGGGGTTTATATCACGTGGGGCATAATCTTAGTGAGTTTACTTCAAGTTATTTATTTGGTGACCTCTTCTTGTGAGGATCAGTAATGTATTTTGGAAATACTCTTTGGAAACGATAAATAATCAGTAAATTGGGCAGGGACACGCTTTTGCCTCTTGTCTGGGCTCCTCGCAGATCCCGCTTGATCCCAGAGCAGTTTCACTGCCACCAGAGCCTGCCTTGCTGCATATCAACACCACACGATCACAGGAAACCAGCCATGGACATGCCAGAACATTCCTGGCAGTTTGTACATTTTGTTTCACGGAACAAAATGCCGAAAACAATGAGAAAACCTTGAGATTACAAATGATCTTGTTAACAATTTAAGAAACTTTCAATTTTTGACTTCCTGCCTGCAGGAAGGAAATGACAGTTGGAAGTGTGGAGAACAGGTGTCACCCTGGGCAGCATGATATCTTCTGCTTACTAAAATAAAAACCCCTGCATCAACACTCCTACATGGAAGTGAGTTCTAACCACAAGACTCAGTCTTTCCACCACAGACCCTGCTTCAGAAAACCAAATCTGTTTCCTACCAGGAAGTTGTTAAACCCAGCATTCAAGAGCAGACTCAGGGGCAGAATTCCTCGAATCAATCTGGGATAAATCCAAGTAAAGAATGCAGGTGGCTTGAAAATGTCCCCCTCCGTGTCCTTCCAGTGACTGGCAGTACAGTTGCATGGCGGACTTGTCAGGGGACTCAGAAGGGACAGAATTAGTACTGACAGAAACTGGTTCCAGCTTAAGCAGGGGTAGGGATCCTAAACCCTCTCTTATATCCCTTTGTGTTTGTCAGGGGTGTGGCATTGTTTTTTACCCATAACTTCAAGCTGGCATCGAAGCTTTCTATTTTTCCTTTGGCAAACTAGCTAGTTACTCTATCCCTCACAAAGGAGATTTCCATGCCTTTCAATCTGTTATGGAAAATTTAGACAAATGATACTTCAGAGGGGCTGAGGACCCTGAAATGATTGAAGACTATGCGTTGGCCCAGATGATTACCAGACAGTCCTCTCCAACCACCTTCGTTAACAATGCAAATTCATCATGGGATATGCATTCTTGAGGGCATATGTGTTAGAAAATGTTGGGAAAGACATTTTAACATTGGTGTGTAGAAAGTCTTTGTGAATGCTTGCAAGGGGCATAGTTTTGTTTTTCCAAACATGTGTTGTGGGATTAAGAAGCTCTGTAATCCCCAGGATCTTTGACTTTGAAGCCATGGCTAGTGAGGAAGGAGACGTGTCACTGGGGCCACTCAAGGACACTGAACCTCATGGGCTGAGTGAACAGATTGTATTGGAACTCATAGTGTGTGATTTCTCCCTGATTTCTCCCCTTGCAGAGTCGGTTTAGAAACAGCATTCCTCTGAAATAAAAACAAGGTAGCCATTTTTCACAGTCCAGCACATTCTCCCTGCTGCCCGCCATTTCTCTTACCCATCATCTGTTCCTTCCTTCCTTCCCCAAATGTACACTAAGGGCCGACTTTGTACTGAGCATTGTGCTAAGAAATGATGGTACAAAGACAAAAGCACACACTGTCTGCCTTCAGGGAAATTTCAGGTTCATAGGAACCCAATGTGCACACATCTTAGGGAGACAAGTAAGAGTATTCAAAAGGTGTTTTATATGTAGCTTTAATCTGTTGGGTTTTTTTTTTTTTTTTTTTTTTGCTGAGTTATGCGGCATCCAGGATCTTAGTTCCCTGACCAGGGATCGAACCTGGGCACCCTGCAGTGGACGTGCAGAGTCCTAACCACTGGATGGCCAAGGAAATCCCCTCAAAAAGTGTTTTACACCCAAGAGGAATTACTTACTTCTACTTGAAGAAGGAGAGTAAGAGAAGATTTCTGAGAGCTAATCTCAGAATCTGGGACTGAGGGGTGAAGATGGCACTTATTTACACTCTCCTGTGAGATCAGGAGAAAATATTTGAATTCAACCCAACTGCCCAGCCAGAAAACAGTTCTTCACAGCCTCCCTCCACTGTCCCATCTCCTGCTTGCCTCTTAGCTATGTCCCTGCTATTTAGTTCAGCCACTGCGGGAGTAAGCAAAAGTAAAATTTCTTCATTCTGCTTCTGCTTGGAAGTAGGGGGAAAAGTTGTGTAGGGAAGATTTTTAAAGATAGAGAAAAAAATTTTTTAATAAGTTTAAATTTCTTTGTTCAGTTGACTGTTTACTAAAGTTGTTTTCTAATTTTTATGCTTGTGAAATATTCCAACTAGGCAAATGTTAAAAAATGCAAAAACCCTCTCTGCCCCACCTCACCCATGCCCCAGGGATAATGCTGTTAACAGTTTGATTGCTATCTTCCTGGATTTTAAATTTACATTTAAATCTACGACTACAATGTTTCAAAACAAAAATCCATTGTTTTTCTCTGCCACCCCTCTCCCCAACTCACTGCATCATGAAAATTCTTAGAAATACTTTTCAAATAAGATATAATTATACTATAAAGAGAAGATTGCTGTAAAAATATAGAGATATTATTGTGTGTCCATTTAAAAATGAATACAGGCCAAAATTTACCTTCTCTAGTCAACTTGACTTCAATTTTTTCAATCCTGTCCTCTGAATCATCAGTAATTTTACATATTGTTTCTGTACATTTGGCCCCTGATTATAAACACTTCCCCCCACCCCCATATTCAAGCTCTTTGGTTGCAAAGAACAAAGGCCCCATTTTGTGAGAATAACCTCAGATATGCAGATGACACCACCCTTATGGCAGAAAGTGAAGAAGAGCTAAAGAGCCTCTTGATGAAAGTGAAAGAGGAGAGTGAAAAAGTTGGCTTAAAGCTCAACATTCAGAAAGCTAAGATCATGGCATCTGGTCCCATCACATCAGGCAAATAGATGGGGAAACAGTGGAAACAGTGTCAGACTTTATTTATCTGGGCTCCAAAATCACTGCAGATGGTGCTTGCAGCCATGAAATTAAAAGATGCTTACTCCTTGGAAGGAAAGTCATGACCAACCTAGACAGCAGATTAAAAAGCAGAGACATGACTTTGTCAACAAAGGTCCATCTAGTCAAGGCTATGGTTTTTCCAGGGGTCATGTATGGATGTGAGAGTTGGACTATAGAGAAGGCTGTGCACTGAAGAATTGATGCTTTTGAACTGTGGTGTTGGAGAAGACTCTTGAGAGTCCCTTGGACTGCAAGGAGATCCAACCAGTCCATCCTAAAGGAGATCAGTCCTGGGTGTTCATTGGAAGGACTGATGTTGAAGCTGAAACTCCAATATTTTGGCCACCTGATATGAAGAACTGATTCATTTGAAAAGACCCTGATGCTGGGAAAGATTGAGGGCAGGAGGAAAAGGGGGTGACAGAGGATAAGATTGTTGGATGGCATCACTGACTCAATGGACATGGGTTTGGGTGGACTCCAGCAGTTGGTGATGGACAGGGAGGCCTGGCGTGCTGCGGTTCATGGGGTCACAAAGAGTCGGACACGACTGAGCGACTGAACTGAACTGAGGTGAGCTGGGGAGTCAAGCTACTAGGGGGCTGGTCTTCCTTGGTGCGCTTGCATAGCCCCATAGATCTGTCCTGTTACTGTCTGGATTGGACTCCCTGCTCTGGTCACTCTTCTCTTCCCTCACCATTCGACTTTCATTTGTTCATTCATTCAACAGGTTACAGAGTTCAACCACAAGCCAGAGATGGTTCTGGCACATACAGTTTGAGTTGCTCTGATTCTGACTCAAAAATCATGGCCTCCTTTAACTCCACTTGTCAATTTCTCCAGATGTGTTTTAGTTCAAATTCCTAACGGTGAGAAAGTGATTGGCCCAGATCATGCCAGGTCACTCTTAGACTGCTGGACATTTTGTGGCCAGACTATTCATCCAGACATGTCTGGTGGAGTGGGTGGAGGCCTGGGCAGGGTAGGGCTGTCCAGCTCACTCCACACACCTTCTCCGGTCCTACATGTGCATCTGGTCATCTCCCCAACCACAAGGTCAGTCAGTCACTATGCCTCTGCCATGACCTGTGGTCTGTTACAAGGATAACCCACGCAGTCTTCCCTTTACATGGAGTTGGGCTCCTCGTGAACAGAGGACAATAGCCGTAAACTCTCTCCTGCTCAAGAGAAGCACAGCTAGTTATCAGGGCATTCCCTGTGGAGGAGAACAGTAGGTCCCATTCCATGAATGTAACACACTTGGTGTTATCTTTGAGGCTAAAGTTAAAGAGAAAATAGGAACTGGAGGACGATGATAGATGAGAAATAGAGTGTCAGTTTTCAATTGCCATATATGGAAATGAATAGAATTCCAGTTCAGGTAAGAGCCAGACTGTTTTTTATTCAACAACTGTCTTTAAATTCTCAGATCACAATTCCAGTTAGTGACAAAATTTGTGGAAGAAATTATAATACATTGTAGCACTAGATGACCCAAGACCCAGGGTTAGGAGGTTAAAATCTAGTCTGTATCCAGTATAATTTAAATAGAAAATTTTTCAGGGACAATAACAGAGAATTGATGTCAATGGTATGCTATTAGAAACAGTTGCCAACAGAACTGCTGCTTAGATGCTTTACTGCTCCATCCTTTTGTATTCTTGCCACCTTTCTTCCAGGTGTCTTTTTTCATATAGAGGACTTCTGCTGCACTTGATTATTATTATTATTGTTCGTGCTGGGCAGCATGTGGGATCCCAGTTCCCCAACCAGGGATCAAACCTGCACCCCCTGCAGTGGAAGCGTGGATTCGTAACCACTGGACCACCAGGGAAGTCCTTTGCTACAAGTCAGTGGTGGCAAGGTCAAAGAGAAGCACCTAGGAGCTCAAGGAACCTTGTGTCTGATTATCCTGCCGTGGGAGGGCAGGAGGTGTGAATCCTCAGAGCCACCCCCAGAATCCTAGGTGCATCCCAAGAACCAAGCAACTATGGAATCCCTTCTGAAAAGGGCCTTGAGACACAGAAGCCAAGAGAAATGTGACGTGTCTCAGTCAGACACAGGCACAGGGGTGCCATCCGATGAAGCCGGCAGACAGGAGGGATTAGACCAGCCCGTGTGAGTGCATCACCCCCGTACCACTTGTGGTAGCTAAGGCTTTGTCTTGTGTAGGCTCCTCTGTGGCTTCCAGGTGGCTTCCCCATCTCTAGGTCCATACCACTCCAGCCCTGCCTTCACATCTGCACTGTCCCTCCTTTCCAAATAGTCAGCTGATTCCTCTGTTTAGAAAATGCGTTTTTACACACACATTTACACACGCACACACACACACACACATCCTTCATGGGATATGGGTGTTCTGAGTCCAGCTGATTTTCCTAGCATCACCTTCCCCTGTGTTCCTGCCATGCCACTCCAGACTTCACCATCATGCCTCCCTCCCAGTTGTTTTTTTCTGCCTGAAATGTCACTGACACCCCAACACCCACCATCTGTTTGCATCATCATTATCTTTCCCTCCCCTTCCCAAAACCAAAGAGGAAGCTCTCCTCTGTGGTATCATGGCATTTAGGTTAGACTTCTGACTGCAGTTATTTTTTGTTGCCTGTAGGTTTGTTTCCTCTATGGATTGTGAGGGTTTTCAGGGAAGGACTCTTTGTCACACGTACATTGAACCACCCCACACCCAGTGGAATGCTCATCACAGCTGCTCAAAGTGGCTTGTGCGAAGGAAAGATATTCATGGGTATAATTGTCTTTTAAATATTTGATATGTTTTTAAACTAGATATAGATAACTCTTCATGTATTGATCCTGATAACAAGTTTCTCATATCATCGTTAGTTTCCTGACCTGCAAAATAAAAATAATGTTAGTCTGTGTTGCATAGCAATTAATTGTGCAAGAACAAATAAATATTTCAAGTACTAGGAAGAAATCTGGTTGGGAAATTGGCAAAGTGAATCCAAACTCCCTTTTCATGCATTTTGAAGAGAAATGAGAGGTTGCTGTCTTAGACAAAGACTCAAGCTTTGGGTATTTCTCTGGATCTGCTCAGTTATAAAAATAGGGGATTGGATTATGTCTTTTCTTCTTTTTTAACTCTAAAATCTGCTGGATCTGCTCAGTTGTAAAAATAGGGGATCGGATTATGTCTTTTCCTCTTTTTTAACTCTAAAATTATATTATTGCAATGGTTCTACTTAACAAGTGTTAAATATTAAATAAGTGGTTTTTTGTGCTCAAATTCACGATAAAGACTACATTAAAAGACCCCACTTTTACTGATGCTCCGAAGCATATTCTGAAATTCATTTGACTTCTAGTAATGGATCTGCAAACACATTAAGTGATCACTTCCATGACGGCTCTGTTTCTTTAAGAGACCTCGGTTGTTAAGTTGGAAGATCACTGAACCATATGAGGGTCAATAAAAGAATAAAGTCACTGGTGAGTGATTCTAGTACAAGGAACTTGACCCCAGTTCAGTATCTGTGCGTCCATATGCTGCTCACAGTCAGAGGAGGAGAGTGTGGTCTCCGGGTGCTCAGCCTCCCAGGATGGCTTCGGGAAAACTAATCAAGCTGCTGGTGTTTGAGCTGCTTGAGTTTACTGCTTTCTGTGTCCCTACGTTGGTGATAATGGAACAGTTTGCTGTTGCCTACTACACCACAAGGCATCCGCCTGACAAAACACGTTATTGGCTGATTGTTTGCTGTTCAATTGCTTATGTAGCTTCAGTGACTCTCTTGATTTGGGTTCCCGTGAAAATTCTCTTGTACAAGAAACGTCATCTTTACCAAAAAATCAAAGGATGGTGAGTAAAAAGAATTCTTTCGCAGGGACCCCCTGGGATGCTTTCAAAGAGATTGTCTTGTTCTCTGGGCATGGATGCTAGCATAACACACAGGTGTGTAATGTGAGATTAAGATAAGTAATAACCACTGTTTCAATCAATGTATTCATAGTTGTATGAAGTATGGAAGTATCTTCTATATTTTTAAATAATATTTTTCTGATGTGGACTATTTTTTTTAAGTCTTTTCTGAATTTTTTATAATATTGATTCTGTTTTATGTTTTGGTTTTTTGGCCATGACATATGGGATCTTAGCTCCCTGACCAGGAATTGAACCCACACCTGCTGCATTTGAAGGCAAAGTCTTAACCATTGGACCACCAGAGAAGTCTCTTTCCATATATTTTTTTTAAGAGTCATTTTTTTGCTGACTGATAATTGCAATTTACATGTATTCCCAAGACTCTGGTACTCTGAGTAGTGATTGTTTTTGTACTAATTCCTCTGTACACTAAAGTGTGCAAAGTTATCATAGTTAATTTATAGAAACCATAATCGTAAGATTCTAATGTATAATTTTTCTGTTGTATAAAGCTGAAAGTAATGTGTAAATGTTTACATTGCAATGTTTTATAACTATAAGGCACCCTTTGATCTTTAGCCAGCTAAAATTTTTAAGCAAACTGGTTCCATTATTTAGATTTAAAAAATAAAAATAATAATACTTTGATTGTGTTGATAAATTCTATTACCTTCATGGTAAGAAGGGTAAGTATTCAAATAATAATACAGAAATATTTTAAATAAATCATGGCTTAATAAGGATTGAACTCATAGTTTAATGACTATATTGATCCATGTAAAGGAATTAAAAACAAATAATCTCTGGTCCTAATGTAGTTTTCCTTTTAAATCTTCAGATCTGATTCTTGTCATCTGAGATACATAGAATACATTTGACAAGCGAAGAGCTGGGAATTTTAATTCAAGCAAGGGCAGAAATGTAAAAATAATAGATAAAGCTATACATCTGTATAGTGAGAAACACTGTAGGGAGGGTGGGCCAGATCCTGGGTGGGGCCCAGGATGTCACCCCCGAACCCACCAGGAGACTTTCAGTTCCCGGAGGGCAGACGTCCTGAGTGGTTTCTGAAAATAAAGCATGTGGTTGGCATTGCTTTCATCAGTGGGGTTTAGGTGTTTTCCAACTCTTGACCCAAATCCTCAAGATCAACTAAGCTGAGCTGGGCCCTCCACCCCTCATACCTGCTAGGAGTTGCTTCAACTGTTGAAGACTCCTGACCAGGCCAGGAAGTGTTTGAGGGGATAGGGAGGGTCTAAATGACAACAGGAGTAAACCAGTAGGAAGCTGGCCACACCAGCCCAGGAAGGTGCTCTCTTATCTTTTTCTGCATTGGCTTAATCCCTAGGACCTTTTAGGTCTGAATATCATTCATGCAGCAAACCTTCCCATATTGCTTATTATTATTTTGTGGGAGCTAAGATTCCACATGCCTCATGTTCAAAAAGCCAAAACATAAAACGGAAGCAATATGGTAACAAATTCAATAAAGACATTGAAAATGGTCCACCTAAAAAACTTGAAAAAATATTATTATTAAGCTATAATTACTTCTCTACTGATTACTTATTATGTACTATAATATGAATTTATCAGTTTCATTTCATTGCATACCACCTTGTGAAGTATGTCTTTTTTTGAGTTTATTATTCCCAAGAGGAAACTGAAGATTACAGAGGTTAAGAAACTTAACGCGGTCAGCTGACAAGTAAGTGAAAGGCCTGTACTTTGGACCCATGTCCATCTGATTCTGTGGTTGGTCTTTCTAACCACTACCCTGAACTGCTTCTTTGAAGGGTGAGGTCCCAATCTCTGGGAGCAATTGAAAGGAAAGAGAGCAATCTTTCTACTCCTTAGGGTCTGTGCTTTTGTTTGTTGTTTTTGTTTGTACACCTGGTCCAGCCACTTCCCTTGTGCTAAGTTGTCTTGGGCTGCCACAATAATTACATCTTTCAGTGATTCCTTTTGGAAAATACTCTTTCAGTCTTTCATTTCTGTTTGTGGGTGTGGTTGGTCATGAGTATTCTAAATAGTTTTAGGTGGATGGCATGTTATCTATGATTTCAGTGAAACTGTTCCCTCCATGACCTCTTTTACGAGCCATTGTTATCGCTTACTGGCCTAGAAAAGAAGAAATTGTTACTGAGTACTATTCTAGGAACCTTACACATTCCACACTGTTAGACTTTATGACAACCCAGTGAGGTATCCACTAATAGTCTTGTTGTATAGATGAAGAAATGGAAACTTGAAGAAATGATTAACTTTGGCTAGTGATAAAGTTTATAACTAGTGGAGCTGGAATTTGTGAGCCCAGAGTGGTCTGATTCTGTGCTATTTCTTCCACCTTATGCAACTTTTAAAATATTCTTTCTGACTTTGAATGTTAAGTATGTTTCAAAAACATTGCAATTTTTCTAGTGTCATTAGAATACATCTTCCCTAAAGATATATATTTGGATATTATATGTGATCCCCAAAAATGTGTATAGAATATTTTAATATATGTGGTAACATAGTGTGTGTCATATAACTTGATTTCTAGAGGAAAATGATGCAAAAATAATTGCTATTACAGAAAGTAGGAATTGAAAGTATGAATTATTTTTGAAGAATACTTAAATAGTTGTTTATGTGAGATTTCATAGATTCTTAGCTTTCACAACTACATTGTTGATGGGCCTATTTGAGAATCTGTCTGTACATCCACACTGGTGCCATGGTTCCTATGTGGATGGTATTCAGGAGAGAGTGAGTCATCCAGCTAGTGAATTCCTGACATTGTGGCTGAAGGCTGCAGATCTGAATTGAAATTCCAGCATTGGCCCTGATTTTGAGATCATCCTTTAAATTCTTTTAAGTTTTAGTTTTCTTATGAGCAAAATGTTTCTTTATTGGATTGTTTTAAGAAACTGAGTAAGATTATGCATGAAAACTTCTGAGCACAATGCCTAGCACCTAGTAAGGACCTGGTAAATGTTAGTGTTGTTCTCTCAGGCTGAATTTAATATCTCCATTGAAAACATGATCTGGTTTAATCCTCAGAATGACTCTGAGAAGTGATGATAAAGCTGAAGAAAATTCTAGAAGTGATACTCTGTGTATCCAGAGAATCTTCTAGGTTTCTTTTATCCTTTGAGAGTAGTGAAGGTCAATAGAGTGAAATGATGAATATCTTATATTTTGTGATTCTATTCTCTACATAGCATGATTCTACTTATTTTTTAGAATTGAAGAATGGTAACTCAGATGGTAAGGAATCTGCCTGCAATGCAGGAAACCTGGGTTCGATCTCTGGGTCAGGAAGATCCCTTGGAGAAGGGAATGACTACCCACTCCAGTATTCTTGCCTGCAACATGGGGTTGCAAAGAGTTGGACATGACTGAGTGACTAACACTTTCACTTTCCATGGTTGATTTATAATATTGTGTTAATTTCTGCTATACAGCAAAGTGATTCAGTTATACATATACATACATATTTTTATATTCTTTTCCATTATGGTTTGTTTCAGGATATATATTTTATTTAATTTGGCTCTGCCAGATCTTAGTTCTGGCATGTGAAATCTTCAATTATTGCAGCATGCAGAATCTAGTTTCCTGTCCAGGGATCCAACTTGGGCCCCCTGCACTGTGAGTGTGGAGTCTTAGCCACTGGACCACTAGGGAAGTCTCTATCTCAGGATATTGAATATAGTTCCTTGTGGTATACAGTAGGACCTTGTTGTTTATCCATACTATATATAATAGTTTGCAGCTGCTAATACCACATTCCCAGTCCAGTCCTCCCCCAATCCTCTCCCTCTTGGCAACCGCAAGACTATTCTCTACTAGAGTGTGATTTTATGTTTCATTTTCTCATTTGACCTGCACTCAGTGTTGTAAAGTTGAGGGAATGGATATAATTGTCATTTTATAAGGGAGGAAACAAGGTCAGAAAGTTTCGGACACACTCTAAACCAACAGAAGTCTGAACTTTAATCCGGTGTTCTTTCTTTTACTCTTGTTAAACACTTCCTCATTCTTTTGGAATGACTGTTCTTTTTAGGGATGCCTGTCATAATTTATAATAAATTAGGGGCATGGTTTTGAGGAAAAGAAGAAAAACCCTTTATATACACACCAAATTTTATATCCCAGTAAATAAGAGGAAACTTTGCCTAGGATATCACAGAATGGGTGAAGCCATTGAGCTATAGACTAATCAGTGAATGGGTGAAATTGTTGAGCTACAGACTAACCTGAAACTGAAGTAGATTTACTCAGAGAGGGTACCTTGGGGAAGGATAATCCTAGAAGACTTTTAGGGGTTCCCAGACTGGTTTGGGGTGATATTTTAGGAATTCTGTCAAGTCTTGCAGAGTATGATTCCTTTAGTCAGCCATCCACAACCTTTGTGGCACCAGGCACCAGGAAGACAATTTTTCTGTGGACTAGGATGGTGGGGTATGGTTTTGTGATGACTCAAGTACATTACATTTATTGTGCACTTTATTTCTATTATTATTACATCAGCTCCACCTCAGATCATCAGACATTAGATCCTGGAGGTTGGGGAACCCCTGCCTCAGACATGTCAGCCATCCTGGGCAGTGCCAAGTTAGAAAGACTCCAATTGGAACATTTTCCTTTGTTGACATCTTTTACTTACACTGCAAGATTTGCTGTTGATTTGTTTCTGGTGGCAGTGGAAGTCATAGCAGTAATAGTTCTAGTTGTCATCATAGTAAAATAAGAGTAAATATTGATCAAACAATTACCATGTACCAAGAAGAGTTGTAAACACACTGCCTGTGTTATTTTAGTTAATTCTCTAACTTTTATGAAGGAGAACATTTACAGTGTTCATCTTATGAGTGAGGAAATTGGGGCACAGAGGTTAAAAGACCACCTGGCCAGTGAGTAGGGAGTCAAGACCGACCCCATTTGTCTCGGGGCTCAGCAACACACACGAGTGACCGGCTCACCCGAGGAGGCGGAGCTCACTCTTTCCAGCACCCCCAAGGTGGTCATGGGTGAATTGCCAGGAGATAACCAGTGGTGCTTAACAGTTACTTCTTCCCAGAGAACCCTCTTTCTCTCAGTCTGTCTATCATCTTCTGAAAATCTCAAGACTGATCATTTTCTTGTCCTTGACCACAGACTTTCTCTACTTGTCCCACCACCTCCAGTCAGTCAGCAGGAGTGGATTCACGTTTGCTTTTCTCTCCTGCATATGCAGTCAGTCACCAGATTCCATGAGTTCTTCCTCTTTCGTCTCTATCGACTCAGCATCTTGTTCTCATGACTCTTTTCCTCACCCCAGTCAGGCACTGATTTCCAGGGCCACTGTGCACTTGAGTCTCTGGCATGGCTCGCCAACTTTTGATCTATTCATGTCCAGGGTCAGATCCCTTGTTCTGGTCACTTTTGCTCAAGGAGGCACGGAGAGCATTTTATGAACCTCCTGGGTCTCTGATGACCTTCACCAACAGCTGTCCTTGCCTTTTGCCTCTCTGTCCCTCTCATCCCCTCCGTGTTCTTGTTGACAGAGTAATAACCTTCTTGAAGAATGTTGCCTGCATTTCAGTGCCACCTCTAAAACTCTACTCTTCCCCTTGCTTTTAGAATTCAGTGTTGGGATCATCTGAAAGCTGAAGACACCTTAGTGTCCATCTATCACACTATTTCTCACAAAACAGACAGTCTGTCTCTGATTTAAAAGGAGCTTCATGACTTTTTGTGTCTCTAATTATAAGAATGTGTAGTGTTGTGCTCACTCGCTCAGTTATGTCCAACTGTTTGGGCCCCATAGACTGTATCCCACCAGGCTCCACTGCCCATGGAATTTTTCAGGCAAGAATACTAGAGTAGGTTGCCATTTCCTTCTCCAGAGGATCTTCCTGACCAAAGGATTGAACCCACATCTCTTGCATCTCCTGCATTGGCAGGCAGATTCTTTACCACTAGTGGCACCTGGGAAGCAATTATGAGAATAGTCTTCCTAATTTCCTTGTATTGAAATAAACTCTGCCATGTGTAGCTTCCTTCCCGTCTTCTTTGTAGATATCACATCCTATGCCCTGCCTTAGATGCCAATGAATTTGGCCATGGCTGGGAGCCCTACCCATTGCCCCCTGATTTTCCCTTTTTATTGATTTTCTTTTTTATGTGTCGAGCATAATTAATTTGGAGATTGCATATTTTAATTTGCATAGAAAAGTTTGGCTTCTGGGAATACCCTGTCCAGTGGTTTGGACTCCATGCTGTAACCACAGGGAGCCCATATTCAATCCCTGGTTGGGGAACTAAGATCCCAGGTGCTGCATGGTGGGGTTAAAAGATTTTTTAAAAAGAAGAAGAAGAAGAAAATTTTGGTTTCAGTCAATCAGTCAATCAGCCAATTTTCAGTGATTCAACACTCACCAATTTCAGAGTACTGTCCTTGTTATGAAATCATGCTGGCATGGCTACCAGCAATTAATTAGCCACATCTAATGATCACTTTCAGTAGCATGACATTTTTTTCTCCCTTTTTAAAAAAAAAAAAAAGATTAGAGTATAGTTGATTTACAGTGTTCTGTTATTTTCAGATGTACAGCAAAGTGATTCAGCTATACGAATACATGTCCCCTTTTATAGCTTTTCATGCTCTCTCGTCAGCTCTCATAAACTGTTGCTTGTGTGATGACAGCTCTCCACATTGTGTCTCTAAGGGTGACTTCCTGTCTGAGCTCACTGTGTCTATACCGAAGCTTTTCAAATATTTGAAGATGAGCTCATCACAGCCATTTCAGCCACATCCCATTTAGTCTGCTAAGAAGTTTTCTCCAGTGTCCAAGTCCCATCAGTTATTCTCCTTGTCCTGTGATTTCTGAACCTTTTACTCTTCATAATGTCTCCTTGGGATGCTAGCTGACTTGTTAATGTCTGAGTGTACTCTCTGTGATAACCACAAACCTTCAGTTTATTACAGAGCACAGTAATGTGAAATGCAGCAAAACAAGGTCTGCCTGTATGTTGGTTTTAGCCAGCAGTTCTAAGGTTTAAGGCTTGACAACCAACCTGTGTGTGTGGACACTCTGTCCTCTGGACCTATCAGGGTGAGGGCTCCACCCTCTGAGCCACGGGCAGCAGGCCTGCTTCTGCATCTGAGGAGGGAACCCCTGGGCCCATGGTAGCAGTGGCAGCTTCCCTGGCCTCTGTGGCATCATCCGAGTCATTCTTCCCTTTTGTTGATGATAGCACATCTCTGCAGCCAAATGGCTCTGTATTGGGCTTAGCAGATGGCTCAGTGGTAAAGAACCCACCTGCCAATGCAGGAGATGTGGATTCAATCCTAGGGTCGGTAAGATCCCCTGGAGAAGGAAATGGCAGACCACTCCGGTATTCTTGCCTGGGAAATCTCATGGTCAGAGGAGCCTGGTGGGCTACAGTCTGTGGGGTCGCGAGGAACTGGGCAGGACTGAGCATGCACACATGGCACGGTGCAGCTCTGTATTAGCCCATTTCCTGCCTATTGTATCCTGGAAGTCTCACAGCCTTTCTTCATTTTGTCCTGTCTCTGTCGCCCTTCAGAGTAAGCTGTTAGTGTTTCTACTGAGATTGTTGATTGGATTCACGAGCCACACCCTTAGTGTTTTCTCCAGAATGTGCTCCCCCATCTTTCCTGCATCCTTTGCAATATGGATATGAGTGTGTCAAAGAAAATAAGACAGTATGTTCTTAGGTGTGCATATTGCCTGTGTGCTCAGTTGCTTAGTCGTGTCTGACCCTTTATGGCCCCGTGGACTATAGCCTGCCAGGCTCCTCTGTCCACGGAATTTTCCAGAAAAGAAAACTGGAGTGGGTTGCTGTTTCCTACTCTGAGGTATGTAAATTACTAAATCAAAGTTTTAAAAGAATGTGTATAACTGTCTTTCAGCCTCATTACTTTGTTGTATAAGTCTATGTATTTTATGCACTTAAAAATTCTATTCTGAGAAGGGTCCATAGGATTTACCAGATTCCCAGAAAGTTTATTGTATAAAGATGGTTTGGAAATATTGTTCTAAATGCTGGAGATAAAGTAATGAACACCTTAGATAAGGCACCTTGTCCCATGGAACTTACCTTGGATATAGGCAAACAGGAGTCAGACATGAAAGATCTATGATCTAGACTAGGTCTATCATCCAGAGACTCCCTGTCAAAAAAGGATAGCTAGTGTAAATCTGGAAGGTGGGACAAGGTTGGTATGATCACAGAATAACAAGATGTTATTAGTATGTTATTAGATGTTATTAGTATGGTGGGGTCAAGTGGATGTTGGGAAAGGGGCAGATCATTCTAAGTGAAGAGAGTAAAAGAAATAAGAGAAACCACATCATGGAGAACATGTAGACAGTGGTGCTAGGTTTGAATTTTATTTTAATTACTTATCCACTGGAGATTTTTAGAAAATTTATTAAATCCACAAATAAGTATATTTTGTGGTAAAATACACCAATCATAAAACCTACCATCTTAACAATTTTTAATTGCAGAGCTCATGGGCATTAAGTACATCCACACTGGTGTGCTACCATCCATCCACAGAAGCTTCTTTGTTTGGAAAAACTGAAGCTCTATAGCCATTAAACATTAACTCCCCACTCCCCACTCCTCCCAGACCTGGTGATTTTGAGCTGAGTAGTAAGGTGTGTTTTCCATTTACAAAATTAGATGTTTGCTTTGTGGGAAAAATATTGCTTGGCAAGAATAGAAACACTACCAGGAAACTGGTTACGAAGCACTGCAGATAAGAGATGACAGTGAGTGAGCTACTGTGTTAGCGGATGAGGATTTGAAATGCACTTAGGCAGCAAATCATGCAGGATTGGATGATGACTGGAATGAGTATGGGTTCTTTTTCAGGCCTGTTAAGCCTGAGTTGTCTATTAGACATCCAATGGAGGTACCAAATAGATAGGTGTGTGTCCAACTCCAGATCTCAGGACAGAGGCCATTGTATATATTCTAGAATCTATTTGCAAGTCCTGGGCGAGTGGGTGGTGTTTAAATGATGGGATTGGCTGAGATAATCACGGGAAATAACACAGGTAAAGAAGAGGTGCCAGAGTAATTCCTGAGGTACTCTTAGAGGTGAAGCTGAGAAGAGGACTCTGTGAATGCCCTTGCCAGCCTCAGAGAGCTGAGTGCTTCAGGAATCTCCATCTGGGCTCAGAGAAAGAGGCAAAGCTACCAATTTTTAAATTTCATCATACCTCTAGTTTTAGCAGGTTGTTCTGGGTCTGGCTATGAGAGTTGGGCTATCTCACCCCTATCTTATGTCTATACCTAGAAAATCTAGGATGGGGCTGGAGTAAAGGGACATGGCAGGCAGAAATTCTTAGTCTTCTGAAAGACTCCAACACTGTGTGCTTTAATACACACTATACTATAAATGTAATTAGTATAATGTATATTTAACTAAGGAGAGAGGAGGTAAATAGTTCATTATAGAAAAATTTGAGTGTATTTTGCAATATCTTCCTGTAAATTGATAATGCTAAATATATGTGTTAATTCTCTCTGTCATAAAATATTTATATGTTATATCTCAATAACTATTTGGTTGCTTGATTGTGCAAGGCTTAAAAAGTTAAAGTTGTTAGTCACTCAGTTGTGTCTGACCCTTTGTGACCACATGACCTGTCCATGGAATTCTCCAGGCAAGGCTTAAAAGGTGGTCCAAAAACAAATATGAAAAACTATGTGATTTTTATGTATTTATATATATATAAATTTTTCCCCTCAGGTAAGAAAAATCTAGATGTTTTCACTTTGTCACCTTTAACTAATGGTATATGATTTCTAATTTATTTTTTGAAAGATCAGTTTTGCAGCATGGGGTATAGTATCCGTAGAGAGAGTCATGCTGTTCTTTCTTTTCCAACTGGTCACCAGAGCCTGACGTGTTGGACAGGATTCTAATGAATGAATTATGAAAGTACTGAACGTCATTTGTCTTGCACTGTGATACTTTTAGCCATCGATGGTTTGTTAATTATTTGGAAACCTTTCACCCTCTTCTTCTAGAAAAACATCCTGGCTTTTTGTGTGTTCCCCTTTGCCATACTCAAACATTTGGGAAATGGAAATAGGGAAGCAGTGGCTTCTTAGAAAAACTATAAAGGAGTGCAGGAACTGCACAATTGGCAGAATGTAACAGGAACTGTTGATCTTGTACATTATTGCTTTTGCTTATTTTTTCTCCTTTGCTAGGAGACCTGTTATGATGATGTGTGTAGTACTCACCACGCTTCCCAGCTTCAGCTTTTCTATAGCAGTGACTGAGGTATGGAATTTTGATTTCTTCTCCTGCCTATAAGATTTTGAGATTTTAGAATGTCCCCCTGTGCTTAAAATTTCACAGAGTGGTATGCCCAACAAGTTTCTTAAAGTTGATTTTCTCCAGTCTTAGATCATTGTTATCTCTGTCATTTTGGAGGAAGGTCTAGCAGCCACTTTTTAAAAATCTACTGTGTTTGTATAGGGGGGTGGGGAGAAAGGAATGTCACTTGAAAATAATAAAAAAGCAAGGAATTTGAGAGAAGATCCACATTTTGTTTCTTCTAACCTGATGTTTTTCATGAGTGTTCTTGGTTCTAAAGAGAATAGAACAGTATCTCAGGGAACAACCACTCACACGATAAGATCTTTGATATCTGTTGCCAAATAATTTGCATGTGATTTTTATTTGAAAATAAATTTGAATTCATGTTTCAACCAAAGGCAGCTCCCAAGGGACTCTGATGGATGGGTGTCTGCAGGACAGGAATATTACAGATACAACTTTCAGGCTGTGAGAACTCTTATTACCCAGATAGTTCAAAGCAGAATGCCCTGCTAATCTTATAATTTGTAAGGTGCTTGAAAGATGTAGTTTTTAAATTTATTAATAAAATTTTCATTTACATGTTGAGTAGATAGTCACTAAGTGCATATTACATGAAATTAGATCCTGAGGATAGAGCACTCAGAAAATTTGACAGTCTCTGGCCTTCAGTGAGCTTCCCTGGTGGTTCAGCAGTAAAGAACCTGCCTGCAATGCAAGAACCTCAGGAGACGGTTCCATCTCTGGGTCAGGTAGACTCCCTGGAGAAGGGAATGGCAACCCACTCCAGTATTCTTGCCTGGAGAATTCCAAGGACAGAGGAGCCTGGTGGGCTACAGTCCATGGGGTCGCAAAGAGTTGGACACGTCTGAAGTGACAGCACACATGCACAGCCTTCAGTAATTTTTTAACTGATGGTAGAGAGCAAAAAAACAGGCAGCAAGAGTAGGTCTGCTTAGTGCTACAAGAGAGATGTATACCGGGTAATGGATGACATCATTAGAAATCACATGACTTTGGAACGTGTCCTAGATGCAGCAGTAGGACAGTATATGAACACACAGAATAACCTCAGAAGGCTACAGAGATGAACTTTGCATCAAACTGCAACACACGAGTATTTTAATCTTGATTTGTCATTTTCTCTTCCTTCCCCACCAGTGACCTTGTAAAGCACTTGGGAGGTTCCTACGAGCTTCAGAAATTCAGGGTATGGCCTGTCAAGGAACACTACTATCACAGAGATGCACTATCTATGGTTTGCCCTTTTGGGCCAACTTTCTCATTATGTTTCACCCATTGTTGTATATTTTTCTTTACTTTTTTCTCATTTTTCACTGAGGTATAACACACAAACAGAAAAGTTCACACAATATAGACAATATTAATGGAATACTACAAAGGAAGCCCCTGTGGAAACATTACTCAGTTCAAAAAATAAAACTTCGCCAGCTCCCTAAAGGCCATCTCTTTTGGCTACCTTTCCTTCTATCCCAAGGGTCACTTCTACCTTACTCCTAATATCACAGATTAGTTTCTCTGTTTTTGAAAGCTTTATAAAAGGAAATCAAATTGTTATCTATTATGATCTTTCTCGTGTATCTTTTGTTCAAAATATGTGCTATTCTTGTTTTTCTGTTTAGATGTAGTTCATTCATTTTCATTGTTTATTCCTGTACAGTATTTCATTTTACAAATATATCACACTCTATCAGTTCTACTCTATGTTATTTTATTTTTTGGCCATGCCACCTGACTGGTGGGATCTCAGTTCCCTCCCCAGAGACTGAACCCGGACTGCAGCAGTGAAAGTCTGGAATCCTAACCACTTGGCTACCAGGGAACTCCCATCAGTTATACTCTTGATGGTCATTTCAGTTTCCAGTTTTTGCTGCTGTGAACATCCTTCAACATGTCTCTTGTTGCCATATATAAGCATTTGGGTTGGTCAAATGTGCAGGAGTAGAGTTGATGGATCCCAAGATGTTCAAGTACTCAATTATAACTAACAGTGTCAGTTTTTCAAAGAGATTGTATTAATTTAGACTTCCACTAGCAGAGAATGAGCAGTCTTTGTGTTCCCCATCCTCACTAGCACTTGTGTTGTCAGCCTTTTTATTTTAACCATTCTGGTGAGAATATTCTTGAATTTCATTATAGTTCTCAGTTTCATTTCCCCAATAATTAATGAGATTGAGCCTATTTTGCATTCCATTTTTTCCCTAGTGTGTTACTTATCTTTTAAAAATTGATTTGGAGGAATTATTTATATATTCAGATTTCAGACTCTTTGTTGATTTTATGTATTGCAAACATCTTCTCATTCTGTGACTTCATGTTCTTAATTGTATATTTTGACGGAGAGAAGCTTTTAATTTTAAAATAGTCCACTGCGTCACTTTATTTGCTGCATTTTCTTTTGGTTACTTGTTTGAAATAATTTTGTCGTATTGTGAATCTGAACTTTGAAGTCCTAAGGATAGTCTCCTATATAACATTTTGAAATTCTCTTTGAACTTCACAATCTACCCATAACTAATTTTTGTGTGTGTTGTGCAGTAACGGATTTTTTTTTTTTCCCCAAATAGTATCTAATAGACTGAGCACCATTTATTGAAATGTCTGTCCTTATCACATTTCTCTGTAGTTAATAAATCAGATGTGTGTGTCCATAGTCTATTCTGAGCTTTATGTTCTGTTCCACGGCCTACTTTTCTATTCCTGTGCCAACATTACAATATCTTAATTCTTACATGTTTATAATAGCTCTTTGTATCCAGAAGAGTAAAATTTCCTGTATTCCTTTTCTTCTAGACTGTCTTGCTCTTTGTATTTTCTTTTTTTCCACTTTTTTAAATTGAAAGATAATTGCTTTACAGAATTTTGTTGTTTTCTGCCAAAAGCAACATGAATCAGCCACAGGGATACATATGTCCCCTCTCTCTTGAACCTTCTTCCCATTTTCCTCCCCATCCCACCCCTCTAGGTTGTTACAGAGTCCCTGTTTGAGTTCCTTGAGTCATATAGCAATCCCATTGACTATCTATTTTACATATGGTAATATAAGTTTCCATGTCATTCTCTCCATACATCTCACCCTCTCCTTCTTCCTCTTCCCTCCATGTCCATAAGTCTGTTCTCTGTGTTTCTCCATTGCTGCCCTGAAAATAAATTCATCAGTACCATCTTTCTAGATTCCATGTATATATGTTAGTATACAATATTTATCTTTCTCTTTCTGATTTACTTCACTCTGTATAATAGGCTTTAGGTTCATCTACCTCATTAGAACTGACTCAAAAGCATTCCTTTTTATGGCTGAGTAATATTCCATTGTATATATGTACCACAGCTTCTTTATCCATTCATGTGTCGATGGACATCTAGGTTGCTTCCATGTTCTAGCTATTTGCTACAGTGAACATTGGGGTACATGTATCTTTTTCAATTTTGGTTTCCTCAGGGTACATGCCTAGGAGTGGGATTGCTGGGTCTTTGATGGTTTTATTCCTAGTTTTTTAAGGAATCTCCATATTCATTTTAGAATCAGCTTATCATTTTCCACAGAAAAGTTGGAATTTTATTGAGGTTGTAACAAAAGATATCATTTTTAAAAATTGTATTTTATAATTCTTCTGTCTTGGGGATGAGGAAATAGTTTATCCTTTTGAGGAAGATTTTGTCCATTTACTATCATATAGTCTATGAATAATGACATTTTGCTTCTCTTTTTTCCTAATACTTAAACACTGTTTCTTTCTCTCGCTTCATTATACTGGCTAGGACTTCAGTACAGTGTTGAATGGAAATGGTAATGGTGTAACCTTTGGTTTATTCTTGTCCTCAGAAGTATTGAAAACTCTTAATGTACTGCGGTTAACTTGATATTTGCCATAGGTTTTTTGTGGATATCTTAAACTGATGAAGCAAGTGCTCCAAAGCCTAGCTGGGTTTACCCAGCTGTCTCTTCTTAGAAGACCATACACTTTAATATTTGTCTCCTTCCTCTTTGAGCTAGGACTCTCAGAGGCTCTGTTTAGCTGTTGGGTTGGGAGAGATTCCTCTTTCCACTATTCCAGGAGCCTACTCTTAAATGTTAATGAACATTTACTGAACTCTTTCTTTAACTGATAGAGTTCTGTCTTCCATTAACATGGATCCTAATGACATCTTTAGAAATGGTTCAAAACTTTGTGGGATTGAACACCTAAAAAGCTGAAAACCATGCTTCTAATCTTTTAACAAATGTATGTATAATTAGTGTAGCACTTCTTTCAGACTCCTCAAAGAATTGTGAACAAAGAAAGTGCAAAATTTTAATGCTTCTTAATGGTCTTCTGAAAACAGGTTCAAAAGAATATTAATGGTTCCACTGGTATCTTACCGGATATGTTACCTGACCTGCCAGTCTCCCTAGTTCTGACTTGCTTGATTGTGGTTGATATTATTGAAAAACTCAGGATATATCCTCTTACAGGGAGGCAAAAGAGTAAGTATTCTTTTAAATACAAATATTTTTTTAAAAGTTTGACATATAATTCAACTTTCTCCCATTCTGTTATCTGTTGACATGTTTTATGATATTAAGAGCTAACATTATAGTTAGAAGGTTACAAATGAAGATGTCTAAATACCATTATTTTTAAACCTACTTTGATAGCTATACAGTTCTTTTCATTTCTTTTTTTGATTTTGATAGTACTGATAAATGAATAAACTTATTAAATATTGACTACTAAATATTTAATGTTTACTCTAACAAGAAAATTACCTAAGTAAATTGTTATACATTTGTATTTTAGGAACTCTCTCAAAACCTTAAGTTTTGATGAATAAATAAGGAGTTTAGTCTGGACACAACTGAGTGATTAACACACTTTTTATTCTGGATACTTTTGATATGGGAGTTAATATGACTACTGCAGATATTTCCTGGAGATTTATATGTTTTTTTAAATTTAATTGCTTTATAATTGTGAATTGTCAAAATGCTGAAGATTACCAAGATATGCCACATTTTCCCAAAGGGAACAGTTGAAACTAAATATCGATTGGCCTTTTAAAAAAAGTATTTTGTTAACTGAATATTTCATTTGGTCGGTCATGACTGCCCTCCACTTTAGTTTTATATGATGGTATCTGTGTTCAATGTACAATATTTGCATGGTGTGGTTATTGGATGGCAAAGATTCTGCATTTGAAATGGGTGCGTCTTGTTCATCACTCCCTGACTGATGGGGTGAGTGGGGGTAAATTGAGTGACTCATAGGAGAATGCTTTGGGATAATAAGGTGACTACTACAACCAGGAAGGAAAACTCTAGACAGTCATTTCTTACGACTCAGGGGTGAGCCACCAGCCCTTCCTTATGGAAGAGTGAGCCATCCCTCTAGTCACTCTTGCTTCTCAGTTTGAAAAGCAGAACTGAATTGGAGACCACCATGAAATCTGAGACTCTGAGCTTCATATTTTGCACTTTGTCCTTTGGTGGGGGATGAGAGGCTGTTATGTTTAAAATAACACAGGTGATAAGGCAGGAAGATGACAGTGGTAGCCAATGAGTCTGTGGAGAAAAAGGTACTCCCCAGGTACACCTGCCTTCCAGAACTGAGTGTTTTGTCTTAAACTGAGGTGGTTTGAGAATTGCCAAACCCTTGACCACTTTTCTAGACTCCTTAATGACACAAGCCTATTTTGAAATTGGACCGGTTTTCATGAGTCTGTATTTTCCATGTGAATGTGAACTTTCTAAGTTTTTAGTGAAAATTCTTTTTTTTAAATGCACATGTATATTTTTGAGCATAAGTTATTGGCATTTTATACTTTAAGTGATGATTTGGTCTTTTAAAGGGAAATTTTCCTTGTATTCAGAAGTAATGCTGAAAAAACAATCAAAATAAGAGAACACCAAGGAAGAGGTCAGTCCTAGGGAGAAGACTCTAGAACATCTTGTCCAATTGCTGCTTCTTAGTTGAAGAACCTCTTTCTTGAGCTCATCTCTGCTCAAACTTAGGAGGGTTAATATCTAACCCTGGAGTTAAGTAGCTCCATTCTTTAATAAAGTCACACATAAAAAACTATCATTCTTTCAAAATATTTTTATAAATATTAATTATATGTATACTTAATTTTTGTGTAAAATTTGAACTCAAATAGTCTCCTATACTCATTTTAACAGACTACTAATAAAATCAATTGTATGAATTTTGAATCAATGGGATATTCTCATTTATCCTCTGGAACATTAATATGTAAATTCATAAACATAAATTATAAAACATCAACCTGAACATAAGAATAAATATGGTTTCATTGCATATGCTACCTTAGCATCGAAGTGGTAGGATAGGGATGTGGGATAGAGTTCAGATTCATTTGACTTCCCTTAGGAAGTGTCAGTAAAGAAAATGTATTCTGTTCTTTGCTCCGTCCAGATGTTTGAAATGCATACATACCAGTTGTCGCAGTTTTCACCTTGTGCTAGATGAAACTAAGGTGTTCTACAATGCTTGGACCTAATGGATACTCTTGTACTAGCCTAATTATCTTTGGTTGTTGTTCTTGCATCAGTATATTTATTTATTGCAGTATAGGTGATCTACAGTGTTGTGTTAATTTCTTCTGTACAGCAAAATGATTCAGTTGTACATATATAAACATTCTTTTTTATATATTATTTTCCATTATCATATCTTATCATCTCATATCTTTTCCATTATCACAGGATATTGAATATAACTCCTTGTGCTATACAGTAGGACCTTGGTGTTAACCATTCTATATATACTAGTTTGCATCTGCTAACCCCACATTACCACTCTGTTCCTTCCCACCTCCCCAACTGTCTTAACTATTTAATTCCAAGACACCAAAATTTGCTCTTCATTTTTCTTTTTCTAAATTTAAAAAATAATAAAAGCTCTATATTTGACATATGGTTAAACCAATCTTCACTGGCCCAAGGGATCTTTTCTGCTAACTTCCTATTACCAGTTGAAATGCCAAAGTATCAAGTGAGTACCATGTTATAAAGTCTAAGTGGGTCATTTCCCATAGACTGGGGCTCAGTTGGGAATATTTTCTGGAACACAGATCTCCAAGGCATGTAATGTCACAGGTGCCCATAGCACCTAATAGTGTCAAGTCATAGTCAGGTGAACAAACAATAAGAATACAAGATATAGCCTGCATGTCTCCTGCTTTTACTAATGTTAGTCACTCAGTCGTGTCTGACTTTTTGTGACCCCATGGTGGACTGTAGCCCACCAGGCTCCTCTGTCCATGGAATTCTCCAGGCAAGAATACTGGAGTGGGTAGCCATTCCTTTCTTCAGGGCATCTTCCAGACCCAGGGATCAAACGCAGGTCTCCTACACGGCAGGCGGATTCTTTACCATTTGAGCCACAGGGGAGTGGCTTTTACTAATATGTGAGTACACGTGAGCACACTTTAGCACTTCCATCTGAATTTTGCTAGCTTGGTCCCAACCTCTTTGTGACTGGACTTCCTCGCTCTTCTTTCTGTATTATTCTCTCTCTCATTTTTAAACTAGACCCAAGATGTATCTCCCATGGTCTCATTTGTTGGTCTAGACTGTTGAATATCCTCTGGAGTGTGTGGGCTTCAGCAGTTGTGGCACACAGGCTTAGTTGCTCCATGGCATTTGGAATCTTCCCGGACCAGGCATTGAACCTGTGTTCCCTACATTGGCAGGCGGATTCTTATCCCCTGGGCCACCAGGGAAGTCCCCTCCTAGTTTGTAGCTACAACAAACATTATTGTTTTGACTTTTTCAGAAGTGAAACGGTTGAGAAGAGAAAGACTAGGATATGGTTAAAATAAATAAGATGCTGTGTATTTGAGCTGGACAGGGGAGACGTGCCCAGTTAGGTCACAGGTGTGTGGATGGTGCAGGGGGTCTCTGTTTGCGGGGACCCTCTGCCATGTACAGGAGTCAGCAGCCACTCACTCCGTGATGTGTCTAGCCTAGCAGAGATTGGAGACAGAGAGAGTTAACTGTTGCTGGATAGCAGCCGAATGATATCAGTATGATGACCACAGACGCTGTCCTTAGGAGACCCTGAGCATTGCACATGCCCAGACTCCTTGGCAACAGCCCTAGCCAGAAGAGAGGGACTATTGTGGACTGGCTGCTCATGAGGGCGAACACAGAGGGGCCACAAGGGATTGTACCAGTGGGGTGGCAAGGTGGTTTGGCTCCATGGGGGGTGTCTGCAGAGTCAGACGTGACCTGCTAGAAGTGAGATCAACAGGCTATTTGAGTGGAAAACATCATAGCCCTGCAGAAGAGGCGGTTTCCACTGTCACATCAGTAAGAGGTGCCAGGTATGATGTTGGCAGTGTAAGGTTTTCAAATAAATCTGCTCTCAGTGACTGTGCTCCAGCTCCTTCTGTGTAGTCTCTTTAATACCCAGAGACTTGGACCAGGTGCTGCAGGCACTTCAGCAGCACAGATGATTATTTCTTCAAGTGAAATGCCTCCATGTGCAATTTCATGCTCAAAGGATATGCAAGGTTTTAAGGCTGGCATATGTAATTTATTTAAAGTTCTCCAAGCACTTCTGATGCCCACCCTGATTGAGAGCCTTTGACCATAGAAAGTATCAGGAACTGAGACCAATAGCAACTTAAAAGCCAAGAGATAAAATCCAAATTCTGAAAGGAATCTCCTTTTCAGATTTCCTTGAAGTGGAACTTATCACTTCATAACAAAATAGCATGTTAGAGATGTTACAGATGGGAAAAGAAATTTAAAAAAAAAAAAAAAAGGACGCTGCTTTTCTCTGAATAAAATGAATGGCATCTTGAGTTCCCCTTTGCTTCTTTTTAAGAAAAAGCTTATCACACAGTCTGAACCCAGTGTGCGTGCTGGTTTCCATAATGTGTTTTGCAATGGGGTTAGAGAGTACATATGAGGAACACTGAGTCCGCAGCCATGCCAAGAAGGGGAGGGGGGATTTCCTTTTATACCCTCCCTTTGCTGTTCAGAAGAAGGAAGTTTCAGAAAAGTATGTCAGCTCTAGGATTTTTTACCCCCTTCTCAAGAAACAAGTAGCCATTTACCAGACTGGGGGTGAGAGAAGGGTAGAGTTTCTGATTTATAACTTCTAATGAAGCACCAGCTGTCAGGATTAGGTCAGCGCCGACCCGGCCAGAAACTAGACTGCCGTGGTTCCTGTGCCAAACGACATGGGGCGTCAGGTGCTCTCAGGTCTGAACTGACTCCCTTTGAGTAGGACAGCTTTACGTGATTGTAGCAATTTGGCATTTAATTGTTTTTTTTTTTTTCTCTCTAGGAAGGAAGTAAAATGTATGAGCATTTTTAATATATAAAGTGCAGTTTTTGAGAATTGCAAGGTATTTTCAAAATAAACATTTTCAGCGTCTGGTAAGAGAATGAGAACATAAAGAATTCAGCAGGCAATACTTTATTTTTTTTTAACCTAACTTTATTTTATTAGCTTTTTGGCCACAGGACATGCGGAATCTTCCCTCCCGACCAGGGATGGAACCTATGCCCGCTGGGTGGAAGGAAGTCCGGCATGCAGTACTTTATAATAAGCAACAAAAATTTAAGGCCCCAGCTAGAAATTAAAGAGATAGGTCATGGATTTTTGGTATCTAAATTTTCTTGCATAGGATTGAAGAGAGTGACAGGTTGTGGAGTTGATGGCCAGAGAGCCTTTTAAGTCGTGTATACGTTAGTAGTGGGACACCAGTTTGCGCAGACTCTGTTGTTTCGGGTGGAGTCGGTGTGGTAAAGGCTGCTTCCTATGAACTCACAAACTCTTCTTGGAATCACTCATTGGCACGTCTGCCCGTGCTAGGTCACTCCTGTCGCTGCTGGTGCCTGAGAGGCTTTGGAAAACCTTGAGTCCCCGCCACCTTCGCGGGGTCCTAGAGGCTGGGCGAGCTCACACCGCACATGCGCATGTTCTGTGGCGGCCACAGTCGCGGAAGGTACCCAGGCTGCACCGCCAGGAATTCCAAATGCCTTCCGAAGCTTCTCATCTTGCTTCAAGGGCTGTCTTTAGGACCCTGAGGCAGAGGGCTATCTGAGTGGTAGACCTCATGCAGGATGTGGTGTGAGAGGATTGAGAGCATGGGGGAGGTGGGGTCAGGGGGGAGGGGTTATTATTCAGCCTAGTGTTGATGGTTGGGCTTCCTTCCCTTAGGGCAGATTCCGCTCTCCCCCCAACCCCCACCAGAATGCCCATGGTGCCCTCATTCTTATAGAACTCCATACCAGGAGTTCCTCCTACCGTTTATGCGGCAAATTTTTATGGAGGATCTGGTCCATACCAGGCACTCCACTAGGTGCTGGGCGTACAGTGGTGGGGTGAGAGGGAGAGGTGGTGAAAGCAGACAGAGTCCCCTGTGCATGGAGCTCATCATCTAGCGGGGCTTCCCCGATGGCTCATTAGGTAAAGAATCCAACTGCCAGTGCAGGAGACCGGGGTTCCAGCCCTGGGTCAGGAAGATCCCCTGGTGGAGAAAATGGCAACCCACTCCAGTATTCTTGTCTGAAAAATTCCATGGACCGAGGAGCCTGTTTGGCATGGGATCGCAAAAAGTCAGATGTGGTTGAGCATGCACGCAAGGTCTAGTGGGTGCAATAGCAGGTTTCTAAAACTACACTAACAAATACATATAGTTAAAGCTAAGTGTTCTGAATGCAAGGAATCAGGCTCATTCCCACGTGTGTCCGTTTTTTGTTACCCAGAATGGGCTCAGGCTGGGTTTCTGGCTATGGTCTATATCCAAGCACTTAACTAGTAGAGGAATATCAAACCATTTCAAAAATCTAGAATTGTTTAATATTTATTGTATATTAATGTATATTATATGGCTTCTCAAGTGGCGCTAGTGGTAAAGAATCTGCCTGCCAATGCAGGAGACTCTAGAGACTCAGGCTGGATCCCTGGGTTGGAAAGATCCTCTGGAGCAGGAAATCGCAATCCACGCCAGTATTCTTGCCTGGGAAACCCCATGGATAGAGGAGCCTGGTGGGCTACAGCCAATGGGATTGCAAAGAGTTGGACATGATTGAAAGCACACGCAGACACACACGTGCACAGTGCATATTAATATATGATTATGTTAATTATTAGCATAATTAATATAATAATCATTATAGTGTATAATATTTTATACTTAATATATATTAAATGTAGAAACTAATTTTTCTATTTATATATTGTTAATTAAATTACATTCTCTGATCTAAACACCTATCAAAGAGGACTAGAATATCTCAAATGAAAAACTAAAGATTAGAATATTAAGAAAGTTTTCACAATCTTAAAAAATGGAGTTTAAAAAAATCAATAATTTTATGTTTAGCAGTTCTTGTCCAATGTTACATGAGTCTATAGAGGGAAAGATGGACTTTACCAAGCTTTCCTGCTGTGTCCTCAGACAAAAGAATTCTCTTAGAATTTCACATTGCCTAAAATTAAGAAATCATAAATTTATTAATATTTCTTCTCAGATTTGTGCAATGTCTAGCAGGGAACTGAAAGTGAATTGAGGGCATTGAATTTACTGGATCCAATGCCTTTTAAAGAAAAAGTTGTCACCACTGTCTCACTACTGAGAATGTATGCCCATGAGATTCTGCAGAACTGATGATGGATTGAATTCATTATCATTATTATTTTATGAAAACTTGTATACAGTTTTGAGCAGAGAGATAGTAGTATGCTGGTCAGTATTTAAACTGTCTCTCTTGGTTGAGGAGGGGTAAAAGTCCTTATGGATAGCATTTGCCAGTTTTTCTAGTATGAGTACTCTCATCATGACCAATTTCCAGATACCAAGGTGGTATCGCTGATCACTGATCACAGAATTGAGAAGTGGTACATACTACAGGCTCTTGTCAGCTGGTGCAAGCTGTCTCTGCCTGTGTAGGGTATATCCATGCAGTAGTTTTTTTCTTTGTGACATGGACAGGCAAATCTAAGAATTAAAGAATCAGGCTCTGTAGTGTGACACTCTGTCTCCAACTTTTTGACTTCTCCTGATATATGGGGTGCTGGGTTGCAGTGTAACTATAACCAAAGTTGAACAAACTGTAATCACTGTTTACTGCATTCTATTTTCTATTCTCTTCTAATTCATTTGAAACAATAGATGGTTTAGCAATGGTTACTTATTTAACGCATAAGTAACTGTTTCTCTGTGTCAGGCACTACTTTAAATGCTTTACAAACACTGATTCAATTAATCATAATCATGCTGGGAGGTTGGTGGTGGGTTTCATCATTTATTTCTTGGCAGTGATGGTACTTGTCTTCCAATCTCAGACATGCTTCTCAAAGGAAACTGTGTGTAGACACAGGTCAGTGAGTTTAGTCAGTTGTTCAGTCCCTAAGTCATGTCCAACTCTTTGCAGCCCCATGGACTGCAGCACACCAGGCTTCCCTGTCCTTCACTATCTCCCAGAGTTTGTTCAAACTCATGTCCGTTGAATTAATGATGCCATACAATCATGTCATCCTCTGTCTCCCCCTTCTTCTGCCCTCAATCTTTCCCAGCATTAGGGTGTTTTCCAATGAGTCGGCTCTTCACATCAGGTAGCCAAAGTATTGGAGCTTCAGCATCAGTGCTTCCAATGAATATTCAGGGTTGATTTCCTTTAGCATTGATTGGTTTGGAAAGGGTCAAAATAACAGTGGTTATAATCTGCATTTTAAACACTTAGACATATTAAAGTGTTTATTTTAGATGCTGTATATTTTATTATTTTTTATTGTCTTAAAGTACTATGACTAAAAGTTCTTTGTATGTTTCATATATTTTTAAAAAATCTTCCATAAGACTGTGGCTTTTCTTCTTTTCCAAATTTTTTTTTCCCCTCATCATGTTATATCTAAATTATTAGCATTTTGCTTTCTTTAGACCGTTTTTGTCTCAGGGCAAAATTAACTTTGGAAACTGTTCAAGACCTGTCATACTTTTTCTGACCAAGACTTTATTTATTTATTTATTTTTAAATTAATTAATTAATTAATTTTACTTTACAATATTGTATTGGTTTTGCCAAACATTGACTTGAATCTGCCATGGGTGAACATGTGTTCCCCATCCTGAACCCCCCTCCCACCTCCCTCCCCATCCCATCTCTCTGGGTCATCCCAGTGCACCAGCTCGTAGCATCCTGTATCATGCATCAAACCTGGACTGGCGATTCATTTCATACATGATAATTTACATGTTTCAATGCCACTCTCCCATATCATCCCGCCCTCACCCTCTGCCACAGAGTCCAAAAGACTGTTCAGTACATCTGTGTCTCTCTTGCTGTCTCGCATACAGGATTATCGTTACCATCTTTCTAAATTCCATATATATGCGTTAATATACTGTATTGGTGTTTTTCTTTCTGGCTTTCTTCACTCTGTATAATAGGCTCCAGTTTCATCCATCTCATTAGAACTGATTCACATGTATTCTTTTTAATGGCTGAGTAATATGCCATGGTGTATATGTACCACAGCTTTCTTATCCATTCATCTGCTGATGGGCATCTAGGTTGCTTCCATGTCCTGGCTATTATAAACAGTGCTGCGATGAACATTGGGGTGCACGTGTCTTTTTCAGATCTGGTTTCCTCGCTGTGTATGCCCAGGAGTGGGATTGCTGGGTCATATGGCAGTTCTATTTCCAGTTTTTTAAGAAATCTCCACACTATTCTCCATAGTAGCTGTACTAGTTTGCATTCCCACCAACAGTGTAAGAGGGTTCCCTTTTCTCCACACCCTCTCCAGCATTTATTGCTTGTAGACTTTTGGATAGCAGCCATCCTGACTGGTGTGAAATGGTACCCCATTGTGGTTTTGATTTGCATTTCTCTGATAATGAGTGATGTGGAGCATCTTTTCATGTGTTTGTTAGCCATCTGTATGTCTTCTCTGGAGAAATGTCTGTTTAGTTATTTGGCCCACTTTTTAATTGGGTCGTTTATTTTTTTGGAATTGAGCTTCCAGGAGTTGCTTGTATATTTTTGAGATTAATCCTTTGTCTATTGCTTCATTTGCTATTATTTTCTCCCATTCTGAAGGCTGTCTTTTTACCTCGCTTATAGTTTCCTCTGTTGTGCAGAAGCTTTTAATTTTAATTAGGTCCCATTTGTTTATTTTTGGTTTTATTTCCAATATTCTGGGACGTGGGCCATAGAGGATCCTACTATGCTGACCGAGTCTTTAATTTCATCTTCTGGTTGCTGTGAGTTGAGTAACAATCTGATGGGGCATTGGCTGCCTTGACAGCCTCAACAGCTTCTTTGCTGAATCCCCAAGTCATCTTTCCTTCCCTTCAATGTCCTCATCTTCAGTGAACTTAGAATCAAGTCCACAGACTTTATCATGGCCAATAAGCTCTACATTAGCTGGCTCTACCACAGGCAATGTGGTCTAATGGTTAGATGTTTGAGTTTCACACTCCATCCTTCTCCTTACTTGCTGTGTGACCCTGGAAACAACTCTTAGTCTCTCCCTACCTCAGTTTGTTTATCTTTAAAATGGGAAAATAGGAGACTTACCCAGTGGTCCAGGGGTTAAGACTCCCCCTTCCAATACAGGGGATGTGGGTTCAATCCCTGCTTGGGGCACTAAGATCCCACATGCCTCATGGCCAAAAACTATAAAACAGAAGTAATATTGTAACAAACTCAATAAAGACTTTAAAAATGGTGCACTTAAAAAAAAATCTTTAAAGAAAATGCACTTAAAAATCAAATGGGAAAATAGTAGTAGCTACATCATAGAGGTTTATTATTATTGAACCTTTGTTGATTTACAATATTGTGTTAGTTTCTAGTGTACAGCAAAGTGATTCAGTTGTATATCAATATATTGATAAGTATATGTTCAAATTCTTTTCCATTATGGGTTATTACAAGATGTTGAATATAGTCCTCAGTGTTATACAGTAAATCCTTGTTGTTTGTCTGTTTCACATGCAGCAGTGTGGATCTATTAATCCCGTATTCCTAATTTACCCCTCTCTCCACTGTCGCCTTTGGCAACCACAGCATACAGTTTTTATAAGGATTAAGTGAATGGATGCATAGAAAGGACTTAACACATTTCCTCGTATATAGCAAACACTGCATAAACCATAGCTTCTCTCCTCTTCTCTGTCTGCTTCCCCCTCCTCACACTCTCCTTTCAGTTCACGTTAGCTGAAGGATCTTTTTTTGGGGAGGCGGGAGCTGTGCTGGGTCTTCGTGACAGCACGCAGGCTTCTCTACTTGTGGTGCACAGGCTTCGTCGCCCCGCAGCATGTGCGATCTTAATTCCCTGACTAGGGATCGAATCCGTGACCCGTGTGCCCTGCATTGGAAGGCGGATTCTTAACCATTGGACCACCAGGAAAGTCCCTTTAGCCGAAAGATATTTGCACCTGCTCTCTCTACCACCTGAAAAATTCTTTCTCCATTCTTCACATAATTTATTCCTATGTAGTCTTTAGGTCTCTGCTTAACTGTCAATCTTCCCTGGTGGCTCAGAAGGTAAAGCGTCTGCCTACAATGCGGGAGACCAGGGTTCAATCCCTGGGTCAGGAAGATCTCCTGGAGAAGGAAATGGCAGCCCACTCCAATATTCTTGCCTGGAAAATCCCATGGACGGAGGAGCCTTGTAGGCTACAGTCCATGGGGTCTCAAAGAGTCAGACACGACTGAGTGACTTCACTTTCACTTTAACTGTCACTTCGGAGATGAACTGAGCTTGACTTCCAGTCTAATTCAGACTACCCTGGTGTAGCCTCTCCTCACAGAACTTACCTTCCTTTGAAAGTCCTGCCACAGTTTATTCTTCTGTGCTTGTTGATGTGATGTCAGGAGACAGGGTGATGAAGGCGGGCACGTTACCTGCTGCACTGTTTTCAAAACCCAGTCTGAGCTTGGAACAGCACTCTGCAGTTTGATCACAGCAGACAGCTTGGTTGCCTAATTGTTTTAGCCCTTAACGAACATCAGGAGCAGGTTTTTGGCCACACCATGAGGTGATCTTAGTTCCCTGATCAGGGATTGAACCTGTGTCCCTTGCAGTGGAAGCATGGAATCTTAACCACTGGACCACCTGGGAATTCCTATGAGGAGCAGTTTTGAAGTTGCTGTTTGCAGAGGCAGTATTGGCGCTTCTTCCCTGCCAGTGGCATGACCTAGCACTTGCCTGCTGTTGGCACTTGATCCCAGCACCCATTTTCCTTCAAATAGGCTGTTTTACCCCTAAGCTAAGATCTCCCTTTTCCAGCTTGACTTTACAGAAGGAAATTTTGGAATGAATATAAATATTGATTTCTTTTAAAATGTGCAGTCTTAGTAGCAACTTCATTCCTGCCTTGTTTTTAGCTGCGCTTTCTTATGATCCTTCTCTCTTTCTCTTTTTATTTAAGTAACTTTTCAGTTTAGTTCAGTCACTCAGTCATGTCTGACTCTTTGCGACCCGATGGACTGCAGCACGCCAGGCCTCCCTGTCCATCACCAACTCCCGGAGCTTACTCAAACTCATGTCCATTGAGTTGGTGGTGCCATCCAACCATCTCATCCTCTGTCATTCCCTTCTCCTCCCACCTTCAATCTTTCCCAGCATCAGGGTGTTTTCCAATGAGTTGGTTCTTTACATCAGGTGGCCAAAGTATTGGAGTTTCAGCTTCAGCATCAGTCCTTCCAATGAATACTCACTGGAGTCTTCTTCAACACCACAGTTCAAAAACATCAATTCTTTGGTGTTCAGCTTTCTTTATAGTCCAGCTCTCACATCCATACATGGCTACTGGAAAAACCATAGCCTTGACTAGAGGAACCTTTGTTGGTAAAGTGATGTCTCTGCTTTTTAATATGCTGTCTAGGTTGGTTATAGCTTTTCTTCCAAGGAGCAAGCATCTTTTAATTTCATGGCTTCAGTCACCATCTGCAGTGATTTTTGAGTCCCCAAAAGTAAAGTCTGTCACCATTTCCATTGTTTCCCCATCTATTTGCCATGAAGTGATGTGACTGGATGCCATGATCTTAGTTTTCTGAATGTTGAGCTTTAAGCCAACTTTTTCACTCTTCTCTTTCACTTTCATCAAGAGGCTCTTTAGCTCTCCTTCACTTTCTGCCATGGGGTGCTGTCATCTGCGTATCTGAGGTTATTGATATTTCTTCTGGCAAGCTCAATTCCAGCTTGTGTTAGTTCCTAAAATAACATGAGTAGAGAAAATAAAGAAAATGAAGAGAAAAATAACTTTTTTTGCTTTCTCTTTCTCTTTGCAAGAGGAATACATGCTCACTGTAGAAAATTTCTCCCTCCTGATTTGTTATATTGTACTTACATTTTCCCTGGAAGTGATCAAAAAAGTTTTGGGGTAAAAGTTAGAGATAGAAATACATCACTAAAAAGAAATAATAAAGTAAAAGAGGTATGTTACCTACTTAAACATGTTTCTGTTATCAAAATTGCATTTCTTTAATTATATAGCATGCACAGTGAGGACAAAAAGTTTTGGTGACTGGCTTTAGCTGTGGGGAACTACACAGAATGGCTATTTGTGCTTTTTACAGAGAATGTGAGCCTTTAAGGAAGTGAACAGATTGCTCTTTGTGTTTATATCTTTTACAGATTTTGCACAAATAAATACAGTTTCCCCCAAAACAGAACTCTGACAATTAACAGCAACATAATAATAAAAAGAATTCCACTGTGAGTGGAAATTTTAAAAAATACTTATTTGGAGGGAAAGTGATCATGGAGCCTAAGGAAACAGTAACGAATACATGAATGTTTACATGACTGGAGGATAAATTTGCTGGTCTGTTCTAATGACCAAATGGTTTCTTGACATCCTCAACTCTGCCCTCCCCTCTGAGAGGCCAGCAGAACTTTCCAACTCATAGTTATAGTGCTTCTTACTTGGTAAAAGGACTAGTCCCTTAAGCGAGTCCCCAAATCTAAACTAGTCCCTAATGAGCTATGGAGAAATGGGAGGCTTCCAGGCCTGGTTTTACCAAATACACATGGATTAAGGCCTTCTCATTTCATTAAAAATGAACCCTACCTAAAAATTCATTGCTCAAGACTTATGGACACGGCTGGGGAGTCGAGGGGGAGGAGGAGAGGGTGGGAGGTAAGGAGAGAGTAACATGGAAACGTATATTACCATGTGTAAAATAGACAGCCAGTGGGAATTTGCTGTATGGCTCTGGGGAACTCGAACTGGGGCTTGGTAACAGCCTAGAGGGGTGGGATGAGCGGGAAGTGGGAGGGAAGTTCAAGTGGGAAGGGACATGGGTAAACCTATGGCTGATTCATGTTGATGCTTGATAGAAACCAATACTATAAAGCAATTATCCTTCAATTAAAAATAAATAGATAAAAAAAGAATTTATTGTTCAAACCAACAGCTCTTATCCTCAGATATTATGACTCTCACTGTTTAAAAACTGTTAATGTGTCACTTCTTAGATGGCACTTCCTGGCCTTGAAACAATGCTGAATTTGCAGTCATTCGCAAGAGCCTGGATTATATGCTGTGTTCTTCATATTGACAAAGGAATTTGGGTTTTCACTTGAAGACTTTTATCTACTAAGAGAGGTGAAAGAGTGTGCTCTAAGACACAACACACTCTATATTTTCTACATTAGCTTTTTTTGGTAAAATAAGAGATACAATTGATGTAAGTGAGCACCTGAGTTTTAAAAGATGATTTTATCATTATTAAAATAACTTGAAAAAAGAGAAGTTAGAAAAATAAGTATATTTTTCTCTCTTAAGTGTAATTTATCAAAATGATTCCTTACTCTGTCTGACTTCATTAACTATGATAATCTCTAGGTCCATCCATATTGCTGCAAATGGCATTATTTCATTTTTTTAAATTTATTTTTATGGCTGAGTAGTGTTCTATTGTCCTATGGTCTCACTTATATGTGAAATCTAATTTTAAAAAATGACACAGAGCTTCCCTGGTGGTTCAGTGGTAGAGAATCTGCCTGCTAATTCAGCAGACATGGGATCGATCCCTCGTCTGGAAAGATTTCACATGCCACAGAGCAACTAAGCCCATGCATCACAACTATCAAGCCTGTGCTCTGGAGTCCAGGAGCTGCAACTGCTGAGCCCACTACTGAAGCCTGCACACCCTAGAGCCTGTGCTCTGCAACAAGAAGAGCCACTGCAGTGAGAAGCCCACTCACCACAACTAGAGAGTAGCCCCTACCTGCTGCAACTAAAGAAAAGCCTGTGCAGCAGTAAAGACCCAGCTTGGCCAAAAATAATTAAATAAAATTATTTTTTAAATGACAGAAATGAACTTATTACAGAACAGAAACAGACTCACAGATTTCGAAATCAGACTTATGGTTGCCAAAGGGGAAACATGGCAGGAAGGGATAAATTGGGAAATTGCAATTTACATATACATACTACTATATATAAAATAGATAACTAAAAAGGGCCTACTGTAATAACACAGGGAACTCTACTCAATATTTTGTAATAACTTGTATGGGAAAGAATCTGAAAAAGAGGAGCTTGGTAGGCCATAGTCCATGGGGTCACAAGAGTCAGATATGAATGAGGGACTCAGTCAGTCACCATCAGTTCAGTTCAGTCACTCAGTCGTGTCCGACTCTTTGTGACCCCATGAACCGAAACATGCCAGGCCTCCCTGTCCATTACCAACTCCCAGAGTTCACCAAAACTCACGTCTATTGAGTTGGTGATGCCATCCAACCATCCCATCCTCTGTCGGCCCCTGCTCCTCCTGCCTTCAATCTTTCCCAGCATCAGGGTCTTTTCCAATGAGTCAGCTCTTTGCATCAGGTGGCCAAAGTATTGGAGTTTCAGCTTCAACATCAATCCTTCCAATGAATACCCAGGACTGATCTCCTTTAAGATGGACTAGTTGGATCTCCTTGCAGTTCAAGGGACTCTCAAGAGTCTTCTTCAACACCACAGTTCAAAAGCATCAATTCTTCTGTGCTCAGCTTTCTTCACTGTCCAACTCTCACATTCATACATGACCACTGGAAAAACCATAACCTTGACTAGATGGACCTTTGTTGACAAAGTAATGTCTCTGCTTTTTAACATGCTGTCTAGGTTGGTCATAACTTTTCTTCCAAGGAGTAAGCCTCTTTTAATTTCATGGCTGCAATCACCATCTGCAGTGATTTTGGAGCCCCAAAAAAACAAAGTCAGCCACTGTTTCCCCATCTATTTGCCATGAAGCGATGGGACCGGATGCCATGGTCTTAGTTTTCTGAATGTTGAGCTTTAAGTCAACTTTTTCACTCTTCTCTTTCACTTTCATCAAGAGGCTCTTTAGTTCTTCTTCACTTTCTGCCATAAGGGTGGTGTCATCTGCATATCTGAGGTTATTGATATTTCTCCCAGCAATCTTGATTCCAGCTTGTGCTTCATCCAGCCCAGCGTTTCTCATGATGTACTTTGCATATAAGTTAAATAAGCAGGGTTGACAATATAGAGCCTTGGCATACTCCTTTCCCAATTTAGAACCAGTCTGTTATTCCCTGTCCAGTTCTAACTGTTGCTTCTTGACCCGCATACAGGTTTCTCAAGAGTCAGGTCAGGTGGCCTGGTATTCCCATCTTCTTCAGAATTTTCCACAGTTTATTGTGATCCACACAGTCAAAGGCTTTGGCATGATCAATAAAGCAGAAATTGATGTTTTTCTGGAACTCTCTTGCTTTTTCAATGTTCTAGCAGATGTTGGCAATTTGATCTCTGGTTGCTCTGCCTTTTCTAAAACCAGCTTGAACATCTGGAAGTTCACGGTTCACGTATTGCTGAAGCCTGGCTTAGAGACTTTTGAGCATTACTTTACTAGCATGTGAGATGAGTGCAATTGTGCAGTAGTTTGAGCATTCTTTGGCATTGCATTTCTTTGGGAGTGGAATGAAAACTGACCTTTTCCAGTCCTGTGGCCACCACTGAGATTTCCAAATTTGCTGGCATATTGAGTGCAGCACTTTCACAGCATCATCTTTTAGAATTTGAAATAGCTCAACTGGAATTCCATCACCTTCACTAGCTTTGTTCATGGTGATGTTTCCTAAGGCCCACTTGACTTCACATTCCAGGATGTCTGGCTCTAGGTGAGTGATCACACCATCGTGATTATCTGGGTTGTGAAGATCTTTTCTGTACAGTTCTTCTGTATATTCTTGTCACCTCTTGATATCTTCTGCTTCTGTTAGGTCCATACCACTTCTGTCCTTTATTGAGCCCATCTTTGTATGAAATATTCCCTAATTTTCTTGAAGAGATCTCTGGTCTTTCCCATTCTATTGTTTTCCTCTATTTCTTTGCACTGATCACTGAGGAAGGCTTTCTTATCTCTCCTTGCTATTCTTTGGAACTCTTCATTCAAATGGGTATATTTTTCCTTTTCTTCTTTGCTTTTCACTTCTCTTCTTTTCATAGCTATTTGTAAGGCCTCCTCAGACAGCCATTTTGCCTTTTTGCATTTCTTTTTCTTGGGGATGGTCTTGATCCCTGTCTCCTGTACAGTGTCAGGAACCTCCATCCATAGTTCATCAGGCACTCTATCAGATCTAGTCCCTTAAATCTGTTTCTCACTTCCACTGTATAATCATAAGAGATTTGATTTAGGTCATACCTCAATGGTCTAGTGGTTTTCCCCACTTTCTTCAATTTAAGTCTGAATTTGGCAATAAGGAGTTTGTGATCTGAGCCACAGTCAGCTCCCGGTCTTGTTTTTGCTGACTGTATAGAGCTTCTCCATCTTTGGCTGCAAAGAATATAATCAATCTGATTTCAGTGTTGGCCATTTGGTGATGTCCATGTGTAGAGTATTCGCTTGTGTTGTTGGAAGAGGGTGTTTTCTATGACCAGTGCATTCTTTTGGCAAAACTCTATTAGCCTTTGCCCTGCTTTATTCTGTACTCCAAGACCAAATTTGCCTGTTACTCCAGCGTGTTTCTTGACTTTCTACTTTTGCATTCCAGTCCACTATAATGAAAAGGACATCTTTCTTGGGTGTTAGTTCTAGAAAGTCTTCAGGTCTTCATAGAACTGTTCAACTTCAGCTTCTTCAGCGTTTACTGGTCAGTGCATAGACTTGGATTACCATGATATTGAATGGTTTGCCTTGGAAACGAACAGAGATCATTCTGTCATTTTTGACATTGCATCCAAGTACTGCATCTTGGACTCTTTTGTTGACCATGATGGCTACTCCATTTCTTCTGTGGGATTCCTGCCTGCCGTAGTAGATATAATGGTCATCTGAGTTAAATTCACCAATTCCAGTCCATCTTAGTTTGCTGATTCCTAGAATGTCGACGTTCACTCTTGCCATCTCCTGTTTGACCACTTCCAGTTTGCCTTGATTCATGGACCTAACATTCCAGGTTCCTATGCAATATTGCTCTTTACAGCATCAGACCTTGCTTTTATCACCAGTCACATCCACAGCTGGATGTTGTTTTTGCTTTGACTCCATCCCTTCATTCCTTCTGGAGTTATTTCTCCACTGATCTCCAGTAGCATACTGGGCACCTACCGACCTGGGGAGTTCATCTTTCAGTGTCATATCTTTTTGCCTTTTCATACTGTTCATGGGGTTCTAAAGGCAAGAATACTGAAGTGGTTTGCCATTCCCTTCTCCAGTGGACCACATTCTGTCAGACCTCTCCACCATGACCTGCCCATCTTCGGTGGCCCCACATGACATGGCTTAGTTTCATTGAGCTAGACAAGCTGTGGTCCTTGTGATCAGATTGGCTAGTTGTCTGTGACTGTGGTTTCAGTCTGTCTGCCCTCTGATGCCCTCTCTCAGCGCCTACCAACTTACTTGGTTTTCTCTTACCTTGGACATGGGGTATCTCTTCACAGCTGCTGCAGCAAAGCACAGCTGGTGCTCCTTACCTTGGACTTGGGGTAGCTCCTCTCGGCTGCCACCCCTGACCTTGCACGCGGGGTAGCTCAATCACCATATATGTATATTTATCTGAATAACTTTGCTATGCACCTGAAACTAACATAACATTGTGAGCCAACAATATTCTAATAAAAAAATGATTCTTACTGATGCTACTGTGACATCTTAAGTTTGATAAGAAAGTTTCTAAGGATCATGAGTCCTAACACTTATGACTAATTCATGCCAGAAGGAAATAATATCTCATCAAGAATTTATTTTTTTAATTAATAAATCTACTCAATTCATACTTACAATATTAAAATAATTAATTGTATAGACGGAAAACTGAAGTTTGTTCTTTAAATAACTCCTGCTTATAGTCATCAAGCCCTTTGTTAGTCATTCATCATAATAACTTATTTGTTTTAAAATGTTTTCACTTCTGCTCAGTACATTTCAACAAATTTTATTGCCTTTGTGTCTTTAACCTTTAGACTTCCGTTTAATGACTCCCTTTACATTTTATCTTATCAAGGAATGTGACAGCTCAGCATGTTGTTGGCTGAGTAAACTGTGTCAAGAGATGAGAAATTCTTAGCAGTGAAAATGGTGCCTAAATGGTTAAATGTTTGGAAAATAATGTTCTGTTCCTTTCACAGAAAAATCCTATCATCACCAGTAAGTTCTGAGATCTGAGATTCCTTCATAATCACAACCTTAATACCCATGTGTATATGGAGAGACACATACATTCACTTTCTTCCACACACACACACACACACACACACACACACACACATTTACTCCTGTGATGCTGGTGAGGAACACCCTACTCATTAAGATGACTGACTTGTTGATCAGCCACAGCTTCACGGTCACAAATGAGATACTTGTCTAAACAATCACACTGACTAGTTCAAAAATGTCGGGGGAAAGGACAGCTTAAAAGTCTTGGATTCAGAATGTTACCCTTCACTAAGACTCTCTCATGCTCAAATAAGACCCTCTTAGTGCCAAACTCTAAACCTGGAGACTTGGGTTGTAGTCATTGCTGTAGGCTTCTAATAAAGTGATAAGAATGAACCATTGAACTTTTGATTCATTTGATTTTATGATATGTGTGTGGTTTATAATTAGCACTTGATGTATTGCCTCTAGAAAGTGATAAAGTTAAGAGATTGTCAATTGGGGTCAAACAAGTCTGGGTGTGAATTCCACCTCTGCTCATTCCTAACTGTGTATTTGAATTCAGGTGTCATTTTATCTCTTAGACTCCAGTTTCCATATTTTATCAACTGGGATAGTAATCCCTATTTCTCAACTTTTTTCTGAGGATTAAATGAGTCAATGTGTGAAAGTGCTTACTTAGCTCAGTAATCAGTAGTGGGTATTATTTTGAAATGGTAAGAATGACTTAGGATCCATACCTCGGGAAATACAAAGACACAAAGAGCATTCTCTGCCTCTACATTATTTGGCGTTGTGCTATCAATTGCTATCTTCAAGTTCCATGTGTGACACAGACCTCAAATAAGAGATCACTTGTATTTCATTTTCAAGTTTAAATAAAATTTTAAATTTTAATAAAAATTTAAATATTTAAGTAAAAATTAAAGAATTTTATGTTTAAATAAATTTTGAAATTTAAATAAAATGTTTATATTTAAATTTTAAACAAATTGAAGGAAAAGTTAAATTTTAAATAAAAATTTTAAATTTAAATAAAGCATTTAAAATTAAAATTTATTTTTAAAAATATTTATTTATTTGACTACACCAAATATAAATAAAGTACTATTCATTTATTTATTTTATAATATTTATTTTTTTATTTGTTTATTGGAGAAGGAAATGGCAACCCACTCCAGTATTCATGCATGAAGAATCCCATGGATGGAGGAGCCTGTTGGGCTACACCCCATGGGGTCACAAAGAGTCAGACACAACTGAGCCACTAACACACACAGTCACTTATATGTCGGGTTGCAGCATGTGGACCCTTCCATCTTCCATGCAGCTGTGCCTGACCTTTTAGTTGCAGCCTGTGGATCTAGTTTCCTGACCAGGGATCAAACCCAAGCCCCCTGCATTCAGAGCATGGAATCTTAGCAGCTGGATCACCAGGGAAATCCCTGTAAGTTTAAATAAAATTGAATGAGAAGTTACATTTTAATAAAAATTTAAAATTTAAATAAATCAATTTGTTGCAGGTAACGAAGACAGGCACATCCATACGACCAATTTGCAGCAAATAAGAACTGTGACATCTGAAGCGAAGCAAAATGAAGAAAACCCGACCCGCCCACAGCCAGCCAACAGGATCCACTTGTCGCGGCCACTAGGAGGCGCCACAGGAAGCTCCTCTCCTGAACTAGAGGGGCCCCAGGAGCCCACCTTTGAGTGGGGAATCCTGAGAACGCTGTCCCAACAGGACGTGCGTGCAGAGGTCTTCCTCAGGAGCTTTCTGCTGTGGGCTGACACCATAGAAATGGTACGGGTGGCCGGGCACCCCAGGGTGTACAAGTCGGGCTGGGTGTACGCGGTCTACATCTTCAGTTACATTTCTCTTCTTCGAATGATACTCACTCCCCGGAACCCGCTTCTGAATTCCTTTGGCATCCTTCTCCAGGATCTACCTTTTATCTTTGTTAGACTGAGTTTAATCATTGTCCTGGGAACAATCACACCCGTATTGGGTCTGTGTAAAAATGTGCTGGTGACTCTGTCTTATGTTTACTTCAATTACTTAACCAGATTCAGGATGTTCTCTACCTTTGAGAGGTCTTTTTAAAGAGAAAATATCCTATAGTCAGACCTCTTTTTTATGCACATGCATGCATTTGTGATCTTTTTGCGGGGCAGGCATACGTTATTTTGCACTCTAAGAAGAAATGAAGAAATAGATGCTAGAGAAAAAACTATTTTTAAAAACTATAACATGTCAATTTTTAAAATGTATGCAAATGGTGCTAAATGTAAACAAAGTTGTTGTCTTTTAAGTTGGTTCCCCTAGATTTGTAGAAAATGTCAGTAGTTAATATTGTTATGTATTCTGCACTTTTTCTAAAAGTACACTTCAGTAAAGCATCTTAAAAAATGAGAACATGTCTTCCTACTAAGTTAGTCCAAGAGTGAGATTTTTTTATTGTTGACAGAGAGGGCATTACAAGAATTAGTTAAAATTAGTTTTAGGAAATAAGCCTGTTATTATTAAATAAGTTTAGATTCTATCAGTACTTTTAACAAATTGACCCTGAGGGATGGAATGGGGAGGGAGGTGGAAGGGAGGTTCAGGATGGGGGACACATGCACACCCATGGCTGATTCATGTATTTTTTTTTTTTAAATTGAATTGTTTTAGAGTCTCTCTCCTTTAGACATGTAATTGTTTTTCATTCCTCTATGGCAAGAGATTCAAGAGATTTTTATGTAATTAGTTGATTTCAGCAGAGAAAGCAATTTAATTTTACAGACATTTGATTCAATTTAATGTAATGAAGTTAAGGTAAGATCTAGATAAACTTTTATAATAGGAAGCCATTAATTGAAGAGGGAAATTTCAAAGTAAAAGAATATTTACTTGTGGAATTTGATACCATCATGAAAGCAAGGTGCAAGTCCTGTTTAAAGTTAGAAGTTCAACTTACAAATGTAGCAGCAAGTGCATTAGTGTCTTATGTGATAATATAGAATAGTTATCTTGACATTAAATAATTAGATATGGAATTATGTGACTTGATTTCATATGATGGGATACCCTCAGATATGCATAGCAGGGGCTCTCCACTCTATATAAATTTTCCGATGCTATAGAGATTTCTGAGAGTCTTACATGTGCAGAGTAATGTTTTATGCAGGCAGTCTCTTCAGTGATCTGTGGTAACAAATAGCTTAAAGAATGAATAACTGAATTTACCTGCCACTCCAACTCTCCACCAAATCCTCCAGTGTCACTCTCCCTCTGGGCTTTATGGGTTTTCCTTAAGATAAGGTAAGATAAGATAAGATAAGGTCTATTCACAGTTACTAAAAGCTTAACTTCTGGTTTTATGACTTGGGGCAAAACATCCAAAAGTGAGTATATTACTAGTACTTTAATAAGGTTAGTAGTGTTAGTTGCTCAGTTGTGTGTGACTCTTTGTGATCCCATGGACTGTAGTCTGCCAGGCTCCTCTGTCCATGGGATTCTCCAGGCAAGAATACTGGAGTGAATTGCCATTCCCTTCTCCAGGGGATCTTCCCAACACAGGGTTTGAACCCGGATCTCCTACATTGCAGGCAGATTCTTTACTGTTTGAGCTACAAATAAGGTTAAATAGTACTTTTTAGGTCTGAGAGAATTAACTAGATAGGGAATGTACTCATTGTATTGTCTGGCTAACTGTAATAACTGATAAATGCCAAGACTTTTAATTGGATCAAATCCCTACAGAGAAACAGGTAGCTTAATGCATTGTTTTAATTTTCCTATTTTTTCTTTTCTGTGTCTTTGCTTACCCTCTGGGAATAATAATTTAAACCATACACTTGTGAAAAATAATATATGAAATCTTCAGGTTACCTCAGACTATAATTTTCCATCAAATAGTATTATGTGTAGAAGTGAGTAATCTACTGAATATAGAGATTAAAGTTGATAAGTGGACTTCCCTGTTGGTCCTGTGGCCAAGACTCCATGCTGCTAAGTGCAGGCTACTAGGTTTGTCCCCAGTCAGGGAGTTAGATCCTGCATGGTGCAACTAAAAACCTGGCAGAGCCCAATAAATAAATGTTTTTTTAAAAAGGTTAAAATTTTAAAAGACCATAAACTTGATGTAGGTATTCATTCATCAGGCATCAAAGTGTCCCTCCTATGAGTTCTTATAGAACCCTAACTATTATAGCACTTTTTTAAGACTTTCGTTGTGTGTTTGCTTTTCTGAGTTCCTCATTAATCTTTAAATTCCTTAAAGAAAGGCCTGAGAATATCTTGTTTAACAATGCATTTTATCTTCCTCTGTCAATCTCACAGAAACTTACAATGCTTGTAACTCTAGAACAAGATTATTATACAAAAAAATTCTTTCAATTTATACCTGATAATTTTTTATTAAGAAAAATATATAACCATGTAGTTGATTGTAGTATTCCTAAATATGAAAGTACTTTATGTACATTTATATTTATCTTTGTATTGGAATTTATAGAGTGAACAATGCTCAGATAATTTGGGAAGTATTACTTATTGGAGTTTAGAATGCATTTTGCACCTAATATTTGAACATGAATGTGCCTGATATTTTGGAGAGTCACAACACTGTATAAATAATGAAGGCATGTACAAAAGACTCCATGTAGGAGGAAAATTACAGAGTACCTAATTTAATTTAATAGTTTATTTTAAGGATGTGTGCATGTTTATAAAGTTTGTCTATGGTATTTAACAGGCATTGCAGCAAATTATGCTAATAAAACATTGGTTGTTATACACTCTGTGATTAAAAGTTATGCTATTAAAATTACATTGCAATTCTCATTGTTTCTAATGGTTTTTGTTATTAAGACCCATGTAGCTTTTGTGTCCTTATAAAAAGTTATGAACGTTACATATAGATTAAAAGAAAATGGATGGAGAAAAATATACCATGCTAACACTTATCAAAAGAAGGCAGCACTTACATTAACTTCAGACAGACCAGACTTCAAAGTAAGGAAAAATTTTCAAGGATTAAGAAAGGGATTATTACATAATAATAAAGGAGTCAATTCTCTCAGGAGACATCATCCTTAACGTGTTTGCACCTAATGACAGAACCACATAAGGTAAAAACTGATAGAACTGCCGAAAGAAATAGATGAAGCTACTATCATAGTTGGAAACTTCAACATCCATCTCTCAGAAATGGACAGTTCCAGCAGATAGAAAATCAGTAAAGACAGAGTTGAATTCAATGATACTAATCAATTAATTGGATATAATTGACTTCTATGGTCTACTTCATCTGACAACAACAGAATACACATTCTTCTCAAGCTCACAAGAAACATTTACCAAGATAAACCACATTCTGGGGCATAACACACACTTTAGCAAATTTAAAAGAATAGAAACAATATAATGTCTTTTCTCATAAAGGAATTAAATTAGAAATTAATAAGAGACAGGTAGTAGAAAAATTCCCAATTGCATGGAGATTTTGCAGCACATTTCTAAATAACACATGGGTCAAAGAAGAAACCTCAACAGAAATTAAAATACATTTTGGAGTAAATAAAAATGAAAAAAAAAAAAACCTTATCCAAATGTATGGGTTTGTACAAATGTACAAGCATAAGCGGTATTTAGAGGGATATTTATAGTAAAATAAGTTTCCACCTTGGGAAGCTAGAAAAAGAAGAGCAATCAAATGCCAGCAAGGGTAAGAAAAGAAATAATAAGAATTACAGCAGAAATCAATGAAATTGAAACAAAATCAATAGAGAAAAACCAGTAAAACCAAAACCTATGCATGTGTGGGAACAGAGGAGGAGATGGGAAGTCTATAATTTCCTCTCAATTTTATTATAAACCTAAAATTGCTCAAACAAAAAAATGTCTTCCTAAAAAAGTAGTAGTGTTGTTGTTGTTCAGTCGCTAAGTCGTGTTCAACTCTTTGCGACCCCATGGACTGCAAAATGCCAGACTGCTCTGTGCTCCAGTATGTCCTGGAATTTGCTCAAATGCATGTTCATTGAGTTGGTGATACTATCTAACCATCTCATCCTCTGCTGCCCCCTTCTCCTTTTGTCTTCAGTCTTTCACAGCATCAGTGTCTTTTCCAGTGAATTGTCTCTTTACATCAGGTGGTCAAAGTATTGGAGCTTCAGCATCAGTCCTTCAATGCATATTCAAGGTTGATTTCCTTTAGGATTGACTGGTTTGATCTCCTTGCTGTCCAAGGGCATCTCAAGAGTCTTCTCTAGCATAATAATTTGAAAGCAAAATAAGTAGTGTAGTCTTAAATACATCAAACTTTTAAAACATGTCCCGGGGGTAATATTTTCCAAAGTATATTTGCTTGTAAATTGGCATTTATACATACGCAAATCTTAATTTTTAGGATGTGCCTATTATTAATAAAAATCTCATAATTTCTCTTGCTTTGAAATTGGAATATTAATGGATTTTTTTTTTTAGAAAAGCCTTCTTTCTCTACAATGTATTTATTTTTCTTCTTAAAGATGTAGGTTCCTTAGAAAATAGGTTTTCCAGAATATTTTAGTACATAAATTAAAAAATTACCTTTTAAATTGCTTATAATTATAGGTAATGTTACATATTTGGTGTAATTTGAAGAAGGTACCCACTGTTTTTGTGTCTTGACTTCCATCTGTAAAGTCTGGGTCATTTACAGATCATAAAAATACACTTTTTGCCTTATTCTTGGTTTTTTTCAAATATTAGATGGGTCATATAATATTTTAAAAATTAATTTATTATAAATATTATAATCATATTAATTATATAATATTATTAATATAAATATTATATATTATTAATTTATTATAATTGGATTCACAAATTACAATATTGTGGTGGGTTTTGCCATACATTGACATGAATCAGCCATGGGTGTACATGTGTCCCCCATTCCAAACCCCACTTCCATCTCCCTCCCCATTCCATCCCTCTGGGTTGTCTCAGTGCACCATCTTTGAGTGCCCTGATTCATGCATCAAACTTAGACTGGTCATATGTTTCACATATGGTAATATACATGTTTCAATGCTATCCTCTCAAATCATCCCACCCTCATCTTCTCTCACAGGGTCCAAAAGTCTATTCTTTATATCTGTGTCTTTTTTGCTGTCTTGCATATAGGGTTGTAATTACTATCTTTCTAAATTCCATGTATATGTGTTAACATACTGTATTGGTGTTTTTCTTTCTTATTTCACTTTGTATAATAGGCCCCAGTTCCATCCACCTCCTTAGAACTGACTCAAATGCGTTCTTTTTAATAGCTGAGTAATATTCTGTTGTGTATATGTACCCCAGTTTTCTTATCAATTCATCTGCCAATGGGCATCTAGGTTGCTTCCATGTCCTAGCTATTGTAAACAGTGCTGCAATGAACATTGGGGTACAGGTGTCTCTTTCAATTCTGGTTTCCTCAGTGTGTATGACCATCAGTGGGATTGCTGGGTTATATAGCAGCTCTATTTCCAGTTTTTTAAGGAATCTCTGCACTGTTCTGTATAGTGACTGTACAAGTTTGCATTCCCACCTACAGTTTAAGAGGGTTCCCTTTCCTCCACAACCTTTCCAGCATTTATTGTTCATAGACTTTTTGATAGGAGCCATTCTGACTGGCGTGAGATGATATCTCATTGTGTTTTTGATTTGCATTCCTATTATACAAAGTGAAATGGGTGATGTTGAGCATCTTTTCATGTGTTTGTCTGCCATCTGTATTTCTTCTTAGGAGAAATGTCTGTTTAGTTCTTTGGCCTGTTTTTTGATTGGGTCATTTATTATTCTGATATTGAGCTGCATGAGCTGCTTATATATTTTTGAGATTAATTCTTTGTCAGTTGCTTCATTGGCTATTATTTTCTCCCATTCTGAAGGCTGTCTTTTCACCTCACTTGTAGTTTCCTTTGTTGTGCAAAAGCTTTTAAGTTTAATTAGGTCCCATTATTTTAGTTTTGCTTTTATTTCCATTACTCTGGAGGGTTGGTTATAGAGGATCTTGCTGTGATTTATGTCAGTGAGTGTTCTGCCTATGTTTTCCTCTAGGAGTTTTATGGTTTTTGCTCTTACATTTGGATCTTTAATCCATTTTGAGTTTATTTTTGTGTATAGTGTTAGAAAGTGTTCTAGTTTCATTCTTTTACAGGTGGTTGACCAGTTTTCCCAGCACCACTTGTTAAAGAGATTGCCTTTTCTCCATTGTATATTTTTGCCTCCCTTGTCAAAGATGAGGTGTCCTTAGGTACATGGATTTACCTCTGGGCTTTCCATTTTGTTCCATTGATCTATATTTCTGTCTTTGTGCCAGTACCATACTGTCTTGATGACTGTAGCTTTGTAGAATAGTCAGAAGTCAGGCACGCTGACTCCTCCAGTTTCATTCTTCTTTCTCAAGATTGCCTTGGCTATTTGAGGTTTTTTGTATTTCCATACAAATTGTGAAATTATTTGTTCTAATAATAATAAGTGAATATTATTGTGATATAAGTGAATAATAATGTGAATAATACCATTGGTAGCTTGATATGGATTACATTTAATCTACAGATTGTTTTGAGTAGTACACTCATTTTCACTATATATATTCTTCCAATCCATGGTATATTTCTCTGTCTATTTGTTTCATCTTTGATTTCTTTCACCAGTGTTTTATAGTTCTATGTATAGGTCTTTTGTTTCTTTAGGCAAATTATTCATAAGTATTTTATTCTTTTCATCACAATGGTGAATGGGATTGTTTCCTTAATTTCTGTTTCTGTTTTCTCATTGTTAATGTATAGGAATGCAAGGGATTTCCGTGTATTAATTTTATATCCTGCAACTTTACTATATTCACTGATTAGCTCCAATAATTTTCTGGTGTGTCTTTAGGATTTTCTATGTAGAGGATCCTGTCATCTGCAAACAGTGAGAGTTTTACTTCTTCTTCTCCGATCTGGATTCTTTTTCTTTCTTTTTCTTCTCTGATTGCTATGGGTAAAACTTTAAAAACTTCGTTGAAAGTAGTGATGAGATTGGGCACCCCTGACTTGTTCCTGACTTTAGGGGAAATGCTTTTAATTTTTCACCATTGAAGATAATGTTTGCTGTGGGTTTATCATATATGGCTTTTATGTTGAGGTATGTTCCTTCAATGCCTGCTTTCTGGAGAGTTTTTTTTTTTTTTTTTATCATAAATGGGTTTTGAATTTTGTCAAAGGCTCTCTCTGCATCTACTGAGATAATCATATGGTTTTTATCTTTCAATTTGTTAATGTGGTGTATCACATTGATTGGTTTGCAAATATTGAAGAATCCTTGCATCCCTGGGAGAAAGCCCATTTGGTCATGATGTACGATCTTTTTAATATGTCAAATAATCTTATAATTAAATTATTTTGAAAGACATGTGCCATGCCAAACAAAACAGAACACTGGCTCTTCAAATAGTCTGTACATTACAGTAAATCTAAATATACTATCTGAAGAGTATTATAAACTAAAGTCAAATTTTAGATAAATAATCCAATACAAAGATTTTTCTTTGCTATAAGGTCAATTACTTTCTATTAAATTGCAAAAGCGTCATTGGTGTTTTGATGTATTTTGATAAGGATTGGAAAATTGAAGAATAAGAACATTTAAAAACCCAGTTTTCTGTCTTTAAAATTTTTAATTTTTTACTTAACTGCATCATTATATCTTTTTTCTCTTCTGAGTCAAAATTATCTTGGTATCATTTGAGCAAATTTGCCTATTAAAAGATAGGGATGGTTAAACCAAATAAACTTCTATATAAGTCACCAGTTTAAGCTAGCAGAAATGATGGAATAGGTTACCAAATAATTTGTTGAGCTGATTTTCTTGGAACTGTTTCAGAACAAAGGAATCACTAAGTTCATCTTACATGGAACTGAGTGGGTGTGAGGTACGTAATGTTTGAGAGCATCTAAGGGGAAATGAAATAGTTCAGCAATTGTCTCACCAATTAGAAAAAAAAGAGGATTTCCTTTATTTTATAGAAATCCTCCTTTAGCCTGAAGGAAACACTAGTTGAAAACAACCATCAAAAAGCTAAGCAAAGGCCAGAACCAAAACTTAGTAGAAGGGTATAAAGAGGATGATAAGAGTTGGGTTTTATTTTAATGTGACAGGATATACATAGCATAAAATTTATCATTTTCATGTACAATTCAGTGGTTTGAGTGTATTTGCAATGTTGTACAGCTATCATTGCTATTTTTAAAACTCTTCATCATCCCCAATGGAATCTCTGAACCCATTAAATAATAACACTCATTTCCCCTCCCCCACCAGTCCTTGGTAAAAATAGAGGTATTTTTCCTGTCTTTATGAATTTGTCTATTCTACGTTCATATAAGTGGAATCATGTGGCATTTGTCCTTTTGTGTCTGTATTGTGTCTGTGTTATTTCAAGATTGTACGTGTTGTAGCAGGTATCACAATTTCATTTTTATGGCTTAATAATATTCCATTAGATATATTATTTTATATATAAAATGGAATATAATATTAATATATATAATATTCCATTATATATATATTGTTTATCCATTCATCTATTGACAGACACTTGTATTGGTTTTTACCTTTTGGCTACTATGAATAATGTGCAGTAAACATTGGAGTACAAATACTTATTTGCATCTCTGCTTTCGATTTTTTGGGTATACATCTAAAAGTGAACTTGATGGATTATATGGCAATTCCACGTTTAATGTTTTACGGATACTACTACTACTCAGTCGCTTCAGTCGAGTCCGACTCTGTGAGACCCCATAGATGGCAGCCCACCAGGCTCCCCCATCCCTCCAGGCAAGAACACTGGGGTGGGCTGCCAGTTCCTTCTCCAATGCATGAAAGTGAAAAGTGAAAGTGAAGTCGCTCAGTCGTGTCCGACTCTTTGCGACCCCATGGACTGCAGCGTACCAGGCTCCTCCCTCCATGGGATTTTCCAGACAAGAGTACTGGAGTGGGTCGCCATTGCCTTTTCTGGTTTTAGGGATAGGAGCAACCTTTTCCCATAGTGGCTACACCAGTTTACATTTACACCAGTGATGCCCAAGAGTTCCAATTTCTCCACATCGTCATCAATGCTTATTATCTTCTGTTTTTGTTCTTTGATAACAGCTATCCTAATGGGCATGAAGTGATATATGATTGTGGTTTTGTTTGCAATTTTCTAATGACTAACAATATTGAATGGTCTCCCCCGCCTTGGCTCAGTGGTAAAGAATCGCCTGCATTGCAGGAGATATGGATTCGATCCCTGGGTTGGGAAGATCCCTTGGAGAAAGAAATGGCAACCCACTCCAATATTCTTGCCTGGGAAATCTCATGGACAGAAGGGCCTGGCAGGCTACAGTCCATGGGGTTGCAAAGGAGTCAGGCATGACTGAGCAACTAAACAGCAACAACAATGTTGAGCATCTTTTCACGTGCTTATTGGCTATTTGTATATTTTCTCCAGAGAAATGGCTATTCAAATACATTGCTCATTTAAAAAATTGGTTGCTTTGTTGTTGTTGTTGAGTTGTATTTCTTTACACATTATGGATATTAATTCTTTATCAGATATATAATTTGTAAATATTTTCTCTCATTTCTCTCATTCTTTTCACTCTTTTGATAGTGTCCTTTTTAATCTTGATGAACCCCAATTTAATCTACTTTTTCCTTTTGTAGCTCTGCTTTTGGTGTCATGTCCAAAAAGAAAAATATTGCCAAATTAAATGTCATGAGGATTTTTCCTGATGTTTTCTTACATAAATTTTTATAGTTTTAGCCCTTAACTTTAGGTTTTGACCCATTTTGAATACTTTCTGCATTGAATGGTCTTGGTACCTTTGTAAAAAAAAAAACCAACTAACCTCATATTTGAGTGCTTATTTCTGAGCTCTCTGTTCTATTCTATTGGTCTTTATGTTCTCTCTTATGCCAGAACCACACACGATTTTGATTACTGTAGCTTTATAATAAGTTTTGACATCAGGAAGTATGAGACCTCCAACGTTGTTCTTTTTCAAGATTGTTTTGGCTATATGGGATTTCTTGGAATTTCATATGAATTTTAAGATGGGGTTTCCTGTTTTACAAAAAACATCATTGGGATTTTGATAGAGGTTGCATGGAATCTGTAAATCTCTTAGGGTAGTGTTGTCATCTTAACAATATTATGTTTTCAATTCTATGAACATGGGATAGCTTTCCATTTATTTAGGTCTTCTTTCTTTCAGTGATGTTTTGTAGTTTTTTTGCCTCCTTGGTGAAATTTATTCCTAAATATTTTATTCTTTTTTGATGTTATTGTGACTAGAATTGCTTTCTTAATTTCCTTTTCAGATTTTTAATTAATAGTATGTAGAAACACAACCAAATTTCGTGTTTTGATTTTGTGTTCTTCTATTTTGTTGTATTTGATCATTAGCTCAAGCAGGTGACTTTTTTTTCTTTTTTTTTTTTGGTAGACATTTTAGGGTTTTTCACATATAAAATAATGTCATCTCTGGAAGAAAGATATTTTTACTCCTTTTTCTCCAACTTGGATGCTTTTATTTATTTTCTTGACTAACTGCTCTGGCTGGAACTTTTCTTGCCATGTTGAATAGAAGTGGTGAAAGCAATTAAAAGCAGTAATTACCCTTCAGAATACACAAGTCTGATATTTGGAAGATGAGTCCCTGATGGGCTATCCTGGATCCATCAGGGTGCAGAAAAGGCTGTCACCTGCTACAAAGATGGGGGAGTGGAAGATGATAGCCACTACCTAAAGAAGAGCTTGAAATTCACTGAAATATACCAGCATTTCCATCAAGCTCTCCACTAGATGCTCCTAAGTTTCTACTAGTTACTTGGGATACTAAAATAGTTACTCCAGACAGTTTCTGCCTAGTTTAGTAGGTGTTGAAGTGGAATGATGGATTTCTAAAGCTTCTTATTCCACTATCACTCCCACAAGAACTGGCTTTCCTTTTTTTGCTTGGTCACCTCTTTTAACCTGTTAAATCTTTGTTTTAGTAAGGTCAAGGTCATGGGGTAAATTCTTTGTGGGATGATAGGCTTCCTATTGTTTCAAAGTCACAGATTCTACCACTGATCCTGGTTGGCCATATGACACATTTTGTGTGATTAAAAAAAAACCTGAATGTGAGTGTAGAGAGAATTCAGTTAAGTTTTATCTGCTTCTGAAATTAATGTAAATCCAAATTAGGCCAAACTTTCTGAATTTATATAATTGATTTACATTTAAAAACCATGAATGTCTCATTTAAAATTTTTTTTTCTCATCATGAATCAGTGAAGCAGTGTTCTAGAAAGAAATATTTTGTTTCATTTGCTGTGTTTTGTAACCAATCTTTTATGGCAGTGAAACACTGGCTTAATGAAAAAGAAACATTTTTCTTTGTGTCCTACATTTTCATCATATTTTTCATCCTGTCAGAGTAATCTGAAATTTAGAATGTTAAAAAAATCAGTAAGAGAAGTATATCACATTTCTTACTAGGAAGCAAAGTTTATAATATCATAAAGATGGTAAATCTTTGAGCTTTTCACTTGAAGACGAACTAATCATTAAAACATATACATTACCATATGTAAAATTAGACAGTCAGTGGAAATTTACTGTATGATGCAGGGAGCTCAAATCCAGTGCTCTGTGACAACAGAGAGGGGTGGGATGGGGTGGCAGGTGTAAGGGAGGTTCAAGATGGTAGGGACATATGTTGACTATGGTTGATTTATGTTGATGTATGGCAGAAACCAACAGAATAATGTAAAGCTATCATCCTCCAATTAAAATAAGTAAATTTAAATCAAAAAACTAAAATAAAATTTCAAGAAATATTCCAGCAGCTTCCTTTTGTTTGGCTAACGTTTCCCACACTCCAGTTGTGAGCTGGTTATCTAATTACCGATATCTGCTTCAAAATGTTCTTAATTCATTCTTTACTTCTGAAAAATAACACAGTAGATCTGTAGGGTTAACATGATGCTTCATGAAAGATGTTTTCATTTCTTTAAAAAGAAAGTATCCCACCTATTATGAAATGACAAAATGAGCAGACTTCCTCCTGGCAAGAGGACCCTTGTAAACCCTTCAGGTTTACCCCCTTCAGGGGTCACTATTGTTAAGGACGGGGAGTGGGGCTTACTGCAAGTCTTGTCACTGTTTTCTCTGGATCACTTGAGAACTTTCTAGAAAAAGACTTCTAGAACTTTCTCCTTCCTGTTACAACTGAGCTTCTTAAGCTTAGTCTCAATTTTACTTTTCTTCTAGCTGAAAGGAACAAAGCTCCATATGAAGCCACTTTCAAAGCTTTCAAAGAAAAAGGGAAACTCTAAACATTGAATATGGAGAGTGGGAGGGGATCCATTTCAGCCCTTAAGAAGACATTTCCACCAGAAAATTATCCTTTAAAAAATAGTTTATTATTTTAGATGTAATGCCATATTGGTATAATTCAGGATTTTTAAAATTATCATTTTTGGAGGGGGGCACCATGTGGCATGTGGGAATCTTAATTTCCTGACAAAGGACTTAACCTGTGCCCCCTCTGTGTTGAGGGGGCCAGAGTCTTAACCACTGGACTGCTAAGAAAGCCCAGAAAACTGTCCTCTTTATTGCCTGCCATCTCCACTACGTTCCAGGGCTTGTCTGCTGAAGGTCCCCGGATTCAGCCGCTCCGCAGAGAGAATCTCACTTTTCCAGCCCAGGTAGTGGCCTCCAGCTTGCCCTCCCCCGCATCCAAGCAGAGCCGGGAGGTCCAGCGCTGTTTCACTTCCCCCCTTTCCCAGCAGGCCGACCCTGGCTCCTAGGTTCTCACAGGCGCCCAGTCGCCTCCACCCTCTTCCTCATCTCTCTCCCACACGTGTCCCTCTCTCCCCTTCCTCTGTGTCTGCTCTTCTCAGAAGTTAGCTTACAAAGCAAAGTTGTAACTTTGAATTCCTGTTTTTCCAACCACCCTCATGTGACAGGATATCTCCTTATTGGAGGTTTTCCCTAATTTCAGAAGCCCTTTAAAAGTGGGCTCTTCCTCCACGCTCCTTTTCAGCTGGGCAGTTCTGAGAAGGGTGGAGCGGGCAGGGACAGCTGGGGGCTCGCTGGCCTGGTCCTCCCCGCTGTCTTCTCTCCATCCGTGGAAGAAAAGGATAAGCTCTGGACCATGAGGCCGTCCCCACTCCTGCCTCTCCTCTCTCTGCTTCCGGTAGCCGTGCAGCTCCTGGGTAAGTCGGCTAATGAGGTGGGACCTTCCTGACTTAGGGTCTGGGGTCTATGATACCCCTCTTTTGGGGGAAAATGTTAAGGGATTCCTTCCTCACCTGCGTGGAGGAGGAAGCCGGGCTACAGCACCACCAGCTCTGCAGGAAACTCCTCCGGGTCCCCAGGCCTGGAAGCTGGGGACCGGGAGGAGGCAGCGGCTCCTCGGGTCAGGGGGGCTGCCTGATCTGAGCCCCCCAGAGCCCTGACTTCCTCTTAATCTCTTCTCTCGTCTCCCACTGCCCCTTTGCTGCTATATATTGTTAGAGTGATTTCTGCTCCGGTTGGCGAATTCTTGTTTTCAATTTCTGTCTAACCCTCAACCAATCTCTCCTGAGTGTTTTTTGACCAAAATGAGGGCAGCGCTGGTATCTCTCTTCATCGTAGGTCTAAGGATGGGTCTCAGATAGTCCCCGCCAAAGGTCTCATGAGAGTTTTACAACGCATCTTTTTTCTGTAAATGCACATTAAAAAAATTTTTTTTAATTGGAGTTGATTTACAGTGTTGTACAGTAATTGTGTACAGTAATTGTGATCAGTTATACATATACACACATCCCCTCTTTTTTTTTACAGTCTTTTCCCATATAGGTCATTACAGAGTATTGAGTAGAGTTCCCTGTACTACACAGCACCTTCCTAGTTATCTGTTTTATACATAGTACTGTGTATACATCAATCCCAATCTCCCAATGTATCCCTACTCCACCCCCTCCCTTACCCCCTGGTAACCATAATTTTTATTTTCTGTATCAGTGACTTTATTTCTGTTTTGTAGATAAGTTCATTCCTATCCCTATTTTAGATTCCACATGTAAACAATATCATATGATATTTGTCTTTCTCTGACTTACTTCACTCAGCAGTGAATGAACCATTTTTATCAGTCCTAGTTTTTATTACTAGACAGTTCATCCTTAACGGTGTTCTACATCGATCCTTCTCTCAGTTCTAAGTTGTTCAAACTGATTCGTTCTTATTCCTCCATCCCTTTCTTTTTTTTTTTCTTGGAAATGGATGATAACTCATGAGGACCAGACTCAGAGCCTTCCGGAAGCCTGAAGACAGTATGACGTCTCTATTTCTTTAAACACATCTTGCTTTACCCTCGGAATGAGAGCTGAGAGTGTCTGGAGGAATGTTTATTCCCAGGTCTCTTTTGAGATGAAATAGATGGGATTTCAGCTTTGAAATTTTGGATTTCTGATCCCCTTGATTTTCCCCAAGTCAGCAAATACCATCTTGCCCAGCCTGTGCTAAGGGTGCTCCATACCCTGCTGGCATGTTGGAGGTGGGTGCTGGGGAGAGGGGATCATGGATAAGACAGAAACTCCTGACCACCAGGAAACTTTCCAGAGAGAGTGTTTGATCACAGAAAACAAATCGGCATGATCGTGAAATAGCAGAGATGATAAAAACATAAGCAAAGGCAGTCTAGTTTGTACCTGGCCCCTGCTACTTAATTTCTTTGTGCCTTAATTATAAACTTTCTTAGTATATAAACTAAGGAGCATCGTATTACTTGTCCCATCAGCTGTTGCAATGATTCAATGAGTTAAACTATGTAAAATATTTAGAACATAGTATGACTCGTAATAGTTCCTAAATGTTAGCTATTCATAACCGTGACTTTTTTTCCCCCATGGTAGCAATCAATGGCTCAGTGCAAGCAGGAAAGGAAAGGTTTTCCAAGAAACAATACAGAGGAACGAGTCCTGAAGTCTGAGGAGATATTTTCCCTGTTGTTGTTGTTTAGTCACTAAGTCATGTTTGCGACCCCATGGACCCCTACCAGGCTCCTCTGTCCATGGAATTTTCCAGGCAACTATACTAGAGTGGGTTGCCATTTCCTTCTCCAGGGGATCTTCCTGACCCAGGGATAGAACCCGAGTCTCCTGCATTGGCAGGCGGGTTTTTTTTTACCACTGAGCCACCAGGGAAGCTTTTATTTAACCTGTGTCCTGGCTACAAAGCACATCTCTCAGAGAGTAAGGAGGAGTGTGATGGGATAGCAGGCCCCATATCACTCTGGTCTTCATCTTGAAAGACTGTCTTGTGCAAGAGGATTAATGTATTCTTCGTGACCCCAAAGGTTAAAACTAAGACCAGTGACAATCTTTTAAAGGTTTTGCTGTCTCAAATAGAATGTTTTGCTTAGGAGAAAGTTTTCTCTCACTAAAGGTCTTCAGACAGACCCTGAATGAGACCTGTACTCTAACCTGGCACTTCTCAATAGGAACATCATTGGCCACATTTTGTAGCCATGTTTAAAAAGATCAAAAAAAAAAAATAAACTGGTGACACTGATTTTATGAATATATTTTATTTAACCCAGTGTATCCAAAATATTATTAGTCAACATTCATCAATATAAAGCTTACTGGGATATTTTTACATTTGTTTGAAAAAAAAAAACTTTTTATTTTTTATTTTTTTGGAGTATAGCCAATTAACAAAGTTGTGATAGTTTTAGGTGGACAGCAAAGGGACTTAGCCATTCTTTCCCATACTCCCCTCCCATCTAGGCTGCCACCTCACATTGAACAGAGTCCTCTGTGCTATACAGCAGGACCTTGCTGGTTATCCATTTTAAATATAGCAGCATGTACATGTCTATCCCAAGCTCCCAAACTATCCCTTTAGATTGATTTTAATACTAATCTAGGATGTCTTCGAGGAACAGTTGCCCACTGACCACTCCCTTACTAGTTTTCACAAAATTTTCCTTGAAGAGTTATATTTTTCCTTCATTCTTCCTTTCTTTTTTTACCTTTTCTGTATTTCTAGTCTCTCATTTCTTCCTTTATACATGTGACTTGCTTTGGTACCAGATTTAACACATATTTTCTGACATTGTTGAGCAAAGCCAAGGTTTTGTCCTCTTTCTTTCTTCAGTTGTTCTTATAGTCATCTATTTTTTTCGTTGTTGTCCCAAATGACTTCTGAGTTTTTTCTCTAATTCTGAGTTGGAGATCTGTCGATGTAGGATATTGCAGATACAGGCAAGAAGACAATTGCTTTGTTGTGTGACATTTCAGTGCCTTCTGAGGTTGTTGGACCTAATTTCTAGGTGGGAAGAATCACTTCTGGTTAAATGTGAGCATTAAAGAATTAAATACACTTAAAGTAAGTCAGAAGGAGAAAGACAAATATCATATAATATCACTTACATGTGGAATATGAAGTATGAAACAAATGAACTCATCTATGAAACAGAAACAGACTCACAGACATAGAGAATGACTTGTGATTACCAGGGGCAGGGGTGATGAGGGAGGGATGGACCGGGAGTTGGGATTAATAGATGCAAATTATTATACAGAGAATGGATAAACAGCAAGGTCCTACTGTGTGGCACAGAGAACTATATCCAATCTCCTGGGATAAACCATAATGGAAAAGAATATGAAAAAGAATGTCTATATGTATAACTGAGTTACTGTTGTACAGAAGAAGCTAACAGAACATTGTAAATTAACTATACTTCAGTAAAATATATTTTAAAAAACAAAATACTGAGGGCAACGTGTAAGGGGAAAAAAAGAATCAAACACACTCAACTTCAGTTAAAGACAAAGACCCCTATCATCAGGGGGATGTGGCAATCACAGTGATGACAAGTGTTCCTGAAACCTGGTTTCTGACACTGAATCTTGAGCAGCTGAAGGAGAACCAGAAGGTCACAGAGCCACTAGAGGATTTGAACAGAAGGAATGTAGCCTTTTAAGTAGTGTGTTGTCTACATGGCACAGAAGGAACTAAACTGACATCAGTGTGAGAATAACAGGGTCCTCTTGCCTCCTGGTGAGCATCAAGCATTGTTGAATGGAAACATCATGTAGTTACACTGATCCATAGAGGGAACTCATGGAAATCAGGTAGAATAATCAGGTAGAATAAAATAAAATGTAGAGGAGATAGGAAGGCAAGTACCCTTTGAAAAAGAACTGAGACACAGGAGACATTGTAGGATGTGCATGTGTGCTCCGTTGCTTCACTTGTGTTGGACTCTTAATGAACCCGTGGACTGTAGCCTTCCAGGCTCCGATATCCATGGGATTATCCTGCCAAGAATACTGGAGTGGGTTGCCATTACCTTCTCTAGGGGATTTTCCTAACCCAGGGATCAAACCTGTATCTCCTGTGGCTCTTCGGCAGGCAGATTCTTTATCACTTGAGCCACCTGGGAAGCCCTTATTGTGTGACAAATTCTTCTGATTATAAACCAAGTTAAGGTTACAGAGCCCTTTCAGATCCTTACCCACTTCAATTAATTGCTTTCAGATCCTTAATCAGATCCTTACTATAACCCTATGAGATGGGTTGAAAGAGAAAGTAAAGTCGCTCAATTGTGTCCGACTCTTTGTGATCCCATGGACTGTAGCCCACCAGGCTCCTCCATCCATGGAATTTTCTAGGCAAGAGTACTGGAGTGGGTTGCCATTTCCTTCTCCAGGGGATCTTCCTGACCCAGGGATAGAACCCAGGTCTCCCGCATTGGAGGCAGACGCTTTACCATCTGAGCCAGCAGGGAAGCCATGAGATGGGTTGGTTGGGTGCTATTAATGTCATTCACCTTTTACTACATGAGGAAACAGGCTCAGAAGTAAGCTAGCCAGTAAGGACCTGACCAGTTCTTGATTGTGGTCTTCTGGTTCTGAGGCTAAGAAGATGTAATTTACTAGCTGGAGTGTATTGATCAAGAAAGACATAAACATGCTTCAAAACAGCAGGATGTCAAAAAAGGGCTTAGTCCCTCTCTTTGCATCAATTATTTAGATTTTTCACTTGAAGATGGGAAAGGGGACAGTAACCTTTGAGGGTTCACTATCTGCAAAATGATGTTCTGGGTGCTTTGCTTGAACTATCTCTAGATATATACATCTAAATATTTCTTTAAAATATTTAGAATGTTTCCAGCAGCTCTATCAGAGAGCATTATTATCCCATTTGACAGATCAGGAACGTGAGGCTAGAATGATTAATTTAACTGAGGCAACACAGCTAGGACTTGGTGGAACCAACATTTGATTGCAAGTTTGCTGGCCTGCAAACACACGCTTCTTTCCACCAAATCACATGGGAACTCCGGGGTCTCTATCCTTCTGTCTGTCTCTTTGCAACAGTTCTCTGCTTTTTTCTAGTTTCATCCTGCTCTGGACCATTTCACATTGCCTGCAATACTGATTTTCTCCAGTTAATGATAAGAATATACTAATATGTATCAAGCAATTTCTGTGTGTCAGGAACTGTTCTCAGCGCTTTGTTTAGATGATCTAATTTAAATCTCACACAACCAGCAGGTCCTGTACTTTCCTCCTCATTCTTCAGGGGGAAAAGGCAGGACAGAGTGGTTTAGATACTTGACCAAGGTCACTCAGTAAGCAGTAGCACTCCAATTATGTCACAGTCAGGTGGACACAATGCATTAAATTAATTTGCCTGGTTATGAGTGGAAGAGGAAAAATTGTGTAGTCTCAGCTTCTTACCTACATGTTTTGCTTGTCTTGAAGTTGGCAGAGAGGCTGGGTTTTTGAGGTTGAAGATTAGGAGAGAAAGGGAAGGATGGTGAATGAAGTGGCAGCTGGGAATGGAATCCAGGATATAGGTCTTGGGATCAGCAGGTGGCGGGAGAGCTCCTGAGATGGGAGTGAATGAATCCAGGAAGGGAGTAGGTATTCCTTTCTTTAGGGAGGGAGGCAGGAAGTTGGCAGTGTCCCTTACTCTGTTTTCTCCTTGAGGTCATAGTCCTTATTGGATTAATACTTGCACCTCCCCCAATAGCCTAATTGTTTTTGCTGTTGTTGTTTAGTCTCTAAGTTGTGTCCGACTCTTTTGGGGCCCCATGGACTGTAGCCTGCCAGGCTCCTCTGTCCATGGGGTTTCCCAGGCAGGAATATTGGAGTGAGTTGCCATTTCCTTCTCCAGTGGATCTACCCGACTCAGGGATCAAACATGTGTCTCCTGCATTGGCAGGCATGTTCTTTACCACTGAGCCACTTGGGAATCCCCAATAGCCAAATGCGGTGACTCAAATTGGTAGGTCCTCTGGATATTTGATGAACAAATGAAGGATCTAAGAGGAAAATAAAATAATCTTCAATTTTTTCTTTATCCTTTTGTTCAGTATCACTAAACCTAATCGTGTGATCCTTAGTTTCCCCCTCTGCCCCCAGCAATTGTTACAGTTTGTGTGCGTGTGTGTCTGTATGTGTATGGTAGTGATGGTTTAGTCCCTCAGTCATGTCCGACTCTTTGTGACTTCATGGACTGTAGTTCGCCAGGCTCCTCTGTCCATGCAATTCTCCAGGCAAGAATGTTGGAGTGGGTTGCCATTTCCTTCTCCAGGGGATCTTAACCCAGGGATTGAATCTGGGTCTCCTGCATTACAGATAGATTCTTTACAGACTGAGTCTCTAGGGAAGTCCTTGTGTATAGTAAGTGCATAATAAATATTTATTTTTAACTAATACATTTACAAAAATAAACATTTATTAGCTTAATTTCAGTTCTTTGGGGACACACTTGTGGGGTGTACCTTCACTTACAGGAGCTAATGAACAGATTCTTGGTTTGGTTGACTCAAGATGGTGACCTCTGACAATGACTTGACAATGACTTGACTTGACCTCTGACAATGACTTTTTTCCCAAGACTGGGAAAAATCTTGGGAAAAACTGGCTGAGGAGGGGGCCGTGAGACCAGAGGGAGGCAGCTGGTCAAGGGTGGGTGAAGGAACAACTGAGCCCTGTGGGCAGATGAGCTCAGCCTTCCTGGGTACCCTGGGTGACAAGGTAGAATGTATGTCTCAGAATCATCCTTCCTTGGTGTAAGGATTAGGGCTGTTCATTCCTCCAACACCCACTGGTCACTAGTGAAGGGTTGCTCCTAGGAGGTGTTCATTCTCTGACCCTTCTGGTCTTTGCAGTGGGTGAAGGAGGCTCTGATGGTCAGAAAAATGTCCCCAGGCCCAGAGATGTGGGGCTTCCCCTGGGGAGTGGAGCTGGTGCTCACTGAAATAGCAAAAGGCAAGAGAAATAAATGGGTTTCTGGCAGCATCCACTACAAAATACCCATTTACTTTCCTCTTATCCAGTTTCCCTGTCTTCCACAAGTTATTAGCTTTTATGTTTTCATGTCAGTGTTTTATTTATTGATGGTGGGGAAAGCCTAAAGATGCCTAAGGAAATACAGCCTATGATAGTTATATCTCTAAATTGTCACCTTTAATAACCTAACTTTCTTTGCCAGTAAATTTGGAAATTTGAACTTCCCTGGTAGCTCAGTTGGTAAAGAATCCTCCTGCAATACAGGAGACCCCATTTTGATTCCTGGGTCAGGAAGATCCACTGGAGAAGGGAACGACTACCCACTCCAGTATTCTGGCCTGGAGAATTCCATGGACTATGTCCATGGGGTTGCAATGAGTCGGATGTGACTGAGTAACTTTCACTTTCACTTTGGAAATTTAATGACTTGCTCAGTGTTATCATTTGAAACAGTTAAAATGTGCCTAAAAAAACATTTGTACCCATGAAGTTGGGTATCCAGGCTTTTGCCATTTTTTAAAATTGATTTTTCTTGAAATATAGTTGTTTTGCAATGTTGTGTTAGTTTCTACTGTTACAGCACAGTAGACCAGCCATGCATATACATATATCCCCTCTTTTTTTGATTTCCTTTCTATTTAGGTCACCACGGAGAATTGAGTAAAGTTCCATAAGCTATATAGTAGGTTCTCGTAAGTTACCTATTTTGTACACAGTAGTGTATACATGTCAATCCCAGTCTCCCCATTCATCCCACCCACCCTCCCTTTCCCATGCTGGTGTCCGTATGTTTGTTCTCTATGTCTTTGTCTCTGTTTTGTAAATACCATTTTTTCTAGATTTCACATATATACATTAATATATGATATTTGGTTTTTTCTTTATGACTTACTTCACTCTGTATGATAGTCTCTAGGTCCATCCTCATTGGCTCAGATGGTAAAGAATCTGCCTGCAATGCAGGAGACCCAGGTTCGATCCCTGGGTTGGGAAGATTCCTTGGAGAAGGGAATGGCAACCCACTCCAGTATTGCCTGAAGAATTCCGTGGACAGAGGCTATAGTCCATGGGGTCACAAAGAGTTGGACATGACTGAGCAACTAACACTTTCACAGGTCCATCCACATCTCCACAAATGACCCAACTTCATTCCTTTTTATGGCCAGACTTCAGCCATTTTTAACCTGAGACATTGCGTGGAAACTTCTTTGCTAGATGCATTTTGACTTTTTATATTTCTCCCCTTGAAATGTGGGCTCTGTGTATCAGGGAACTTGTTTCTAGTTTGTCTTTGCATTATCACCAGCAGGGTGCCTGGTATCTATTTGTTGAAAAATAAGAGATTAGTAAGACTGAGTTAAGATGGATGGCTAGTCTCGTTGATTCGGTAAATACATTTCTGATGTATAAGTACCATCTATTCACATTTGTTAAGTTTTGCAATATTTCTGTTACAAAAACATAGTATAGACAACAAAAACTGAATGTTTATCCAAATAAAACATTGGTCTGGTTCATAGTGACAAAAACGCCATAAGCTGTCTTTTGGTCAAGGTCTTGAGTCACTTTCAGAGGAAGACTGATGACATTTTAAATCAGAGACATTGCACAGAGACAGTGATACAAGTAAAACTCACATGTTGACGCGTCAAGGAGAGGAATAACGTATGAACACAGGATCATAAAGCGATAATTTTACATTTCCTCATATTGTCTGGCAGAAGCAATATCAAACTTGCACTGCTTCCTAGTGTCCAAGATAAATAAAGGAAACAAGAAGAGATACATTTGTATTGAAATAGAAGCTTTTCATTTGCAAGTACTTCTGTTATAAGCATTTATAAATTGCTCTTTGGGAAAAATAAACTTTCAGGGTAAAAAGTCATATGAAATAGATCCATCATCTTGAATCAAGCATTAAATAAAAGAAAGTACCTGGGTTAATAGTCAGGAGATGCTTCAAATTTAATAACTATTCCTTTATTCATTCAACAAATACTTGTTGAGGGACTATTATGCTCTAAAAAGAGAGAATATGGTGCTGGATTGGAAAGATAAGTCTTTCTACTCAGGGAATTTACATTCCAGTAGGGACACAAACAAAACATAAGTAAGCAAAATTTTAAAAGTATATATTTTAAGGTGGTTATTAATATTATATAGAAAATAAAAGAGTTAAATTAGAGTTGTTAGCTCACTAAGGAGTTGGCAATTGAGTTGGAACCTAAATGAGTGTCTTAAGAAGAGGGAACTTGAAATATGGAGTCTGTAAAGTGAAAATGAGCTTCAAGTTTTTGAGGAACAGAAAGGCTTTGTGGCTAGGAGGTGGTAAGTGAGAGCAAGGGTGGGAGGAGGTGAGAGTAGGAGCAGCTTCCCTGGATGGTGTCACATCTAGTGAGCTGTGACATGGAGACTGGACGGTTTTGTTCCTGTGTGTGCAGTGGTCCTCACGAAGGGTTTACACTTGGGAAGAGATGTGATGAAAAACAAAGTCTCTTCCATCCTGGAAAACTTCTCCCCAAAAGTAAAAGAAAAAGAAAATAATTTTATTATTGAGTAAGTATTCAAGCAGAATGTGACATGTATTGGCAGTCTACTAAAGAGACTGCAGAAACAGAGAAACTTGACCCTTTTATATGGCCAAGTAGAAACATTTCATGGCATCAAGCAGGTTTTGCAGTCTGGGGTCAGGTGACATGTTAAGCCTGTCTCACCCAGGAAACTGGGAGATCAGGCATTATCTCTAAAGATTCCATTTCAAACAGAGGAAAATCAGAGCAAGACCGTGGTGGCTCGGTCTGGGGTATGGTAGTGGAGATATAGAGAAAAGACTGGATTAGGGAATACGTATTAGTTGGGTTCTCCAGAGAAACAGAACCAATAGAATGTGTATGTGTGTGTCTACCTCTGCCTCTCTCTCTGTCTACATACCTATCTCTCTACCTGTCGTCTATCAATATTTTTTGAGAGAGATTTATTTTAAGAAGTTGCCTCATGCAGTTGTGGATGCTGACAAGTCCAAAATCTACAGGGGTAGGTTGGCGTGTTGGTAACTCAAGAAAGAGTGGATATTGAAGTTCAGGTCCAAAGATAGTCTAGAGATAGAATTTCTACTTCTCTGGGGGACCTCAGCCTGTTTCTCTGAAGGTCTTCAGCTGATTAAGTGAAGCCCACCCACAGTATGGGGTATAATCTGCTTTACTAAAAGTCTACTGATTTAAATGTTAATCTTATTTAAAACAAGAACAAAAACCAAAAAACTTGCGCAAACAACCTTCATAGCAACATCCAGACAGGTGTTTGACCAATTATTTTGATCCTTTGACCCAACCAATTTGACACATAAAAGTAACCACAGTGGTACATTTTTGGAGGGGGCCAACAGATCATAATTTTGTCCTAGACATTTAAGGAAAGCTGAGAATCTAGATGACTCCTAGGTCTTTGGCTTATAGATCTAGGTGGATGATGGTGCCATTAATAAAAAAGAATACTGGGTGTTTGCTCATGAAATGCCATCATAGTTAAAGTTAAGATGGAACTACAGATGAAAATTAAATACATGAAATAAAACTCAAGGAAGTATAAAAACCTCTGAAAGAGGAATCCTATTCTTGCATAAAGACTTCTAAACACCTTACCTTAAATGGTTGGTTACCAGCTGGTTGGTTGACTGAATTTAGACGGTAAGTGTTGGTCATTCAACAATACAATCAAATGACTGAAGTAGAAGGTGGAAGATAGATTCTGTTAGGATGGTACTAAGCAAAACTTTGTGTAATGTGGAAGAGAAGTCTAGAGAAGAAAATAATAGGTGCAGTGGCCAACATGTAAAGGTCAATATAGGTGAGTCTACAAATATCTATCTGTGGCCACATTTTCATAGTTCAGTACCCTTTTAGCCAGACATAAGTTTGTGTATGGTACATTATCCATTTAAAGAACATTTTATCTTCCTTTTTCCTGGGTTTTACTGTGAGCAAAACACAATATTATTAAAACTTTAATTGTATTACCAATGCACAAAGTTACTCATGTTGCCACACAAAGATCAAGCTTGGGAAGGACTTCAGTGAGATGGGAGGAGATTGCATTGACACTACATGTTCTGCTGACAGACATCAACTCCAAATATGCCAACAGAAGCAGATGTTCTGAATTCAGGCTCTAGTGAGTCCCGATTCCAAGAAGTGGAACCGGCAGACATGTGGAACCCAGCCAAGGAATCTAGGCAGAGGTTCAAAGTAGCTCTGAATTAGGAACCCAGGCAAGACAGAGGTAGGAGGACTCTACCAAGTGTAGACAAGAACAGATATGGCAAGAGAACATAATCTTTTGAGGCAAAGATCCATTATGACATCAAAGTTGATGGTCCAAGACTGATCTCAGAGTGCAAGTGTTGCCAAGCCCACAGGGGTGTTGAGGACAGTAAATAGAATTTGGCTTGTGAAAGTGCTTTGTAAACAGCAAAGGGCTCTCTTAGTGATACTCTGATTATTTGATAGTGTCACTGGGATGACCTGATTAAAATTGGAGTTAACTGATGTAAACTAGTGTATAGAGGATGGATAAACAATAGGTCCTTCTATATAGCAGAGGGAACTATATTCAAGATCCTTGGATAAACCATAATGGAAAAGAATGTAAAAAAGAATATATGTATGTATAACTGAATCACTTTGCTGTAGCAGAAATTAACACAACATTGTAAATCTATTTGTTGTTCAGTTGCTAAGTTATGTCTGACTCTTTGTGACCCATGGACTGCAGCGTGCCAGGCTTCCCTGTAAATCAACTTATACTTCAAAGAATGAAAAAAATAAAGTTGAAATCAAATGTAAAAAAAAGAAAAACAAGCTCATTTAGCCAAACCTTCAAACATCTGTAATACTACACTAGCTCACTTTGAAAGAAGCTCTTAAGTAGAAGGAATTTACTCAAACTTCACAAAAAGTCTTTAATTTATATTTGTGCCCCCCAAATAGTCAATTCCTTTCATTTGTCTATTAAAAAACAGACAAAAAAGAAAACCTTTACATGATTAAACTTGAGCTCAATTGTGATTTAAAGGACAAAAATGTGCTTACTCGCTCCTTTTATTCTTTTCTTGTTTGGCAAGAGGAAGTTGAGTTTTGCCAGCTAGCAGCTATGTACTATACGAATAAACCATGTATACATATTTACTTAAAGTACCAACCCCAAATTACAGGCATAAAAAAACACTGTTATTTGTAAAGTTACTCTTATAAATATTACCTTAAATGATATAAAAACTTTATGTGCTCAACCTTTACTGCAAACTTCACAAATTATTACACTTTTCAAATGCATTTTGTATCATTTTTTAATACAAAGGTCAAGATGAATATGCCAATGAAATGACAGATACTAGATGTCTGAGTTGCCCGCTTTGGGTGGGAAACATAACAAAAAATTTCTCTAGTTGCCCAGACCTGGGCTACCCAACAGACTCTTAGCTCACAGATTTGCTGGCCATTAAACGAAGGTAAAAATTCCTAAAATAAAATTGTTTTTCTAGACACAAGAAGCCTTCCCAATGTTATAATTAAAATAATTGTGTATAGGTTTCATCTGTCTCAAAGAGGCTAAGGATAGTCAGACTTCAAAATTCTATTCTAGGACACAGAAATATTTAGTTTAATACTTTATTGTATTCATCTCCAAATTTGTTTTTCTCACACGAGTATTATTTCTTCTTCTATTACCTATCTTTTATGTTTGTGCAGGCTTGTATTTGTGCTTAATTGTGTCCAACTCTTTGCAACCCCATGAACTGTAGCCCACCAGGCTCCTCTGTCCGTGGAATTCTCTGGGCAAGAATACTGGAGTGGGTTGCCATTTCCTCCTTCAGGGGATCTTCCCAACCCAGGGATCAAACGCATGTCTCTTGCATCTCCTGCATTGGCAGGCAGAGTCTTCACCACTGCACCACCTGGGAAGCCCTCTTTTATGTTTACTTCACTACAATTCATGTGCATTTAAAGTATTTGAGCCTTTTCATAAGGTTCCTTGTCCAAACTAGGACATCTTGAAGATTTCCAGTCAATTACTGGCAGCTGGCAGCCATGTACTCCTGAGAGAGGACCCTCAACCCAGTCTTGGCAGCTTCAGGGACCCCTCTGGAGGAGCTAAGTTCGCCCAGGCAGAGTCAATTTCATCTTTTTTTCCTGTGATCATAGGTCTTTAAAGGGAAATGGAAAAATTGAGAACTTATTTTTCTTTAACTTTTTATTTTATAGCTAATAAACAATGTTGATAGTTTCAGGCGGACAGCAAAAGGACTTAGCCACACATATATATGTATCCATTCTCTCCCAAACTCCCCCTCCCTCCAGGCTGCCATATAACATTGAGCAGAGTTCCCTGTGCTATACAGTAGGTCCTTGTTGATTATCTATTTAACATTGAGAACTTTTGACCTAAAATGTTGCCTTTATCCTATGTATCCACTTAAACATCCTTTTTTTTTTTTTTTTAACAGACACTAGGCAATTTTTAATATACAATGAAGATCACAAGCGTTGCGTGGAAGCATTAAGTTCCAGTGCAGTCCAAACTGCAGTTTGCAACCCAAACAACGAAGCTCAGAAATTCCGATGGGTGTCTGAATCCCAGATCATGAGCGTTGCACTTAAATTATGCTTAGGGGTGCCATCAAAAACTGATTGGGTTCCTGTCACTCTGTTTGCCTGTGACTCCAAGAGTGAATTTCAGAAATGGGAGTGCAAAAATGACACGCTCTTAGGAATCAAGGGAGAAGATTTATTTTTTAACTATGGCAACAGACAAGAAAAGAACATTATGCTTTACAAGGGATCGGGTTTATGGAGCAGATGGAAGGTTTATGGAACCACTGATGATCTATGCTCTAGAGGTTATGAAGGTAAGAAGCTTGGAATTTTTTTCTTTTGTCTTTCTGTCCATTTTTTCTCATCCTCTTATTTGAAAACTAATTCAAGAAAATAAGCATATTCTTGTTCAGTCTGTACTAGAAATATTGTTTACTTTTGAATTTGGAATGATTGTGTGTTCTGTGAGTGAATAAATGCAGTTAAAAAGTCCTGAGTGATACTTTAGCTATGTGTGATTAATAGGAAGACATTTCTTTTAACTTTTGCTAAAATTTTTCCTAACAACTATTACTGTTTTTGGAAATTACTTTTCACTGTCATCTTTAATTCAGAGTCTTGCATTTAACACTGTGTGATTGTCATGATAAATGAATTTAACCAAATGTTTCGTTTCCTTTGATTTAAGTCATCTCTAAACAAATGATCCATGGAAAAACATTTTTTAATAACTCAGATTGCATAATATCTTGACATTGACAGTTTGGGTTTCTAAATGTTTCTAATTTATTTGTTACCTTATGGGTATTTAAAAACATTATATAATAATCAGAAAATTAACAAAGCTGAGGAATTAGCTTGTAAATTAACCTTTACCATGTTTAGTCTGCTATTTTAGAAAGTGACAGTACCAGTGGGGCAGAAAATAACTTTATATGTAGTTGGTTCCGTTAGCTCTTCAAGGTGAAATAAAATCAGAGTATCTAGTCTTCTCTCGTCTAGGCCAAATTTCATTTTCTGGCATCTGCACAGAAAAAAATAAAACAAAAAAGAACTTGAAACGCTTTACAAAGGCCTCTTGAGTCAGATGATGTTGTAGCCACATTCTAGGATGGGTCATTTGGTTGTTGTGCAGTGCTATCTAGAACATCCTCAAGGTCAGAGAAAGAGTTTGCCTTTTGGGACAAGTGATTAACCTGTTTCCAAAGTTACTATGTTACTGAGGCTGCAAAGTTTGATTGAACTTGTCTGATGGCAGCTATGCAGAGCATCTGAGTTCAGCTCTTTGCAAGATGATTTATCAGCTTTCCATTTTCCTTCTATGTTCTATAAAGAGAAAAACAAAGTAGGAATTAAAGAGGAGTGAGGAGGAGGGCTCAGAAAATAGTTATCCTGAGGTCTTAATCGAAAATAATGTAAATTTAGAAATTATATGAGAGACTACCAAAGTATCATAGCATCTCAAGAGAAACTTGATGGAAAGTTGTAGGGCAGGACAAAGGTGAACTAAACTTGACTGAGTCAAATTCCACAGTTGGGACAGTAGTTCTAATTGAGGAATTCAACACAAGGAAGTTTGGTGCTGAAAGATGGGAATTCTCATTTTATTTTAAAAGATATCACTGAAGTTCTATAATCTCTTTCCCACTCCCTGCCCACACTTTCTGATCTTCTGTTTGAAAAATAGGCATAGGATTTAAGACAGTGGTTCTCAAATTTTAACATGATTAAGAAACATTTGGAGAACTTGTTAAAAATACAGATCCCAAAGTCCTCCCCTACTAGATTTCAAATTAGCATATTGGGGGAAGGGCCTAGGGACCTATTGAATTATTTTTATGAACACCTGAGTAGTTGGATGCAGATAGTCCCTTGACCACATGTAGCATACTCCCTAACTCTCTCCCAGGACTTAAGGTATTCCTGCTAGATGATCTAGCCTTTCAGAGAGATCTTGGAATCGATTCATTGGAATATACGTTAAAAGTAAAGACAAGGCAGAGAGGATGTATGGAGATTCTTTGTCTCTCTAAAAAACATTTGGGGAGGAATACTGTCTGAGACCAAAGATTTAATTTTGAGTAATAGAATTAGCTTTTGTAGACTTGAAAGCATCCGAGGATTGTCTGGAATGGTGGACCACAAGAGGAAGAGGCAATAAGTGCTCTGTCATGATTTGTTAGTGAGGTTGGCTTCATCAGTGCTTTGTTGTTGTTTTTTTTAAACATTTATTTATTTGGCTGTCTCCAGGTCTCTGTTGTGGCACGTGGGATCTAGTTCCCTGACCAGGGATAGAACCCAGGTCCTCTGCATTGGGAGTTGGGTATCTTACCCACTGGACCACTAGGGAAGTCCCCAATGCTTTGTTTAATAAATCAAGTTAGGGACTAGTGGAAGACACTGCGCTTCCACTGCAGGGAGTGTGGGTTCAATCCCTGGTCAGGGAACTAAGATCAGCATGCTCTGTGGTATGGCCAAAATTTTTAATAAAATAAATAAATATATTGAATTAGTCCTTAAAAAGCCACTTTTGATTGGAATTTATAAGTTGAGCTCTGAAAATTCCTTCGCTACTTTAATAAGCAGTGAGACTAGCCCCAGGTAGTCTTTATCAGGTTTACTTCATACAAAAGAACAATGGCATAATTATTACAAATCCAGCATATTTTTATGCAATCTGTGATTTGGAAAAATAGTCCTATAACTTAGTGGGAACCAAATTTAGGATCACATTTTAAACTTATTAACAGCTAGTGGCTCAGACAGTAAAGCGTCTGCCTACAATGCTGGAGACCCGGGTTCGATCCCTGGGTCAGGAAGATCCCCTGGAGAAGAAATGGCAACCCACTACAGTACTCTTGCCTGGAGAATCCCATGGATGGAGGAGCCTGGTGGGCTACAGTCCATGGGATCGCAAAGAGCCAGACACAACTGTGCAACTTCACTTTTACTTTTCAATTGGGAGAAAAGTAATTTTGAGGGAATTGAAAATAAACCTAGCTTTTAAGGTAGACTGGATAAGTATGAATAAAAGAAAAGGAAAAGAGGTAAGTCATTTATTTTTGTCATGCTCTTTATGTAGATTGGGATTCCCTGATAGCTCAGTTGGTAAGGAATCAGCTTGCAATGCAGGAGATCCTGGTTTGATTTCTGGATTGGGAATATCTGCTGGAGAAGGGATAGGCTACCCACTCCATATTCTGGCCTGGAGAATTCCATGGACTCTATAGTCCATGGGGTCACAAACAGTTGGACACGACTGAGTGGCTTTCACTTCACTTTACTTATGTACATTAGGTGCCATGCTATGTGTTTTACAACTATTATATTATCTAAATAACTTTTAAGATGTCTTTAAAGAACTTTTTAAAGTCATAGATCTATGAAACAATTAGGAAAAGAGTATTCTCATCTAGAAAAAATTCTGAATATCAACTGGTCACAAGAGACTAAATATTTCAGTATAGAAGATTATTATCTCCCAGAGATAATCTGAACATACTGGGGAATTTAACTACCTGAGTGGTTTGGTTCTTAATGGAGATGTGACTTTCTCTAATCCTTTTGGCTTAAGCCAAACTATAATCCACAATGGTTCTATATTTGTTTCAACTTCCTTTTCTAGGTAAACCTAGAGCTTCCCATTTTGATCTGTTTGGACTCTTTTTTTTTTTTTTAAGAAGATGAATATTGATGATAGATAGTATCTAATGGTTTTGAGTTCTTTTTTTCATCATGTGAATCAGAAATTTATATGAGAATTCCTACCCTTTCTTGGCCATTGTTGAGGGACTCGAGTAGAGTATGTCTTGATAGGAGTGGTTGCAGGGGACTGAAGTTTTGACTGTGTGTTTGGGTTCCACAGTTATAAGGTTATTTTTCAATCTAGAGATTCAATAATTCTCCAATTTCAACCAAGAGGAAGGATAGCCTTTTCTCTATTTGGCAGAAAGGCAGAAGTCAAAGTTGGCGTTAGAGCTGTCTACTTTCGGCTTGCGAGAGCAAAGAGGAAAACCTGTTGCCAAAGACAGCAGAACAGAAGTGGTGCTAGAGTTGTTCCTGAGGACAACTACTGCATGAACTCAGCAAAAGACAGGGGTCAAGAGGGACCAGAAATACAGAGGAATTCCATGTGTGGGGCCTGAGGTGTCATCAGAAGAGTAAGGCCAGTTCTTGCAGAGACCTTCTGATTGGGAAGTCAGCATTCAGGAGATTCACATCATTTCTAAGTGCAAGTTGGTTGTGTCTCTTCTAGCCATGTACACACTCCTGGGCAATGCCAACGGGGCAACCTGTGCGTTTCCATTCAAGTTTGAAAACAAGTGGTACGGGGAGTGCACAGCGGCTGGACGATCAGACGGCTGGCTGTGGTGTGGAACCACTACGGATTATGACACGGATAGGCTCTTTGGATATTGTCCACTGAAGTGTAAGTAACTTTAAGACAATTTTGGCATGTTTAATATGGCAACCTTGTGATAAGACCTTGTGTATATCTAGAACATTTTTTCCCTTTATGTGATTTCTCATTTTTTATCTCAGATCATACACTAGGACAACCTTGTACGGATGTCACTGTCCCCATTTTCTAATGGAGGGAGCGATCTGTATTGGTTAAAGACCACAGCCCACATCTTCTGACTCTTATCCCTGGGCTGCATCAAATGACCCCTTTATTTTCACTAAATACTTCTTCTCTTCAAATTCCACTGTTACTGTCAGTTATTTTCTAAGACTTTAGGGCAAATTATACTGTATGTGATACAGTATATACTTAATACCAGAGGTAGTCATCCCATTTTCCAACCCCCCAATGGTTTACCTTTACTAAACTATAGACCAAAAATAAAATTTAAGCAGTGCTACCGCATGAAGTTTGATAGAGAGAGAGATGTAAGGGACGCCTGAATTTTGTGTCAAGGTAATTAAAAGGGTTACTTACTGTGAAAATGATAGTAATGCTACTCTTCTTAAATTCAGTGTATGAAGAGTTATCATTTAATTTAACATAGTTTCAATGGAAGTGAGTTATGTCTATGCTTGAAAGGGTTCTAAAATGAAAATATTAGTCTTATTGGAATGATGCAAAATAAGTTGCACTGTGTTATATTGACAGGAGGGGCCATGAAAATGCTTGGTGTCCTTACCTTGCCCAAGAATCTGTTAAGAAGCAGGGCAGCGGGAGTCCCCTGGTAGTCCATTGGTTAAGAGTCTGCGCTTCCACTGCAGGGGGCATGGGTTCTGTTCTTGGTTGGGGAACTGAGATTCCACATACCACGTCATTCAGCCAAACAACAAAAAAAGAAAAACAGAGCAGCAGATTTTGAGTGGGGTGGAGGAGGGCATTTGTGTCGGAAGGCAGAGAGGGGGCTGAAGAAGGCAGAGAAGCAAGAGTTCTTTGCTTCCCTTTCTGTTACACCTCTTGCCGCCAGGTCCTCTCATCGTTTTCTTCCCCCTGAACTTCTTCCTCTTGCTAATTCAGATTCTATGGATCAGAGCTCCTGTCTTCTGCTCTCCTGCCAAGGGCTGGGTGCAGGGGCAGAGCCTTAGAGGCAGTCTGGGATGTTGTGAGACCATCTGCATGGCGAGAGCGTTGCTTACCACTAAACTTGCAGGACTACACATCCAATACCATCACAGTATTCCAAGGATTATTGTGAAAAAAACAGTCCAGTTTACAAAAGTATCTTAGTTTGTAAAGCCAAACTTCAAGAGTCGTGCTTATTTTACCTCTTTTGATTTTTAATTCCTAAAAATCACACTAGAAATTAATTTGATTTCTCAGCCCCTTAGATTATTGTAATTCCCCTCTGGGTACAGTCCCTCTCTTCTGGTTGAATACACACAAAAACTCACAGTCTTCCTGTGTTCATAGTGGAACCACTCTCCCATTCTTGGGTGAGGTAAGTGCATTTCTCTTTTATGATAACCTTTATTTATTTAATTTTTTAAAAAGATATTTTTACATGAACCATTTTTAAAAAGTCTTTATGGAATTTGTTACAATATTGCTTCTGTTTTACATTTTGATTTTTTTTTGGTTACAAAGCATGTGGGATCTTAGCTTCCCAATCAGGGATTGAACCCACACTCCCTGCATTGGAAGACAAAAATCTTAACCACTGTATTCCCAAGGAATTCCCCTATAACTAAAGATTTGATTCCCATGAAAGTTGATTGATGTCTGATCTCTGTATTAGAAGATATGCTGTCTAAACAAAATTTAACCTTTCTCCCACATGAGATAAAGCAGTATTTGTTTTCCAGTTATGGAGGAACATCTTTGTCCTAGACTTTGCAGGAATAGTATTTTCTAAATCTGCTATCATGTAGTTTCTTGGGGCTACAAATCTCATGGGTCCAGTTATGATATCTTACACTTACACAGTGTTGACAGAAGTGTTGTTGGTTGCATGTGTGATTTAATGAATCATTAAATGGAAGACAAATGGCTAGCCAGTAATCATTAAAAAAAACCAAAAAACGGAAACTCACCACCTTGGCTAGACGTGTATTGGAGGGATAAACTGAGTATCTTCTAGAATAAGTTTTTAGTCTCATTGATTCCAATTTATGTCTTCCAAAGCAAATTATATATTTTTTCCAGTTAACTATAAAAGAGAAATTACTGTAGAAATTTAAAACACTTTTGATTTCAGCATGCGTTATGATTTTAAAGGACCTTTTATACAATTTATGCTTTTCTTAAAGAGTTTTGCAATTTCCAAAACTATTTCATTGTCCTTGCTTTGTGTTTCTTTCAAAAGAGCATTTATTTTATGTTAGCCTTCAACTAGCAGATTTAATCCAGGAAGATGAGGTCCCAGCTATTGACCTAGTGACATTTCATATATGCTATTCATTGTCCTTTTTATTGTTTATGGTAATGTTTTCCTTCTTTTTAGACATTTATTGTCAAGTATCAGGGCAACAGGAAAAGGAAAAGCCCCCTTTCTCTCAGTTCCTCATAGCTTGCAATTTTAGCTTTCAGTATCTGTTATGCTGGTTTACTGTGGGAATTTGCATAATAGGGTCAGCTAACCTATGCGTTCATTGAGAAATAAGTCTTAGTTCCTTGATTTAAAATGGAAAATATTCTTTCTTTAAATGAAGAGAAGAGTCTTGTATTTTTTCTTTGCTCATTTATATTCCTTTTTTTCATTTCTAGATGAGAAAATCTTCCCCCCCTTTTTTTATATTTCACACTTTCTACCACAATACAAGCCAAACCTCCAAATTTCTAAAAATACTTATTTGAAATAGCTTCCTCTTCAAATAAACCTCAAATCAGTCTCGTTTGAATGATCTCACTTACATGGAGAAAATTCCATTTGCACATTAAACTAGTAATATCTCAGATTACATTAAGTTAAATTTAACATTACTAACTCAAATTTATTTTTATATAAAAATATAATGATTTTATAGTTAAAACATCTTAGAAATGTCTCTGCTGTTGCCCAGATGAACTGTTGACATATTTATCTTCTTCTTTGGTGTTTCATGGAACTTAAATTTCATATCATAGTGTGTTAAGTGTATGAAAAAGGTCACTTCCTTGTCAGATACAAAGAATTGCAATTATATGCATATATGAAGTGTAGTCTATATGTGTGTGTAGAGAGTAAGCTTTATGCATATATAGTGTAGACTGTATGTGTTTATATGATGTTGACTATATGCATATGAATACTATAGGCTCTATACACATGGACAACTGTCCAGTTTCTTAGCAAATTGAATATTTATCAGAAAATCTGAGAAGTTGCATAATTTTTCTTTCTTCCTTACAAATAAGTGAAAGGGTTATGACTTCATATGACTTGTAAGTAGAATTTTATATTACTAAAAAGACAAAAGAGAAGTTTTTACAACCCAAAGCACATAAAAATATTTCAGTTGTCGACTCATTTCTCAAACATCTTATATGCAAAATGCTATCAATAATGCTTATTCATCTATGTTATTGGCCTTTCCTATAATATAGCCAAGTTTATAGAATATATTGGGAGGTGTAAAGTAGCGAAGGAAAAAATAAGGTAAAAATTAAAAAATTATTTTACTCTGAAGGAAAAAAATTAACTATAAGCTTTTACTGAGAGGCACCAACATGTAATATTCTGTTTCCCTTGTAGCTCAGCCAGTAAAGAATCTGCCAGCAATGCAGGAAACCAGGTTCAATTCCTGGGTGGGGAAGATCCCCTGGAGAAGGAAATGGCAACCCGCTCCAGTGCTCTTGCCTGGAGAATCCCATGGACGGAGGAGCCTGGTGGGCTACAGTCCATGCGGTCTCAAGAGTTGGACACAGCTTAGCAACTAAACCACCACAACATGTAATATATTCTAGAGATAAGAAAATGAGACTCCAGAAGCTATTGATTTAATTAAAGATCAAATCACGAGTGAGTGACAGAGCCTGGAGGCAAGTTCTGATCAGTCTGTGGAATCCACGGCCTTTGCCTGCAATGCCTGTGTCTTTGGTCTAAAAAGACCAAACTAGAATGTGCAGGTGACATATACAATGACGCAAGAAGACATATTTATTTTCTCTTCTCTTTCTTGTTTTTCTATATTAAGGAAGTTGGGCTGTTATCGCTATTCTTTTTTTTTTTTTTTTTTAAAGAACCACGCATTTATTTGGCTACACCGCATCTTAGTTGCAGCATGCAGGATCTAGTTCCTGACCAGGGCTTGAACCCAACTGAGTCCAAGTCCCTTGCCCTGGAAGTGAGCCCCTTCGCCACTAGATCACCAGGGAAGTCCCTGTTATCACTGTTCTAATCTTTGTATTTGCCTCACTTCTCAACTCATCTGATCTCTAGTGTTCTAATGGAAAAACAGACAAATATTTTTCCTTTCTTTCTTAAGGCATATGAAGGAAATGGAATGTGGTGAATCTCTGGAAAATTCCCCTTCTTCATTTCAGGAGTCAAGACAATTTCGTAGTCACTTTAAATCTAAGTAAAAGAAAGACTAAAAGGAAAAGAAATACAGTGTTTTAGGCATTAGTACTACCAAGATTGTTTAAAAAATATTGTTCACTGAAAATTCTTTCCCTGGGTAATGTAATCAATTCCTTTTGGCTTCTTTTGCAGTTGAAGGCAGTGAAAGCTTATGGACTAAGGATCCATTGACCAGCATTTACTATCAGATAAATTCCAAAGCTGCTTTAACTTGGCACCAGGCAAGGAAGAGCTGCCAACAACAGGATGCCGAACTCTTGAGCATCACAGAGATACATGAGCAGACATACCTGACAGGTAATGATGTGACATGAAAACAGAGTTGAGAGGTCATGATTGTTGTCTTTCTATGCGTGCAGGCTCAGTCACTCAGCTGTGTCCAACTCTTTGCGACACCATGGACTGCCAGACTCCTCTGTCCTTGGAATTTTCCAGGCAAGAATACTGGAGTGGGTTGCAGTTTAACTTAAAAGCAGAGAGCACAAGTAATTATAGATATCATGATAGAGTCAGTCCTAAACAGATGGTGCAGAGAGCATGACAAATGTGAACCCTGTAAAAGACACCTGAAATGACAAATAGTTTCTGTCTCATGAGCCAACTTTCTTTTTTTATTATTTATTTTTTAATTGAAGGATAATTGCTTTATGTAATTTTGTTGCTTTCTGTCAAACATCAACGTGAATCAGCTATAGGTATACATATGTCCGCTCCCTCTTGAATGTAGCCAACTTTCTTCTATTAGTTGTGACAGTGTCTAGAACCTGTGCTGAGAAGGATTCTGAGGATTAATCTGGGCTCAGAGTAGAAGATGCCACGATCAATTAGTGATGTTTTAGACACAAGACACGGGTGCCAGACTGGTCAGGTATTCTAGGCCTAGCCTCAAGTCAGTGGTTTTCCATTAGCATTGGAGAATTTACTTCCACCACAAACAGGGACAAGAGCTGGGTGTTTTTTTTTTTTTTTTGTCCTCTTGGCTCTCAAATTCCCAGACTACTGGTTTTCAGGTCTCACTGATACTATTTCTACTTTTTTTTTTAGCATTTGTTCATATGTGAAAATGAAAAGAATTAGTGTTTGCTTGAGATGAGAGGTTCTGTTTTAGCTTCTGTAATCCACGCTTGGGGAACAGAGAGATCAGGACCAGAAATAAGTATGAGATTAAGAGCATCTGCATATGACTAAGAGAATCTGTGTATGATTCTAGAGCATTTCCTGCTCTGGAATCTCTCCTCCCATTCACCTTGACCCTGCTTCTAGCTTAATCTATCTCTGTTCCAGTGACCACCATGTTGAAAAAACTCTTAGTGGCTTCTCGTTTCTTATCAAATAATTAACAACACATCTTTGCCTGACTTCCAAGGGCTGTCATTTGTCCACTGAATGTTGCTTCCCTTTGTGCTTTTCACAGTCTTGACAAAAGAAAAGTTTTGGGCTTTTCATCTAATGTCTCATACTTCCTCACCTCCACATCTGTTTCCATCCATTTTTTGTACCTGGCATTCCCCACATGTTATCCAGTTGAAATGCAGTCTTCTCCCATTCTGTCTGCATTTCTCTTATTTGTTTAGCAGTTTTGTAAAAGTTACTTGCATATATTCTACTTCTCCTACTAAATTTTATATACATTCATTTTAAATTATAAATAAATTATATATACATTCATTCTACAAGATCGTGGTATCTGTGCGTGAGGCACTGTTCTAGGTCTTAGGGACGTAATGATACCAAAGCCAGTCATGTCCTATCCACATGGAGCTTAAAGTTCAATGGGGAAAACACATAAGAAAACAAACAAATAAATACAAATTATCATTAAATGCCATGGAAAGAGCGAACTGAATCCTGTGTAGAAAAAGGATTGGAGGGGCAGACAGCTGAAAGTGAAGAATGTCTGATGAATAGGTATGTCCCCACCCCCAGAGAGATTCACAGCAGAACCTTCCAAGGAAGACAGTATCAAAGAATATTTGCTGACTGACAAATGAGGACGCAGCACAAGAAAAGCAATTATTTAGAAATTCAGCCTCACATTTTTGGACCAGTGGTCAGTTTATGGCAAGAAGACAGTGGTTCTTAAGTGTGAAGTTGCTTATCCATCCCTAGGGAACTTTGTTAAAATGAAGCTGCCTGGGTGCAAATCCCAGACACTGTAGATTAGTAGGTGTAATGTGGGAGCCCAGGAATCTGCATATGATCAATTTTCCAGGTGATTCTGGTTCAAGTGGATGAGGACCACACTTGGTAAAACACTATATTCAGTAACCACTGTGTAAAAAACACCTACCGATTCCATCTGCCTGGACAGCAGGCAGCAGAGCTCAGAGGTATAGGGCAAAGACTTAGGAGCCTGACTGCCTGGCCTCTGATCTGTGAAGCTGGGGGACATTGGGGGGTAATACCTGAGGCTTCTATGCTGCAGTGACATCATCTGTTAAGGGAGAAAGTGTGTGTTACCTGGTATGGGGGACAGAGTTGTCCCCAGCCTTACCTCATTATCTAGGACTTTGCTTTCTCCAACTCTTTTTGGATGATATCTCCATCAACTGAAACACATTTCTCCTATAAGTTACTGTTTTTAAACTGAATTTGAAGATGTTGATTGCATCCTATTTTAGGTAGAAAAAAATGTAACATGTGTTATATTTTAGCACAACTTTGTGAAATATACAAGGCATTATTAAGAAAGATTTTTCTACTTCTAGCCCATTTCTGAGGACTAAATCATGAAAACTGACTCCACTGTAATGAAAGCTTTGTTGCAATAGTTAGGCACCAAGTATAACTTTGAAAACACCAAGTATAACCTTTTTCCTATTAATGTAACTGCAGCTGCCATTTTCTCTCAGGCGTTATTAAGGAAATTGAAGACAGAAAAGCACTGTGACCTCACTGGGGGTGGTTGTCCTAATCTGTGTTGGTCTTTGGGGTCTTTGTATGTAGTGTTGGGACAAAGTGCAGAGGGATCAATGTTTATAACCACATATCAAGATAAGAAGAGGAAAACAGACAGAGATAGATGAGATTTATGTAGATGATGAAGGAAGAGAAATGATGAGCTGAGACAATCCTAGCGTGATGTGTGCTGGCTTGCATGGGTTAGAGAAAACTCTATCAGTTGAAATGGTTTCACTTGGCTTTTTTTTTTTTTTTTTTTTTTAATGAATCTCTTTGTGTGTTGTGTTATCTTGACTCTTCTGAGTTTTGCTTGTTCTCTGACTTTCCAGAAGCGAAGGGACAGAGCACGGGTTACTTTTGGACTCTCTTTCCAGCTGCTTAGAGCAAAGGGGCCACGTGGGCAGGACAGCATCTCTGCCCAGCCCTCCACTCACTTCCACATTTCTGGCTCCAGCTCTGCTATCAGGCGCTGGCTGCAGGAAATGCTTCCCTAATCAGCAAGGGCTATTATTGTGTCCTCAGAGGAGCAAACAAGCCCAGAGAGATTGCGAGGCAGAGTTCACCTCAGATACTTAGTTGAATCTCATCCAAGCCTCTGGAATTTCAGTCAGCAAATTTGAATTGAAATCCGGGTAAGAATGACTTCTCAAATGAGATGTGTAGTATTTCCTGCCTTTTCTTTTCTTTTTAAAAAAATTTTTAGCCATACCACACAACATGTGGGATCTTAGTTCTCTGAGAAGAGATCAAACCCATGCCCCCTGCATTGGAAGCACGGAATCTTAAACTTTGCACCACCAGGGAATTCCCTCCTGCTTTTCCTTAAGTCAGAAATACCAAGCATGAGAAGACAAAAGGAGTCTGATGGAGAATTTAAAAAGTAATACAGACTTTGGTTTTTCTGGAAGGAAGATATTCATGACATTTGGAATTTATTGGCATAAACTGGCAAAGACTCTAGAAAATGAAGGTGTGAGTGGGGTCATTCACTCCATTCTGGGAAGTAGATCACTAAAATTTTTCAAAAGCCACAAATACAATAGTTATACTTTTAAAATAAAACATGATTTATTTTATATGAGAATTTTTAAGAGTAAATTTCATTTGACAGAAAGGTATAAGCCTTTCATGACTCTTGAGATCAAATCAGCTATTATTTGTTAAACAGCTTTTGTGTGTCAGACACAGTTATTTCTAAAGCTGATGCTAACCTGATAAATAAGGATTATTGTCTTCACTTTATAGACGAGGTAACAGAAGGAGGGATGAGTTAAGAATTTTGCCTAATCCCAGATATTCAGAAAATAACTGAATTGGAATTCAGCTCTATCTTTCCATTACACTCTGCCCAGGTCTCAATCACAAAATAAGCAAAGATCTGGAGGTCCCCAATGCAGGAAGGAGAATTCTTAATTTAGATGTCAACAGCCCCTTGTTCTAGTAAATTGGCAATCTGATTTCACATTATCTGCTGGATTAACGGCTTCTGCCCAGCAGCCAATTCTTACATCACCCCATCATCACTTCATCGTCTCTTCTACTTTTACCCTAAAAAATGTTGGGACACTCAACTGAACTTCAGTTCTTGAAACTGATTTATTGCTATGTATGTGCACGATTAGGATTTACAGAACTGAAATAAGATACAGGAAGTGAAATTGGCTTGTTTACTCTGATTGTTTTTACCAGTTTCCTATGGTGGTAGCTGGAGAACACATTGGACCACAGTATAGAAAAGAAAAATATGGTGTAATATTGGGCATGACTGTGTCTTATAACCACGTTCAAAAGTAGGTATCGATCATTTCAGACAATGATACATAAACATTAAACATTAAAAAGTTTAGCATGTGGAATTGATGCTTTGTGTAATAATACTAAAAACATTTGGTAATCTTCTTTATGAAATTACAAACACGTTAGAGAAAAAATTGTGGAAGATACTCATTAGGTTTAAATGACATTTTTAACCCAGAGTTTGAAATTTGTCAGTGGCACTTTTTGTCAACTCAAATTCAGCATGGAGTGGTGGTTTAATTGCTAAGTCATGTCTGACTCTTTGCAATCCCATGGACTGCAGCCTGCCAGGCTCCTCTGTCCATGGGATTCTCCAAGCAAGAACACTGGAGTGGGTTGCCATTTCCTTTTCCAGGGGATCTTCCCGACCCAGGAATTGAACCCGGGTCTCCTACATTGCAAGAAGATTCTTTACCAACTGAGCTATGAGGGAAGCCCAGAATAATATTAATGATAATGATAATAATAGCAATAGATCACATTTATTGGACATATACTCAGGGTTAGGCCCTATTTTAAGAAGTGTAACTTAATTTTTCAAAACAAGCCTAGAAGTTTCTAGAGTAGATGAGGAATATCAGGAACAGGTAATTCTCTAAAAGAGCTATCATGTTTTCTCATTATGCTAAACATAGTAATTTATTTAAGCAATGTCAGGAAAAGTCTAATTTATTTCTTCCTACAGTTCCTTTTAAAACTTCTTAGTTTTGAAAACTTAGATATACTTCTTTAAAGTTTTTAAAAATACCAGGGGAATAACTATATCCAACAAGTCTGAAAACTTCATATAATCTAACATCAAAAAACCCCCCAAAGCCTGACAAAAGTTGAAACAACTTGATTTTAGACATTTTCTCAAAGAAAACATACATGTGAAAAGATGTTCAGCATCATTAATCATCAGGGAAATGTGAATCACAACCACCATGAGGTACCACTTCACATCTGTTACAGTGGCTGTTCTCAAAAAGGCAACAAATGCTGGCAAAGATGTGGACAAAAAGGGAACCGTCATGTGCTGTTGGTGGGAATGTAAATTGGTGCAGCCATTATGGAGAACAGTGTGGAGGTTCCTCAAAAAATTAAAACTAGAACTGCCATATGATCCAGCAATTTTGCTGTGTGCCGTGCTGTGTTTACTTCTGATTATTTACAGAAAATAAAAAAGCAAAAAACTCATTCAGAAAGACATACACACTTCAGTGTTCTTTGCAGCATTATTTATAATAGCCAAGACATGGATGCAACTTAAGTATCCACTGACAGACAAATGGAGAAAGAAGATGTGGTAAAAATACATACACAATGGAATATTAGTCGTAAGAAGTGAAAAATTGCCATTTGAGACAACATGGTTAGTTCTAGAAGGTATTATGCGAAATGAAATAAGTCAGCCATAGATAAATACCTCATGATGTCACTTACATATGGAATCTATGAAGCATAGCAAAGTGAGAAGAGATGTATAGATGCAGAGGGCAAATGGGTGGTTGCCAGAAGGGAGGCTGGTTGGGGAGTAGGTGAAATAGATAAAGGAGATTGAGAGGTACAGACTTCCGGTTATATTTCAAAGTCATGGGGATATAAAATAAGGAATATGGTCAACTCTATTGTAATAACTTTGTATGGGCCCAGATGGTTACTAAGCTTTATTGTGGTGACCATTTCATAATTACGCAATGTCAAATCGCTATATAATACACCTGAAATTAACATAATATTGTATGTCAGCTGTATTTCAATAAGAAAATAATTTATGAAAAATCCATTGTTTGATAGTATTTAATAGGATAATTAGCGTGAAATATAGTATCAATATGACACTGATCTGAGAGTGACATTTCTAAGGTACACACCAGTAAACAGGCATATCCTCCTGACACCTTATAAGTTATTTGTTTACATGAATGAGCTGAGTTGGCAGTTTTTGTTGGTTTCCTTAGAAACCAACCAAATTTAATTTAAACAGGTTGAACCCCCTGAAAACATTGACGCAATCCCTGGGTGCCAGTCCTGATCCTCTGTCTCACTCTCACAAGTTTCTTATCCTGTCTTCCCTCAGTGTTCTCCATCTGTAGAATGAAAGCATTGGACTAGATATTTCCAAGGCATATAAAGACATGCTCAGTTGCTTAGTCATGTCCAACTCTCTGTGACTCCATGGACTGCAGCCTTCTGGGATCCTCTGTCCATGGAATTTTCCTGGCAAAATTACTGGAGTGGGTTGCCTTTCCTTCTCCAGGGGATCTTCCTGACTCAGGGATCGAACCCAAGTCTCCTTCATTGACAGATGCATGCTTTACCACTGAGCCACTTATGAAGCCTATATATAAAGTACCTATGTGCAAGAGCCATGCTAACTCAGACTTCTTTTTCTAGAACACTTGATAAAGATATGTGAATCTGAATTAACTTTCATTGCTTTTTTTACATGCCAGTATTCAATTTCATCCCATTTTTTATTACTTTATTTAAAGAAATCACACAATAGGGTTTATTTTTTTTAGTAAATAGCTCCAGTACTGAATCCAGTTTAGTTCATTAAGCATCAACCTACCTAATCAATATCACCCTAGTCAGTATCCTCAAGTGGGTTCTTCCTTTGGAAGTGCTTCTCTGCTAGATGCTGAATAAATGACGAATAGCATTCAGGTCACTGTTCTCCAAGAATGTGATCTGTGCTTTTATGGGATATGGAATTGCAAAAAAAAAAAAAAAGTGAAATACGATCTTGGGGCATGGAGTCACTATAATCTCCATTCATTTGAATTTGTCGCATTGTCACATGAATGTGTGTATATACACTAATGAAAAATTGGGGAAAGTTTGAGTGAATTTGGATAGCCTAGTTGGTTACATAGAACTATAGAGTCTGGGATTAGATGTCATAGGAACCTAGGTTTAAATTTCAGCTCTGCACGTGACAGCTAAACTCTTTGAGTGTAAGATTCCTCATCCATACAATGGAAATGGCAGTACCTAATCAGAGACTGTGAGGATGAAAAATGAGCAAAAACAGAGCCCTGAATATAGTAAGTGGTTTTTTCACCATTCAAAAGATTTGACTGTGGAATATATCCTGTAGGGAACAGTGAAAATAAAGTGGTCCATTTGTGTTTACCAATTATGTTTTCAGATACTTCATGTTGGTATTTTATTTAAGATGAAGGATAGTTTTCTTTTTCATTAACTTTTTAATCAACTAAGTATAATATATAGAGAACAACAGATCTATTTTTTTAAGTTATAAGCAATAAAAGATTAGAGTTGTTTAACATAGGAGAGCTGAGATCCATGTTGCTTCTGTTTTGTTTTTTATTCTATCTCAAGCTGAGCACAGACTTTGAAACACTGTAATTAGGATTTATTAACTGCCTAAATGTGGCTCACTGGTAAAGAATCTGCCTGCAATGCAGGAGACGCAGGGAGACCTGGGTTCGATCCCTGGGTTGGGAAGATCCCCTGGAGGAGGGCATGGCAACTCACTCCAGTATTCTTGCCTAGAGAATCCCGTGGACAGAGGAGCCTGGCCGGCTACAGTCCATGTGGTCACAAGAGTCGAACAGGACTGAAGCAAGTAAGCACATACGGACAACTGCCTAAATAAAACATTGTTTGTAGGAGAACAAGCAAGTAGTGTTTAGATTTTAATCAACATCTTCATGAGGAAAAAATTGATTTTTAAGAATATCATTAAAAGATTTTGAGAGTAAGTTCTAAAATATGAGGGCACGGTAATAAGAGTGATGGATTGAAATGTGTATTCAACTTCTCATGATAGGAAATGGTGACTTTTATATAAAATCAATCTTATTTTTTCTCTAAAATGTACTAAACATGTTTTGGTTTGATGATAGTCTAAAAGAGTCATCTCCAAATTAGAAGCATGTTCACATGATCCTGTAATAGTCATCAACATGATGGGAGCTGAGGCCTGGTCATATCTGGGTTAGACTCCCAGCAAGAACTTTCCTTGCTTATCTATGTTCTTACCTTTGTTTCTCTTCCTGCCAGTGAAGGTAACAATTGTACTTGCTTTTAGGTTGTTAGGAGACTCAGAGGAGATTTGCAAGGCATGATTTTCATGACTTCTTTCTAATACATTTTGATTCAGATACTTAATTCTGAATTTGATGTCACCATCTTTTCTGAATGACAGTCTTATTTTTGTTTTGCCTCTGTCCTATAGGTTTAACCAATTCTCTGACTTCAGGACTCTGGATCGGACTAAACAGTCTAAATCTCAACAGTGGATGGCAGTGGAGTGGGGGCAGTCCCTTCCGGTATTTGAACTGGTTACCAGGTAGGATTAAGCTCGTTTGATTAACTCGGGGCGGGGCGGTGGTGGTGGGGGGGTTAAGCTGATTGAATTCATGTACATTTAATTTATCTTGGTACCTTGGAAATCTCCATCAGCTCACATGTAGATCACAAAGGGCCTAATTGGGAGACTCATCAAATGCAGTCCATTTCTCACCTTGCTTAGAAACCTGTCAGCTAGATTTGAATACACTGAAATTATAAGGATATTCCAGCTTTCTGGGAAAAGGACTTGTCTGGAAGGATTATTGCACAAATCAATACAGGACTCAAAGTATATATTCTCAAAGTATCCTTGATTCTCTAGGCATTATATTCAAATATTTGATTTTATATTTATGAGATATTATATAATGCTACATATTATATTCAAAGATTTTATGCATATTTATTTACATCCACACACACACTATAAATTTAAGAAATTTAAATTGTTTTGAGCTGGAGAATTTCTCGTTATCTTGAGCCATGAGATATTTGCCATTTTTCGGTCATTGTTATCATGATCTGAAAGTCTACATTAACACCATTTTCTCCTGTTTTTAATCAAATAGAGTTGGATTAAAAATAATTCCAGTCACAGGTTGTAATATTCCATACTAGCATAATCATTCATGAGCAATTTTATTAACAATTTGTAGTTTAGTTCTCAAAAAACATAGGGGACAATCAAAAACCTTCAATAGTTTTCCAGGTTTTTAAAGGACAGAGAAGACTCTGAACTAATTTCTTCATTGTCATAACATAGAGGTTCAGTTCAGTTCAGTTTAGTCACTCAGTCCTGTCCGACTCTGCGACCCCGGACAGCAGCACACCAGGCTTCCCTGTCCTGGTTTTAAAATTATATATTAAAGTGATAGAAAAGCATGAGAAATGTTGGTATCGATCCTTGTATCAAGTGCATTAGCCAAGCTGACATGACCTTGTTTTTTAATAATTTTCTAGTAAGCAATGGGATGAGAGGTTAGCTGTTAAAAATATTCTTCAATAGGCTTGAATTTAAAGTCTTGAGAAAGAGTCTGAGCTCTTGGGAATACTTTGTCAGCATTTAGGGTGGCATATTACTACTTTTAGGCTTCCCTAGAAGTAGTTGGCTTAGCTAAAGAATCCACCTGCAATGCAGAGTTACAGAAGATGCAGGCTTGATCCCTGGGTGGGGAAGATCCCCTGAAGGAGGGTGTGGCAACCCACTACAGTGTTCTTGCCTGGAGAGTCACATGGACAGAGGAGCCTGATGGGCTACCGTCCATGGGTAGCAAAGAGATGGGCATGACTGGAGCAACTGAACACACATTGCTACTTCTAGCAGCTCTTCCTGTAAGTGCATGCAGAGAAGCGCAGCCCTTGGCCCGGCAGCCATTGCTGCGCATCATTACTCTGTAGTCTGTAACCAGGCAACAGGTCCTGCTCAGCCATTGGTCAGTGCCTCAGACCTTCCCACTGGCGACCAACGGCCAAGGAGCAGCCGTTAGTGGTCCTGCTCAGTCATTGGTTGGTGCTGTAGTGGGCCCTGCCCACAAGCAACCAACCATCAAGAAAAGACAGTTAGTGAGGAGATTCAGAAAACACTGGAGTGATGGTCTGAGGTGGATCTGGGTCTTCTCCCTGAGACCCTTCAGTTCATTTGGCCTTGGGCCAGAAGGGCTGGGGGCTGTGTCCTGCTGGGCTCCAGAGCCCCCACCAAGGCCAGCCACTAGCCTTGGCCTGGGCCTTGAGGCACTGGTGAACCTCTCCCCATTCCCGCCTCTGTGACCTCCTGGTGTTGGCAGTCTGCCAGGGTCAGAGTCTGTGGGACCTGGTCTCCCCTCTTTGGGTGGCCTGAGGAGCCTGAGGGCCAGTTGGGCTGGACACCTTGCTCCCTTCAGAGATGACAGCTGGGCAGAGTCGGGGGACCTGGCCCTGAGGGAGCCATCAACTGAGCTCTGCCTCTTAGCCAGGACTGGGACCTTGGAGAGTCAAAGTTGTGCCTTGGGACCTTGCCCTTTCTTATCAGGACAGAGAATAACATTTGTTTGGTACAGATTTGCTTCCCTGATGGCTCAGACAGTAAAGAATCTGCCTGCAATGCAAGACATGTGGGTTTTATCCCTGGGTCAGAGATCCCTTGCCTGGAGAATCCCACAGACGGAGTAGCCTGGTGGGCTACAGTCCAAGGGGTCACAAAGAGTTAGACACGACTGATGGACTAAGCGGTGACTTCAGTAACTTTGGGGTCCTTGGGGGCATGAGACACCTATCCTTTTACATGGTCCTACAGTAAACTAGTCTCTGTTCCAAACTCCAGTGTTTTTTAGTATTGTTTGTCCTCCCTGTTCATCGGGGCACACGGACTTGCATGTTTGGTGATGTTCTTCTCTCTTTCTCCTCCTATTGCCATCTTTCCTGCCTCTTCTTTCTAACTATATAAAATTTCCCCATGTCCAGTTAGTATCTAAGCTGGTCCTCACAGTTAGCTTGACTTAGGTTTTTGGAAGGGTATTGACTATGTAGAATATGGCTAGTTTGAAATATTGTGTCAGTCAGTTCAGTCCCTCAGTCCAACTGACCGACCAACTCTTTGTCCAACTCTTTGCAACCGCATGGACTCCAGCATGCCAGGTCTCCCTGTCCATCACCAACTCCTGCAGTTTACTCAAACTCATGTCCATTTAGTCGGTGATGCCATCCAACCAGCTCATCCTCTGTCGTCCCCTTCTCCTCCTGCCTTGTCTTTCCCAGCATTAGGGTCTTTTCAAATGAGTCAGTTCTTCGCATGAGGTGGCCAAAGTATTGGAGTTTCACCTTCAGCATCAGTCCTCCCAATGAATATTCAGGACTGATTCCCTTTAGGATGGACAGGTTGGATCTCCCTGCAGTCCAAGGGACTCTCAAGAGTCTTCTCCAACACCACAGTTCAAAAGCATCAATTCTTCAGCACTCAGCTTTCTTTATAGTCCAACTCTCACATCCATACATGACTACTGGAAAAACCATAGCTTTGACTAGACAGACCTTTGTTGGCAAAGTAATATCTCTGTTTTTTAATATGCTGTCTAGGTTGATCATAACTTTTCTTCCAAGGAACAAGCGTCTTTTAAATTCCTGGCTGCAGTCACCATCTGCAGTGATTTTGTAGCCCAAAAAATAAAGTCTGTCACTGTTTCCATTGTTTCTCCATCTATTTGCCATGAAGTGATGGGACCATATGCCATGATCTTAGTTTTCTGGATGTTGAGGGTTTTTTTTTTTTTTGGATGTTGAGTTTTAAGCCAACTTTTTCACTCTCCTCTTTCACTTTCATCAAGAGGCTCTTCAGTTCTTCCTCGCTTTCTGCCATTAGAGTGGTGTCTTCTGCATATCTGAGGTTATTGATATTTCTCCAAGCAATCTTGATTCCAGCTTGTGCTTCATCCAACCCAGCATTTCTCATGATGTACTCTGCATATAAGTTAAATAAGCAGGGTGACAATATACAGCCTTGATGTACTTGTTTCCCTATTTGGAACCAGTGTGTTGTTCCATGTCCAGATCTAACTGTTGCTTCCTGACCTGAATACAGGTTTCTCAAGAGGCAGGTCAGGTGATCTGGTATTTCCATCTCTTTAAGAATTTTCCACAGTTTGTTGTGATCCACACAACAAACTCTTGTTATTTACCCCCCTATCATATATACAATGAGGGGCTTCCCTGGTGGCTCAGATGGTAAAGAATACCTGCAGTGCAGGAGACCTGGGTTCAATCCTTGGGTTGGGAAGATCTCCTGGAATAGGAAATGGCAACCCACTCCAGTATTCTTGCCTGGAAAAATTCCATGGACAGGGGATTCTGGCAGGCTGCAGTCCATGGAGTTGCAAAGAGTCAGACATGACTGAGTGACTTAACACTTTCATAGTTTCACTTTCATACATAAAATAGCCCAGTGTGAAAGTTGTTCAGGGTTTAAGATTTAGCTTTATTATTTGATCTCATCAGGGGAAAAAGTTATTTCAAAGAAGTAAACTTACTGAAGCTTCCTTGGGCCAGTGGTTGGGATTTTGCCTTCCAGTGTATGGGGTGCAGATTCAGTCCCTGGTTACAGAGTCGGGATGCCATGTGCCTTGCAGTCAAAAATAAATAAATAAATAAATAAACCCAAAATAAAAAACAGAAGCAATATTGTAACAAATTCAATTAAAACTTTAAAGATGATCCACATCAAAAAGAAAAGTCTTAAAAATACCAAAGAAATAAACTTGTGTAATCAACATTTTAAGTATTGGGATGATCCAACAATGGAAAAACAAATAGATATCCAAAATAGCTTTTGCTCTGTAGGCAGTAAATATTTCTTTGTGAATGTGTAGCAAAAAACTGGGGATCCATTAAATGTCAAGGATAAGCACATGAGGTTGTGAGGGGCTATCTACTTGTCATACTATAGTAATCCTAATTTTATTTTTTCTTTTCTCCAAAGGAAGTCCATCAGCAGAACCAGGAAAAAGCTGTGTGTCACTTAATCCTGGAAAAAATGCTAAATGGGAAAATCTACAGTGTGTTCAGAAACTAGGCTATATTTGTAAAAAAGGCAACACCACTTTAAATCCTTTTGTTATCCCCTCAGGTAAGTGATCTATTTGATCTGAAGTACATAAAATAGTTTAAAGATCAAATGACAGCCCAGTCCTAACTGTTGGCAGTGACAGGTTTGGTTGATCATTTATGGAGGCAACTTAATGATATTCCTACAAATGTCTTTGTGTTGCTTGCTAACGGTTCCAGAGTGTTCTCAAGTGTTCCAGCAGGAGCAAAAGCATTAATAAAAAATTTTAATAAATAATTTTAAATAAAAATTTTATCTTAACAGCTGCCCTAGGTGGTAGGTATTATTATTCATGTATTTTCAGTGAGGAAGAAGGTTTTCATAGGCTATAAAAAATTTGCTCATGTGACAGAACTGGAATCCAAGGTAGGAAATCAATATCTAAAAAGGATGTTTTATTATGTCCTTGATATGTAATGGCTTATCTGGGACCCAGTGCTGTTTGTTTAACATATTAACTGAAGTCTTCACCAAAATATAGTAAAACATCCCAGAAGTAGTAATTGAATTCTATATACAGGCTAGACCAGAGGGAAAAAGAAATTATGCTCTCTATTATAACTTTATAGAAGAATTAAACTACTAAGGCCAGACTGCATTCCTTCTTCAAACTAAGCAAAAGCAAACTAACTACATTTTTTTTCCCACCATCGGCTGTTTTGGAGAGACACTTAAAACTTCAAAGAGACTTATGTATGTATGTATGTATGTATGTATGTATGTTCTCTGCTTGGGAAATCTGATAGTGTGGCATTCTTGACTTTTTTTTTCTCCTTGACTTTTAAAAGCAATTTCATTTATTTTAAAATATTATTGACATGGATATAAAGTCCAAGGTATGACATGACAAATAATAATAATTTCCTGTAACATCTTATTCAAATATGCATTTATTCTCTGAATAACTGTGTCTGAGTGTATATCCTTACCTAGTTACTCTATGACTATATAAATAAATATGTTTGTAATTCTTTTTGTCTGTTTTATAAAAAGCAGCATATGATACACTTTGCTCTACTTTTGTCACTTAATAACAATTTTGAGTGTTATTTCTTCTGGTACATAAATAGCTTCTATGTTCATTTTTATGGCTGTACATTAGCCATTGCAGGAAGAGACCATATTTTTTCTTGACTAGTCCTCTCTTAATGGAGCTTTAGTTTACTTCCAGTTTTTTATTATTATAAGCTATGCTAACGTGAATAATTTTATTCCTATGTGGTTTCATGTGTCTCATTATTCCTGGAAGTGGAATTGCTGAAGCAGAGTGTAGGTGTGTTTGGAACTTTAATGGATACAAATATGGCAGAGATTGCCAATGGATATAGATGAAGGTCCCATTATTGGGTTTGATTATATTTTACAGGTTCACCCTTGTAACTGTGGGCATGCCTTAGAGAGACTTCAGTAATTTTTATATTTCATCTCCTCTCTTCATTCCATATGATAAATAGTATAATCCTCCCTCTTGGAAGAGCTCATATAATTCTCCTTCAGAAGATTTGGAGTTGCCACTTTGGAAAAGAGGAGAATGGTGGTTTTATCATCCCTGGTATAGTAGGCAGAATTCTATAACTTGGCCTTGTTCCTTAACCCTCCAGTTATAGCTTCCTACCTATTAAGTAGAATACTTGTTTATATTGTCAGGCACTCAGTCCATTATTCTTGTATCTCTGCGAAGCCTGTTACCGAACCAAACTTGGGTCTGCTAGCCCGTGCACGGTAGAGCCAATCTACTGACATAAGTTGTTGTGAAGGAAAGTGCAGTGTTTATTGCAGGTGACAAGCAAGGAGTCCAGGCAGTTAGTGTGCAAAACACTTAAATCCTCAATATGTTTCAGCAAAGCATTTTTATTTATTTATTTACATTGGAGTATAATTACTTTACAACGTTGTGTTAGTTTCTGCTGCTCAACAAAGTGAATTGGCTGTATGTCTACATAAATCACTGCAGATGGTGATTGCAGCCATGAAATTAAAAGACAGTTACTCCTTGGAAGAAAAGTTATGACCAACCTAGACAGCATATTAAAAAGCAGAGATACTACTTTGCCAACAAAGGTCCATCTGGTCAAGGCTATGGTTTTTCCAGTGGTCATGTATGGATGTGAGAGATGGACTGTGAAGAAAGCTGAGCACCGAAGAATTGATGCTTTTGAACTGTGGTGTTGGAGAAGACTCTTGAGAGTCCTTTGGACTACAAGGATATCCAGCCAGTCCATCCTAAAGGAGATCAGTCCTGGGTGTTCATTGGAAGAACTGATGCTGAAGCTGAAACTCCAATACTTTGGCCACCTCATGCGAAGAGTTGACTCATTGGAAAAGATCCTGATACTAGGAGCGATTGGGGGAGGAGAAGGGGACGACAGAGGATGAGATGGCTGGGTGGTGTCACCGACTCGATGGACATGAGTTTGAGTAAACTCCGGGAGTTAGTGATGGACAGGGAGGCCTGGCGTGCTGAGATTCATGGGTGTCACAAAGAGTCGGACGTGACTGAGCGACTGTACTGACTGACTGACTGACTGACTGATACATATATCCCATCCCTCTTGAGTCTCCTTTCCATTGTCAACCCCCTGCCCCTCAAGATCATCACAGAGCACTGAGCTGATCTCCCTATGCTATACAGCGGGTCAGCAAAGCATTTTTAAAGGCCAGGTAAGGGAGGTGGATTGCAGGGTATGTGATAAGCTTGGGTACAGTTCTCTGATTGGTTGATGGTGAGGTATCAGGGCAAGGTCACAGGGGTTAATATTATCAATCCTTAGGCACCAACAGGTCTGAGGGCTACATGCCCATGATAATCAAGTAGTTAATTTCTTTAATTTGGTGGTGGTTTTAGCATCTGTAAAACAACTTATTAAACACTCAGAAGACTGTTATCTAGGTATTTCAGAGAGGAGTTACAGCTGAGGACGCGGGAGAGGGGTCTGTTGAAGGCCCCATAAAGTCCTGCTAGGTTACAGGCCCTACTTCACTTGTTAACTTTCACTTTCCATTAGTTTTTAAGTTTCTCTGTACTTCCTGGATAAGCATTCTGTCTTATTTATAAACTCAAATAAGCCTGAGTTTGAAAAAACATAAAGAGTTAGGATTGTGAAGCACACGCAGTTGGTGACTCACAAGAGTTCCACCTTATGTGCTATTTATCCTCGCAATGCCACCCTGTTCATCCATGATCCCTGGGTCTCTGGCGCCGTACTGTCCAGTTCAGTAGCCTCTAACCACATGTGACCACTGAACACATGAAATACAGCTAGTTCCAACAGAGTTATGCTATAGGTGTGAAAAATGCACTGGACTTCCAAGACATAGCATGACCAAAAAAGTTAACTAACTCATTATTTTTAATTGATTATATGATAATGTTTTGAATATATTGGGTTAAATAAGATATATTTAAAATGAAAGCTACCTGTTTCTCCTGACTTGGCAACTAGCAAATTTAGAATTCCATAGGTGGCTTCCATTTGTGGATTTTATTATGTCTCAATCAGATAGCATTGCTCTAGAGAAACGAGCCATCTTTTGTGGCTGCCCCAGGGAACCCCTCTTCATTGGTTTTTCTCATATTTTAAAAAATATTTTAGAAGTTTATCTGTTTAGTTTTTGAAGCCCTTAGAATATGCTGGCATTATTTTCAGCTTCTTGGGCAGCAAAATTAAAATATCCCACCAGAGGGCTCCAGAGAAATACTAAACTTCTTTTTCTTGGTAACTACTGAAACTGTATAGAAGGAATATTTTCTAAAAATATGCATTTTTTGATGCAGACGTAAAGAACAGATTTGTGGGCATGGGGTGAAAGGGAACGAGAGAGAGTGGGGTGAACTGACAGTAGCACTGACACATACACCATGTGTAAAAGAGCTCGTGGGAAGCTGTGTATAGCGCAGGGAGCTCAGCTCGGTGCTCTGTGATGACCTAGGGGATGGGATGAGGGTAGTGGGAGGCCCAAGAGGCAGGGAATATATGTATACATATAGCTGATTCCCACTATTGTATAGCAGAGGTAAACACAACATTGTAAAGCAATTGTATTCTAATTAAAATTAACATATGCATTTTTCTATTATAATAATACAGTGTTTGAATATCAGGACTGCTATTTACTTGAATGATGATTGTACACAAAATCTTGAGCTTATACAAATGTGATGCAAACAGTCCCAGACTTTGAGAGAATATTGGACCAATGCATTAAATGAATAACAAAGATACTTTATACTGAAACTTTACTAAGGCAGCACATTTGAGAATATTTCATATCAAACTTAAACATAGAGATTGACGTTTATTTGACAGTATAGTTCCTCTTCAAGCAGGATATATTGCTCAGTTGCTCTCTAAAACAGTATCCATAAAATGGTAATAATAAGCTTTGTGTATTAAATATAACTTCAATTATTTTCCTGACAAATATTCATCACATTTATTCTGTGCCAGGCCCTATGTCATTTTAGGACATATGGGGACAAATAAAGTGAGTCTCCTGCCTTCACATGTCATTACTGTCCCTTCCCCCACTCATTACTATTTTAGTACATGTTTGTAATGTATCAATCATCAAGGTTATGAAATTTGACCCTAACTGTTAGTAGCAACAAATAGGATATTGGTCATTATTACTGATTTGATTAAATCATCATTGTTGTCATGTTTATAATTTATAGTCATATTATCTCAAATGTTTTCCAGTGCAGAAGAACACAATAAGGATGGGTAGTTTAATATTAGTATTAATATTATTTACAATTTTTTATATATATGGATAGTTTGGTTCATGTGATGTGATTTGCTCATGGCAAATTCTGATTTTGGCTGAAAGACTTCGGAATTGAAATCCCTGTGATTTCTGCAATGTCACATGTCATCTTTTGGGAGAAAGTCAGTGGCAGTGGATTGGTTCAGAGGCACAGGTGGCCGGCTCACACTACCATGGTTTCAGAAACTCCTTAGTGACCCCCCTACCTCCCACCCATTCTGTGCCCTTTGTCAACACATTTTTCTCCTGATTTCATTACGAATTTTGCCCTCTTCTGAGAAATGAATGGCTCCCTCATGTCCATAGAATAGAAGTAAGTTGAAATCTTTTTTGAAAGATTTATTTATTTGGCTGCATTGGGTCTTAGTTGCAGCATGCAAGATCGTTGTTGCAGAGCATGGACTGTCTCGTTGTGGCACACAGGCTTAGTTGCCCCATGGCGTGTGGTATCTTAGTTCCCCAACCAGGGATCAAACCCATGTCCCCTGCATTGCAAGGCAGATTCTGAACCACTGGACCACCAGGGAAGTCCCCTTGGAATGTCTAGAGGCACAAATCTTTTGTGCCTCCGATATTTACAGGACATGGCTAGGACAGGTCTGTTGATGATTAAATACAAAAAGAATCTATTGTATCTTCATGTGGGCTTGTTGTATGCATAATTGAAAATTAAAAGAGCTTTCTCATTTGGCTTCATTTTATAGTGAAGGATGGCTTCCATATCATTTTTAGTCTAATATCAAACACATTCTTGTCTATATTTTGTGAATACCTATGCCAAAAAACAGAAAAAGAACTATTAGCTATATTTGCCTATAATAATAAACTGTTTACCATAGAGAATGATATTAATAGAAAATATTGTTACAATTAAAACTCTTTTAAAGTGTTTTCCAAACTCTTATTTTTTTCTAGAAAGTGATGTGCCTACCAACTGCCCAAGTCAGTGGTGGCCGTATGCAGGTCACTGTTACAAGATTCACAGAGAGGAGAAGAAAATCCAAAGAGATGCCTTAAGAGCATGTAGGAAGGAGGGTGGTGACCTAGCAAGTATCCACAGCATCGAGGAGTTTGACTTTATTATCTCTCAGCTGGGCTATGGTAAGAACTTCCATCTGTAATATGCTTGACTCTTGTCTTCCTGACTTACCATCCATCTCTGGAAAATTTAGTCATAAATGTTAAATTTTATAATCCAGATAAATTCAGATTAACAATTCAATAAACTTAGTGACAAATATTAATTATACCTAAGATATAAAAATTGCATAGTAACTTAAAAAATTTCTATCACTGACAGAACATTTGATTTTTTCCTTTAACATGGGATCAGCTTATGCATAGCTTTTTTTTTTAAGTATTTTTTTTCCAATTATTTTTATTAGTTGGAGGCTAATTACTTTACAATATTGTAGTAGTTTTTGCCATACATTGACATGAATCAGCCATGGATTTGCATGTGTTTCCCATCCTGAATCCTCCTCCCTCCTCCCTCCCCATCCCATCCCTCTGGGTCATCCCAGTGCACCAGCCCTGAGCACTTGTCTCATATGCATAGCTTTAAAAATATTATTTTTCTATATAAAACCTGGATTCAGAGCAGTCTTCTTTAAATTTGCGAACAATATTTCACTTGTGTGTGTGTGGAGGTGTTTTCTATTTTAAGGCCGATATTTTGTCTCACAGGAAAGGTCTCTAAATGAACCATCTCATTCTTTGGAGTTTATTTTCTCTATTAATCTAATTGATGCTGCTAGAATGATGAGCAGAAAAATCAAGAAGATGTTTGATTGGAGTGGTTAGATAGTGGCCTAAACCTTTTGAAGTAGTTTATATATCCCCTTTAGGACTATAATCTAAGAGATACAGAGAAAATGTAGAAAATGTAGAAAACTAACATACTGTAAAGTTTTCAAAAATTGGCTATATCAGAAACAATTGAAAAGTGGATAAAGGTGTTGGTAATGCTTATCCTGAAGAGGAGGAGGGTGAGGAAGGATATAATAATGATGGGCACTCAGTGGTACTTGCTGATTAAAGGATGATCATTTTCTTCTTCCACTGGTGAGATTGCTGAGTAGTTGGACCTGTTCATTTCCAGAGAGCAAAACAAGAGGAAATGGATGATGGTGATGCTGGGAATGCTTCCTGACACTTACTGTATGAAAATTGATAGGAGTGGGGGTAGGGGAGAAGAAAAAAACAATGAACAAATGAATGAGAAAAATTAGTCTCAGACAAATACAATAGATCCCCAACACTGCTGCTGTTAGTGCTTGGCTGAATGGAATCCTTCCTCCTCTGCTCACCTCACTGAATTTAATAGAATGATGATGACATTCTGCTAATTCATAAATTTCTTGATTACTCTATGTTTACCTATCCTGAAATACCTAGACTACACAATAATAATGTAATCAAAACCAAGATATCTGAATAATATCATGATGTAGATGGCATGATGCTTATGATAGGTGATAAACTTTTCAAGTGAATCAGTGGAAAACAGTTTAAGAGGCTGTAGGGCTAATGTGCAAATTTTCTCTCCTTTATATAATATGGTCTTTTATAAAGGAGAACCTTATATATTTGTTGCTGTAGTTATTTTGAATTTGGATAAGGAAGGTTGCTTTTAAACTCAGCTAGAGAATTAGTAAATTTTCACTGGAGAAACCTTCCCTTTTTATTTATTGATAAAGATTTATTTCTTTAAAACCATGCAAATAATATTAATAAAAAATAAGTAATAAAGTTAAAATTAGTGTTTCTTTTCTCAAAATGTCAAACTTTCCAGCTACACTTTAGTTAAAAATTCCCTCCTTAACCTCTGAAAAAAAATTGTTTCTGAGTCAAAAGCCTAGAAAACCTTTTTTAGCTAGTTGAGACAATATCTTTCATGTTAATCATGGAAATACAGTGGATAAGTTGGAACCTACACATATAAATTTTGACCCCATTAACTAAGACAGCTTCCTTAACATATTTACAAACAGCTTTTTCTAACAACTTTATGCTCACATCTTATATATTTTTATAGGATCAAGTTTGTGCATATGAACTACAAAAGCTAGGTGGGAGAACAGTTAGTAAGAAAAATGTTTATTGGACCCTCTTATCACTCTGTTATAATTGTGGGACTTGAGAGTTTAGGTTTTCATTGATCTTGAACCTAAAAACCTTGAGGAGTTACATGAGGTCATTTTGGAGCCTATAATTGCTGCTCACAGATCATGATCTGCCAAATTAAGTGAAAGGAAAAGGGATCATCCTGGCAAAGCCATTCATGCTTCATGCTGCTGGAAACATCTGCCGGGGCCGGCACTAGGCCAGCCAGGGACTTCTCCAAAAGCAAAGTTGAGTGACAGCTTTTAGGAGGAAGAGACTATACCGTTTAGGGAAATTCCTATAAGATGTGGCATATTTCTCATTTTCTACTATTAATGCAACATCTTTACAATCTGTTGACAAATAATTTTATTTAACTGTTTAAAGAGCATATCAAGCATCCATGATGGAATTCCAGGGAGGTAACTTAAACTTGTTGAATTGTGTATGCCTGCGATTTTTAAAAATGTGGAAATGTGTATGATTTTAACTGTGAGATTGCAGGCCTTCAATTTTATCCCGATTATGCTTATGGTATGTAGAACTTTTCGAATTACAACTACTGATAAAATCAATAATGCTTTTCAGAACAGAATGATTACCTTTTATATCTGTACCTGGTAGTTTTTTATTTTAACTTTTGTTTGTTTGGGTTTTTCTGGTATTTTGTGGTGACAATGATGATGGATTCGTTTATATTTATAGACTAATAAATGCTAAATGCCAAGAGAGTCCATTTATTAGTTGATATATCTTCTCACTGTATGGATCATTTTAACTTCTATTACAGTGATTAAACTTTAACAGACACACCTAGAATTTTCTTGATAACAACCTTGTTAGTAAAATAGAAGTGGTTTTTAAAGTTTTTATTTTAAAACCTTCATTACATTAAGATTTAATAGTAGTCAAATAGATTTATGTGTAAATAAACTACATATTTCCAGCACCATGAGTTTGATTGGTATAGTAAATTATTTATAACAAGAAAACAATTTCACAAAATAAAGGGTAATGATAGATCTACTTCAGTTTCATTTTAACAACTCCCAGGAGATTAAATCTGCAGTAGCACAGAAAAAAAGAGTACAGTCACCTTCGCAATGTGAAGAATACATTACACATTTTAAACTAAAACTGGCAACACAAAATGTCATTGACATCTCAGGCTACAGAGGTAGATCCATTTAATGTGCAAGTGGATGGTGTATTATGATAGTTGTAATATCAACAGAGTTGTTGATAAAGAAGGGGCCTTCCTTTCCTGATAACCTTTTGATCTTTGGAAAGAAGACTTTGTGGAAATTGCTTCTGTGCTTTTTTTCCTGTTTAGAGCCAAGTGATGAGTTATGGATTGGCTTAAACGACATCAAGATTCAAATGTACTTTGAATGGAGTGATGGCACCCCTGTAACTTTTACCAAATGGCTTCGTGGAGAACCAAGTCATGAAAACAACAGGCAGGAAGACTGTGCAGTGATGAAAGGCAAAGTAAGACATTTTTAATTACTGATATCTAGCAAAAGCCACAGGAAAATTTTCCTTTTGCCCCATTTATTATATATCATTGTTTCCATTGTTTCTATCCTAATGAATTGACATAGATCAAAGTTGAACTAGAATTCAGATTCAGTCTCTTGAGTCTCCTGGCCAAGTCATTTTCAAGAAGACCAGAAAAGCAGCAGATAAACTGTTGTTTCAAAGATGAAATTAACCAATACGAATGCTCATATTGTTTGTGTTTGGTTCTAAATCATGCCATATGATTATATGGCTTGGTTAAACAATTTTCAAAACTTTGGTTCTACTTTCAACTGGTTGCTCCGAGTGGATGTAGACCTGGTTAGATCTACCCTGAGTCCTACAACCTCGAGTCTGTGCTTGGAGAGCTACTTTTGTTATTTTAGGTTACACAGAAGTGTCAAATATGAAACAATGGCTTCCATGTTGGAAATCAGGCAGTTTACCTACGAAGTATATCATCAAGTTATTTTTTGTTAATAGACAATGAACATGGTAGTTAAGAGGCTGGGTTTTAATGCAAAATATTTCCTTGTTTGTAAAATGACTATAATTGTACCCAGCTCACATGGTGGGTATAAAGATTAAATGGGTTAATGAATATAATGTGCACTGTCCCTGGCCCAAACTTACTGCTCAGTAAGTATTAGCTACAGTTCTTGTCATTGTGGTTGGTTTCACAGTGAAAAATTGAAAGCTTAAGGAAAGAATATGTGTTATTTATTGAAAGAATAGGCAGAAGAGTGTCCTGGGAAGAGGAAACCAAAGAGCTTTGTTCTTGTTGAAAACTCAAAAGACAGTATGGCTGAAAGCATAGAGTGAGAGGTGGAGAGGTGGGTAGGAAAAGTACTGGCAATGAGAAAACATGCATTAGCCTAGGAGCAGCCAAACCAAATCTGCAGTTTGTAAATATTATGCTGGCTGAAGAGCTGAGTGCCAGATTGTAGTGGCTGAGACTGAGTGAGATGTGAGGATTAAGTCAAAGAGTACAGAAAACACTTTTCAAGATGTTTAGCAGTTGAGGGGAGGAGACGAGCACTCATTTAATGTGAAATCTCTAGGGAAGGTGGAAAAGGTAGAATTTGAAGCAGAATGAAAGATGCCACCTTAATTTCATATGAGGACCCTCATCAATAGAAATAGGAAGAAGGGAGAGAAGGACACTGTTTTCAGGTTGGGTGTGTTGCATGGGAGTGTTCTTTTTGCATTGCTTTATGTGTACTCAGTGGGACTTCCCTGGTGGCCCAGCAGTTAAGACTCCAGGTTTTCACTGCAAGGGAGCTTGGGTTCAATCCCTGGTCAGGGAAATAAGATCCTGCATACTGCATGGTTTGGCCAAAAATAAATAAATAAATAAATAAATAAATATACTCACTTAACTTGAAAACAGTTGCTGGTAGGGATGGATGAGGAGGCTTTGTGCAAACCTTCTGCTGAACCATCACTTGAGGGCTTATGAGCATTTTTAATTTCTCTCTAGTTCTTTCTCCATTGTGACCTGACAATGAAGATGTGAAAACAAACTGTGGCTACAGTTTCTTTCTACATCTTTGTCAGTTCAGTTCAAATGCTCAGTTGTGTCTGACTCTTTGCGACCCCAGGGACTGCAGCATGCCAGGCTTCCCTGTCCATCACCAACTCCCAGAGTTTACTCAAACTCATGTCCATTGAGTCAGTGATGCCATCCAACCATCTCATCCTCTGTCATCCTTTTCTCCTCCTGCCTTCAATCTTTCCCAGCATGAGGGTCTTTTCAAATGAGTCAGTTCTTCACATCAGGTGGCCAAAGTATTAGAGTTTCAGCTTCAGCATCAGTCCTTCCAATGAATACTCAGGACTGATTCCCTTTAAGATTGACTGGTTGGATCTCCCTGCTGTCTGAGGGACTCGCAAGAGTCTTCTCCAACACCATGGTTCAAAAGCATCAATTCTTTGGCGCTAGGCTTTCTTTATAGTCCAACTCTCACATCCATACATGACCACTGGAAAAACCATATCTTTGACTAGACAGACCTTTGTTGGCAAAGTAGTATCTCTGCTTTTTAATATGCTGTCTAGGTTGGTCATAACTTTTCTTTCAAGGAGTAACTGTCTTTTAATTTCATGGCTTCAGTCACCATCTGCAGTGATTTTGGAGCCTAAAAAAAGTAAAGTCTGTCACTGTTTCCGTTGTTTCCCCATCTATTTGCCATGAAGTGATGGGACAAAATGCCATGACCTTAGTTTTCTGAATGTTGAGTTTTAAGCCAACTTTTTCACTCTCCTCTTTCATCAAAATGTTCTTTAGTTCTTCTTTGCTTTCTGCCATAAGGGCGGTGTCATCTGCATACTTGAGGTTATTGATATTTCTCCCAGCAATCTTGATTTGGCTCTATCTTTTTAGCCAAAGTCAAATTTGCAGTTTCCTAGTAAAAGATCCACTTACCTTTCCATTTCATAGATGCCTTTTTCTCTTAATCATCTCGAATCTTTGTTTCCCTTTTCAGAGGCACAATTATAAGAAAATAGCATCAAGGTCAAACAACTGATAATCATTAAGACTTTTTTTCCCCCCTTGCTTTCTGCAGGATGGGTACTGGGCAGATCGGGCATGCGAACGTCTTCTTGGTTACATCTGTAAGATGAAATCACAAGCCCAAACTCCAGGAGTAGTGGAAGTGGAAGCAGGCTGCCGGAAAGTGAGTATAGAACGCACCCCATGGTTTCAGATTAGCAAATTCGATGTGATAGACTTAGCTTATTTTTGTCTGTGAAAGTACTTAATTGTCATAGTAGCCAAATGCTTCAGCTTCAAGGTATTGCTAATCTTTGACCCAGTGGATTGTCAAGGACATTTCTAGTGGATAACCTTAAGTTGTAGACAGCAAATGATCCTTAGTCATTTTTTCCATTTTTAATATTTCTGGTGACCTTGTTTTTGGTGGGGATTCATCTCTGTAAATCTCTGAGGATCTCGAAGGCAGGAAGTCTCCATTCCAGCTGGTAGTAGCTAGTAGTAATTCAGCTAAACCAAGTCAAGCCATGCAATCCTATTGTGTTTTAATTTCATCTGCACCGTGGTTAGTAGTACCTCCTCACAAGTCTTATTTTTCTTTGAGGTTAAAGTAGATTATTTCTGTGAAATAGTTTCTGAAAATGCAAAGAAGCTACAAAAATACAGGGTGTATGGTTATCATTTTCCTGTTTGATTGCTGAGTTGCCCATCTTCCTCTTTTTTCCTTTCTCACTTCTCTTGGATAAAAATAAAGTAGCAACTGATTTTCTGTCCAAGAGTGTCACGTTATGATCAAATCATCCTATAACAAACGCCAAAATTCATGAAACATAATTGAGTACTATACCATTAAACCGTAAATAAAAATAGAGCAGACACAGAAAATCACAGACTGTGAGAGATAGAAAAAGTATCTTAGTGACAATTGAAAACCCCCATTTAAATTTTGCATTCTGGAAATTTCAACCAGAGAAGTGATAACTTTTTTAAGTCACACAGAGGGAAGTTAAGAACCCAAGTGTTCTGCCAAGTTCTTACACTTTCACTGCTGGTTTAACTACCAGTACACTTATATATTCTTTGCTTAATCATGTGTGTATACAGGAGATTGTCTATTATTGTAACATTCTGTAATTAATAAACCAATCCTTAAATTTTAGTAAAGTGAAGTGAAGTGAAAGTAACCCAGTCGTGTCCGACTCTGTGATACCATTGACTGTAGCCCACCAGGCTCCTCTGTCCATGGACTTCTCCAGGCAAGAATACTGGAGTGGGTTGCCATTCCCTTCTCCAGGGGATCTTCCTGACTCAGGGATTAAACTCAACTCTCCTGCATTGGCAGGTGGATTCTTTACCACTGAGCCACCAGGGAAGCCTTAAAAGATAAACATTACATTTCTAATTAGACAGGAGAGGAAGCAAAGACACATTGCGGGCAGATTCTTTACTGTCTGAGCCACCAGGAAAGTAAATTTTATTACTTCTATGCAATCAAAATTTTATATATATATGTTTTTCTATTAACTGTCTATAATCGCTGATAAAATCCAATTTATTCATTAGGTTGGTAATAAGAAAACGAAGAAAGTATCAGCCAATTGTTTGTTGAGTGTGGTTATTTTGCTTTCGATAGTCTTAAAAGATAAATTTTGTTGTTTAGTTGCCAAGACATGTCTGATTCTTTTGTAATCTCATGGACTGTAGTGTACCAGGTTCCTCTGTCCATAGTATTTCCCAGGCAAGAATACTGGAGTGGGTTGCCATTTTCTTCTCCAAGGGGTCTTCCTGATTCATGGATTGAACCCAACTCTCCTGCATTGGCAGGCGGATTCTTTACCACTGAGCCACCAGGGAAGCCCGAAAAGATAAATATTACATTTCTAATTAGACAGGAGAGGAAGCAAAGACTTAGAGATATTAATTTGGCAAGTTTTTAAATACACATGCTTTAGGCAGTGGTTTCCTCAAATCATTGGGAAGAGTAGGAAAAAAATCCACTTGCTGACAAAAGAAGATAACAGAGAGGTTTGGTTTTTTTTGTCTGAGCCTGGGTACTTGGTGTTTTAGGAGTATTTTTGAGAGTTCAAAACTACAGACTTTATGTGATCAAGATCTGGGATTCAGTTTGCAATTCATTGCTATCTCTGTGGGAAACCTTGATTTAAGAAATTAACTGAAGTGGTCCTGAGTTGCTAATATTCCTGGATGTCTGATAGATGCACCTGTAAATCCTCTTTAGAAGACCTCTTCTCCAGGCTGACTGAGAATCCCACAGATGAGTTTGAAATCCAAAATTATAAGACATACCACCATGAGCTTTAGATAGTGGAATGAATGGATGTGATGTTAAAGTGAATGTTTTTTTAAATTCTTATGAGAAGTAAGAGGTGGAATTGAAACCATGGACCAGACACCATGTATTCTGTGAAATTTCTTTATGATTCAATTCTAAATATGTTTTGTTTCCATTAAGATTCTTTGACCTGTGAACTGGGGTGTGTGTGTGTGTGTTTTCATGGTGGTGGAAGTTTTGGTGGCAGTAACGGGAGTTTTGTGTTTTAGTTTCTAAATAATTGGAGGTACTGTTAATTTTCATTCCACTGCATTGTGCTCATATAAAGTTTTTGTTGTTAGTTATTGAGAGTTTCTTCATTATCTAGTTCACAATCAGTTTTTCTAAATATTCTATCTGTGCTTGAACACAGTGATCTTTGATCTGGGGATTCAGGGGTCTATATAACTGTGACTAGATAAAACTTGGGATGATCCCCTGGAGTAGAAAATAGCAACCCACTCCAGTATTTTTGCCTGGAAAATTCCATGGACAGAGGAGACTGGCAGGCTACAGACCATGGGATCTCAAAGAGTCAGACATGACTGAATGAGCACTGATAAAACTTAGCAATTATATTATCCAGATATTCTGTATTACTAATATTTTGTCTGCTTGACATAATATTCTCATTGTGATTCTATCAAGTTTTATCTTATATACTTTGCTATGTATTTATATCTTTCTGGTGAATCAGTTCTTTAATTATGTAGTTATTTTCTTCATTCATACTAATGATTTTTATCATAAAGTCAATTTTAAATAATATTAATATTGCCATAGAAGCTATCTTTTGCTTTGTGTTTCCCCAGAATCCTGTTTTCCAACTGATTGCTTTTAATTATTCTGTGTAGCTGTAGCTTAAGAATGGGTTTTGTAAATGAATATCTGCATTTTCATTTTAATCTAATTTGAGGAACTCTGGCTTTTAACTGGTGAAGACATGAGCTTATATTTGTTTTGCATACCAATCTCTTTGGATTTGTTCCTACTATATTATTATGTGCTTTATTTTGTTTACCTTTCTGCTTGCTTTCTTTTTTTCTCTTTTTGTGCATATCATTGGTTCACATTGGTTCTATTGAATATATTTTCCCCCTTTTCCTCCTCTGAAAAAAATGAAAGTTCCTCAGTTGTGTCAGACTCTTTAAGACTCCATGGACTGTAGCTTGCCAGGCTCCTCTGTCCATGGAATTCTCCAGGGAAGAGTACTAGCATGGGTAGCCATTCCCTTCTCCAGGGGCTCTTCCTGACCCAGGGATCAAATCCAGGTCTCACACATTACAGGCAGATTCTTTACCATCTGAGCCACCAGGGAAGCCCCCTTTTGGAAATTTTACATTTTTACTCCTTTTTTTTCAGAATGGTTAATCTTATATTTTTAACATGCATTCTTGTCTTGAAGTTAACCAGTTTCTTTCTCTGCCTCCTGAACAAAATGAATGTTATTATTCCACTACTGATTCAGACTTTTTTAAAATTTGAAATAATGTTAGACTCACGAGAAGTTAAAAAAAAAAGAGTACCGAGAAGTCCCCTCTATCATCCACTTGACTTCTGCCAATGATAGCATCATATCTAACCAGAGTACATGATCACAACAGGTGGTTGGCATGGATACAATATTGTTAACTAAACTACAGATCTTGTTACTATTCCATTCTTTAGCTTTCCACCTCCAATTAATTATCTTTGCTATTTGTCCAGGCAGTTTGATCTGCATTTGCTGACATTTATTGACTTCTTTGCTCAGTGTAGACTTTTAGCTCGCTTACTCCTCTTGATTTTACTTTCTTGCCAAAGTTAATCTTTCAGAAGTTCTTTTTGCTGGGATTTGGGAGTGGAAAACTCTCTGTCTTTGTTTGAAAATGTCTTGAATTCATCTTCCCTCTGCATAGTAATTTAGGTAAGTCATTGTAGAATTCTAGATTGACAGCTGTTTTCTGATAGCTCTCTATATATTATTTCATTTTCTCCTGACCTTTATTTGTGCCATTGGATTTCCTGTTAAACTAATTCTTCTTCTTCTTTTTTTATTTAAAAAAAGTGGATAATGTGTATTTTCTCTCTGATTGATTTTAAGATTTTTTTTTCATTGTCTTGGATTTAGATTTGCTTTATTGGTTCCATTTGGTGTGGAGTATCTCTTCATTTTGAGGATTTGTATCTTTCCTTTCTTGAAAATTACCAGTCATTCATTCTATTCAATGCTTCTCAAACTTTGCTCAGGATTCTTTTCAACCTCATTCACCATATGTGCATGCTCAGTTGCTTCAGTCATGTCTCCTGCATCTCTGGCACTGCCGGCATATTCCTTAATGCTGAGTCATTGGGGAAGCCCTCTTATCTTCTATATTTTCTATCAATATTATTTTAAACATCTTCTCATAGTCTCATCTCTCTTCTACATTCAGTCAGCTTACTAATCTTTCCGAAACCACATTTTCTATGCTTTATCTGTCCATTGAGTTTTTAACTTCATATTTTTCTTTTCTAGAAATTCTGTTTTTTTGTGTAACCAAATCCTGTTTTTCTTTGTTTATAGTATTTTGATCTTTCCTCATTGGTTATGTTTCTTCCTTTGTCACTTAAATCACCATAACATGGTTCTTTTCCACTTGGTTTTATTATATTAAACTGTTGACCCTTCCTTAAAGGAGACATTTTTCTTACATGGTTTATAATTTTTGGTTGTGAATTAGTTCACCGTCCCATCTCCTCCTACCCTCAAATGTCATAGTCTTACCTGACCTGGGTTGTGGAAATATTTCTGTTGTGTGATTTTGCATTTTAATTCTCAAAGCACCTGCAAGATTCTCTTTTTGCGTATTTTATTTTTCATGTTTTGACTATGGACTCTCATACAGTGTGGATAGTGTAAAGTTGGGGCTGGCATCCAGCTGTGGCACAGACTTGGTACTTGTTTTCAGCAGAAGAATTTTTTTCTTCCTGCATCCAAATCCCCAAGCAAGTGACAAGGATCTCTTAATTTCCTGTTTTTGTGGGTGGTGTTTTCTTGCTCTCCTTTCACAGAGGGGCTACCATGAGTGGGTATCATCTTTACACAAGGACTTCAGTTCTATGGGCTTCCCTGATGGCTGGCTCATGGGAAGAAACCCGCCTGCCAATGCAGGAGATGTGGGTTTAATCCCTAGGTTGGGAGGATCCCCCAGAGAAGGAAATGGCAGCTCATTCCAGTATTCTTGCCTGGGAAATCCCATGGACAGAGGACACTGGCAGGCTACAGCCCACAGGACCAGAGAAGAATCGGACATAACTTAGTGACTAAACAGCAATAATCAGTTCCATCTCCCTGCCTCGGGTGAGCTGATGGCCCAATATCTGTATGAACATTAAAACCCTAATCCATAAACTTGAGGACCTTAATCTTGGTCTGAAATATGACTGGGCAACTACAATCTCAGCTTGTACATTTTCTATTCCAACTTTTTCGTTTTCTAGTACTTATTTTTGAACCTGAAGATTTCTCCTTCTTTCTCTCAAATTCCAGTATGGATTTTCCGTTTGTTGCCATGTTTTTATTTAGCATTTCTATGTGTTTGAATTGTGGGAGAGGAACCATGTCAAATTATGATGCCAGGAGTTTGATAAGTACTAACCTTTGACCAGATGGCACAGCTTTGTACTTACCATCTACTGCTGTCTTCACTAGGTGACTAGGTTTGTTATTCTGCAAATTAGTTTCTGTGGCTACCTATTCTAAAACTGAGAATTTAGCCATTTCATTCAGTTTGTCTTGTAAACATTTCACAAATTGTTTTTGTTGAAAATTGCATCAGAATGGAAAGAATGACTCCCCTCACCCCCATTTTGTATCATAATTTGTCAAATGAGGAACAGTGCACTCCTGTTTTCTTTATTCACATAAATTGTTTTCATTGCATATCAAGTTACTGATATTTGTGTCATTTACATGCTTCTATTGTTTATCAATTTGTTTTTCAAGATATAGAAATTATTAAAATAATATTATATAATAAATATGCATGATATTCTGCTTGATAATATTAATAGGGCTGGAAAAGGCATGGATTCTACTGCTATTTGATTGGACACACACTTTCAACATTTACAGAAGCAAACCAAACCTGTGTAAGTGAGAAGGCTTACCTAACAACTGTTGAAGACAGGTATGCAACTCTTCTATTTAAAATATATATATATCAAATAATGAAACATTTTCAGAAGAATATATCAATATGCTCTAAATTTCTGAGTAAATTACATTGAATCTTGAAGTATGGTTTGTAAATATAGAAGCAGTAAAAATCATATTTTTATTTGGATTCTTCGTTGCAAACACTAAAAAATATTTTGCTACTTTTAGTACCATAAAACAAGAACAGTTTGCTAATACTCCAGTAAATGTTGTTTATAGATCTAACTTTTTTAATGTAGTAGATCTCAAAGTTTTTAAGGCAGAGAAAGTAAGGAAATTTTATCATCTCAAGAAACCAAACATTCTATTTTTACTACCACCTCCAACAAAAAATGGTAGATGGGAACTTCCCTTGGCAGCCCAGTGGTGGGGGCCGGCGGGGCGCAGGGAGAGAGCAGAGTGATTTTCTAGGCTTACTAGACGAGTAGGTCCAGAAAATGATGTGGACATAGAGAATTTTATGTAACTTTTAACTTCTAGCGTTCCATCCTTCTTTGAGATTTCAGTATTTGTTTTTCTCCTACTTTTTTTCAAGAAACTTAAAAGAAATTTAATTTTTTAAATTGTCCATTTGATTCGGAGTAAACTGGTAAAAATGATTGAATTTTAATACAGTAAGTTATATTTATTGGCCTTTCAAAGCAGGCGCAATAAAATCTAGAAGATGCTATTGATACTAAAATTCTTTGATAAAATGAAAGATGTCTTAGAATTCATAGAATTCGTATAGTCTTTATAAAAAAAACTTATATTTCAACATTCTTTCTTCATGTATAATTACATATCTGATACATTGCTCACCTCTGAAAATCAGAACATAGATACTTTTTTATCTTACGACCTGGAAGTAAGCTACACAATTTTAAGTACCTTGGGAGCATTTTCTGGTCTATCTTGTTGGTCTTTGAGTCTACTGGAGCATAGATGTCCCTAGATTTTCTATTTTAGGTTTGCTTTGTGTGTGTGTGTTTTCTGTGATATTTGTGTTCAGGAACTCACTAACTCTGCGGTTCAATTTGGTCTTTAGGCATTTAAGAAAAATTGAGTTTCTTATTTTTAATTTTTTTTTTTCTTGGTTTGTTCAGTTTAGGGAATGAAATTATTCAGACTAGGGTCAAACCAATGTTCTGTTATTGTGGTTTTCTCTCCATTTCGTCTCTGCTCTTGCTAGAGCCATCTACAACTCTCTTGTTCCTGGAAATTTTGAACATCACTTTTCTTTTGCTCCAAAGAGAGACTTTTTTGCGTATGCTGCTGCGTCACTGTCATTTATCAATTAAGACAAATTTTGTTTGCCTTACTAACCACAGTGTATTATTACCAGATGACGCCAAATATAAAGATGAGATCCAGAGGGAGAAAAAATGTTGGAGCTTGTGATTCTGCTCCCAGTTCTTTCTAGAGATTAAATCTCTTGTTCTCTATATTTCTTGATAATATTCTGTTGTTTCAGAGTTGAGAAATGGGAATGAAATTGAGGGAAAATTCGACACAGATTTTCTAACTGTATTATCTTTAATAATGTTGCAGCCTCTCCACTTTGCCAAGAATTGTGTAGAGCATCTGAAATATTTGGAAAGTGAACTGATTTTCAAACATTGTATTTTAAAAGGCAACAGGATAAGCAGAGGGACTGATGAGAAACAGTTTGGGTACATTTGAATGATTTTGTTCTATCAGCCGTATGATACTTTTCCTTCATAAGATCCTATTTCCTTAGCGAAAATTTGCATAATTTAAATGACAAGAAAATAGGACATAATAGGTTTGATTTGCCAACTAAATGATTGTGCAGGCATACAATTGAGATGTTTTTTCATGTGGATAATTAGAAAAATTCACTTTTTTCCTAAAATTTAGTTAAATTTTTTTTTAAGATATGAACAAGCCTTTCTGACTAGTTTGGTTGGATTGAGGCCTGAAAGATATTTTTGGATAGGACTTTCTGATGTACAACAAAAAGGCACCTTCCAGTGGACCGTCGAGGAAGGCGTTCAGTTCACACACTGGAATTCAGATATGCCAGGTATGTGCAGGGCTTCCGTCTCAGGTTTCCATTCACCCCACATATCCATTTGGTCAAACCTGTGATTCCTTCATGTACCTTTCCAAACAGACTTCTGTAAATTTATTGTACTATTAAAATTTTATTATTTTTTATTTCCCTCTCTTTTTTCTTTTAAAAATGTTCCCATTAGTGTGCAGTGGTCTAAGATAAAAAGGAAGAGAAAACTACTAGGTTATTTGGTGCCACTCTATTTGAAGTATTTATGAAATAGTGATGAAATACTTAATGGTCAGAAAGATTCCATGGTTACCATTGGTTCACTTATTTCTGAGAACTTAAAACTGTCCTCAAGGGATATAAAACTTTCAATGTGACTGCGAATAGAAATATGACTGTGCTTCAGTGGTAGAACAAGACTGAGAGCTTGTGGGGAATGTATTATTTCAGTATCTTGAATGGGCCACACATTAGCTCTTTTTGATGAGTCCCCTTCATACAAACCCACAAGTGGCGAACTTTCAAAGATGTGAATGAGCCGCTGGATGTGGCCGTTGTACTATTGTACTGTTCAAGGTACTGTACTGTAATATTAAAATTGTCTTCTTTATTTTTGTTTTTTATGTAGTATTTGTGTGAAAAATATTATAAATCTATTATAGTACAGTACTATATGGCCTTCTGTGTTAGTTGGGTTCCTAGACTAACTTTATTGGACTTACAAACAAATGGGACTTAACAAATGCTCTCTCAGAATGGAATTTGTTTGTATGTAGGGGACTTATGTATATGACTTGGATTTAGTTTTATACTTATAGAAAACCCATAAGCTAAGTTTCAGTATCCTCCTTGTGTCGTGGTGGAAACTAGGACTTGGAAAATTTATCAGGATGGATTTAGACTAATCTTTGTAATTCCCAAATCCATGCTCTTTGCATGAAGGTCACCCTTTCTCCCTATAAATTTTTATTTGCCTTCTTTAATAAGAGGTTTCTGAAATAGACACTCAAATTATTTTTTGCTTTTTTTATGCACTGGTGTCATAGCCTATGATGTAATTCAGTATGACTGCACTCAGGAAATTCAGCATCCTTAGAGCAAATGTTTCATTGTGCCTAGTTAAAAAGCTATGGAAGGAATAATGGAGCTTAAGTATGCAAATTAACTGCTTGGCCTAATAAGTCCAAATCTTCAGAAGTTTTAAAATTTGTATCCTCAGTCATCAATAAGGAAAATAGATCAGTAACTTGGATAGTGTGATTTCTGTTTAATTAATTGAACATTCTGGAAAATAGTAAGATTTAAGTTTATTTTGAAAGAACAGGGCAGTATATTAAGAGCTGAATGCTTTTTTTTTTTTTTTTGGAGTGGTAATTTTTACTTGCCAGGCAACATGCCTTAATTTCACTGGTGTTGATCATTTAGCAGTAGGATACTGAGAGATTAATCTAGGAACATCCTTAGGGAATAAAAATAAATCAAACCACAGTCATAGGGAATTAGCAGTCATAGAGAAAATATTTTGGGAAAAGTGTAGATCTCCAAAACTAAACATATACTGCCTTTAAAAGTATAATAATCAAAGATTATCTCATCTTATCAGTAAGAAATCCTAGTGTTTTTAAAGTTCTATCTTAATGCTATTTTGAAATAAACTATGAAGCTTAGTATAGTCCACATTTTCTTTTATATACTTCTTTATCCATTAAAAAATCTTAAAATGAAGACATACATGTATATGTATGAATCACTTTGCTGTATACCTGAAATTAATACAACATTGTTAATCTATGCTCCAATATAAAATAAAAAAATTTAAAGGGCACAAATGAACTTATCTACAAAACAGAATTATAGATGTAGAAAATAAAATTATGGTTACCAGGGGATAAGGGCAGGGAGGGATAAATTGGAAGATTAGGATTGACATATACACACTATGTATAAAATATATATATGTATATATATATTTATACTATGTATAAAATATATATATATTTATACTATATATAAAATAGATAACTAATATGGACCAGTTGTATAGCACAGGGAGCTCTACTCAATACTCTGTAATGGCCTCTATAGAAAAAAGAATCTAAAAAAGAGTATATGTAAGTGTATGTATAACTGAATCACTTTGTTGTACACTAGAAACTAATACAACATTTTAAATCAACTATACTCCCATATAAAATAAAAATTAATTTAAAAAAACAACTTCCTTGGTAAAACAAAACCCCTGTTATTTTTGTCATTATGATAAATTTTATCATACTAAAAATATTGTATTGTTATGTCTGTGTTTGGGGAGGACCCTGCCAGATATTAGAAATATAAAATGTTAGCAAAACCCTGACAATTTTTTTTTTCTTTCAGAGTTACTTTCACATGAAGTCCTTGGGTTACCTCCTGGTGACTTTTAATTATTTTTTTTATAGGAGTACAAGTTGCTTTACATTGTTGTATTCGTTTCTGCTGTAAATCAGAATGGGTCAGCCATATGTATGCATATATCCCCTCTCTTTTGGATTTCCTTCCCATATGGGTCACCACAGAGCGCTGAGTACATCTCCCTGTGCTAATCAGCAGGTTCTCACTAGTTATTTATTCTATACATAGTATCAATATGTATATATATCAATCCCAATCTCCCGATACATCCCACTCTCCCTTCCCCCCTTGGTGTCCATATGCTTGCTCCCCACGTCTATGTCTCTATTTCTGCCAAACCTTGACATCCGAGATTATATTGATGATTCAGTTGGGGATGCAGGCCACACAAATAGAAGGCAAATAATGGTGCAGAAATAGAACAAAGCAATTGCGAAATACTGCAGAATGTCTGCCCTACATTTTCTTACCCCATGTAGATTTTACCCCACTACTCGAGGCTCAGGTTTGAACTCTCTTCTTTGAGCACAGCCGGGTTTCACAGTCACCTGTTGTGAATTCTGCTTTGTTACCTTCAGGACGGAAAGCCGGGTGTGTTGCCATGAGGACTGGGGTTGCAGGGGGCTTGTGGGATGTCTTGAGATGTGAAGAAAAGGCAAAATTTGTGTGCAAACACTGGGCAGAAGGAGTCACTCGCCCACCAGAGCCCACAACCACCCCCGAACCCAAGTGTCCAGAGGATTGGGGTGCCACCAGTAAAACAAGCTTGTGCTTCAAGGTAAGTATCCATTGCTGAGCTCTTAAAGAATTTGGGATATGTTTCAGCCTAAAGAATCATCTAAGGAATGAAAACAAAACAAAAGCAATGCCCGGGTTGAACCTATTGAAATTCCGACATTATTGATCTGAAAGGGGACTTGGGCACTTGTTTTGAAAGAGCTCTCCTTGGGTGGAAAGATAAGAACCAGTTTCATTCAGACCAACAAACTTGACCAATACCATAAACAGAAGTCACACCAGCCTTTCTTCAATGCTCTGCCTTTATCACTGCGTATACTTGGCATCTTTCCTCTTTCCCATGCTTTCTGAGCTCACGATTCTTTTTCTCTTAATGAAAACTCCTGCCCCACCTCATGCTATCCTATGGCATCCGTTTTGACTCTGTTCTTGGAGCTCAAGCGTTTGGCTAAGTGAATTGATAAATGAATCTACAGTCACGCCACACGGGGATTCTAGAGAGAATATTCCTTTGTTCTTATTTAACCCCTGATTATGATGCCTGGTGGAAGATGAAGGACTGTTAAGTAGGGAGTACATGGCCATTCAGTGACTCGTACATGATAGTTTGATACCCTGTAATCACTTAGTACATTCCTATGTGAGATCACCCATTTTCTCTTTATGCAATCAAGTTCACCCAAACAAATAAAAAACATACCCCAACTTCAATGAATTAAGCATTTGGGTCTTTTTCTTTCTTGTAAATCATATTCTTTCTAGAGAAGGTTGGATTTAGCCAAACATAGCAATGTATTGAGTTGGCCAAAAAATTCATTTGGGTTTTCCTGTAAGATGTTACAGAAAAACCCAAACAAACTTTTGGTCAACCCAATACTTAACTACCACTTAATGACATTTTTCTCTAATGGCCAGTTCTCAGGACCTCTTTTATTCCATCCTTTGAGGCATATGACCCTGGCATGTTTTGTAAGACAGTTAGACAAAGCTGATGAAGAACTTCAGTTGCTAATGTGTATTGGAATGAGGTTGTTTAGTCTCTAACTTAAGGGCTAATTTGTTTGGTAACTACCACTAGCAGTAACAGACTAATGAGCTATTTAATACACATTAGCCAGTCCAACTTAAAGCATAATTTACATAGAAGGGAAAGTATTGGGCCAAGACTGGAAAGGACTTTATGAATGGGTTGAAAACTAATACAAAGCAAATCAGGTAGTTTATTGTTGCCTCTGGAAACTTTTTTTTTTTTCACTGTTGCCCATGATTTTTTATTCAATAGAAAAGGTGTTTACATCAAAAGACAGGAAATAAAATCTCTACTTCATAACAATATTCTGTTTTCTGGAACTTTGATTGCTAGTACAGAGATGTTTGTGAATCTTCTGTTCTATGTCATTTTAGGAGACTCTGATTTGAGGGAAGAAGATATGTAAGATATGTTTTAAATCTGCTGTCATTATCTAGATGAAAATCACTTATGTCTTTTTCAAAAACTTTTAAGTTATTACACAAAGGTTAGGTTTGTCCTATACATAGTTATTCACTGGAGAGTGGCAGGCTATGGAGATTTGTTGCAGGATTTCTTAGAGAAGGTACAGAATTCTCCAGAGCTGGGAAATGAACCAAGAGTTCCAGCAGACCTTTCTGGGTAGATGTTTAACAAATTCAAATGTGTGCTTCCCTAGGAATTATGATTTTGGAGGTGCTTGGGGTAGGATTTGTCTGCAAATATATAGACCATCTTTGTACATACTAAGGTGTGAAAATTCTTAATAAACTTCAGCTATCAGTAAATTGATTTACAAAAATAAAATCTTTTATCACCATCTACACAAGTTGAGATACTCACAGAGGTCTTGGGAGTTACTCAATGAAAAGTTGCTCAAGGCACACGTGTCCCGATAACTCAAGTAGGGTCAAGGTGAAGATCGCCTCAGGTTGCTTAATGACAACTAGACAACCACAGGTCTATTGGAAACAAATTTCTTTTCTACAAGCCTACAGTGATACAGGCCATGTCTCATGAGAAACAATGATTGAAAGTTATAAAAGTTGATGGATACAATGATGTAAACTCCTGTCCTGTTTACATCCTGATGGATCCCTGTGGGTTCCATTCCCCCAGCAGTCCTCTGGGTAATATGACATATTCTCTAAATTCTAAATAAATATTAAATTTAGCTTATGTACCATCTTTTTACATGCTCTGCCCAGTTAGTTTCTGTCATGCCATGACCTCCAATCTTTGTTAAAATATGCAACCATAAGCAAAAATTATAAGACAATTTTAAGAACATACCACTGAAGTACTAGAAGACTCCCAGGTTATTCAGTGTTTAAGCTAAACAGGATAACAAACTGTGGCACTATCTTAGGGAGATTATTATCCTTAAATCTTTTTGATGTTTGCTTTTTCTATATCAAGTTTCTTTCATTCTTTTCCATCTGAATGGCATAGTTGACACTTAAACAAATTAATCCTGTCTTATGCAAGAAGCTGTATGCCTAACCCATATACCTAAACCTTTCAATCTGACATTTTCAGTGCTATAAAATAATTCTATTTTTTAGGGTTTTCTCAACAAAATCATCTGCCAAACTTTGTTACCGAAATATTCTCTCACAAATTGATTTTCAGTCAAGAGAATTACATTGCTTGGGGCTATTGTAATGTCTTGCTTTTCACTAAATGAAATCTCGTCAAAAATAGATAATTATTTCTCTTGGTTTGATAAGCTGTGAAGTGTAAAATAAATTCTGAATCTGTATCACTTTTAGCTGTTTGCAAAAGGAAAACATGAGAAGAAAACGTGGTTTGAATCTCGAGATTTTTGTAGAGCTCTGGGTGGAGATCTAGCTAGCATCAATAATAAGGATGAACAGCAAGCAATATGGCGATTAATAACGTAAGTATCTTTTCCATTTAATACTCCTTCCTTTGACCCTTTGAGTCCACATTTGTTGTTGTTATTCAGTTGTCAAGTTGTGTCCGACTCTGCAAACCCATGGACTGCAGCATGCCAGTTTTCCCTGTCCCTCGTCATCTCCCAGAGTGTGCCCAGGTTTATGTCCGCTGAGTTGGTGATGCTGTATCCCAAATCTATGGGCACTTTTGGACCTAGTTTCACTTCCAAATTCTGGCCTGGAGAATTCCATGGACAGAGTAGCCTGGCAAGCTACAATCCGTGGGGTTGCAAAAAGTCAGACACGACTGAGTGACTTGCACTTCACTTCCAAATGCTTTAATTTTATAGCTATAAATCCCGAGATGAATTGTTCTAAAAAATCATAAGACACTTGTTATTCATTTATTAAACAAATAAATGAATGAATATCTCAATGCTTTACAGTTATTTCAAACAACAGCTTGTTTTCAGGATATTTACAAGTTGTACCAAAATGTGCAACTGTTGCATAATACTTATATTTAGTCATTTAATCCTTCACCTGTGTACTGACCAATTGCTATTTTGGGAGTCATTTTCAAATTTGATTAGGACTCATAGGTAACCAAACTTGGTTCATATAGTACTATAAGCTACCTTTGTATCTTGTATGTTGCAGGGCTAGTGGAAGCTACCATGAACTATTTTGGTTGGGACTGACATATGGAAGTCCTTCCGAGGGCTTTACTTGGAGTGATGGATCCCCTGTGAGTAATTTGATTTCATAGATAATTTTCTTACTTTTATTGTATCTTTATTTTGATGTTATCCTTTGGGGTTACTCAAAATTTTTGGTAAGATGGGTTATGATGATAGTTAGAGACATTTTTCTATGTAAAATAAATGCTATGTTAGGGTCATTATTCTGCCTCTGACCCAGGACAGGTATGTTCACCGGAGGTGTGACCATGGTAGACTGAAAAAAATTAGGAAACTGATTCTTCTAATTTATATAAAATAATGTCTTCCTTCTCTCATGCCAAATTGGTATGTAAATAGCTAGACTTCTTAAAAACTGTGTTTTATGATGTCTTATAGACTAGGAGATATGGAAACAACTTTTGATATTCTATTAGAAACCATTGACTTTTGTCAACCAGTGACTTTTGTCAGACTTCTCCATTCTCAGCAATGGGGAAGCGGGAGGCTCTGGCACATGCTGGCAGTCATTGCAGGGAGTGATTTTGTGTAATTTCAGTTCTACCTCCCCTTACCACCCATTAGCAACTTTTTAAAGCACTTGAGTAGGGTGGATTATTTGATGGCTTCATTGATAACAAGGATTTTGCATTTAGATCTCTGGAAAGTAGATCATGATATAGGCTATAATTCCTCTCTGAAAACACCATAGTGGACCTAATCCTAGCCCTCCACTTATTTCCAGTATTCATCTTGGTAACGTTTGGTAGCTTTGTTAGCAATATTCAGAAGTCCTTTTTGTTTGTAAGAACTCGTTTTATTTCTTTCTCCTAGTGAAGTGAAGTCGTTCAGTCGTGTCCGACTCTTTGCAACCCCATGGGCTGTAGCCTACCAGGTTCTCTGTCCATGGGATTTTAAAGGCAACAGTACTGGAGTGGGTTGCCATTTCCTTCTCCATTTCTTTCTCCTACCCCTCTAATAAAAGAAAGTTTCAGATATCACAATTAAATGTTATCCCTTCAGAATGAGTTATAAATTTAGGAGCTCCCAATACTGAGAAGTGGAACTTCTATATCAGGTTTTTCCTATATACAAATCCCACTTTTGTGGTCCTGGATACATTCTATTTAATAAGAGTAAAGAAAAATTTTTAATAATTAAAATACTCTATTCCAACTTCAAAAGTTTCCATGTAATAGGAGCTATTTCTTTCCCAGCTGTTCTCATCAAACTTGTTTTCAAAGCAAACATATTGTGAATAAAAGTAAAGAGAATAAAAAAGTGAACATATCTTTCCTTTTGTGTTTGGATGAAAGTGAAAGTTAGTCGCACAGTCGTGTCCTACTCTTTATGATCCCATGGACTGTAGCCTGTCAGGCTCCTCTGTCCATGGAATTCTCCAGGCAAGAGTACTGGAGTGGGTTGCCATTTCCTCTCCAAGGGAATCTTCCTGACCCAGGGATCGAACCCGGGTCTCCTGCATTGCAGGCAGATTCTTTACCAAGTGAATCACTAGGGATTGATGATTGCTGTTGGCTAATGGTTGTAATGTAATGTTTCTAACGTAGGTGTCATATGAAAATTGGGCTTATGGAGAACCTAATAATTATCAAAATGTTGAATACTGTGGCGAGTTAAAAGGTGACCCTGGTATGTCCTGGAATGACATTAACTGTGAACATCTTAACAACTGGATTTGCCAGATACGAAAAGGTAGGATGACCTGCCCTCTGCTTTATCTTAGATTGGAACACTAACCTCCTGTGATTCCAAAGTCTTCCCTTTATTCATGCAACCAAACAAGCGGAATAATATAAGGGAACTGCCAAGGGCCATCACTTCACAGGATAAGAGTGAACTTGCTGAACACACATAAATCTTCCAAAGGAACAGGGGATGAAAAGGCCAGCCCAGAATCCTGGAGCAGAGCATGGCCTTCAAAACAGTTCTCACGAGCTGTTTGTTATTCCTGTCAGTTCCTACAGTCGTGGGACTGGGTAGATGTTTGACTCTGTACGCAGAGTAAAGAGACTGCGATTTCTGTTGGGGGATTTTCACCCTCTGACCCACATTCATCATCCAGTAGGTGATATCTCCCTCAGTCTGAATATACTGCAGACTGGTTTCTCAAGGATGTTCATCTGAAGAGCTGGCACCATTTTGAGGCCCCTGATGCTATAAGATCCACCATGTTGTTGATGGTCAACAAGATCAATGTATACGTATCAGTCATGATTAATGACTCACAAAGCTCCACATAGCCAAGTCAGATTCTTTTAAGATAAATAGGCCCACCCTTGAACCAAAATGTGTATTAACTTCCTCCTTTATCAACAGATAAATAGAACCACATCGCCCTCTGCTGTCTGGGAACCTTGACTACAGCTCCAACTCTTGCTAAAAGTACTGTGTTGCTCTCCTGCTGTTTGCCTTACTCTTGCTTAGATGAGTGTTTACAGTGTTTTCAGGATGGAGGAATGAATCAGTTCAGTTCAGTCACTCAGTCATGTCTGACTGTTTGCAACCCCGTGGACTGCAGTACGCCAGGCTTCCAAAACTGTCCATCACCAACTCTTGCTTGCTCATTTCCATCCAGTTGGTGATGCCATCCAATCATCTCATCCTCTGTTATTCCCTTCTTCTCTTGCCTTCAATGTTTCCCAGCATCAGGATCTTTTCAAGTGAATCAGTTCTTCATGTCAGTTGGCCAAAGTGTTGGAGTTTCAGCTTCAGCATCAGTCCTTCCAATGAATATTCAGGACTGACTTCCTTTAAGATTGACTGGTTGATTCTCCTTGCAGTTCAGGGACTCTCAAGAGTCTTCTCCAACACCACAGTTCAAAAGCATCAATTCTTCAGCGCTCAGCTTTCTTTATGGTCCAACTGTCACATCCATACATGACTACTGGAAAAACCATAGCTTTGACTAGATGGTCCTTTGTTGGCAAAGTAATGTCTTTGCTTTTTAATATGCTATCTAGGTTGGTCATAGCTTCTCTTACAAGGAGCAAGCATCTTTTAATTTCATGACTGCAGTCACCATCTGCAGTAATTTTGGAGCCCAAGAAAATAAAGTCTGGCACAGTTTCCATTGTCTCCCCATCTATTTGCCATGAAGTGATAGGACCAGATGCCATGATCTTCGTTTCTTGAATGTTGAATTTTAAGCCAACTTTTTCATTCTCTTTTTTCACTTTCATCAAAAGGCTGTTTAGTTCCTCTTCAGTTTCTGCCATAAGGGTGGTGTCATCTGCATATTTGAGGTTAATGATATTTCTTCCAGCAATCTTGATTCCAGCTTGTGCTTCATACAGCCTGGCATTTCACAGGAATTTGGAGGAATGAATAGTGGCCAGTTTTTCTTTAAAGAGACCTTTAAAGGTCTCTTTGCTCCCAAGGACTAATTTCCTTGTATGTTTTTGGTAGCTGTATTCTTACAGATGTTAAATTCATTAAACCAAAAGCTACATAACTTGAGTCCTTTTATCAGATTCTGCCAAAGTCCAGGTAGATCACTAACTACTTGGAAAGGAAAATATTTAACTTTTCATAAAATGTGCATTTAGTAAGAATATGCTTTTTTGAAGAAACTATATTTTATAAATAAATAGCTCATATCTAATGGTTTCAGATAATGCAAATTTATACTTTCACAGTTGATTATAAGATGTGTTGCTGTAAAAATAATATCTATTGAGCAGCTTCTAAATACCGATAACTTGCATATTTTATCCCATCTCTTTACGTGTATGACAACTCCTTTTTGTAGTTGAGAAAATTAAAGGTAAGAAATTTAAACCTGAACTGGGATTTGAACCTAGGCTTTCTGATTCCAAGACTCATGTTCTTTTCTTTCTTTTATATAATGCTACTTGTTGTGCTTGAAAACTGTCTTCCAATTTTTGGTGGTATTGTACCTAATTTGTTGAACTCTTAAACTCCTAATTTTGTTTCCCTTTGCTTTTCTCCCCCACAACATGGTAGTAGAATTGGAGAGTGGAAGGAAGAGAAAGAAGAGTTAAACTTTTAGCTATATTACTCCATGAAAATAATAAAACCAGAGGATATGAAATAGCACAAATTCAATCACCTTTTATATCTAATTTTCTCTTGTTTTCCAGGACAAACTCCCAAACCTGAGCCAACACCAGCTCCTCATGACAGTAGGTGTTTCCGTTTTTTTTTCTTTCTTTTAAAAAAATTAATTAATTTATTTTAATTGGAGGCTAATTACTCTACAGTCTTGTGGTGGTTTTTGCCACACATCAACATGAATCAGTCACGGGTGCACATGTGTCTCCCCATCCTGAACCCGCCTCCTGCCTCCCTCCCCACTGCATCCTTCTGAGTGGTCCCAGAGCACTGGCTTTGAGTACCCTGTTTCATGCATCGAACTTGGACTGGTCATCTATTTTGCGTCTGATAATATACACGTCTCAATGCTATTCCCTCAAATCATCCCATCCTCGCCTTCTCCCACAGAGTCCAAACATCTGTTATTTACGTCTGTGTCTCTTTTGCTATCTCGCATGTAGGATTGTCGTTACTGTCTTTCTAAATTCCATATGTATGCGTTAATACACTATTGGTGTACAGGTTATTCTTGTTTTATTTTTTTATTGAAGGATAATTGCTTTACAGAATTTTGTTGTTTTCTGTCAAACCTCAACCTGAATCAGCCATTGGTGTACATACATCCGCTTCCTTTTGAACTTCGCTCCCATCTCCCGCCCCATCCCACCCCTTTAGGTTCATACAGATCCCCTGTTTGAGATTCTTAGCCATACAGCAAATTCCCACTGGCTGTCTATTTTACACATGGAAATGTAAGTTTCCATGTTACTCTTTCCATACATCTCACCCTCTCCTCCTCTCTCCCCATGTCCACAAGTCTATTCTCTATGTCTGTTTTTCCACTGCTGCCCTGTAAATAAATTCTTCAGTACCATTTTTCTAGATTCTGTATATATGCATCAGAATATGATATTTATCTTTCTCTTTCTGACTTACTTCACTCTGTATAATAGGTTAGGTTTATTCACCTCATCAGAACTGACTCAAAGGCATTTCATTTTATGGCTGAGTAATATTCCATTGTGTATAAGTACCACAACTTCTTTATCCACTCATCTGCCGATGGGCATCTAGGTTGCTTCCGTGTTCTAACTACTGTAAATTGTACTGCAATGAACAATGGGATACATATGTCTTTTTCAGTCTTGGTTTCTTCAGGGTATATGCCTTGGAGTGGAATTGCTGGGTCATATGGTGGTTTTATTCCTAGTTTTTTAAGGAATCTCTGTCTTCCATAGTGGCTATATCAATTTACATTCCTATCAAAAGTGCAAGAGTGTTCCTTTTCTCCACACCCTTTCCAGCATTTATTGTTTGTAGACTTTTTTATGATGGCCATTCTGACCGGTGTGAGGTGATATCTCATTGTAGTTTTGATTTGCATTTCTCTGATAATGAGCGATGTTGAGCATCTTTTCATGTATTTGTTAGCCATCTGTATGTCTTCTGTGGAGAAATGTCTGTTTAGGTCTTTTTCCCACTTTTTGATTGGGTTGTTTGTTTTTCTGGCATTGAGTTGTATGAGCTGCTTGTATATTTTGGAAATTAATCCTCTGTCAGTTGTTTCATTTGCTGTTATTTTCTCCCATTCTGAGGGTTGTCTTTTCACCTTGCTTATAGTTTCCTTTGCTGTGCAAAAGCTTTAAGTTTAATCAGGTCCTACTTGTTTACTTTTGTTTTTATTTCTGTTTCTCTAGGAGGTGGGTCATAGAGGATCTTGCTTTGATTTATGTCAGTGTTCTGCCTATGTATTCATCTAGGAGTTTTATAGTTTCTGGTCTTATATTTTGGTCTTTAATCCATTTTGAGTTTATCTTTGTGTATGATGTTAGGAAGTATTCTGATTTCATTCTTTTACATGTAGCTGTCCAGTTTTCCCAGCACCATTTATTGAAGAGGCTGTCTATGCCCCATTGTATATTCTTGCCTCCTTTGTCAAATATAAGGTATCCATAGGTGCATGGGTTTATTTCTGGGCTTTCTATCTTGCTTCATTGGTCTCTATTTCTATTTCTATGCCAGTACCGTACTGTCTTGATGACTGTAGCTTTGTAGTATAATCTGAAGTCAAGAAGGTTGATTCCTCCAGCTCCATTCTTCTTTCTCAATAGCTTTGTCTGTTTGGGGTCTTTTGTGTTCCCATATGAATTGTGAAATTTTTTGTTCTAGTTCTGTGAAAAATGCCATTGGTCATTTGATAGGGATCACATTGAATCTGTAGATTGCATTTGGTAGTATAGTCATTCTAACAATATTGATTCTTCCTACCCAGGAATATGGAATATCTCTCCATCTGTTTATGTCATCTTTGATTTTTTTCATGTGTCTTATAATTTTCTGTGTATAGTTCTTTTGTCTCCCTAGGTAAGCTTATTCCTAGATATTTAATTCTTTTTGTTGCAATGGTGAATAGGATTGATTCCTTAATTTCTCTTTCTGATTTTTCATTGTTAGTATATAGAAATGAAAGTGATTTCTGTGTATTGATTTTGTATCCTGAAATTTTGCTAAATTCACTGATTAACTCTAGTAATTTTCTGATAGTGTCTTCAGGGTTTTCTATGTACAGTATCATGCCATTTGAAAACAGTGAGAACTTTTATGTCTTCTTTTCTGATCTGGATTCCTTTTATTTCTTTTTCTTCTCTGATTGCTGTGGCTAGGACTTCCAGAACTATGTGGTGAAAGTGGACACCCTTGTCTTGTTCCTGATCTTAAGGGGAATGCTTTCAGGTTTTCACCATTGAGAATAATGTTTGCTACAGCAAACTTATCATATATGGCCTTTACTATGTTGAAGTAAATTCCTTCTCTGCCCATTTTTTGAAGTTTTAATCATAAATGGGTGCTGAATTTTGTCAAAGGCTTTTTCTTCATCTATTGAGATTATCATATGATTTTTATCTTTCAATTTATTAATATGGTATATCACATAGATTGATTTGTGTATACTGAAGAATCCTTGCATCCCTGGAATAAACCCAACTTGATCATGGTATATGAGCTTTTTGATGTGTTGCTGAATTCTGTTTGCTAAAATTTTGTTGAGGATTTTTGCATCTATGTTCATCAGTGATATTGGCCTGTAGTTTTCTTTTTTTGTGTTGTCTTTGCCTGCTCTTGGTATAAGGGTGATGGTGGCCTCATCGAATGAGTTTGGAAGTGTTCCTTCATCTGCAATTTTTTGAAAGAGTTTTAGAAGGATAGGCATTAGCTCTTCTCTAAATGTTTGATAGAATTCTCCTGTGAAGCCATCTGGTCCTGGGCTTTTGTTTTTTGGGAGATTTTTTTTTTATCACAGCTTCAGTTTCAGTGCTTGTAACTGGGTTGCTCATAATTTCTCTTTCTTCTTGGTTCAGTCTTGGAAGACTGAACTTTTCTAAAAATCTGTCCATTTCTTCCAGGTTATCCATTTTATTGCCACATGATTATTCATAATAGTCTCTTGCAATCCTTTGTATTTCTGCATTGTCTATTATAACCTCTCCTTTTTTGTTCCTAATTTTGTTGATTTGATTCTTCTATTTTTCTTGATGAGTCTGGCTAAAGGTTTGTCAATTTTGTTTATTTTCTCTAAGAACCAGCTTTTAGTTTTATTAATCTTTACTATTGTTTCTTTCATTTCTTTTTCATTTATTTCTGCTTGGATCTTTATGATTTCTTTCCTTCTACTAATTTTGGATTTTTTTGTTCTTCCTTTTCCAGTTGTTTTAGGTGTTAAGTTAGGTTGTCTATTCAATGTTTTTCTTGTTTCTTGAGGTAGGATTGTGTTGCTATAAACTTCCCTGTTAGAACTACTTTTGCTGCATCCCATAGGTTTTGAGTTGTCGTGTTTTCATTGTCATTTGTTTCTAGAAATATTTTGATTTCCCTTTTGATTTCCTCAGTGACCTGTTGTTTGTAGCTCCACCCGTTCAGGCACTTAGAGGGGTCCCTTGCCTGGGGTCCTTCTCTGTTGTTTGGCATATCAGCAACATAGAGGGGCTCCCCTGGCTGGGGTCCTACTCTGTAGATCGGCATGTCAGGCACTTAAAGGGGCACCCGGGTGGGGTGCCCCTCTGTAGTTCAGTGCGTGGGACGTTTGATGGGCCAACCTCTCTATTGTTCAGCTGCTGATGCTGGCAGATGGGGAGAGAGAGGCTATGGTGATGGCTCCACCCCCTATGCTTGCTTCCATGGCTACCTGGCTTTCCTCCACAGGCATTTCCCACCACAGTCTCCTCCCTCACATCCCCTCGCCATCTCTCCACAGTCAACAGCAACCCTCACCTTGGGATTGCTCCACAGTCCCTAAACTCCAGCTCCCAGCTGCTGTGCCTTCCGTGGGACCTGCATCCCTGTCCAGGGTATATATGGCTGCATCCAGGACTGTCTGATTCTCATTCCATTTACGCTGCCACAGGTCAACTGTTTTACTCTCAGCCTTAAATGTTTCTCCTCTTACTCAGGCAGTTGCCCTGATGTGGGGATCGGACCCCTGCTTCAGTTGCCCCACCCACTGAGGGCAGGTCCAGTCCTACTAACACTCCATTTTTCCCCCTTGTTCCTTCCTCCTACCGAGTTTTGCCTCATTCTATGTATTATTTTCCGCTGCTCAGGTCTTTCTGTCTGCTCTCAGCTGGTGTTCTGTATGCAATTCTGTGTCTGAAGGTGTGTTCCTGATGTATCCGTGGAGAGAGGTGTGTTCCATGTCCACCTACTCCTCTTCCATTTTGTTCTTCCCCGGGCTTTTTTTCTTCCTTTTCTGATATTGATAGCTTTTTTTTTTCTCTTTCCTCATTGCTTTCTCAGTGGGAAAAAAAAATACTTCCCCTGGGAAGATGGAAGAGATTCCTAATGTCTGAGAATCTCATGAGAACTTGCATCTTCTCCTCCGGACAAATACTGACATTCACAAGCATCAGGCATGTTAATGCAATTTCTCAGTGTTCACAAATCAGATCCAAGGGCCTCATATATGGCTTTCCTATAGCTGCTCAGATTACCACAAACTTGGTGGCTACATGCATTTATTCTCTTACAGTTCTGGAGGTCAGGAATATGACCTCAGTTTCCCTGGGCTGAAATGAAGAGATGGACAGGACCATACTCCTTCCAGAGGCTCTAAGGGAGAATCTACATCCTTGTCACCAGCTTCTAGAGCTGCATTCCTTACATTTATTGGTTAATGGCCCACTCCTTCATCATCAAAACCAACAGTGTAGCATCTTCATTTGTCACAAAGCCACCTTCTTCTGTACTCACATCTCACTCTGTATCCCTCTGTAAAGATACTTATGATTTACATTCCAGGCCTACCTAGAAAATTTAGGTTAATTTCTCCATCTAAAGTTTTTAACTTAATCACATCTACAAAGTACCTTTTTTCTGTATAACTTTTATAGATTCCAGATATTAATACCTGGGTATCAGGACTTCCCTGTTGATCCAGTGGCTAAGATTCCATGCTCCGAATTCAGGGCCAAGGTTCGATCCTTGGTTAGGGAACTAGAACGCACACTGCCACAACTGAAGATCTCAGTGTATACCACAACCAAGACCCAGTACAGCCAAAGAAATTTAAAAACAAAAAAGACCTGGATATGTTTTGGACTCTTGTTCAGCCTGCTACAGCCCAGAACCATAGAATCCTTTGGTTGGGAAGAAGGCTTGGAGGCTCTCTGGGTATAGGAATTCCTTGGTTCTCCGATTATACGTTGAAGCATCAAAGTACATCTGTTAAAACCTCTTTGTTACACTGAGATGAAAACTGCTTTCTCATGGGTTCTATTCTTTGAATCGAGAACATCTGGGTACATGTATGTTAATCATTCCAGCACTGTGATTCTTTGATGAATGTAACGTCGGGAGTTCTCTTACCCAATAATGGTACATGGAACTTAGTTTTTACAGAGTTGTTGGAAAGTAGATATTTGGGTTTAGGTAATTCAGTCTGTATTGGCATAAATGTTCTGCTCTTTCTGAGTTCTCAGAGTTGCAGATACCTCTGAAGGGCTACTCTGCCCTTTTCACTTTTGTGTAGCTTGCATACTAGATTCTTTTAGTTCATCTAAGTAAAATTCATCACCTTTTTCATTTATTTTTCAGCTCTGCCAGTTACTGATGATGGGTGGGTTATTTACAAAGACTACCAGTATTATTTCAGCAAAGAGAAGGCGACCATGGACAAGGCACGAGAATTTTGCAAGAGGCATTTTGGTGATCTTGTTTCTATCCGAAGTGAAAGTGAAAAGAAGTTTCTATGGAAATATGTAAGAATGTGATTAAGAATGAAATAGTGACATGTGATAAGCAACAATAATGTCTGCAATTGCTACCCTATGGTGCAATTTCCAATTATGTGCTGAATTTGAACCTCCTAAGGTCAGGGGTAAAGATATGAGTCCCAGGGGAAGGGAGGAGGGTGTTGGCCATCACATAAGTGAATGACTTGATTGCTGCAATATTCAGTGCAGAATCATAGAACCCAGAAACAGTGTTTAGACTTTTTGAACCTAGAAACAGTGTTTAAACAGTGTTTAGACCCAGGACTGACTGAGCTTTGGGAGAATCCAGACTTGATGGCTTGACTTTACTCATTTTGTTTTCAAAGATTTTCATTCTTAACTAGTTGTTATGTATCAGTCCTGAACCTTTGTGTACAGTGCAAGTTGATTATTAATTTATGTCTTAGTTGGATTAGTTTCTTGGTCAATAGATAGTACAGCTTGATTATTCATATAAAACTATTTCTTGACTATACTGAAATTTCAGCTAACAGTTAAAGTATAATTGATTTTTTCCCAAGCATGCTTCACTCACTCTTTTTCTTTAAAAATCTTCATGGCATCTTTATTGTTATCTAGAAAAGAGGTAAGAGAGAAGGAAAAATTAAATTAGACAGTAATGAAAGAGTAAGAATTCATGTCATTATGAAGGTTTTGAAGTGTAGTCTGATTCATCTCCATTTTCGTAGATATACCATGATTTGAAGTTTTCAAGGTATTTCCTAGTATTGCACCAATGTATGTGTGGATGGAGAAGTCTTTCCTTAGGCACATAATCCCAAATGACTACTTTGTTTAATAGAATATCTTTAATAATATCTAATTACTAATGGTATTTGATATTACAGAGAATGTCTTAAGGTATTTGCTATATAAATACAGGTTGTTACATAATGTGCATTTTTTTTTCCATTTTATTTCTCTGAAAAATACTGAATGTACAACAAAGTTTCTGCTTGAATGCCTCCTTAGAAAAGTCCCTAACAGACTGTCTCATTAACCTGTAGGTTTTATTTAAAATTTGCCTATCATATAAGTACAGATTGAACTATATGTAAACTTACATGTTCTAGGTAAACAGGAATGATGTACAGCCAGCATATTTTATTGGCTTATTGATCAGCTTGGATAAAAAATTTATGTAAGTAAATCAAAATAAAACAACTTTGCTAAGGACAGTGATGTGATGAACATTAAAGAGTGATTTTCAGGCTTTCTTTTTGCTAAATGCATTTTTTAATTAAATTAGATTTTTATTAAAAGCTAAATCAATGTAAAATAGCACAATGATGTTTACACTATTAAATACAGGTTGAAATAATTGAGGGATATAGTATGTTAAATATAATATATAATTAGCTTTAACTTCCCCTGCTTTTTTCTCTTTCCGATATGACTATAGAAATGTTGAAATTATATATGTGGCTCTCATGTGAGGCGTACATTGTGCTTTCCACAGCAAAGTGCTGCTATAGACAAACTGAGTGATAAAACTCTGAGGACAGAAGCAGAGTAAAATTGATTTTCAATAAGGAATACCCCCAATTTGTTTCCATATGTAATTTCTATCACCAAGATAAACTATTTCAATATGTAATTTCTAAAACCTAGATTTATTTCTGCATTACAAAAATTAAATTACTTATATATACAATCTAAAACAATCTTTTTTAATGAAATTCAGTAAGAAACCTAAATTTTATCTATGCTATTAAAGGTGTTCAAAGGATATTAAAGGGAAGCTCATGTTTCCTCTGCTAAAATGTATGTATTGATATGGGTACTTTTGCACTACATCTCTGGCAGCCATTTCAACCAAATATGTTGTTGAAAATCTAGAGTAATCATTTTCTTTCTGAAAAAGTGTGTTTAAGTTTTAAATGCATTTTAAAAAAATCCTGCTGGGCTCTCAATCTACAGAGCATCTTTTTAAAAAAACTAATTTTAAAAAATACTTTTAAGTATTTTCAACAGTATAGTTCTCAAATAAACAACTTAAGCTCTGATTGAAACTTGCAAAATGTCACCTCTCTTTGTTTTAGGAGATCATCACTTGTTAGTAAATCATCTATTAGGAAGATGTATTATGCAGATATGAATATTGAATTTACTTGAACAATTATTCCCATTGGGACTGTCTTTGGTGCCCAGAACCAATTGTGACTGCTGTTGCTGTTTCTGGCAAGAAAGAGTGAAACTCACTCTCATTATTACTTTTTAAAAAGATTTAGAAATTTAAAAAATTTTTGACTGCTCTGAGTCTTTGTTACAGCATCAGGGCTTTCTAGTTGTGGTCCACAGGCTTAGTTGCCTCTTGGCATGTGGAATCTTAGTTCCTGACCAGGGATGAAACCTGTGTCCCCTGCATTGGAAGATGGATTCTTAATCACTGGACCATCAGGGAAGTTCCACATAAATTATTTTTGAAGATCAGGATGTTTGATGTTCCTTTGGGCAAGCATCCATTTTAACAACCTCCAAAAGAGAAGGTTGAATTCAGTGATCTCCTTTCTCTTTCCACCTAATAGCCTCAGAACTTTTATAATTTATGAAAATAAACATTGGCCTACCTATCTTAGAGAGCTTCCCTTGTGGCTCAGTTGGTAAAGAATCCTCCTGCAATGCAGGAGACCCCAGTTTGACCCCTGGGTTGGGAAGATCCTCTGAAGAAGGGAAAGGCTACCCACTCCAGTGTTCTGGCATGGAGAATTTCATGGACTGTATAGTCTGTGGGGTTGCAAAGAGTCAGACAGGCCTGAGCAACTTTCACTTTCACCTATCATAGAAGAAACCAGAGTAAACATGAAAATCAGAGAATGGGGCCCAATGAGTAACTCTATATTTTCTGTCTCTCTGTGGGTAGTTTTGTTTTGTGGGAATCATGCCCAAGAAATACTATGGGAAGATGTTTACTTCGAGTCCATTTCTGGGATAACTGGGAATCTCCATTTCTTCTCTCACTTCAAGATTAAAAGCACATACCTCTTCTGGGGAGGGAAAAGAAGGCAGAATAGTCAGGCATCCAGTTGCTACAGGAGATCTCAATGCCCCGGGAGCAGCAGCAGCTACCTTTCTGGGGTTCCTAGTGATTTCTGTAGAAACCTTTCTTCTCTTTGCTTAAGATGCTGTAGTCTCTTCATCTTAATTTTAACTTGCCTGTTCCCACCACTAGGCTGTAGCCAACTCTTGTAATTAGATTTTTGCCTAATACCTAAATTTTCTTTTCCAGTTGGATGGATGGAAGCAAAGTGGATTATGTGGCTTGGGCCACAGGTGAACCCAATTTTGCAAATGATGATGAAAACTGTGTAACCATGTATTCAAATTCAGGTAGACAAGATCACAATCTTCTTTTTTAAAAAAATTTTTTTATTGTGGTAAAATTACGTAATATTAAAGATACTGTCTTAACCATATTTAACTATAATGTTCAGTGGCACTAAGTGCAATTCACACTACTGTAAAACTCTCACCATCACCCATCTCCCAATTCTCCACCTTCCTAAACAAAACTCTGTCCCCATTAAACACTAACTCCCATCCCCCATCCCCCCCACCCCAAGCCCCTGGCACCTACCGATGTACTTCCTGACTCTATGAATTAGACTCTTCTAGGTACCTCGTGTAAGTGGATTCAAGCAGTATTTGTCTGTACCTAAAGTATATTGGAATGCATTTTTAAGGTTAACCTAATATATATCCTACAAACAGATTATACCTTCATTTCTCCCCCCGTGCTATATAGTAAGTTCTCATTAGTTATCTGTTTCACTCACTGTAGTATATATATGTCAATCCCAATCTCCCAATTCATCTCACTCCACTTTTCTCTCCTTGGTTTCCATACATTGGTTCTCCATGTCTGTGTCTCTATTTCTGCTTTGCAAGCAGGTCCATCTATACCATTTTTCTAGATTCCACATATATGCATTAATAGACAATATTTGTTTTCCTCTTTCTGATTTACTTCACTCCATATGACAAACTCTAGATCCATCCTTGTCTCTGCAAATGGCACAATTTCATTCCTTTTTATGGTTGAGTAGAATCTGCCCTGTGGTGGGATGTGTCATTTGCTACATCCCTAGGCTAAAAGTAGCAAGTTGTATGCTTAACATCAGATAAGAAAAGAAGAGAGAATGAAGAATTCTAATTTTAGCAACACAACTGTTCAATTTGTAAGGTGAATGGATACTACATCCTTTCTTCTTATAAATAAATAAGCCAATGAGAGACAGTCTTCTCACTTCTTCTCATTTTATGAAACATTTTTTATCTCCATGTTTTTATCTGTAAAATGGGAATAACAACAGATATATCTGATGTCAAGAAAATTGAGGAGATCATACATCTAAACTACTAAGCAAATGCTTATATATATAGAGTTTAGGTATTATTAGATTATTATTACTAGCAAATCTGGCTATTTAAATAATTGTGCAACACCTAATGTAGTCTTTGCTCATAGTAAGCTCTTGATTAAAATTAAACTATTATTGGTTTAAGTGAAAGCTCAAAAGGTTATCCGCATAGATCTTTCTGGTCTCTTGTGTAAATGATGTTTGTAGTATAAACCATTTTTGAGAATCCTTATACAATATAAACACATTTTTAAAAAATATTTTTAACTACTATATGTAAAATAGATAAGCAACAAATATCTACTGTATGGCACAGGGAACTATTTCAATATCTTATAATAGCCTATAATGGAAAAGAATCTGAAAAAGAATATATATATCTATATTCTTATATATAATTTTTATATAATATATATTCTTTTTCAGATTCTTTTATATAGCATATATAAAATGGAGTCACTGTGCGGTATACTCAAAACATAACATTGTAAATCAACTTTACTTCAATAAAAAGTTGTTTGTTTTGGGGGAAGAAAGTGATTTAAAGGTAAACATGTAAATCTAATATAACTGTTCTGTTGTTTGTCAGGGTTTTGGAATGACATTAACTGTGGTTATCCAAATGCCTTCATCTGCCAACGCCATAACAGCAGTATCAATGCCACAGCTGTCCCGACCACAGCGTCAGTCCCAGGAGGTTGTAAAGAAGGTTGGAATTTTTACAATCACAAGGTACTAAGAAAATCTAGTTGTGGTCCTGGCTCTGATCAATATGGAGGTGACAATACAAATCTTTCAGCTTTAAGTTAACTTTTGCTTACCTCATCACTTCAGAGAATTTTAGGCAAGAGCTCCCATGTTAAATTCTCTATGGGAATTGAGAGTAGACTTGAAGATATTATCCAAACGCACAAGTGCCTGTTGTCCCAAGGGAGAAAAAACATTTTTTTTTTTCATTTCTGATTGGTTGTGAGCAAACATATGTTTAGTTCTGAGTCATTTTCATTTGTTTAGTACACACTATTATCTTTATGTAATTCCTGTGATTTTTTTCCCTTCCATCCCAGTGTTTCAAAATCTTTGGATTTGTTGAAGAAGAAAGAAAAAATTGGCAAGAGGCACGAAAAGATTGCATAGGATTTGGAGGAAATCTGGCATCCATACACAGTGAAAAAGAGCAAGGTGTGTGGGCAGTTTTATAGTCAGTGATGCACATAAATATGTAATTTTTTCTTATAGTAAACGATTTTTTGGTTTTCCAGAGTAAAGTCTAGGAAGGAAGAACAAACTCTTATGGAGTTTTATTAGTTTTATTAGTTGTAGGCACCATGCTGAGTGTCTTATGTGTAAATTGCCTTTCCATTTTTATAACGAATCTATAAAGCAGGAATCATCAGTCCATTGTGAATGAGGAAGTGGTGTTTAGGAAGTCTTAGGTCAAGGAGCTTGATGGGAAGGGGTAGGACTGGGAATCAAACTGGGTCTTCCAGCTTCAGTTCCGTTGGTTTCTGCCAAACCAGTTTGTTCACAGAAGAGCCAAAGAAGTAGAGGTTTTCTCAGAATAAAATTTAAAAATTGCTCATTTTCCATTTACTGCTCTTCTAGTCACTTGATCCTATAACTTATAATTCAGTAAAACTAATTTTCCAATACAAACATTGAACAAATTGAGAAAAAAAATTGATAAAACATGAGGATAAGCCAGAACTTTAAAGAACAGGAGGAGGAAACATACCATTTCCATATAGCAGATAGTAAAATTCATTATATTGTTGTCAATAGGAGGTACTTGACGCCTTTCACGTGGTCTTTTTGGGGCCACCTTATTTGTAGATATTTGCTTAGTTACTTTAAAAGCGATGTTGACCAACTGCAGGCCATTCAGATGAAAGTAACTAAACAGATGAAAGTTTTGAAACCACAGCTAGCCGTGAGTAAGGACTGTTCGAAAGACCCTAAATTTCGCAGTCAGAAGAGATGTGAACTTTGAAGGATTATCCCATGTGACTCGAGAAGGAAGATTTAGAACACATGAGGGGCAGTTACAGGGAAACAAATTTAGTCTCAAAATTAGGAGCTTATTCCAACAATTAGAGTTAATTGGATGGGTTGCTTCATGCATTTTTAAAGGACTGTAAAAATGCTTGTATTAGAAGGTACTCCAAGTGGGTGCTGCAGAGTCACATATGTTGATTGGTATATAGCCTGGAAGATGCTCAATGAATATTTATTGTACAGAGGAATTTATGCAGATGTTGTGGGGGGAGAAATGTGGACTGGATGGATGGTTTTTGAGTTCCCTTTTGGTTCTGAGATTCTTTGATTTCCAAAATCATTTACTGGAAAAAAAATGGTTTATCTCAAAAAATGTAAAAAAGAAGAGAGACCTTGGAACCCTGTGTGTCACTCTCCCAAACGTTAATTTCAGTTCATAAATGCCACCATGTGCTTTTTTGGAATGCATTCTACACTAAATCAACATAGCTTTCTCTGAGAACCTTTGACAAGTTCAGCAGCTTGCCAGATGCTGGAATAAAAGTGTCAAACCATAGCACACAATAAAAAAATTCAAGAATATAATATTCACATTTTTCTAACCAGTCTACCACATTTTGGGCTTAGCTACCCAACAGAGAAACACAATAATTGATTTCCGCTCTTAACCACAAAGTTCTGATTCCTGGCATCACAAAATTAGAACCTGGGTAATAGAGATGTGCAGAAGGAAACAATTTTCAGATAAAATAACATTATTCCTGGCAAAACAGGCACACGTTGAATTCTTATTGTGGTTCTTGGCAGAAAACAAGTCAGTGTTGAAATATTGGCAGGTAGAGCTTTTCCACATTTCATTTCAAGTTGGGGATAGGGCAAGAGTTATGATCTTGTTTGGGAAATAAAAACACAATATATATCTGTCCATGCTCTTTTCTTTCTGAAAATGTTAGAATTTTTTCTTTACTTTTAGTTAATTGAGAAATAAGCAAATTTCTGAGCAGAGTGATGGCATCTACTTTTCTGCTGAAGATTAAGCATGTAGCAGTGGCCCTTCAATGGAACTGTTTTGTTTTTTTTTTTTTCATGAATAAACAGATAATCTCTGTAGGCGACCTTCTATTTTACATTTTGTATTAGTAATGCAAGTGCTTAGTCATTTGGTTTCCTGTTTGCATTTAGGAGTCACGTTTAAGTGTGTATGTTTGAAAATTGCCCTATAAAGCAGTGACACCCCCTCCCCAACCTTTCAGGCAGGTTTCATGGCAGACAGTTTTTCCACAGACTGGGTGGGGAGGTGGTTTCGAGATGATTCAAGTGCATTACGTTTATTGTGCACTTCTTACATTGTGATATAGTGTTAAATAATTAGATAACCCACCATATGAAAAGTCAGATCACCAGGCATTAAATTCTCATAAGGAGCATGCAACCTAAATTCCTCACATGTGCAGTTCACAGAAGGCTTCACACTCCTGTGAGAATCTAATCCCACCCCTGATCTGACAGGAGGTGGAGCTCAGGCGATGTGTGCAATGTGGAGCCCGGTTCATAACAGGCCATGGGCCAGTCTGTGGCTCAGGGGCTGGACACCCCTGTTGTAGAGCCAAGGTTCTTCCAGGAGGTGTCCATCTCGTCCTAGGTGTCCACGGCTCCTGGCAGGTGAGATTGCTGACCTCAGAAGGCAGCTGCTGTGGTTTGGGAGGCATGGGGATGCGCTACTGGAGAGACGATGTTACACTTAAGCCTTTTACAGCTTCTGCATATTTGCTGCCATCCTTTCTGCCACAGAATTGGTAGAGAAGCAACAGGCCATATTTGTCCTACCCTCTCTAAATTTCTCTAGAATTTCTCTCCCAATGATGTGAGCACTTAGCATCAGGATGCCCCCTGGATCCAAGTACACTCACTGGACATGGATGGCTGCTGACCCCTAGGAGCTGGCCGCCCTGGAGGAGTTCCTTGGGTTTGGCGATCCAAGGTGGTGATCATTTGAGAGCCTAATGCTGGGTTGTTTTTTTTGTTTTTTTTTTTTTGACAGATAATTTTTGTTTTCAGAACTTTTCTGAATTAAGAGCTCTTTTTGGCCCCCAGTTGTTATAGTCAGATTATCTTATTTATTTAATTAGGATATCTGCTAACTCATAGGATGGCTGCTTGTATCAGAAAAGTCTTCTTCCTGCAGGATGGTAGGCAACCACAACACAGATCTGGGTGTACCAGATGGAGAGTGGGGCATGGGTTGGACCTTAGCTGCCCCTTTCCCAGTGCTCCAGTGCCCCTGAGCAGGGCACAACCTATACAGCTGTCTGCAGGGACCAGGGTAAAACCTAGACTTCTTATTGTGAGAAGTTTTTCAAAGTCCAAAGCTGAAGTGATAACATGCTGGTCAGGTTAGAATGTGTTTGTTTTCATGGTAAAACTTCTAAATGATAATAAAGACATTAATCATGTGCTTTGTATTTGTAAATTCATGTGTTCTGAATATTTTTGATATTTGAGTATTTCTCCCCAAGGTTTAAAAATTATCTTGTGAAACTTTCTTTCAGCATTTCTTACATATCATATGAAGAACTCCACTTTTAATGCCTGGACTGGGCTGAATGATATCAATTCAGAACACACCTTCCTCTGGACAGACGGACGAGGAGTTGATTACACAAACTGGGGGAAAGGATACCCTGGTGGGAGAAGGAGCAGTCTTTCTTACGAAGATGTAAGTGTCACTGTTAGGTCGCCTCTCTGTACACGATCAGTTTGCTTTCAGGTCAGCATGGTAGTGTTTAATCTTCTTTGAAAAATCTACTTGGATCTGATTCATTCTTACAGATTTTAACTGTTTCAGACTGAACCAGCCTTGAACGAAGGAATATAAATTCAGTTAAGAACTCTGTATCCCTAGGTGAAAGGTAGGAGGAGATGGTGATGGTAGTGAGGAATAGGGAAAGTCAGCTCCCACACGGGCTTATGTTGTAGTCAGCATGTACACTTGAACCCAGAGTTACCAATGTTCTTTGCGTCAACTGCCCCTAAACTCTTGAAGCTTTTGTAGTATTTGGGATATAGTTACTACTACTGCTTCTAAAGATATCATCATCATCATCATCATCATGATTGAGCTACCATTTGCAGGGTGCAAATGGAACTTTTTGTGCTTTTGTACATTCATCTAAGAGACAGACGATGGTTTCTTTATTTCACTACTTTTGATCTTATATCATTAAAGCCAACTAATCAGTGTTAAAGGCTATATTAGGCATTTCAAAATACATGAAGGAATAAAATAAAATAAAAGGAATAAAATAAAATCTTATGATTTTATTCTTAGCTTGAAGAAGCTTACACTTCAGCTAGATATCAAGTCTTGTACAAGAAAGAAGACTAACAGAATGAAAATGTGTAATGAGAAGAAGCTATAAAGCATAATAGCAGTTAGGAGGAAAGATACTTACAATGGGATGGAGTGATTTAATCACTCCATATCTATGGAACATACACAACATATCTATGCAATTTTTCCTTTGGTGGGAAGAAGGAATGTGAGGAAGAATCAGCTATGGGTCTTTTCACTCAAGACGTTTAAAACACGATGAGTAGGGGAATGTGGCAAGGGAATGGGGAAGTCACGTTAAGTGGGAAAGGTGAATAAAGTCTTCAAGAGAAAGGCACAAGCTGGGTTTAGGCAAGACTAAAGGGCTTTGAATATAGCAGGAGTTTCATGCAGAAAAGAAGTAGGAGTCAGCTTTAGAGGGTGGAAAACAGAATTTAGAGAAATTCAGATGCCCTAGGAAAGAGGTTGGACTTTGTCAGATAGGCAACAAAAAAAAGGTTTGAGGAGAAAAATGATTTGATCAGGATGGCATCTTTATAATAATTACTTTGGTCACTATGTGTAGGGTAAATATATTTTGGTTATGGGTAAATGATCTTCTGAGGAGAAATTCTTTGAATCCTTATTACATAAATGACGGCTGAAAAGTAGGATGGAGTGAGATAGGGTTTGCTTAGAAAGACCTCATGATGAGTGATAAATTTTATTTAGAACAACAAAATTCATTATGGCTCAAGTTTTTTCTTTTTTTTTTTTTTTTTTAGAACATAATGAAAAGGAGAAACAGAAACAAACTAGTCTATAAACTGACCACACAGGGCAAAAAAATTTGTTAATTTTTGTTAGTTTTATTGCTATATTTTTTCCTTAGTTTGTGTAAAAATATAAAGTTTATATTTCACACACACAAAAATCAACACGTGTTGTTACAATTTCAGAGCTTTTAAAATGAAGAAGATTAGATAGAGTTTGATAAAGAGAGTGGGAGAGAGGTGTTCACATGCATTTTGCAGAGGAAATATGCTTGTTCTGTACAGTTTCCTGGCTTAGAACAGAGATGCTGAGCCAGGATAATGAAAGATAAGAATAGCTAAAAGGGATGAGTGGAGCATCTTGGAAATATAGGATTAGGGGGTTCCAGAGGCTGAGAAGATGACTCTGGCCATAGTGAAAGATGTGGTAGCTTTCTGGGCATTTCTGATAGCAACATTTCTCAGAACCAGTACCCAAATTTAGTAAGCTCCAGGAGTTGGTGATGGACAGGGAAGCCTGGCATGCTGCAGTCCATGGGGTGGCAAAGAATCAAACATGACTACGTGACTGAACTGAACTGAACTGACTTAATTTTCAATTAAAATAGCATGAGTTCAGTGTGAGGGATCTGCATGGAAGTTGGTGCAATTGTGTGGAAAGTGAGGATGAATCGAACGTGCTGTCAATAAATTATTGTCGTTCAGTCACTGAGTCGTGTTGAACTCTTTGCCACCCTATGGAATGCAGCATATGAGCTCCTCTTCCTCCACCATCTCCTGGAGTTTGCTCAGATTCATGTCCACTGAGTCAGTGATGCTATCTAAACATCTCATGCTCTGGTGACCCCTTCTCCTTTTGCCTTGATTGAATTAGGACTAGCCTAAAATTTGGAGGTTAGGGATTAAGGATTTTTTTTTTTTCTGCTTTTTAATGATTGGTTTAAATAATTGTTGGTCCATATTTAGCTTTTTTTTTTTTTCCTTCCATGAATATACAGGCTGACTGTGTTGTTATTATTGGAGGGAACACAAGGGATGCGGGAAAGTGGATGGATGACACTTGTGACAGTAAGCGAGGTTATATATGTCAGACACACCCTGGTAAGTCCTAACAGACCTCACCAGACTGTGAGAGGTGGGGCTTTTATTATTTACTTATTTATTTATTTATTTATTTATTTTTTGAAGTGGGGCTTTTACATATTTTTTAAGAATGACTTTCTTCTCAATTTTGTTGTGAGTCTTAAACTGCTCTAAAAATTTTTTTGCTTCAAAAAAGATCACCCCTCACACATCAATATGTTTATTTGATTCACACTTTCACCCATGGATGCCTGTGACAGACAAAAAGGATACTTCCTGTAATTTATTGATGAATGTGCTCCCTCATCCATTACCAGAAAATCTGCATGGATTCAACTTGAATTTGAAACTTTTTCTAATTTTGATAGAAATTTGGGATGTTTGCTTACCTCTGCTTAAAAAAAAGTCAGAGTGGGGACACCTCATTTAAATTTGTGTAATTTGAGAACCACTGACCCCAAACATCATATATGTCTCAGTATTTGTTAGGTATTCTATTTTTTTTTTTGAAAAGTAATTGTCTTACTTATGGTCCTTTTTTTCATCTTAGGAAGCCTGACTATGGTTCAAGGAAAATAGAACAGATATGTGGATATTGACAAAGAATCTAGATTGTAGCTATGTACATTTTAGTTTCAAGTGAAATTAGAAAGTGGTTAGCTACTTAAGAAGAGGATCAGAAAATAAAAGATAGGTTAGAGACAAGGGCTGGAGATGAGGTGGGTTGTTGTCACCCTGAGCAGAGCTCTTAGAGGAGTTTGAGTTAGAAGGTACATGCTGGCCCAGATCTAACACATTTTTCTGTTCTTTCTGGGGAATCAGGGAACAATGAGTGAAAATCACTGAAGATATCTTCAGATGATTGGAAAGTTCTGCAGAAGTTCTAGCCTTCTATTAATCCAAAAGCCATCCCAGGCCACAGTCGCATCTCTCACTTTGTTATGCCCTTCGAGCGCCAGAACCTTAGGCCACCAGTGATACTTCTGTGTTTCTGGTCTTGGGGGAAAGAAGGGAGACCCCTTCCAAGAGTGAATGATAATCCCTAGACTTACTTAAAATCATCGTTTTCTTCTTCCTGTAAACATAAGAGATCAGATGTTTGCTGCCAACAAAAAATATCTTTTAAGATTTTTAATGATTTAGGTTTAAGGGGAGGTTGACAGTATTAAAGCGAAAAAGGCAGGATATGAAATTTTACAGAGTATTGATGATGCAAAAAAACACTTTGAACTGTCTTAAACAAATAAGAACCTAAAAGCTATTAGGGAATGCATCAAAATAGAAATAGTGGATATGTGTGGATCGTGGGATTAAGAACTTTAGTTCCTTCATTGTACTATTGTATTTTTCTGGATTTTTAAAAAATTTCTCTCTCACACATACCCTCTCTCTCTCTCTATATATATATATATATTTACACTTATATTGTGTATATTATATAATACCTCTCTCCATACATATATAAATTATAAGGAAATACTAAACTGTTGAGGTGATTAAATTCTGAGTAATTTTTTCTCATTTTTATGCTTTTCTATATTTTCTAAAACTTCAGCAAAGAACATGTGTTCAGTATTTTTTTCAAACACTGTTGTTCTCAAAAATTACCTAACGGTCCAATGGTTAGGACTCTGGGCTTCTATGGCAGGGGGCACAGCTTCCATCCCTGGTTGGGTAACTAAGATCCTTTAAGCCACCTTAAAAAAATTAAATAAAATAAATAAAGATAAAATAGTGTTTTTATTCATATGAATATGTATGAATAAAAATGAATGTATTCATGTAAATATATAAAGATATAGAAATAAAGACATGAATGAATACATATGAATATATGAATAAAAAAACACTTAGACAAACCATAACACATGTTCCTTGATGAAATTTTAGAAAATACAGAAAAGTATAAAAAGAAAAAATTATCCATAATCTTAGCACCTGAAAATACCTCTCAAAAATTTAGTTTTTCCTTGCAATTTTTTCTATGAATGTTTTAATAAATAAGCTAATTAGATAAGGGAGCTAATTTCCTGGCTGCATATAGCCTTTAATAAAGCTTTTTAAAGCGTTACCTTAAGCTTCATTTGTCACTTTTAGCAGACCAAAGCTGTTCCAATGATACTGAGACAAACCCCGTTCTCCCCAAGCTGAGAAAGATAGGGCTTGACTTCCTGCTGGCTGTGACATGTAAGGACCTTGGGCTGGGGCTCTTGGGTTAATGCAACTGTACCAACACACGGTGGCAGCAACAGCAGAAGAAAGGGGAGGTTGCCCTCCCTCTTTGCTGAATCAAAATTGCTGCCTTTGAGTCATCAAAGGAAAGTTTGGCATTCGTGGGGTGACAGAACAAGGCACGTGATGGGTTGGGTTGGTATACAGCGGAACAGCTCAGAGAATTGGCCAAGACAACATTGGTAGGCAAGGATATGTGGAGCCCTAGACCAGGGTTGGCAACCTTTTCCTGTAAGAGACAGATTATAAATATTGCAGGCTTTGCTGTCCATAAAGTTTCTGTTGCAGTGACTCAACTCTGCTGTGATCGTGGGCGATCATAGTCCATAAACAAGTGAGCGCAGCTGAGTTCCACTGAAACCTTATTTATGTGCCCAAATTTGAATTTCATGTAATGTTTACATGTCACAAAATACTGTTCTTTGGTTTCTCTCCCCAACCATTTAAAAAACTCATGGGCTATAAAGACAGACAACAGGCCAGATTCCACCCTCTGGCTGTTACTCAGTGACCTCTGTTCTGCTCTTGGGCATCCACTAAGGCACACAGAAACAAGATTTTTTTGGGTCTTGATCAAAGTCTGGGTGGGTCTAGAGTAGTTATTAGAAATGCACTCTAAGAGATTGAGGAGGAAAGATCAGAAAGCTAGTGTGACTCTAACTTGCAAAGGGTGCAGTTTGGATAAAGCATGGAGATAAGATGTTCTTACTCATCATAAGAATAAAGCTTGATCCTGACATCAAGGTTAAATGAACTGGCAACTGTTATATGGCTTCACTCCAGAGCATAAGCCAGTCTCTTGAAGGTACATGAATCACTGATGAAGTCACACAGATGAAGTCAAATAGATATAAATGCAAATTCCATGGGTAGAATGGAACAGAATGGGGGAGGGGAAGGAGAAGAAGACTGTTCTCAACCTTAATATTTAACCAAGGTGGAAAAAAAAAGATTGGTATTGACAGGTTGATAGACATCCTATAATTTGTGGGTTTAAACTGTGGCATTTCTTTCATTCAAACCCTAGATCTCATTGTATTTATAAGTCTTTTCAGTTGTATAGTTTATAAACTTGATCATGTATTTCTCTTATTCTAAATAGAGTTTAGAAATGACTTCAATCAGGCATACTGATTAAAAAACAGAACTTTGTGTTCTCATTTGAAATGGCACATGAAAACGTGTTTAACAGTCCAATGGTTTGCATTTGGGCTATTTAGATTCTTTTTAGGATGCATGAAATATAGAAGTCGTGTGCTGATGGCACTTAAGTTGTGTTTAGTGTTAATGAAAATATTTCTTTTTATTCCAGACCCTTCCTTGCCGAGTTCTCCAACAGTTCCAACAGATGGTTTTATTAAATTTGGTGAAAGTAGCTATTCGCTTGTGAAATTAAAGCTGCAGTGGGATGAAGCTGATGATTATTGCAAGCTGCACACTTCCCACATTGCTAGCATTCTAGATGCTTATAGTAATGCTTTTGCCTGGATGCATATGCAGACACTGAATGAACCTGTATGGATTGCCCTCAACAGTAACTTGGTAAGATGCTGGAAACATGTGTGACTTGACATGATTGATAAATGATAACTGAATCTGATTCTCTTCTGTTCATTCTGTTGAATACTTATTATATGAGAGAAACTGCTACCTAGAGCCTATTATACAGAGTGAAGTAAATCAGAAAGAGAAAAGCAAATATTATATATTAATGCATACATATGGAATCTAGAAAAATAATCTTGATAAATCTGTTGGCATGGCAGGAATAGAGATGCAGACGTAGAGAAGGGACTTGTGGATACAGTGCGGGGAAGGAGAGGGTGGGACAAATCGAGAGAGTAGCATTGACATATATACACTCCCATGTGTAAAATAGATAGCTATTAGGAAGTTACTGTCTAGCCCAGGGAGCTCAGCCAGGTGCTCTGTGACAACCCAGAGGGGTGGAGTGCGAGGCAGGCTTGAGGGGAGGGGATTTATGAATACTTGTAGCTGATTCATGTTGTTGTATGGCAGAAACCAACACAACATTGTAAAGCAAATATACTCCAGTTAAAAATACATTTTTTTCGTTTATTTTTATTAGTTGGAGGCTAATTACTTTACAATATTGTAGTGGTTTTTGCCATACATTGACATGAATCAGCCATGGATTTACAGGTATTCCCCATCCCGATACCCCCTCCCACCTCCCTCCCCACCCCATCCCTCTGGGTCTTCCCAGTGCACCAGCTCTGAACACTTGTCTCATGCATCCAACCTGGGCTGGTGATCTGTTTCAACCTTGATAATATACATGTTTCGATGCTGTTCTCTCAAAACATCCAACCCTCGCCTTCTCCCACAGAGTTCAAAAGTCTGTTCTGTATATCTGTGTCTCTTTTTCTGTGTTGCATATAGGGTTATCGTTACCATCTTTCTAAATTCCATATATATGCATTAGTATACTGTATTGGTGTTTATCTTTCTGGCTTACTTCACTCTGTATAATGGGCTCCAGTTTCATCCATCTCATTAGAACTGATTCAAATGAATTCTTTTTAATGGCTGAGTAATATTCCATGGTGTATATGTACCACAGCTTCTTTATCCATTCGTCTGCTGATGGGCACCTAGGTTGCTTCCAAGTCCTGGCTATTATAAACAGTGCTGCGATGAACATTGGGGTGCACGTGTCTCTTTCAGATCTGGTTTCCTCAGTGTGTATGCCCAGGAGTGGGATTGCTGGGTTATGTGTTCAATTTCCAGTTTTTTAAGGAATCTCCACACTGTTGTCCATAGTGGCTGTACTAGTTTGCATTCCCACCAACAGTGTAAGAGGGTTCCCTTTTCTCCACACCCTCTCCAGCATTTATTGCTTGTAGACTTTTGGATAGCAGCCATCCTGACTGGCATGTAATGGTACCTCATTGTGGTTTTGATTTGCATTTCTCTGATAATGAGTTATGTTGAGCATCTTTTCATGTGTTTGTTAGCCATCTGTATGTCTTCTTTGGAGAAATGTCTGTTTAGTTCTTTGGCCCATTTTAAAAAGAAAAAAAGAAAGAAAATGATACTAACATATATGAGACCCAGTTTTTCTACCGCATGGTACCTTTGAGGATCTGGCAAGTTAGTGATGTTTGTCCGAAATCAAACTAAGACTTATCCAACTGACATTAACTCTCTGATTGCTTTTGAATATTAAAGTTAGATTCTGCATCTATTCGGTTTCACGTATTAACTTAAGTCTTTTTAGTGTCATGATTACAACTATGTCTTAGGAGTTAAGAAAACATCAGGGGCATAGCTCCTGGGAAGTGAGGGGTTCTCCCTATTTTTTTGTGGGAAGTCATTCTAGAGTTGTCATCCTTTCTGAAGTTGTACAGTTTCTACTCATATGGGATAATTTTCATTGCAGTCAGTTCTCTGGATTCTATAACAGAAAAAGAAGGTTGGCAGAGGATGGGGTAGAATGAGGGATGAGGGTCAGAACTAAGAGTGGTGCTGGAGGTGCCAAAATTTCCCTAAAATGAGTCTTCTCTGACACCACGAGATCCATCTCTCCTCCACCCATGCGTCTATCCATCTAACTAGTCAATCAATAAACTTTCTAGTACAGTAAAAGGAGGTGTCAATAAGTAATTAAGAGATAATACAAGTGTCAAAAAGGGATATAGACAAAGTGCTGTGACCTGAGAGAAAAAGGATCATTTGTGCCAGGGGAGAAGACCAAGAGAGCTTCTCAGAGAAAATCAAACTTTATTTAGTCTAGGATGGTGGAATGTAAGGAAAGAGTACCAAGAAGAGAGAAAAGGATAGAAGGGGATAAAACTGGAAAGCAGACTGGTATCAGACTTTATAGGACTTATTCTACCTGGATGCAGAGATGGAAATTTACACATCATGCAATGACTATTTCTTGAGTTAGGGTGTGTGTAGTGAACATTTAAAAGTAGGTAGCTTCATGGAGTCCAAAAGTCTGTTCTATACATCTGTGCCTCTTTTTCTGTCTTGCATATGAGGTTATTGTTACCATCTTTCTAGATTCCATATATATGCGTTAGTATACTATATTGGTGTTTATCTTTCTGGCTTACTTCACTCTGTATAATGGGCTCCAGTTTCATCCGTCTCATTAGAACTGATTCAAATGAATTCTTTTTAATGACTGAGTAATATTCCATGGTGTATATGTACCATAGCTTCCTTATCCATTTGTCTGCTGATGGGCATCTAGGTTGCTTCCATGTCCTGGCTATTATAAACAGTGCTGCAATGAACATTGGGGTGCACGTGTCTCTTTCAGTTCTGGTTTCCTCAGTGTATATGCCCAGGAGTTTCAGATGATCTTATTTACAAAGCAGAAACAGAGACATAGAGGTAGAGAATAAACATATGGCCCCTAAGGGGGAAAGTGAGGGGGGGATGAATTGGAAGATTGGAGTTGACATAGATACACTATTGATACTATGTATACAGTAGGTAACTAATGAGAAACTACTATATAGGGCAGGAAACTACTCAATGCTCCACAGTGATCTAAGTGGGAAGGAAATCCAAAAAAGAGGGGCTATATGTGTACATACAGCTGATTCACTTTGCTGTAGAGTAAAAACTTAACACATTGTAAAATGACTTTACTCTAATAAGTAAATAAATAAAATGCAGGAAAAAAATCCAAGTAGTTCCACAATGATTTCTGTGTTTAAACTTAAGCAAGACATTTTTACATCCACGTTGAATCTATTTTTAGTAACTGATTTGCTTACTTATTCATATATTTTCTCCTCACAGCTGTGGTTGCAAGGCTCTTAAGAGTTTGAAATAGGGATTTATTTATTGTTAGTTTAAATAGCTTTCCATTATACCAACATTTATAACTAAAACAATACTGTTGTATTTATTATATCTATGGAGTTAATGATTATCTAATTATTTGATTAAACATGGTATAATACTACAAAATTTTAACTTGCAATGCCATATGCTTTTGCTTTTGTCATTAAATCTTTGGTAATTGCATTGGTAAATTAAATAATGCAGTTAGAAAGCGATAACTGTTAGAATGGTTTAAAAATGTACCTATCTCTGACTGAAGTTATCTGCATCTGTAAAATGTAGGCTTTACCTGTAAAATCTCTTTTAGACTGTTAAAAAGATATCATTGATAAGAAAATTTTTGATGTTATCAACTAATTTGTATGTGACTATAAATTTGTTTAACGAAATAAGAATTTGAGTATGCAAATTGAACAAAACAACTAGCTTTTAAAAATGCAATCATGTTTCCTTATGGTTGAAAGACCACCTAACTGGAAGGCAAGAGACCCAAGCTCCTCTGTTATCCACTCATGTCACCTTGCTCAAGTCATTTGTCATTGGCCCTGTTTTAACAGTTAAACAGTAAGATTAAAAAAGGTACATGTTTCTCTCAAGGGTCCATGAGTTCAATAAAAACTACTTAATTTCTATTATCATTTCAATGATAATATAATAAGTATTTTATTTGTTCTGAGGATAAAATCTCTCTTTTGCACTGAAAGCCTGCAAATAGAGTTTTCTAGAATAAGACATAGGTTTTTATGTTTTTCAAAATGGCTTCTAACGATGTCTTCATGAGTATCTTTAAGAAGTAGTTTTCTTCTTAAGAAAGACTGCATTTCCTGAATTTGAGTTGGTAGAAATAATTTATAATCTTTTTATTCTCAAATGTTGAAGATTCCTTGTCAAATCACAGTCTTAAACATACTTTTTACTCCTCACTGGATTCTTTTGGTATTTTCTAAATGACTCTGGGCTTGATGTTAATGGTTGTTTTTGTTCTTACAGACCAATAATGACTACATTTGGACTGATAAATGGAGGGTGAGGTACACTAATTGGGCTGCTGATGAGCCCAGACTGAAGTCAGCATGTGCTTATATGGATCTTGATGGCTACTGGAAGACAGCACAGTGCAATGAAAGTTTTTATTTTCTCTGCAAAAGATCAGATGGTAATTGAGAACACAAAAACAGTCAAGGGTTTGAAATTTTCCCAATAAGCTAATATAAACCACCGTTGATATTCTTAAATAGTCATATGTTTTGGGGTAACTTAGGGATCAGAGAAAACATATTCCTTCACCTAACCAAAGACTGACTTGGCAATAAACAAATATACATAGGTCAGAGTAACAGAGAGAGAAAATTTCCTTCATTGCTGGAGTTTATTTTTACATATCTAATTTTTTTTTATTATTTGGGGTTATCCTCTGAGTCTATGATATCACAGTCCTCAGGAAATTATGATTACTTTTGCTGTTGACAGCAAGCTGTATCAAAATACTTTTATCAGAATGGGTTGCCTCAGGCCAAACAGCTAGCAGGGAAGGAGCACAGTTCCACCTATCAGCAGACAGTTGGATTAAAGATTTAAGCAAGGCCCTGCCCTACAGACCCAGTGTTCCCAGCAGCCAGTCTCTCCCCTCAAGAAGCTTGCACAAACCTCTTATCCTCATCCATCAGAGGACAGACAGAAGAAGCAAGAACTATAGTCCCACAGCCTCCAGAACAAAAGCAGCAGTCACAGAAAGCTAATCAAAATTATCACATTGATTACAGCCTTGTGTAACTCAATGAAGCTTTGAGCCATGGGTAAGGCCACCCAAGTCAGACAGGTCATGAGGGAGAATTATGGCAAAACGTAGTCCGCTGGAATAGGGAATGGCAAGCCATTTCAGTATTTTTGCCTCAAGAATCCCAGGAGAGTGTGAAAAGGCAAAAAGATATGACACCAGATGAGCCTGCCAGGTCAGTAGGTGTCCAGTATGCTACTGGGGAGGAACAGAGAAATATCTCCAGAAAGAATGAAGAGGTTGGGCCAAAGCAGAAATGATGCCCAGTTGTGGGTATGTCTGATACTGAAAGTAAAATCCAATGCTATAAAGAACAATATTGCATAGGAACCTGGAATATTAGGTCCATGAATCAAGTTAAATTGATGTGGTCAAGCAGGAGATGGCAAGAGTGAACACTGACATTTTAGGAATCAGTGAACTAAAATGGATGGGAAAGGGTGAATTTAACTCAGATTACCGTTATATCTACTACTAGGGACAAGAGTCCCTTAGAAGAAATGGAGTAGTCCTCATTTTCAATAAAAGAGTCTGAAATGCAGTACTTAGGGGCAATCTCAAAAACAACAGAATGATCTTGGTTCATTTTCAAGGCAAGCCATTCAACATTACAGTAATCCAGGTCTATACTCTAACCACTAATGTCAAAGAAGCTGAAGTTGAACAGTTCTATGAAGACCTACAAGACCTGCTAGAACTAACACCAAAAAAGGACATCCTTTTCATCATAGGGGATTGGAATGAAAAAGTAGGAAGTGAAGAGATACCTGCAGTAACAGGCAAGTTCGACCTTGGAGTACAAAATGAAGCAGGGCAAAGGCTAACAGAGTTTTGCCAAGCGATTGAACTAGTCATAAGAAATACCTTCTTCCAACAACACAAGAAATGCTTCTACACATGGACATCACCAGATGGTCAATACTGAAATCAGATTGATTATTTTCTTTGCAGCTGAAGATGGATAGCTCTATACAGTCAGCAAAAACAAGACTTGGAGCTGACTGTGGCTGAGATCATGAGGTCCTTATTGCAAAATTCAGCCTTAAATTGAAGAAAGTAAGGAAAACCACTAGACCATTCAGTATGACCTAAATCACATCTCTTATGAGTACACAGTGGAGGTGATAGATTCAAGGGTTTAGATCTGATAGCCTCAGTGCCTGAAGAACTGTGGATGGAGATTCATAACATTGTATAAGAGGCAGTGACCAAAACCATCCCCAGGAAAAAGATATCCAAGAAGGCAAAGTGGTTGTCTGAGGAGGCCTTACATAAAGCTGAAAAGAAGAGAAGCCAAAGGCAAAGTCGAAAGGGAAAGATACACCCAACTGAATGCAAGAGAGATGAAACTTTCTTGAGTGAACAGTGCAAAGAAAGAGGAAATCAATGGAATGGGAAAGACTAGAGATCTCTTTAAGAAAATTGGAGATACCAAGGGAACGTTTCATGCAAAGATGGGCACAGTAAAGGACAGAATAGCAAGGACCTGAGAGAAGCCCTGGTGGCTTAGAGGTTAAAGCGTCTGCCTGCAGTGCAGGAGACCCAGGTTCGATCCCTGAGTCGGGAAGATCCCCTGGAGAAGGAAATGGCAACCCACTCCAGCATTCTTGCTTGGAGAATCCCATGGAGGGAGGAGCCTGGTAGGCTACAGTCCATGGGGTCACAAAGAATTGGACACGACTTCACTTTCACTTTCACTTTCAAGAGAAGCAGAAGAGATTAAGAAGATGTGACAAGAATACACAGAAGAACTATATAAAAAAGGTCTTAATGACCCAAATAATCATGATGGTGTGGTCACTCACCTAGAGCCGGACATCCTGGAGTGCGAAGTCAAGTGGGCTTAGGAAGCATCACTGTGAACAAAGCTAGTGGTGGTGATGGAATTACAGCTGAACTTTTTCAAACCCTAAATGATGCTGCTGCTAAAGTGCAGCACTCAATATGCCAGTAAACTTGGAAAACTCAGCAGCGGCCACAGGACTGGAAAAGGTCAGTTTTCATTCTAATTCCAGTAATGCCAAAGAATGTTCAAACTCCCGTGCAGTTGCACTTATTTCACTTGCTAGCAAGGTAATGCTCAAAATCCTCCAAGTTAGGCTTTAGCAGTATGTGACCCAAGATTTTCCAGATGCTCAAGATGGATTTAGAAAAGGCAGAGGAACCAGAGATCAGATTGTCAACTTTTCTTGGATTATAGAAAAAGTAAGAGAATTCCAGAAAAAAAATCTGCTTCATTGACTATGCTAAAGCCTTTGACTCTGTGGGTCAGAATAAACTGTGGAAAATTCTTAAAGAGATGGAAATACTAGACCACTTACCTGGCTCCCAAGAAGCCTGTATGCAGCTCAAGAAGCAACAGTTAGAACTGGACATGGAACAACAGATTGGTTTAGAATTGGGAAAGGAGAAAGCCAAGGCTGTATATTGTCACTCTGCTTATTTAACTTATATGCAGAGTACATCGTGTGAAATACTGGGCTGGATGAAGCACAAGCTGGAATCAAAACTGCTGAAAGAAATACCAACACCTTCAGGTATTCAGTTGATACCACTCTAATGGCAGGAAGTGAAGAGGAACTAAAGAGCCTCTTGATGAGGGTGAAAAAGGAGAGTGAAAAAGCTGGCTTAAAACTCAACACTCAAAAAACTAAGATGGTGGCATCCAGTCCCATCACTTCACGGCACATAAATACGGAAAAAGTGGAAATAGTAACAGACTCTTAATTTTTTTGTGCTCCAACATCACTGTGAACAGTGACTGCAGCCATGAAATTAAAAGACACTTGCTCCTTGTAAGAAAAACTATGACCAACCTAGACAGCATATTCAAAAGCAGAGACATTCCTTTGCTGACAAAGGTCCTTATAATCAAAGGTATAGTTTTTCCAATAGTCACATATGGATGTGAGAGTTGGACCATAAAGAAGGCTGAGCACCAAAGAATTGATGCTTTCAAGCTGTGGTGCTGGAGTAGACTTGAGAGTTCTTTGGACAACAAGGAGATCAAACCAGTCCTAAAGGAAATCAAAACCAAATACTCATTGGAAGGACTGATGATGAAGCTGAAGCTCCAAATCATAGGCCCCCTGATGCAAAGAGAAGACTCATTGGAAAAGACCCTGATGCTGGGAAAGATTGAGGCTGAGAGGAAAAGGAAACAGCAGAGAATGAGATGGTTGGATGGCATCATCGACTCCATGGACTTGAGTTTGAGCAAACACTGGGAGATAGGGAAGGACAGGAAACCTGGCGTGCTGCAGTCTGTGGAGTCACAAAGAGTCAGATGTGAGTTAGTGACTGAACAACAATGCAAATTCATTGCAGTCAGTGATATTACAGTGATACAGTCTTAACATATAGTTGAATTGGACAGTGATAAAGTCCTAGAATTCTACCTATAGCACTTAGTTATAAGTGTCAGTCACAGCTAAGATGGTTTTATGGGGCAAGGATCCTAGAAAATGAAGAGTGTCGAAGGAAGACTCACTTTGCAAATTATTTTTGGGTGATCTCTTTGGGGAACTTACTAACATCTTTGTAGGTATCTGTAGATCTATATTCTTAATTATGAATGTGGTTGATTGCCATTGTACCACAATACCTTCTATTTAAATATTTTAAAAATAAAATAATGATAAAGTAAAAAGAAATCTCAGTAATAGAAATGGTAGATCTAAATGATTTCCATTAGGGCTTTTTAAAAAAAAATAACAGATGATGAAAAATTTTTTAAATGTTAATATTTTATTCTGTGTACTACAGAAGCTTCAGGTCTTACTTTGTTTTAAATATCTTTTTATTAACAGAAATCCCTGCCACTGAACCCCCGCAGCTGCCTGGTAGATGCCCTGAGACAGAGCACTCAGCATGGATTCCTTTCCATGGTCACTGCTACTATATTGAATCTTCATACACAAGGAACTGGGGCCAGGCTTCTCTGGAATGTCTTCGAATGGGTAAGTGCCACATTTACTGTCAGAAAATTCCACGATCATATACTCTAGATTACCATGATAATAGTAGCCCCGTATGTTAAAACCTAAGGAATTGTAAGAATATCTGTCCTTTTTGTCTTAATAATTCATATTGTAACAGAAATGTTAACATCATGCCACTTAAATGCAATTTCTAACATTATAACCTCAAAAGATTAAAGAATTCTGGTGTGGAAAGCAATGATTTGCTGAAGAAGTCTTTCTTAGTTTCTGCCCTAATATTTTAAATCACTGGGATTATAATTCAGATTGTTGGAGTCACCTTTTGTCACTAATCAGCTCAGGCTTCACAAGTGCATAGGAACCATTTTGCTTTGCCATGAATAGAAAAACATTTAGATCTAGTTATCTTATTAGTGAATAAATATGAAAGAAAATTCAAGTAGACCTGACAAAAATGGAAAGTTTCCCTTCTGATATAAAAATATCAAATAAAGTGAACTTTTCAGGGTACATTAATAAATTTACTTACTTTAATCCCAATAAGTATTTTACTGAATTATTTTGTTACTGAAGTTTGTTTATGCCCTAAGTCAGGGCTCTTTTTTCAACAGTGGTGAGCAAGAGTTACATTCTCATATTCTTCTTGTTCATTCAAAAGTCAGCCTGGAGTTTTTACTACTTTTTGCTTTTATGTTTAATTTTTTCTTCAGTTTTATTGAGGTGTAGTGGACACAAAATTATAATACAATTAAGGTATACAAGGTGATGATTTGATACATGTTTTGGTGGGAAACGATTCCTACTGTCAAGTTAACACAACCATCATATCACATATTTACTTTTCTTCCTTTTTTGGTAAGAATACTTGAGTTCTAATCTCTTATATCATACAGTATTAACTATAGTCACTATATTATACAGATCCCAAGACCTTATTTATCATAAAACTGAAGGTCTGTACTGTTTCTCCCACACCCCAAGCCCCTCACAACCACTATTCTACTCTCTGTTTCTATGAGTTTGACTTTTATTTAATTCCACATATAAGTAATACCATATAGTACTTATTTGTCTCTGGCTTACTTCCTTAAAATAATGCCCACCAGGTTGATCCATGCTGCTGCAAATGGCAGGATTTCCTTCTTTTTTTAAGACTGAATAATATTCCATTGTATACACATACTGCCTTTTCTTAACCATTCATCTGTTGATGGACATTTGGGTCGTTTCCACATCTTGGCTATTGTTAATAGTGCCGCAGTAAACATGGAGTGTGGATATCTTTTCAAGATGCTGATTTCATTTCCTTTGGATATATACTGAGAAGTGGGAGTGCTGAGAGTTGTATCTTTAGCTTTTTGAGGAACCTCCATATTGTTCCAATTTATATTTACACTAACTGGGTTTTCTCTTCTCCTCATCCTCTCCAGCACTTGTTATCTCTTACCTTTTTAATAATAGCTAGCCTAAGCAAGTGTGGCGGTGATAGCTCATTGTGGTTTTGATTTGTATTTCCCTGATGGTTAGTGATGCTGCACACCTTTTCATGTACTTTTTAGTCATTTGAAAGTCTCCTATGGAAAAAAATGTCTATTCATATTCTTAGCCCATTTTAGAAATTGAGTTATTTGGTTTTTGCCATTGAATTGCATAAGTTGTATATTTTACATATTAAACCTCTATTAGGACATGTGGTTTGCAAACTTTTTTTCCTATTCAGTAAGTAATATTTTAATTTTACTAATGGTTTCCTTTGCTATACAGAAGCGTTTTAGGTTGCTGTTGTACCGTTTGTTTATTTTTGCTTTTTTTTTTTTTGCCTTTGCTGTTAGTGTCATATACAAAAAAATCATCAACAAGATTAATGTCAAAGAGCATATTGCCTATATTTTATTCTATGATTTCAGGTCTTACATCCAAGTCTTTAATAGTTTTGAGTTGATTTTCCTGTGCAGTGTTAGTAGTGGTCCAGTATTATTCTGTTTCATTTGGCTGTCAGTTTTCTCAATACTACTTGCATGGAATAATTTTTTTTTAATCCCTTCACTTTAAGCCTATGTATGTCCTAAAGTTCAAATGCATTTCTTTTAGACAGCATATAGTTGGGTCTTTTTCTTTTTTTCCTCTTCTTTTTCAATCTATTAGGCAACTCTGTGTTTTCTGATTGGAGAATTTGGTTCATTTACATTTCCAGCAATTATTGGTAGGCATGGGCTTAATATTGCCATTTTGTTAATTGTTTCTGTCTATCTTAACCTTCCTTTTTTCCTTTCTTCCTCTGTTCATTTCCTTTGTGATTCGATGGTTCCATAATGATATGCTTAGATTTGTTTCCTTTTGTATATGTACTATAGGTTTTGTTATGTGGTTATTATGAAGCTCATATGAAACATCTTATAGTAGTGTATTTAAAGCTGGTAACAACTTAACTTTGAATGTATGCAAGCACTCTGTTTCTACATTCCCCCCACCTTTTATATTTTTGATGTCACCATTTATGTATTTTTATATTGTGTATACATTAACAAATTATTGTATTTATAGTTACTTTTAATACTTTGTATTTTAACCTTTATACTAGAATTACAGATTTACCTACCACCTACCTACCACCACTATATCAGAATATTCTGGATTTTCCTACATATTTATCTTAACCATTGAGTTTTATATTTTCAAATATTTTCATATTATTAATTAGAGTCCTTTCACTTTAACTTGAAGAATTCCCTTTGACATTTCTTATAAAGTGAAAGTTGTTCAGTTGTGTCCAACCCTTTGCAACCCCATGGACTATACAGTCCATGGAATTCTCCAGGCCAGAATACGGGAGTGGGTAGCCTTTCCCTTCTCCAGGGGATCTTCCCAACCCAGGGTTCAAACCTAGGTCTCCTGCATTGCAGGCAGATTCTTTACCAGCTGAGCCACAAGGGAAACCCAAGAATAGTGGAGTGGGTAGCCTATCCTTTTTCTAGTGGATCTTTCCACCTGGGAATTGAACCAGGGTCTCCTGCATTGCAAGTGGTTTCTTTTACCAACTGAGCTATCAGGGAAAAAATAAAGCTATCAGGGAAAATATCTATTGGTGATGAACTCTTTCCAGTTTTATTTGTCTGGAAAACTTTTTATCTCTCATTTAATTCTGAATGACAGTTTTTCTAGGTGGGGTATTCTTGGTTTGGAAGCTTTTATCTATAAGCACTTTAAATGTATCTTCTCACTCCCTCTGGACAGCAAAGTTCTGCTGGAAAGTTTCTTCATTGTCTTGCGGGGGTTGCCTTGTGTGTAACAAGCTACTTTAGTTTAACTGTTTTTAAGAATCTCTCTTTGTCTTTAATTTTTGACAATTTAATTGTAATGTGTCTCAGTGTTGGTCTCTTTAGAGTCACTGTATTTGGTACTCCTTATGCTTCCTGTATCTAGATGTCTGTTTCTTTCTCCAAGGTTAGGGCAGTTATCAGCCATTGTGCTGTGCTAAATTGCTTCAGTCGTGCCCGACTCTTTGTGACCCTGTGAACCATAGCCCACCAGGCTCCTCTGTCCATGGGATTTTCCAGGCAAGAATACAGGCATAGGTTGCCATGCCCTTGTCCTGGGAAGGACCATTGGGAAGCTTTTGGTCCATCATCTCTTCAAGTACTCTTTATGCCTCTTTATCTCACTCCTCTCCTAGGACTCCCATTATTCAGCCTGGATAAGCCCAAGCTTGCTGATTATTTCTTTTACTTAATCAAATTAAGTTTTTGGCTTCTCCAGTGAAGTTTTCCTTTCAATTATTATTATGTTTAACTCCAAAAATTTATTTTTAAAATAATTTCTATCTTTTTATTAATAGTCCCTATTTAGTGAGCAATTATTTCATACTTTATTTTAGTTCTTTAGACACTTTTTCCTTTAAGTTCTTTAAACATCTTTAACATAGCTGATTTCAAACGTCTTTGTCCAATAAGCCAAAGATGTGACTTTGTTCTGGAAAAATTTGTATTGGCTGCTGCTTTTCTTGGTATAGGTCATATTTTCATGTTTCTTTGAATTTCTTGTAATTTTTATTGAAAAATATGTATTCAAAATAAGAAAATAAGCAACATTGGAAATAAGTTTATTTCCACTCTACAAGGTTTGATTTTGTTGCTATTTCCTTGTTTAATAATTTTCCTTCATAAATTCTATGAAGTGTGTATTCTTTCTCATGCGTAGTCACTGAATTCTCTACCTAGTTAGTTTAGTGGTCAGCTAGTGATGCGAACATATTTTCTTAGTGCCTAGAACCAATAAGTTTTCTGGGTTTTACTGAGGGGCTCTGTCTGAAGACATGCCTTCAACTTTCATACATGAAGTTTAAAACTCTACCTTAGCCTTCACTTCCTGCTTTTGCAGACCCTCAAGGTCAGCCAGAGGTGAAAATGTGGAGACTTTTCAGATCTTTCACGGGCATGCACATAGTCCAATGCATGTATACACTCCAATGCATGTCTATGGCCTTCTAGAGTCCCAGGAATAGGTCAGCACTTCTTAAAGTTCCCTGTGGACATTTTACTCCACAGTCTTTCCTGTTAGCTTTTTGGTTAGCTTATTGTTTCCCTAAAATGTTATCACTGCTTCAGGCAGCTATACTGTTAGGTTATTGCCACTGTTAATTTTTGACAATTTCCCCCAAGGAAAATGCTGTTTACATTGGATGAGCTCTGAGTTAGTTCAAATTAAGGCAGGTTCTGCCAAGTGAGGTTTTCCAGGGAACTGTCAGAGATCAAATAATGGAAATTTTTCTTTGAGAATGTGACTTGGAAAGAACCCCAATCCCATTCTGACTTTCCAGTGTCTTCTTGGTTTCTGGTCTTCAGTGTGATTTTGAGGCTTTTGGCTTTTAAGGCAATCACAGAGCTAGGGATAAGACTATGGGATTAGGACAAGTTAAAACATCCTGAAGCTCACTTTCCTTACTGAGAGTCAATCATTTTTCTTGAATAAATACATCCTGGACTGTTACAAGCTGTTGGTTAACTTTCAGTGTTCTGAAAAAGTTGATTTGAAAGAGATTTAGTGTTCTTATTGCTTTTTTAGGGGAGATGATTTTCAAGGGTTCTTACTCTGCCATTCATTATGATGTCACTTGAAACCTCCTTTTTTAAATTAAGAAATGTATTTTTCTTTTATGTTGCTAAGTATTTTTTAAAAAAATTCTTGGCGGTGGATATGTAGAAACTTTGTTTTCAACTGTAGATAACTATGATTTCCTGTAAATAAAATGAATGATTCACATTCATCAAAATATATCCCATATATATTGAAATGGTTATCATCTATGAAATATATTTTAAAATAAAATATGAAATGATGCAATGAAAATAGTCAGCAAAGTTCCAGTAATGTGGGATACAGGCATGTGGTTAGATATAGGGCAAGATTCAGATGCCTGGATCATGCCATGACTTTGTCCTCCTCTATCACTAAGATCTTGAAAGATCTTACCCTCTGGACTTTTAGATTCCTTATCTGTAAAATGGAGTAACAGTAGTACTAACTTAATAAGATAGTTGTAAAATTTTAGTGAGATCATGTTTGTAAAGTCCAAAGCAAAATGTCTGGTAGAAACAGTTTAAAATATTTTAAGTTGTTATTATTTAAAATTCTATAATTTTACAATAAAATACAGTACTGGCATTGAAGCAATCTTTGACTGGGTATGTTAGATGCTATAGTATCCAAGCAGCCTTTCTGTTTCATGTCTTCTTTTTGTACAGTCCTATACATAACAACTGGATTAATACTTTTATAGTGCATGCATCAATCTGCTCCCTAAAAATCTAAGTATTTTTTAATCACCACATTACCCTAAATACCAGTCTCCTGCAATCTGCAGTGAGACCTAACCCAAGGCTTTTTTCACCCATTGACCAGATTCATCCAGCCAAACTGAGCTATCTGTCAATGCTATTCATTACCCCAATAGATTGCCTTATCTACCTACCTTTCTATCTATTTCATATCTTATTACTATAAACCAAATATGAAGAATTCGATGCATCTGTGAACCACCTCTATGCTTCTCTGTCTGTTTTTTTTATTCTTCCTAGTCTCGGAATTATTTTCTATTCTTTCTACTTGAAATCTCATGCTCCCTAATATTTTAAAATTCTGTTTATTGCATGCTTCCTTTAAATAGCTTCCCCTAAAACAAATCTTCTCCCTGTTTGACATGTCAGTACCTTTTTATATTTATTTTGTTTTCTAATACATTTCTTTATATGCTCAATTCATTCCTACTCACTGAACCATAACCTTCTTAAGGTATTCTGTGTTCTACTCATCTTTGTATATCCTGCAGTGAGTTGTCCAGTGCTTGTACACAAATGATGCCTAAAAAAATCACATTTTTAGAATGGAAACAAATTCTTAGAAGACAAATGTTCACTCTTTGAAATTCTTCCCCTTAAGTGGAGATAGTGGGATGACTTTTATTGCTCTTGATATCAACATAATCATTATAAAAATGTTTTCAACTACTTAAATATATTCCCATCTTGTTTATTCTTTTGTACTTTGCAGGTTCCTCTCTGGTTACCATTGAAAGTGCTGCTGAATTGAGTTTCCTGTCATATCGAGTTGAGCCACTTCAAAGCAAAACCAATTTTTGGATAGGATTATACAGAAATGTTGAAGGTAATTTTTGCACCATGATTTTTGAATCAGGAATATTTCAAAATGTTGAAATATTTCAAACTTGTTTCAAAACAAGTTTTCAGTTCTAGAAAATCTTGCTTTAATTAATGATTAATTTGTGAAGCATTTGAAGATTCAAACTCATAGTTTCATTTGAGATAAGAACTGAGTATTTAAGTGACTCACACATCAGGCTATCTTGAAAGTTGCTAAAAGGAGTATCCACTGTTGCTAAGTTAAAGAAGTTTTAAAAAAATATTTTCTATCTTTTGCTATTTAAAAAAATTAGGGGAAGATAACTTTACATATATATACTAATTAGGAATAAATTTTCAACTGAAACTACATGAGAAGCATGATTCTCAGTTTCCTTTCCTCTATTAATTAATTATTATTATCTTGCCTATTAAAACTCTTAATTGTAAATAGCTATTGATTGTGGTATAAAATAACATGCTTAGAAATTTTACATGGATAAGTTGAATTTATTTTAAGGGGGATTATTTTTAACTTGTAATTTTTTTGGCTTCCTCTGATAATCAGGAATGTGGCTATGGATAAACAACAACCCACTCTCCTTTGTCAACTGGAAAACAGGTGATCCCTCTGGTGAAAGAAATGATTGTGTCACTTTATATGCATCTTCTGGATTATGGAGTAATATTCACTGTTCTTCCTACAAAGGATACATTTGTAAAAGACCAAAAAGTAAGTAAGAATTTGTCCTATGGTACATATATTTCTAGGTTCCCTTTTCTTGAAAATATGAAGATATTCAGTGTGGAATTATGATGTGATTACAGGTTCCTTATAAACTTTTTCTCTTTATAATCCAGTCTGCCATGGTGATCAGTTCTGTCTGTCACTTTGAGTGAGCACAAAACTTCCTGCTTAATTGAAGTAATGATTTTGGTATATCAATACACATGTGATAAAATATCCATGCACATGGGTTTGTGAAGTTGGGAGAAGTTTGGAGATCTAGCCTTATGGCATATGAGAAAAAGAGATAAAATACATACCTTGACCAAATAAGAAGTGGACAGTGGGGAGGAATGAGAATTTGTTAAGAAATAAATCATGTAAGACCAATTAAGTTTCCTCCTGAGACTGAATGGCAGACCATGTCAGGACAACGGTTGGGGGAATTAATAGTATTATGTGCCCATGATATGATACTATCCAGACGTTCATAATAGTTTTATGCCGTTCTACTTCACATAGTATCTTTACCGAGAGATAAAATTAGATAATAGATTTAAATAAATAAATGAACTAAGTAAAGTAATACTCCATTCCCAGTAGGGTTTATTATTTTGTTGTTGTTCAGTTGCTAAGTTGTGTCTGAGTCCTTGTGACCCCATGGACTGCAGCCTACCAGGCTCCTCTGTCCTCCACTGTCTCCCAGAATTTGCTGAAATTCATTTCCACTGAGTCGGTGATGCTAGTTCTTCATTCTTTGACAACTCTGTTCTAAGATACTGTACCCTTTGGGGCAGTGTTGAATTTTTATTTTTCATTCAAATACCTTGTAATATCTTATGCTTCAGTGAGCTATTTTCAAAACCGCTAGCCTAGAATACATTATTTTATGGGTAGATTGGGTAGATTTTGGTGGTATAAGTGCTTCAAGTACAACTGGGGGCGTTTTTCCTGTTTTCAGATCTTCCAGTGTATTTAAACTCACCGTGCAGCTGTAGGTTGCAGTTGTAGAATAGATAGATAGCTAAAATTTGTATATATACATACAGATTTTATCTATCTGTCCATCTATCTGATTACTGTCTATCTATATCATATATCACCATAAATCAAACATGAATAATTTGATATATTTGTAAACCAAATAATGCTCACTATCTACATGCAATTGTCATGGGTCTTTATAACTATTTAATTATTTTGTTCTTTTACAAACAGTTGTTGATGCTGAACCTACACATACATTAATTACAACAAAAGGTAAGATCATGAAATTTCAAGTTCCATGTTAGCAATACATTGATAACAGTGTGTTTGTTTTAAAAAACATAATTTTCCCTTCCTACACCCATTGCACTCTCAGTCAAATAGCTTGAGCTACTCTAGCCTTTGTCGTTTTGGCATCAATCACTCTTGAATGATGCTCTAGAAAAGCCAATCTTGGAGTCAGATTGGTGTTTTTATCCTAGGTCTTGTTGTTGTTGAGTCACTCAGTTGTGTCTGACTCTTTGTGACCACATGGGCTGTAGCCTGCCAGGCTCCTCTGTCCATGGGATTCTCCAGGCAAGAACTCTAGGTTTTACTGAGGACACCAATCGCTTCATTTCACTGATTGCCCTATGAGAACCCAGGGAAGAAATTTCTCTTAGGAATCCCTGTGATTTCTTTGTTTTCTTTTTTTAAAGCAATATTTAAAATTTTATTTTTATGGACAGTTTGAATAAGGAACTGACCTCTTTCACTTATGTTGTTTGCTGCTAAAAAAAAGTAAAAGTGAGATGTGTGGCTTGCCTGCAGCTCTCTTAACTTCCTACGTGCTATTTGTTAACTAATACTCATGTGTTCAAATTTCCACTATTCATTTTCTTTTTCCCCTAATTTTCCCCCTTGGTTGTTATTATTATCACAGCTTTTACTATTCCATTTATCTTCATATGGTGTATGTATAGGCAGCCTTCAATTATTTTTAAAAGGTATAAATATTTAAAAATATCATACTAGCATACTGCTGCATAGATACATGAAATACTCTTGCAACTGAATAGTCATCTGAACATTTGAATTAATTATTCACGGAATTCTATATTCATGTCCTGAATTTCTGTTTGGCAAATGTCATTGGACAGGAAATTCATGCATTTTAGTTTTTCTAAGACAGTTGTACTGTTCTCCATGGCATTCTACTCTCTGCCTCTCCCCACTTACCTTTTTTCTAATGTATTTACTTATTTATAGCTGATCCAAGGAAGATGGAACCTTCTAAACCGTCTTCCAGTGCGACAGGAGTAGTAGTCATCGTGGTCCTCCTGATTATTATGGGTGCTGGCTTCGCTGTGTACTTCTTTTATAAGAAAAGACGTGTACATTTGCCTCGAGAGGACACTTTTGAGAACACTCTGTATTTTAACAGTGGATCAAGTCCGGGAACTAATGATACGAAAGATCTCATGGGCAACATTGAACAGAATGAACATGCAGTCATCTAGTATCATGGTATGATTTAGGTATATTTGAATTTCATAAAATTATAACTAAAATGGTAAGGTCTTTTGTTTTGTTCAATGTGATTATTTCCTTTCAAATTATAGTAGTACTGTATTATGCTGGTCTGTCTTTTTCTTTGCCGAGTGAAAGAAACAAGTGCTCCCTTTTTAGCCTGGCAAGATATTTTCACAAAAGAGGGATAATGACATTGACTACTGTGTTTAAAAAGGTCTTAGGTGAATATACAGCATTGGTGTATAGCTTGTGTCAACTGCATTCAGATTACAGGAACCTCAGAAACCAGCTAAGCGTCCTGAAATCATTTAAGGAGATTCCAAAGACTTGTTACCCATGAAATGGTTATTTGGTAATTAGAAGACCATTTTAAAAGTCAAGTACATATAGCCTCAGGTGACACAAAAATTTAGTCACCTTTTTCCTTATACCCATCTTGATTTTTTTACTTCCAGTTATTCAGAATTGTATTTGTGCATGTGCAGAAAGAAAAAGGCAGCTGAGAATCTTGTCTGCCCCAAGCAAGATTTCCAGGCTGAACATTACAGATGTGTTCTTTGTCCTATTTTATGTATATCAGGAATGCAAAGATTTGAAATAAAAATGTAAATTTGCATAACTGGATGTACTTAGATAATGTGAAATAAACATCAAAGACAAGGTGTATTTTTAATAAATTTGTATTTTGGTGATCTTGGTAAGTGTAAATTTTCTTTTAACTGTGATTTATTTAGCCATTTACTTTACATTTTACTTGGAAAATTAATGATATCAGTAGAGGAATTTTTAAAATTAAGCTCTTAATGTATTTAGAAAATATAGATTGCTAAAACACTGTGCATAAAATTAACTTTTTGCTGTAATAACTTGGCGTATTTTCCTGGATCTCTCCCCTGTAACAGTGACTGATCTCAGAATGCAACAGTTGAAGGCACTGTTATTGGGAATTAGGTCTCTAAGTATCTTTTCCTCACTTTAACAATTCCTTTTTGCTCAAAAACTTTTCCTCAGACGAAGCTTTGTGTACACTGTAAAATATATCAGAGGTGTCGCATCTACCCCAGTATTATATTTCCAACTCATCCTTGCCTTTCCCAAGGGGTTACTTACGAGCAGAAGTTCCTTACCTGAAGTCCCTAAACAGGGATCCTTAAATGGCATTAAGGGGTCTATGAAGACCCTCACATTGTTTGCAAAATGTTGCCTCTATTTGTGTTTATTTCCCCTTCTTTTTCTGGGAAGAAAATAGCTAGATTTTCAAGAAAGTCCATAACTCACAAAAGACTAAAGGAACTTCCCTAGTGGTCCAGTGGTTAAGACTTTGAGCTCCTAATGCAGGGGGCCTGAGTTTGAGCCCTGGTCAGGAAACCAGATCTTACATGGTGAAACTAAAGGTACCGTGTGCTGCAGCCAAAAAAAAAAAAAAAAAAAAAAAAAGAGAGAGAGAGAGAGAAAGAGGCTAAGAAGCAGCGTATTGGTTAGGAGGTAAGATGGAGTTTGCAATACCCAAACTTAATGGGGTTGCAAGAGGTGGGCAATTGTGAGAAAACTTTCTGGGAACAAACAACTTTCTCTCATTCCTCAGATAGTAGAAAACAAATTGCTTTTATTTTCTTGGTAAGAACAATGCATATTCCATTTGAGGACGTTCTAATGAAAACAATGGCTACAGTGTCATAGCAGTGTGTGGTTAATTATACTGAAAAAATTTTGTATATGAATTTATTTTCTTTCAAGATACAAGAGAAACAAGAGAGAATTAGAAATATGGAAGAGGAGAAATATAAGAGTGAGCATGATTTACAAATTCTTTACACAAGTCATTTTCTTTAGAACTCAGAGCCACATTTTCACAGAAAGTATTTCGGACTTCAGACGTTTGTCTCATACTTAAATGTCTTATCCTTTCAAGAAACTGTCTGTATTCAGTAGGATGCTAAATATACCTCACATTATCCACTCAAACATACAATCAAATAGATGTCATCTGTATCTATATATGCACTCAAACTCAGTAGCATATTAAGCATATGGGGAGTAGAGAAGTTTTATAAAGTGGAGAAGAGCAGTTTTGTTTGCTTTTTACATTTATTTTTGGTTTTGGTGGTTGTAGTCCATTTGTTTTTATCTTTTTTAATCAGAAATTCTTACTGGGGATTAAATGTTTAAGTGCTCTCCACACTGGCTTTGCACTTGTTTTCATCAGAATTCAGCAGTCAGAAAATTCTTAAAGGATTTTTTTTTTCCCAGTTGAATGCAAAGAGTCAGACACGACTGAGCGACTGAACTGAACTGAACTGAACACTGGCTTTGCACTTGTTTTCATCAGAATTCAGTGTTCACTTGGGCATCTGTTTGTGTATTTACCTATTTGTTCATCACGTATACCATCAGCATCTCGTACATGTCCCAGGTGTTGAGCTAGGCCTTGGAGATTCAAATGTGGGTGAGAAGCTGTGCTGGCCCATGAGAAGCATGCAGTCTAATGGAGGTCCAGGCACACACGATCATTTTGGAGGGATTTTTATTGATGTATAGTTGATGCATGCTATTATATAAATTACAGGTGTACAATATAGTGGCTTGCAATTTTTGAAAATTATTCTCCATTTATAATTATTAGAAAATATTGACCATATTCCCAGTATTGTAATGGTTTATACCTCTTAATCCCCTAGCCCTGTTGCCCCTCTGACCCCACTGGTAACCAGTGAAGTGAAGTGAAGTGACAGTCACCCAGTCGTGTCTGACTCTGTGACCCCATGGGCTATAAAGTGCATGGAATTCTCCAGACCAGAATATTGGAGTGGGTAGCCTTTCCCTTCTCCAAGGGATCTTCCCAACCTAGGGATCGAACCCAGGTCTCCTGCATTGGAGGCAGATTCTTCACCAGCTGAGCCACAAGAGAAGTCCAAGAATACCAGAGTGGGTAGTCTATCCCTTCTCCATCGGATCTTCCTGAGCCAGGAATTGAACCGGGGTCTCCTGAATTGCAGGAGGATTCTTTACCAACTGATCCCTCACCATTAATTTGTTCTTAATGTCTGTGAGTCTGCTTTGTTTTTGTTCTATTCACTAGTTTGTTGTATATTTTAGATTCCATGTGTGAGTGATATTATACAGTATTTGTCTTTCTATACCTGACTTATTACTTAGAATATGGACTTAGGCCCTCCAAGTTCACCTATGTTGCTGCAAATGGCAAAATTTTGTTCTTTTTTATGACCGAACATTATTGCATTGTATATATACCACATCTTCTTTACCCATTCATCTGTTGACTTCCATATCTTGGCAATTGTAAATAATGCTGGTATGAAAATTGGGGTACAGGTATCTTTTTGAATTAGTGTTTTCTCTCTCTCTCTCTTTTTTTTTTTTTTTGGATATATACCCAGGAGTGGAATTGCTGGGTCATACGGTAGTTCTATTTCAGTTTTTTGAGAAACCTCCATACTGTCTTCCACACCAACTGAATCAGTTTACATTCCCAACAACAGTGTGTGAAGGTTCCCCTTTCACTGCATCCTTGCCAACATTTGTTATTTATGTTCTTTTTGAGAATGACCATGCTGACAGATGTGAGGTGATATCTCATTGTGACTTTGATTTGCATTTCCCTGATGATTAGTGACACTGAGCATATTTTCATGTGACTGTTGGCCATCTGTATTTCCTGTTTGGAAAACTGTATACTCAGGTTTCTGCCCATTTTTCATTTGAGTTGTTTTGTTTTTGTTTTTGTTTTTGTTTTTATGTTGAGTTGTATGAGCTTCCAAAACCTCATTTTTAACATAGTCTAGTTCTTGAAGACATTGTCTCTGAATATAGTCACCTTCTGAGGTTCTGTGTTAGGACTTCAACATATGAATTGGAGAGGGGGGCACAGTTCAGCCAATAGCATGCTTCTACAACACTTTTTTTGCTTGTTTGTTTAACTGATCCTTGTATTTGCAGTGTTCTCCAGACAAGTGAAACTAAAAGGTCTATCTATACATCTATTTGTCAATTATCTATATCTGTATATCTATCTATGTATCATCTATCTCTCATTTATCAATTACCTATCATCAGTGTATCTGTGTTATTATTTTCTACTGATTCTATTTCTTTGAATCCAACTGATATGCCATTCTTATACTGACATCACTAATTGTATTATTTGTAAACATGTTATTCCACTAAACCCAAACTACATGTATTCCAGATTCAATGTTCATTTACCCTGGTTCTCAAAAATGCTCATGGTCTTTCCAGCAGGGCTTAATACAAAAGAAAGTTTGACAGGGGCTTAGTTGAAGTAGACAGTCTGAATCTATTATGGCTAAAATCTCTTATTTCTGCAGATTTAAGAAACATGACCACATGAAAATATTTCTGTGGTCCCTCCCAGGGTTTGGAAGGGACCCATGTGAGTGAGGGGCCCCAAAGGTTAAGCTTTATTTGCTCATTATAGAACCATTCTTAGTGTCAGGGACAGCTTCTGATAGGTGGACACTGAGCAGAGCCAGACGAGATGATAGAAACTTGAGGTGTAAGGAAGGAAGGTAGGAATGGATGCCAGAGAGAGGAAAAACTTGGGCAAAGCCGCTGAGATGGGAAACAGCTTGTCGTCATTAAGTAGGAAAGCGAGATGTGTGTGGCAGGGGCTGGAGTTTAGGAATTGCCTCAAATACTGACAGGAAGTCATCTTCTGTTTGGTCCTCCCTACACCTGACCTGCATTCAGAGCATCCTGGTATCATGTCAGGCTCTACCCACTTGACCTGACCAAGGAGACGACCTGTCTAACTACTGCTTTGCCTTAAAACACACATAATCAAAGCTGTCTGTGTGACATGGCTTGACTTAGGAAGGCCTTCAGAAATAACACTTCTTTTTCACTGAGGCACTCAAATTTGGGGCCATTAAGTTTCTGTAGTAAACTTAGTAAGCATTAGGATCAGAGAGAGAAGGGTGAATTGGGAGAGTAGCATGGACATGTATACACTACCGTGTGTCAACAGATGCTAGTGGGAAGCTGCTGTATACCACAGGGGCCTCAGCTCAGTACTCTGTGGTGACAGAGGGGTGGGATGGGGTGGTTGGAGGGAGGCTCAAGGAAGAGGGGACATATGTATACATATAGCTGACATACATTCTGCTTCACATTGTACAGCAGAAGCTAGTATACCCTGTGAAGCAATTATACGCCAACAAGAAAATAGTAAAATTAAAAATAAATAGAAAGTCTCCCCCTTACCAAAAAAAGGAATTAGGCTCAGATATACCCCCACCCCACGACTTAGATTATATAACTATGGGATGCATAGAACAATTATTGGCTTGTCTCTATAACAAAATTAAAAGTAGAAAGTCCTATCTTAATTTAGAAACCTTTGTATTATTGAGAATATAAGCCACCTATATTCTTGAGAATTTATCTTCTGCAAATAACATAAGAAAAATCTGTTGTATTGGCTGTAAATGGGTGTTTCAACACTGATTGCATATGGTAAACACCTGGGCCCCACTCCATGCCCATGAAACTAGAACCTGGGGGCGGGACTCAGGTATTGGCTTGACTAGCAAAACAGAACAAACAGATAAGAACTCCCTGGGTGAGTTCATGAAGTTGGTGATGAAAAATGATGTTAAATAATACTTCCATGAAGGTTACTTATTCAGGATTCCTATGAGGTCAAAATTCTTGAAAACATGATTATAGTAATGTCACCCACAATTATGGGAGATCAGTTAGTGAATTTTCTGATGTAGAAAAGCTACCCTCAATATAGTTTTATTTTTTAATTTTCTTTTTAATTTATTAACAAAGAGAGGATGAGACCCAAAATAGTAACATCATAATGTGTCTTTTTATACTTCTGGTTTTTCTCATTGTGTCCAACTATCAAATAAGAAAATTTCATTAAAACAATATTTTGGATTTTAGATGTTATCATAAAAAGGTTTTAGGAGAGTTCTTCCACTGGAAATCTTGCCCAAACGTCTCAACAACATACCAGGAACACATATTTTGGTATTAGAATTTCCTTAGCATTTTCTAAATAATGTTTTTCATTTAGAAGAGACCCCTGACAGGCAACTTTTTTCAACAAAAGGTGACACTGACATTGGAAAGGCTTTCTGAGTTGGCTGGGGATCCTGGCTGTGCTGTGGGACCTTTAAAACGTTAAAGTTATTCATGGCAGGTCTGCACAATTAGGTTTTGGCAAAGACTGTTGATATCATTCAACTAACTCTGCGGGTTTGGGTTAACCTTTCTCCTCATGGGTCTGGTTACAGCTCATGTACAAACAGTTCTCTATGAAATTTCAAGAAACCTGTGATGCTACCATGTTCTCTTTTCTGTTGACTTAATTATTTTTTTCAAGGGCAGGAAAGTTTAAAACTGCCTGGGCTTGCTCCTAGTTCAGGGTTTTGGCAGGAGTTCTCAAAGTTTGATGGGCATAAGAGTTTCTCAGAGAGCTCATTTAAAATAGAGAGTCCTCTGGGCCCCTGCTTGTGATTCTGATTGAGTAGATGTGGGTCCAACCCCGGAATCTGCATTTCAACAAGCATCCCAGGGGATTCTAATGCCCCTCAGGCTGTGATTTTGATGAGCAATCTATTCTGGAATCATTTTTATGTGACGGTATCATTTTCCCCAAAGCTATTATAAATCTCAAATAATCCATGAGGTCAAAGCCTCAAAACCAAAGAGCATGGAAGTTAATGAAAACTGCAGTTTTTCAATTCTTTCTGTTAATTAGAAATTGTTGGTGCTAAAATCCACTTCTTTACTTCTTTTCTGAACTCCTTTATACTCTCTGCTATGGACTGAATACATGCAATCCCCCCACCAAATCCATATAGGTTGAGACCTAACCCCCAAAGTGATAGTATTTGGAGGTAAGGTCTCTGGGAGGTGACTGGGTCATGAAAGCGGAACCCCTATGAATGGATTAGCTAGTGCCCTTATGAAAGAAACCCCACAAAGGGAAGGCCGTCTTCTATCAACTAGGAAGCTGGTTGTCACCAGACACTAAGTCTGCTGGCACCTCAGTCTTGGACTTTCGAGCCTCCAGAACTGTGAGGAATGAATTTCTGTTGTTTATAAGCCACCATGTATCTTGTTGCTGCTAAGTCACTTCAGTCGTGTCCGACTCTGTGCGACCCCACAGACGGCAGCCCACCAGGCTCCCCCGTCCCTGGGATTCTCCAGGCAAGAACACTGGAGCGGGTTGCCATTTCCTTCTCCAATGTGTGAAAGTGAAAAGTGAAAGTGAAGTCACTCAGTCATGTCCGACTCGTAGTGACCCGATGGACTGCAGCCTACCAGGCTCCTCCATCCATGGGATTTTCCAGGCAAGAGTACTGGAGTGGGGTGCCATTGCCTTCTCCAATGTATCTTGTTATAGAAACCCAAATGATTAAGATATTCTCCCAAGGCTGCAGTGTTCTTATAATCCCTTCCACAATCACCATGAATGAGGATGTGTGAGTTGACAATTTGTCTGTCTTATCCAGTCTTAGACTATAAACTCCAGGAGGGAAAAGGCCTGACATTATGTGAACCTGGGCAGAACCCTAGATCCTCGTGAAAAGAACCATTTCTCTATGTTGTTGGTAATAACAAAACTGTTTATCACCTTAGAGACTGACTTCATGGAAACATCAGGCTCCCTGGGTCAGTTTGCTCATCTTCTAAAAGGAAGTGAATGGGAATCTTCTCACACTCAGGACCATCTTAACTCTGTGATCCAGTTGTGCTCTCTTGAGATGTGAGAGAGCAGGAGAAACCTCATCAACTTCTTTGAGAAAAATTGCCATCCATCTTTCAAAGAAGATTCTGTCTCTGTTTCCCTCCAGTTTTCTGGAAATCAGAGTAACACTTGGCTCTAAAGGTCACAGGGAAACTGATGAAGTACCTTTCAAATGCCAGGCCCAGTGGCAGGCAATCAAATGAATTCCAGCTGGTCCTGGAGTGTGTTCTGCTTACTGCCATGTGCCACCCTGGGGGTTAATTTCCCAACTCAGGCCCTGACTCTTGAACTGGTGTGGATCCAGGAGGAGGATCTGAAGTCTCCAGTGGAGAAGAAAACAGGGTGTTGGATTGACAGTGCCTAGGAATCTACTTCTCCAAATGGGGGAGTTCATTCACCTGGCAAGGTTTGACTCCCTCTCGGAGATACCGGCTACAGGATGGGCTAAGCCTCTCCAGTCTCTGTGTGTTTGTGCTATTGATCACTGGTCTCATAATAAAATGTCATTATTTTCTCTGGACTTATCCAGGCTTCTATCTGGGCCTTTGCTGCCGTGTGTCCATAGGCTGTAACTAGAGACAGATTACTTAAGAACTGTTTTTGTTGGAAGTCTGTTCCCATATACTGTGCACCCCGCCAGCCCCACCTGTGCTGTGAGCCACCTCTCCTTATGAACCACAGCCTGGCCAGATATCCCTGTGCTCGTCTCAAGTCCCTACGGTGGATGCATCACAAAGCAGGTACTGGGACCCCCGCTTTTGAGGCTGAGCAGGACCCCAGGGTCCTTGCCCCTCTCCCCACTGTGTCCTCAGCCTGCCTTTTATCTGTGGAAAAACTTCAGTCAGAGATTAAAAGATTAATCAGAGAAGTGAGAAAATGCAGGAAAAAAAGGAAAACAAAGGAGATCAAATAGCAATAATGTCATTAAGAACAGTCAAGGACATTGAATTCCTTCTCAAGGACTGAATATACCATTCTGAGCCATATCCCAAGAGCTGTGTTATATATACTGAAACCTCCACCAAGTGGAAGAAGTTAACTACATGATGACCAATCTCTAGCCATGACAAAAGTTGCCGGAGTTCTAAGGATTGGCCTCAAGGAAATGGAAACTTATCAACCTCGGAACTGAAGATTAACTGTACTTAAAACAATCAGGATGACGCTGGTCAGACCACCAATGACCAACTTCAAGATGACTGTCAGAGCTGACTGTACTGTCACTGCATGTAGCCCCCTCCCTCCATCTATAAGAACTCTTGCCCATTGATTGTGGAGGGGGTGCGGGTAGTCGGTCTTTGGACCCGACATCTGTCCCACATTCTCTGGTTGCCAGCATCCAAAATAAAGCAAACTTTCCTTTCCACCAATCTGTCCTCTTTTTTGGCTTTTCAGGGGTGAGCAGCCAGTCTTGGGTTCAGTAACACTGACTATCTGCGGGGTCACTCCCTACCCAGCGAAGACACCCAAGCCAAACTCGCAGAGCTTGAAGGAAGCAGACCCAGTTTGGGACCTCAGCCTAAGCAGCTGACAAGGCCTCCGCCGCCAAGTGACAGAGAATCTGGCACAACCTCCAAGGGGCCTCAGCTGGAACTTGTGCCGCCACCGTGTTCTCCGGAGCTCATCTTCAAGATGTGTTCCGTCCTGGACTTGTTTCTCTTCCTCCTAGCCACATCTCTTCCTCAACAAGCAGGAAAATCTCAATTCTCTGGGGTTTCCATGGGGGCCAAGAGGAGCAAGGAATACATGTCTTGGGAAGCCAGACAGTATCAGGTAGCTTTTCCTGAAGCTGATCTTCAAAGAATCCAAGCCACTGTGTTCTTCTGGACACTCTTCAACCAAGTGTATTCCACAGTGCCAAGCCTCAGGATGTCAAAGACCCAATGTCCCAGCTCAGAGATCATTAAGTAGAGGGAACAAATTCTCCCTCCCTTTGCCCTTTTTTCAAAAGCTATTTTTTTTTGACATGGATCATTTTTAAAGCCTTTATTGAATTTGTTACAATATTGCTTCTGTTTTATGTTTTGGTTTTATGGCCTTGAATTATATGGGATCTTAGCTCCCCTACCTGGGATCGAACCCACACTCCCTGCATTGGAAGGTGAAGTCTTAACCACTGGACCGCCAGGGAAGTCCTTGCCTTTTTATTTTATTCAGGCCCTCACTAGTTTGAGATTTACTCTGTTAAATTCTACAGTCTAAAGAGGCTCACATGGGAAATGCTATGTGACCCCAAAGAGAAGCTGAGTTTCTACAAGTTCTAATGTAATAGAAAGCTGGGTTTCTTTTTTTATTTTGTTTTTTAATTAAAAAATTTTTTTGGATTATGTCATGCAGCATGTATGATCTTAGTTCCTCAACCAGAGATCAAAACTGAGCCCCTGCCTTGGAAGAACAGAGTCTTAACCACTGGACCACTAGGGAAGTCCTGGAAGCTGAGTTTCAGTCATAAACTATCATATATTGATCTGATAGTTACTGTTAGGTCTCAACAGGGCCACAGGGTGCCCAGGTAATTGGTTCAACACAACCCATATTCTGGATGTGTCTGTGAACCTGTGTCTGGATGAGATTAGCATTTGAATCAGTAAACTGCGTAAACTGGGTTGTCCTCCTTAATGTGGGAAGGGATCATCATTCGATCTGTTGAGGGCCTGAATTTGCTCTCTTGGGGTGACAAGACATCAGAGTGCCTCCAACTGAGAGAGAAGAGCTTCAGCCTCAGCAAGGATTCTGAGCCCCACACACAGAATAGAAACAGGAGAAGCTTTAAACAAAAGCAGACTACAGGAATTAGGATGAGCCATTCTTAGCCATTACCAGAGGGTATCACTTATTAGGTTTCCCTGGTGTTTGACCTGGGACTTTTGATCCAGTTCAGGATGGAATTTCTCTCCAGCCAGTTGACAAGGAGGCTCAGAGTTAGATTGAAGTTAGCGTAAGAATATAAAAAGCCATATTTCTCATGCACATGGGTGCTACTCTGACTTTCAACAGTTTTGTGAATCATTATCAACCAATCTATTTAAACCATTTGGAAAAGTAATAGTTTTGTTCAATATCTAACAGATAAGTTTAACAAATTAACTGAAAAATAGATTGTCATTCCCCAGTGATTTACATTTTGACGTCTTATGAGAAAAAATCATTTGCTGGATTGACTTAAGGTGTGTTTCCAAAGGGTGGGACTTCCACCCACCTTCAGGACTCAAGAGCACTCTTGTACTTCTGCATCTTACCTGTGCTGGCATCTTCCACTGCCAGGTCCTTCCCTGTTCCTAACAGTAGGAATTCCATTCATTCAAAGACATACTCTGACCCCACATTTATCAGTAGATTCAAAAAATGTGGATTCCTCTCTTTGTTTGCAACCACTAATAATCTTAAGTCAGTGCAGTGAAGTGTCTATATTATTGTTTACTGCTTGTGGTCACTATTTTCTATTGACGGGTCCCCCCCTATTTATCAAATACAGTGTGTAATGCTAGGAACACAAAAATGATTAAAACCCGTGCCCCATTGATGGGTGCAGCTAAGACGTAACAAGATGTAGAACATGAATTAGCATACCATGGAGCAAATGGGATAAAAAAGTATCACAAGGCACAGATGATGGAGATTCTACCACACATGAGAATCATGGAAGGCTTTTCAAAGCAAGTGGTATTTGAGCTGGGTCTTAGGAAAAACAAAACAAACTAGATTCAGCAGCTGAGAAGAGAAAGGGCCTTTTCAGTTTGAGAGAATATCATGAATACTAGAACTGGGGAAATTTCGTCTGACAGAAGCAAAGTGGCCTGGAGAAGAAGCCAAAGAAGACTTCTCTGGTGGTCCAGTGGTTAAGAATCTGCCTGCCATGCAGGAGACACAGGTTCAATCCCTGGTCTGGGAAGATGCCACATGCTACGGGGCAACTAAGCCCAGATACTATAACTAGAGAAAGCCTGTGTGCACAGCAATGAAGATCAGCACAGCCAAAAGTAGATATTTTTTTAAAAGTCGGGGGCGGGGGGAGGGAGAAAAAGAAGGATCTGAAGTGGAAGGGACTGCAGAGTGAATTACATGGAATTACATCACAGAGCTTATATAATGACTGCAGTGTGATGACTGAGCTCCTATATGTGCCAGGTACTAAAATGGCCTGAGGGCAAATGATATGTGCATCTTAAAGGGTAGAGAAGGCACAGAGGTCCCATAAGAAGTCCTACTTGGGGCCAGTATTCAGTATTCTTTCCACAGGTCTGCTGGCTCCTATTACCAGCACAGCCTGCTTTAAGGAATTCTAGAGACTAGTCTAGTGGTTTTCAAATGTGTTCTTAAGAATCCTTGGATGGTATGGAATCCAGAAACAATAAAGAATACCTCCAAAACACAATCATCACTCTTCTCGGATTTACATATTTGGGTGACCTCTAAGAATTTCATTAAAAAAAAAAAGGAGTTTTGCTGCTAAAACAAATAATTTAAAAAGGAAAGTCATTGATTTAGTCAAATCCTTTCTTTTAAAAATGATTTTTTCTCCATTGTGCAAGATTATACATTTGTTATATAAACTTTGGAAAATATTGAAAATGGAAAGAAAATCACCTATGTTCCTACCACTAGTGGGGAGCTACAATTAATACTTTATTTATAGTCAATAATTTTGCCAGAAGTATATTTGACACAGTTATGATTTGAAGAACATTATTCATAAGTGTTTAACAACTTTTTAATTACATAATGTTCCTAATAATTGCACAAATATTAGAAATCTTTTCATGCCAAGGTGAAAATCCTTTGAATAATAAGCAGTGAACAATTTATTTTGTAAAATGCTCTTGAATGTCATTAGTTTATTCAACATAAATGTTGAATCATTTTTTCTTGGCAAGATTTGAGTTCACATTTTTTTTTTAAAGTCATCAGGTTAAAGGATATTCAAATGACAAATTTCAGCCCAAGTCACATACTTTTGACATATTTAACAATGAATACCAAAGTTTTGATCTTAAAAGCAGAATAAAATGTTCAATAAGGATTCTACCGTTTTTCTAAAAATATTCTAGAAACTGCAATGTTTTAAGTGTGTGGAGAAAAAAATACATTTGATTGTTATATACTTTATGGAATATCCTTTAATCTCAAATTACAAAGGATAAGTTCTCAATTTTAGAATCAAACAAATGAGAAGTTGAATTTTTTAAAAGACACAATTCCCAGTGGTTTGGACCAGTACTCAAGATTCTGAAGAAGTATTAAATGTTAAATACATCCTTTGATTGGTAACATCTATGGTGGTACCAGTGATAAAGAACCCGTCTGACAATGCAGAAGACATGAGACTTGGGTTCGATCCGTGGGTCAGGAAGATCCCCTGGAGGAGGACATATCAACCCACTCCAGTATTCTTGCTTTCAGACATGACTGAAGCGACTTAGCACACATAACTAACTCCAGGAGGACTTTGAAACCAGTTGGAGAGTGATTAGGAGATGAAGAAAGATGTCAGAAGTTCCATTTTCCTTACCTCCTCAGAAAAGAACATGGATGCAAACCATAGCCTTCGGAATGTTAATCATCATATTCACCCACATTATTTCACACTCTTCTCCCTTTTAAAATGGAACTATAGGGAATAAGTAATAACTTTTAAAATAATAGAAACTAATAAATATTATTTATTCCCTGGTGGTCCAGTGGTTAGGGCACTGTGCTTTCACTGCAGGGTGCATGTGTTCTATCTCTGGTTGGGAAACTAAGATCTTGCTTGTTGTGCAATTTGGCCCAAAAAAAGTAAAAAAAGAAACGACACTATAGTTGATTTACAATATTGTGTTAGTTTCAGGCATACAGCAAAGTGATTCCACTCTTCTCCCTTTGATACCCCACCTCCTGGTATTCACACTGTTAGTATAGCTCTCCCATTGAGTGTAGGTAATTCACTTCTGACCAGGCCAATATGCGGTGTCACCTGGGGTTAGAATTCACTAGATTGCCAAGGACCATGTGGGCTTGAAAGGGGATTCTTCCACAATCCAGTCTTCAAAAGAAACCTCCGCCTTTGTCACCACCTGGATTGGAGCCTGATGAAACCCTAGAGTGGACAACCCATGTGAGCCACGCCTGAACTCCTAAGCCACAGAAATTGTGGGATAATCAACACGTCAACCATAGCCCAAGCTTGTGGTTTTCAGTGTGGTACAGAAATAGATGATTCATACACCTGTTTACACAGTGATTCACTCTGAGTGACTCAGGAAGTAACTGGCAAATTAAGTGGTCACCAGGCCTCCTCATTCCAACTCTCCATTTCCATGAGCTTTCTCCATGTCTGAAAATACTGCTTTAAGAAGCAGAAAAATGGTGCTTTGTAATTGCCTAGAGGGGTGAGAAGGAAATGGCAACCCACTCCAGTGTTCTTGCCTGGAGAATCCCAGGGACGGAGGAGCTTGGCGGACTTCCGTCTATGGAGTCACACAGAGTTGGACACGACTGAAGCGACTTAGCAGCAGCAGCAGCAGAGGGGTGAGGTGGCGGGAGTGGTGCAGAGAGGCTTGAGAGGGAGGGGATATATGTGTACACACAGCTGATTCAGGTGGTTGTACAGCAGAAAGTAACACAACATTGTAAACCAACTGTAGTCCCAAAAAAATGTTTTTAAGGAAGTAGGAAAAGATGGCAAGACATATCATTGTTGTCTCAAGGGGTAGCAGTGTTTGCATTTGGTGCAGACCAACAGAGAACTTGACAGAAAGAAGTTCACAGATAGAGGTTTCTGGATTTCACTCAACCAACAGTGCAAGAATAGGCAGCCAGGGCTGCTAGGGTGGTTCGGGTGATACTTCTGAGGCCCAGGCTCCACTTCTGCCTTCCTGCTTCAGTTGGAAGGGGGAGGCTCTTGTTCTTTTGCTCTTTACCTCCCCGGGGGCCACAGGTGTTTAACTCCTGCCTCCCAAGCAGGAGGCCCCCTTTGACGCCCCCAGCAGACTACCACTCACATCATCTCAGAGCTGTGTCACCTGTCTTTTAAAAGAATAGAAACTAATAAATATTATTTATTCCCTGGTTGTCCAGTGGTTAGGGCACTGTGCTTTCACTGCAGGGTGCATGTGTTCTATCTCTGTTGTGGGAAACTAAGATCTTTTTTTTTTTTTTGATCTTGCTTGTTGTACAATTTGGTCAAAAAAAAGTAAAAAAAGAAATGACACTATAGTTGATTTACAATATTGTGTTAGTTACAAAAGAGTCTCCTAGGGTTTTTAGTTGAGGACTTTGCTGCCCTGAAGAAATGAAGGCAGGAAGAATGGTTATCAGATAGACATCTAGCAACATCTGCCAGTCAAAGCTTCATGCCCACAGACAGAACCATGGAAAGATGGGATAGAAGGATGAAGGAAATAAGAAGAGTGGAAATTAATGATGTGAAAAGCTGGCTATAATGAGGATCATCAAAGCCAAAGTGAAAAGTAAATTTTGGGGGAGCTCGTATGATTTATTTTATATTTTTATTGGAGCGTAATTGCTTTATAATGTGTTACTTTCTGCTGTACAACATGAATCAGCTATATGTATACATATATCCCCTCCTCGAACCTCCCTCCCACTCCTCCCATCCCACCGCTCTAGGTCGTCACTGAGCTGAGCTCCCTGCGCTACATAGCAGCTTCCTGCTAGCTGTCTCACACATGGTAGTGTGTATATGTCAATGCTACTCTCTCAGTTCGTCCCACCCCCTCCTCCTCACCCCTGTCTCCATATGTTCATTCTCTATGTCTGCATCTCTATTGCTGCCCAGCAAATAGATTCATCAGAACCATTTTTCTAGGTTCCATACATATGTGTTGTTGTTTAGTCTCTAAGTCATACCTGACTCTTTATGATGTCATGGACTGTAGCCTGCCAGCCTTCTCAGACCATAGGATTTCCCAGGCAAGAATACTGAAGAGGGTTACCATTCCTTCCCCAGGAGATCTTCCCGACAGAGAGGTCAAACCTGTGTCTCTTGAATTGGCAGGTGGATTCTTTACTACTGAGCCACCAGGGAATCTTCATATATGTGTTAATGTGCGATGCTTGTTTTTCTTTTTTCAACTTCACTCTGTAAGACTTTAGTTTCAATTACATCACTACAAGTGACCCAATTTCTTTCCTTTTTATGGTGGAATAATATTCCAAAAGGTGAATTTTTGAAATGACTAATAAAGCCATTTTTAGCAGGTCTTACACAATATAACAGTAAAAGCACTGTTTCAAAACTATGCATATAACATAATCCATTTGTTATTTTGGGCAGAGACACCATCCTCTTTTTTTTCTTTTTTAATGCTCTTAGATATCTTTTTTTATTAGTAGTTATACATGGTTTTCATAAAGAAAAGAAAATATTGTTTGAAAGTTGCACATAAAATATGTGTTTTTTAAAAATCATGTTTACTATTAGTTTCCAAATCAAAGATCATCTAAATGTCAACATTTAAAACAGGTGACATTTTCTAACTGCTGGAGATACAGTGATGTCACAGAATCAAGAGATGGTTAAGACTCTAGTATTTACCCTGTAGATGCTGTCTTTCAATTGAACATACAGATTTTCCTCTGAGAAAACAGTTGAAGAGGGAGTAGTGTTTGTTTCAAATGCCTAGTGGTTAGACCTATTATGTATTACAGAAAAGGAGAGCCTGAAGTTCTATTTGTTTTAAAGTTTTACTTTTTTTCTGAAGAAAATATTTTCCCTGAGAACTTTTGTGCTGAAGGAGTCTTGGGAAGAATTCAAAAATCAAAATGTAGCAGATCATTATTATTTTTTTCTCTTTTTAAGAAAAATCTATATCACATGAATTTTTAAATTTTATTTAAAAATTTTTTTTAAACTTACCCAATACTATATAATGAATTATATGTGAAAAGATTATTTTATTTATGATGAGCTTTTGCCTGTTTCCTTTGTTTAGCCCATTATTCATTGTAAAAAGAAGCCTCAGTTCAGTTCAGTTCCGTTCAGTCACTCAGTCGTGTCCGACTCTTTGCGACCTGATGAATTGCAGCACACCAGGCCTCCCTGTCCATCACCAAATCCCAGAATTTACTCAAACCCATGTTCATCGAGTCGGTGATGCCATCAAGCCATCTCATCCTCTGTCGTCCCCTTCTCCTCCTGCCCCCAATCCATCCCAGCATCAGGGTCTTTTCCAATGAGTCATAGAAAAGTCCTTCGCATGAGGTGGCCAAAGTATTGGAGTTTCAGCTTCAGCATCAGTCCTTCAGCATCAGTCCTTCCAATGAACACCCAGGACTGATCTTCTTCAGGATGGACTGGTTGGATCTCCTTGCAGTCCAAGGGACACTCAAGTCCAACACTATAGTTCAAAAGCATCAATTTTTCAGTGCTCAGCTTTCTTCACAGTCCAACTCTCACATCCATACATGACCACTGGAAAAACCATAGCCTTAACCAGACAGACCTTTGTTGGCAAAGTAATGTCTCTGCTTTTTAATATGCTATCTAGGTTGGTCATAACTTTCGTTCCAAGGAGTAAGTGTCTTTTAATTTCATGGCTGCAATCACCATCTGCAGTGATTTTGGAGCCCAAAAAATTAAAGTCTGACACTATTTCCACTGTCTCCCCACCTATTTCCCATGAAGTGATGGGACCAGATGCCATGATCTTAGTTTTCTGAATGTTAAGCTTTAAGCCAACTTTTTCACTCTCCTCTTTCACTTTCATCAAGAGGCTTTTTAGTTCCTCTTCACTTTCTGCCATAATGGTGTTGCCTAGACATAACAAATAAAAATGGAATCACATTCCAACAGACAGTTGCTTGCTGGTATAAGCTCCAAGTTTGATGTATACAGGCCTGGATTTCTGGTGGCACAGTGAGAAGTTCATAGGTTCAGGACTTCCTGGTGGTCCAGTGGTTAAGAATCTGTCTGCCAATACAAAGAACACAGTTTTAACCCCTGACCAGTACAATCTCACATGCCACGGGGGAACTAAGCCTGTGCACCCTATAGCCCACGCTCTGCAACAAGAGAAGGGTATCCCAACAAGAAGCCCGAAAACCACAACTAGAGAAAGCCCTCACAAAGCAATGATGACCCAGTGCAGCCAAAAATCAATTTTAGAAAATGAAATTAACTAGGTTCAGTTGAAATCACATAAGAAAATATGTGAGGTTACTTAGCCCAGTGCCTAGGCATTAAAGACAATTCAAAAATGTTAATAAATTGTATTTAGTTATGACTTAGGGAGGTTAGAGTCTTGGAAAAGAGGGAAGAAGACAGCATAATGGGAGGACAGGGGGAAAAGCAAGGCCCAGAAGTAGCTCAGAGTCTTAGGACCTCATCTGACTGCCAGAGATGGCCCCACACAGAGGGAACTGGAAGCTGAAGAAGAGAGAGACGCGCAGTCCTACCACGAGCTCAGAGCCTCCTTTCCTCAGGACATTTGCTGGAATATTCATGTAATAAATCTATAAATCTGTGATGATTATAAAAGTGAATGATGATCCCTAGGGTTGTACAGTACACAACCTGCAAAACTGTGCATGGCCACCCAGAATGATACATGATGGCTCTGCACTTTATTCAGTCTCTTCTGAAGTGGCTGCCGTCTTGTATTTCATGTTACCTGGTGGGCCCCTTTAAATTCTTTCCAGGTCAAGGCATTATATTGATATGCTGCTGCTGCTAAGTTGCTTCAGTCATGTCTGACTCTGTGTGACCCCATAGACGGCAGCCCACCAGGCTCCTCTGTCCCTGGGATTCTCCAGGCAAGAACACTGGAGTGGGTTGCCATTTCCTTCTCCGATGCATGAAAGTGAAAAGTGAAAGTGAAGTTGCTCAGTCATGTCTGACTCTTAGCACCCCATGGACAGTAGCCTACCAGGCTCCTCCGTCCATGGGATTTTCCAGACAGGAGTACTGGAGTGGGGTGCCATTGCCTTCTCCAATGTTGATATGAAGTAGAAGTTTGAAACTCAGATCACACAGCACAGCAAAGAATTGGAGCTGAAGGTAGGACAGATTAACGTCTTCCAGCTTCCCTTCCACCTCCTGTCTACTACGTCTTCCTGCGTCAGCACAAAAAAAGTCCCTGTATATCAGGAGATTGGCTTCCCTAGTGGCCCAGTGGTAAAGAATCTGCCTGCTAAGCAGGAGATGCAGGTTTGATCCTGGGTCAGGAAAATTTCCTGGAGAAGGAAATGGAAACACACTCTAGTATTCCTGTCTGGGAAATCCTATGGACAGAGGAGCCTCAATTCAGTTCACTTCAGTTCAGTCGCTCAGTCGTGTCTGACTCTTTGCGACCCCATGGACTGCAGCACTCCAGGCCTCTCTGTCTATCAGCAACTCCCAGAGTTTACTCAAACTCATGCCCAATGAGACGGTGATGCCATCCAATCATCTTATCCTTCATCATCCCCTTCTCCTCCCACCTCAGTCTTTCCCAGCATCAGGGTCTTTTCAAATAAATCAGCTCTTTGCATCAGGTAGCCAAAGTATTGGAGTTTCAGCTTCAACATCAGTACTTCCAGTGAATATTCAGGACTGATTTCCTTTAGGATGGACAGGTTGAATCTCCTTGAGTCCAAGGGACTCTTAAGAGTCTTTACCAACACCACAATTCAAAAGCATCAATTCTTTGGTGCTCAGCTTTCTTTATAGTCCGACTCTCACATCCATACATGACTACTGGAAAAACCATAGCCTTGACTAGACAGACCTTTGTTGGCAAAGTAATAGCTCTGCTTTTTAATATGCTGCCTAGGTTGGTCATAAGTTTTCTTCTAAGGAGTAAGTGTCTTTTAATTTCATAGCTGCAGTCACTATCTGCAGTGATTTTGGAGCACCCCAAAATAAAGTCTGCCACTGTTTCCACTGTTTCTCCATCTATTTGCCATGAAGTGATCAGACCAGATGCCATGATCTTAGTTTTTCTGGGTGTTGAGTTTTAAGCCAACTTTTTCACTCTCCTCTTTCACTTTCATCAAGAGGCTTTTTAGTTCCTCTTCACTTTCTGCCATAAGGGTGGTGTCATCTGCATATCTGAGGTTATTGATATTTCTCCAAGCAATCTTGATTCCAGCTTGGGCTTCCTCCAGCCCAGCGTTTCTCATGATGTACTCTGCATATAAGTTAAATAAGCACGGTGACAATATACAGCTTTGACGTATACAGCTTCCTCCTAGGAAAAGGAGTACAGAGGAGCCGGGTAGGCAACAATCCATGGGACTGCAAAAGAGTTGGACAGGACTTAGTGATAAACAACAACTTATCAGGAGATACTACAGCAGATGAAAGTTATTTCCAAATTAGTAAATCCTTGTAAATATCAACCAGGACTCAATGAGCTCCTCCTTTGTACATAAAGGGGATTAATTCACACCTGAAACTCATTATCCCCAGAGGTTGGTTTGGATTGCAAATATAACTATGCTTAAGCAAGGTTGATTTCAGGCTTGTTGGGAAAGCAGGCAGGTTGGGGATGAAGAGTTAACAACTATAACCCAGATCAGATGAAGAAAGCGACACCTCGCTGTTCAGCCAAGTGCTTCCTCCTGCCTTGGGATCTGCCTGCCTTCCAGCCTTCCTCCAAGGCTTCTCCTTGCCCTTGCTAATGGCTGTCTCACTCTGGGGCAGGAAGAGAAATCTGGTCGGTGGCTGACTTAGGTATGACTTCGAGGGGAGAGCAAGCCTCCAGGCAAATGATACAGACTGTGACCTGAGGGAAAAATTCGCTTAGTTGAGAGCCTCTTAGCTCCTGGGTGTGCTGGTGGAGGTGCTGGGATCAGCTGAGACTAGTAATGGGTGTTTGAGAATTCCTGCAGGAGGTAACTTTCTGGGGCTCTAAGAGGGGAGGATCCCTAGCCACAGGGCATCTGAGACTAGGAAACACAGGACTTCAGGCTGGATATCCATCTGGGAATCAGGAGAAAGATCTCAAAGTTCCAGCAGGGGGCGCTCTCCCAGGACCACTTCATAGCCAATCAAGATGCAGCTCTGCTCTAACCTGGAAAATTATACGGAGGGACTTGGGCAGGGAGGGCCGATCTGGGGACCTGATGATTGGAAGCGGGCCAGGAAGCAAGGGCTTAATTCCAGAAATAAGGCAAAGCTGAAGTTCTGAAAAGCAGCAGGTGACAAGAGGACTGGATAATTCGCTCAGTAGACTTTGGGCTACTTAGTTACCGGCTCAGCGAGTCCCTGAGGCTGAGATGGGGCAGAGCCTACAAATGATGCTCAGGTGGCTCCAGCCGCTGGATGGGCAGCAGCAGGTGGGGAGCAGGAGCTTGCGGGGAACTTTGCCCAAGGTGCCCTCTCTGGTCCTGAGTCCATTTCCTGTTTTGCATCCACCTCCACGGCTGGAAGGTCTTGACCACCTCCTCACTCCTCTGTTGGACGCGTGGTTTTAGACTCTACTTCAGGAATATCTTCCCAGAGATTTCGAGAGAAACAGGCCACGGCCCTGACAGTTTAGATAAATCTTGAGTGTTTCCTGATGTGTGGGTCAAAAGCAGCCGGGCGTTTTCTGGAAGCGCTGGCCTTCCGTATCTCTAACAGGCTTACCAGCATTGTCCTAGGATCATTTCACTCTTGTTCCCAATCTTCATATCCGATGAAGGTTTGAGAACAATTATCTCACCTTCTTTGTTTTTTGCCTTGGTCTCCCTCCCCAACCACCACCTGAGAACCCAACTCAGAAATCTCTCTCCTTTTCCTACACTTTTCAGATTCATTTTGTGTCTCTGGAGCCTCTGCGTTGTTTCCATGTCCACTTTGAAATCTTGGGTTTTTAACTTCTCCTACCTCCTATAAAATTTACCACATTTGTTCTTTCAGTCATTTATTCCCTAATAAGTTAGTAAGAACTCGTTTCATAGCACCAGAGGGCATGATGTAATTACTTCTAACACAGACTCTGAGATCAAAATATACACAGCTAATTAAAGTTTCCCACTTAAATCCCAGGTAAGAATTTCCTCCAGCAAATGCTTTTTTTTTCCCCCAAAAAAATGTACTTAAGAATGCCTGAAATTGTTTAAAATCCTGTACCTTATAAAATAAAGCTCTAATGAGCCTGTCTTTTTTTTTTTTTTTTTAACAAATCTTTGGTTTGAGTGTGGATAAAGCAGTTATCACAAAATCATCTGAGGAATAAAAGAAATCTTGATTTAACATGAAAACCTTTCCATCCTGTAAGTGAACTCGTTTGACCTAGATCTACTCTTTAAAGGGCAAGTGACTGTAAGAAACTCTAAGGTTGTTCTCAGAATTCTAAGACAATTGGTAAATATTGATATAAAAAGTCGGGTTCATTAGCGACACCGATTTGATTTTCCTGAAAATCAGCCAGACAGAAAGTTCTCACTTTTATCCACCTTCATTGTTACTCTCCATAGCAACTGAAAACTTTTCTGGGCTGAAATAATCCTCTCTAGCTCCCAGCGCACAGTCAAGGAATTTTAAAAACAGAGGACTTTGTAACCACGAAATACCCTCCAAGATTTAAAAGGCCACAGAGCTCCAGATAAATAATCATTTATCTTTCTTCTGAAGGTAAGCACTGGGTTTAGAAATGTTTGTATCATCCTCTGTCATTTTTAAAATGCTAACATAAGAATCTTAAACTTGCTTTCTCTTTTTAAACCATAAAAGTAATCCTAGTATTTTTGTTACTACCCTACAGCCATTTTAGCTCATCTCTGGGCCAAGATCTGCCATGAGATGCTGTTAACATTTTGCATTCCTTAAGCAATCGGTTGAAGAGATTAATATTTTTTTTCCAGTAAGCTGATTGGCTCTAAAGTTGTCCTTTTCACTTCTGTAGTGAGCCCCAAATATGTGGATTTATCATGCTTCATGCGGACTTAAAACTCTCTTGCTTTTCTAAGATAGTTTGTACTTTTAATCAGCTGAAAACTAACCAGTATTTTCTGGACATTACTGTTTTTTTTGTCCTTTCCTTTTTGAAAATCTTCTGACTCAATGTGATATCTGTAATGTGTTCAAATTTATTTTCTGTTTACTTTTATTGACTTACTTCACGAATGAGGCCCATAAATCAATGGGCTAAAATGAGGATGTTTCCTGCTGGGGGTATGGAGAGATAAATAAGGAGTTTGGGATTAATATATATACACTACTGTACATACAATAGGTAAACAACAATTCCTACCGTATAGTATAGGAAACATAGTCAATATCTTATAATAACCTAAAATAGACAAGAATCTGAAAAAAAAAAAATATATATATGTATAACTGAATCACTTTCCTGTACACTTGAAACTAATACAGCATTGTAAATCACCTATACCTCAATTTAAAAATGGGGAGTGTTTCCTGCTCTTTTTTAAAAAATTGAAGTATAGTTGCTATACAATGTTGTGTTAGTTCCTGCTTTACAACAACAAGAATCAGCTATAAGTATAGACATATTCCCTTCCCTCTTGAGCCTCCTCCCCTCACCCCGCTTCCCCATCCCACCCATCTAGGTCATCACAGAGCACTGAGCTGGGCTCTGTGAGCTACATAGCAGCTTCCCACTAGTTATCTTTTAATACATCTGGGTCTTCTGACTTGTAGCACCTTTAGGATAGGCAGTGAAATGTGTTCTTCCTATCTTTTGACTCTATGTCTAGTTCCCAGAGAGGCAATATAACTCACTTCTTGGCTGTTGTACAGTTTGAAAGTATAAACCCACCAGAGTTTCCTGCCAGTGGGGGTTATGAACAACTTACGGATCCCCTGTTGTTTAGAAACAGCTTGTCACTGCCAATCTGCTTAGCCACCAGTTAATGAATCCTTTCAAACCTCTTGCAGGCACAATAATTAAAGCCTTCATTTTCCCCCTTTCCACTGACATTCCTCCAGCTACAAGTTGACACGGTGAACACCAAGCCATCCTCCTCCATCAAAGCAGATTCGGGGTAGAGGAAGAGTGGAAATGTGCTTCTGGACAAAGCCTTCTGTATCCTGGGTGCCCTTGTTCCTTCTACTCAGCCTTGATCCCTCGACTGAGACAGAAAAACCCTCAACTCAGGACAGCAGCAGTACTTGGAACCCAGGGCAACTGACGGAAGTTCTACGGGTTCTCTCTGCTGATGACCCCCGTCCCCTGAACCACTCAAGAAGCCTCATCAGAATATTGCTGGAGAAAACTGGATGCCCACGGAGGACAGACGGAAGGCAAGGAGATTGCAATCTGGTTAGTGTGATAGAAGGGGATCAGGGACTGAGCGTGTTCACAAGAGCCATGCATTTCCCAGTCACTTATTTCAGGAAAGCAAAATCAGACACAAACCTTCCAATATCTGAGTGACCAATGCATTACGGTATAATAACTCCCATATGCCAGATCATACAGTATTCTGCATATGGCATTTAAAGATATGGAGGACTTGTTTTTGTTAAAATGATAATAAGCCTTCTATAAGTCTTGCTACAACCCTTCCGCAGGCTTAGAAGTATGTATTTGCAGGTATGCACTATTAGTCCCCTCTTCTTTCTGACTTACTAATCTTTTTTATTGTAGTGACCTTGAATGTGATTGGTTAGATAGATGCTGCTTGTTTTCTGAGGCATACAACACCATTCACTATTTGTCTAACATTGAATTTTTAAGTATTTTCTCCTGAATATTGGTAGGTGTGTTTTAATATTTTGTATCATGGGGAGTTAATGAATTGGATGAGTGCCTTCTTAAAAATGGAGAATCTGAACTGGGGAAGGGAAGTGCTATCAGTGGGGCCGAAATGAGATCCAGGGTCCCCGAGGCCAATTTTCCAGCCATTTTCTAGTCTATTAAGTGACTCTCAAACCCTGGCTACCCATCAGCATCACCTGGCCAGTCTTCACGAAATGCCCAGGTTGCAATTTCCTTCTCCAGAGATCAAGATTTCATCTGCCCAGAATTTTTTTTAAAAGATCTCTGCAAGGCACTTTAATGTAAAATCAGAATTAATGTAAAAATCAACATTTAACATAAAATCAGAATGTCTCCATTGGGGGAAAGGGAGTTTGACAAGCGCATCCCCAGCAGTAAGAGCCCATGTTTTAAAAATGACCGCAGGGATTTCCCTGGTGGTCCAGTAGCTAAGAATCCAAGCTCCCAATGCAGGGGCCTGGGTTTGATCCCTGGTCAGGGAACTAGATCCCACATGCCTCAACTCTGCTGCAACTAAAGATCCTGCATGCCATGACTATAGACCTAGCACAGTCAAATTAAATAAAACATTTTTTTTTAAAAATGACTGCAAACAACAACAACAAAAAACAGACCACAGCATTCTCAGCATCCCTTTCCTAACCGATTAGATTTTTTTCAGGATGCCCTCACAAATAAGTAAGTAAATAAATGAAAACATGACTAAATAAGAGAAGCGAAATCATTTCCCCCCAGAATAAGTTTTGGCAGATTTTCTCAATCATGCTTAGTTCTGAGGGAAACATTTCCTGACCAAATGTTTTGTTTTTTGTTTTTCATGACAGAAGGGTCTGGCTAACAGAATTTTTCTCTGCTCTGTGCAAGCAATAAATAATTCAATAATTAGTAAAACTCCCAAGGGTTCCCAGAGAAAACATGTGTTGTGAGAGGCAGCTCATCTGTGATGACATTAATTTATATATATAGCAACAGACGACTTCCCACCGGAAATAACTAGGAGTCATATCTTATTAATGTCCTCTGAGAATTTGCTTCAGAGAAATGTTCTCCTCTAACGACATGAAGTGCCTTATTAAGGCTGGTCAAATATTAGTTTAGCAGGGTAAGGGGAGGATGTAAACAGGCAAGATTGTTCTCCATTTTTGGAGGGGGGTGGAATAGGTTGTTTTGTACATTTTTGTTTTGTTTTCTGTGGTATTACAGAAGTAATATCAAATACAAGTGTTTGTCCAGTTTAGCTTCTGTTTGAATTAATTCTTATTCCCAGGAAGTGAAACACTGTAACACCTTTACTCTCCTGCTGCTGTTGTTTCTTTTTCTAAGAGACTGAGGTTGGGGGGGAAAAAGGCAAATCTCAGCTTCACCTTCTCAGAAGGATCTAGTTTACCCAAACACCCATGATCTAAGCAAGGAGTCCATGAAATCTGTGTTCATTCACACACACACAAAAAACAAACTCTCTGATTTCACAAATACCCACATTCTGTGCAAACCACAAACCTTCACCTTGTTGTTGAATTTTTTTTATTTTTATTTTTGTCTTTTTAGGGACTTTATCTATTGAGAGGGTGCCTATCAGAAGTTCTCTGATTATAAAGAGGGCAAGGGGGTGAGATCATGTCCTTAAATGAATGAAAAAAGAGATCAGAGTGTATCTTGAATGTGTGGGGAGGAAATCAGTTCCCAATTTTATTTCAGATCTAGGTAAAAATTGAATTTTTAAAAAAACTGATCTGAAGTTTTTGAGAGTGCTGTGTGTTTTAAAATAAATCCATTCAAGCTGCTGTCTTTGAAAAATAGACACTCTTGCCTGAGTGTGGCTCTTTTTTTTTCCTTTTAATGAGAAGAGTGAGAAGAGGGTTTTAATACATTTAATGAGGGATTAAGTAACTCCAAAAGAATGGATTGTACTTAAGTAAAGATGAGAGCCGTGATCCTGCTTGGGTTTCAGGCATGGTGAAGGGAAGAGAATCCGGTTTGAAGTCAACATTAGGAGCGTACCCTTGTTTTGGTACTTTCTAGCTGCTAAGTCACCGAGGTGCTGATTCCCTCCCCTGGGGGCTGCTGGTGAGATCACATGTCCATCTGTGAATGTATTTAGGAACTCAAACTCTTCTCCCACATGTATTCACGGAAATGTCCAGCACCAACCCCATTTCAGGCTATTGGAGCAGTGTTTGTGAAGGACCATCAGACTGGAAAAATCAGACTTTTCCTCAGCATACCCTTCCTGCCTGCCCCTTAGCCTCACCTCAGCTGTCCCAGAGGTTTGTGGTTTTTAACCAAGATCTCCAGGTGATTCTCAGACACAGTCAAAGAGAACTGGTGCTTTAGGTTCTGTGTTTAATTTCCTCCCTGTCCCTGATTTCTCAGAACTACCATGGGGTCAAGTGTGAAAAGCATCAAACTTTATCTTGTTTATGGAGCAAGTTTATCTGAACTCTTTTCAGTTAAGACTTTTCTTTCTGTCACTCAGAATTGCCACTAAATCTAGTACAGACTCATAAAAATCTAGTGCCCACCATCAGCTGACATTATCCCAGATATTTCTTTGAAAGGAAAAGGAAGAAATATAATTTCCCTCTTATTTTTTACAGTCAACTGTTAGCAACCCCCACCTGCCTTCTAAGCAGACCTTGTAAAAATCTAAGAACTTAAAGAAGGCAGTAGATTTACCCGCAATTTCAAATCAAATTCTAAATGTCTCTTGGTTTAAAATTCCTAAAGTTTATCCTGCAGGTTCTGACAACTGCTTCATTAGTGTAAAAGAAATATTTCACACAGCTCTTTGTTGCTGAGGCTGGAGCTTGAAATACACAGGCAATACACAAAAAGGTGAATTAAGCAGCTGGGAGAAGACAATTTGATTTGACTCCAGGGTGTCATAGAAAATTTCTACCAAATATCTGTGTAGTCCATTTTACTGAGTAGAAAATGCTTCTCACATTTTGAGTAGTCTTTTTACCAAAGTTTATTTCCCTATAAAGTTGAAAAACTAATTCCTAGAATCTGTGGGGGTTTTTTTCCCCCCTCTTAAACCTTATGCCTCCACCTGACAAGATTAAAAGGAAATCAGTGGATTATTTCTGAGTGAGTCCATTCTTTTTTAACAAAGAATCAGTTCACTGGAGTCAGAGCCTGGGACAGATCCAATGCCCATGGAGTGCCACTATTTGCAGACTTTTACTAAACATCTTCTCTCAAACCACAACCAAAGCACTTCTGAAAACTGTAACAACAAAAACAAATCTAGTGGTGATGAGCTGAAAATTCCAGTCCTCCCACCAACCTCTAGAGGCCTTCTGTCACATCTGTGCCCAGAAGAAAATCCACATTTTCTTATGTTAGCTCTTCTAACTCTCCCTGCAGCGTTCTTTCCTCAAGCCACAGCCTTCCGAATTAAGGAAATTTGTCTAAGATTCAAATATCAGAGCACAAAGTTTTCAGCCCATGGCCCTCTGATTCACCATTAAGTGTCATTTCAGCTGGACTTAAAAAACTAAAGCAGGGAGTAGGCAAACCTCTGGTCATTCAAGATGACCAAACTCTCTAATCAGACAAATGAAATGCTTCCACAACTTTTTAAAAGCTTTTCAAAGTGAGAAACTGATTTACCTTGCAAGTTGTAAGCATTTTACAAACTAATTCTGGCGTGACCATCTGCATAAATACAGATCTTACCCTCTTTTAAAAATATTTTATTTATTCTTTTATTTTTGGCTGTGCTGGGTTTTTGTTGCTGCACACGGGCTTTCTCTAGTTGCAGCAAGGTGGGGGATATTGCCTAGTGGTGCAAGGGCTTCTTACTGCAGTGACTTCTCTTGTTTTGGAAGACAGGCTTTAGATGCATGGGCTTCAATAGTTGAGGCACATGGACGTAGCAGTTTCGTGCGTGGCCTTAGCTACCTCGTGGCATGTGGGATCTTAGTTCCCTGACCAGGGATCAAACAGGTGTCCCCTGTGTTGCAAGCTGGATTCTTAACCACCTGACTCCCAGGAAAGCCCAGCTCTTACCCTCCACTACCTATGCCACACCCCTTCTCCCCACCTTTAGAAAGGTCCACAGCAAAAGAATGGAGAAGGAACCATGAGTGGACCAAGGTCTCAGGCAGCTTGGATGGGATGGAGAGTGGCCATAGACACTGCTGTGTGCAACCAGCACACAGCCACACCTGGGCCACATAAATGTGGTCCGGTGGCCTCACGGAGGTTCTATATGTTCTTGACGCTCTTCTTCCCATCTATTCAGTGCTATCAAGCAACCCGAATAGCACTTAAAAGTTGATCAGGGTGAATCCAATCAACCCTCTGGTTATACCGTGTTCTCACTGATTGGTATGAGACCCTTACCAATCCCCAAGCCTCCTAATTGACCCAATTTTTCCCTACCAAACAGGAGGGAGAGAAAATTACTAGCTAAGGGGCTGTAGAGTAAATACATAGGTGATCCACAGCTGATTTCCATGACACAAAACAAAGGAATGAGAATATAAAGCCTGTCAATGGCAGAGCAGGAATTAAGACTGGGCAGCCACTATCAACTGTGTGGCTTTAAGTACATTACTCACCCTCTGTTAAACTTGGCTTACACATATACTAAGGGTATTCTTCCTGATAGAAGGAAAAATTTAGTTCATACTTAATTCTGTGCATACTTAAATCTTTGCATACTGCATATAAATATACCTATTAACTCATTATACATTAAATAATTGGTCAGTTAGTATTCTGAATGCTGTCTACTGTGCAGAAATATTTGGTGGATTATGATATAAACTGGGCACATTTTGTTTTTCCATTTAAAATGATGCAATGTTTCCCCTCTTTGAAAAATTGATTATCCGACACCCTTTCCAGAAACCAGGAGACTTATCCATTGAGGAATGACTCAGTGTGGAAGGTGCTTAGCTCTGTCTTGGACACATGGCTTCCAGTAAATGGTAGCCGTATGAACAATAGTTTTACCGATAGTCTAGCTTCAGGAGGTTATTTGGTCCAAAGAAGGATTCATCTGACTCACCTCCCTGGGTCCTGGTGTCAGCCCCATACAAGAGCTACCAACCCATCGATTTTTCTCTAGGGCTCATGAGGGAACAGAAAAGAGCTGGTGTGGTTTTGGTGGTTGAGTTTAACCTTGACGTTCAGAGTTGGTCTCATTGAGAAGCCCGCGCCTGTTTGCTGAGTTCTTGGCCCCTTGCAGTTGAGTTGGGGAGAGCTTGGAATCTTCCTGGCTTGTGAAGAATGTGATTAATGCTTTGCTTTACAGATGGATGACATGTTTCTTTCTGACTCAGATGGTATTTTCCAGATGTTACCCAGTGGGACGCACAGCAGACATGGAATTAGATCCCCTGAAACTTCAATCTCAGAGAACAGATTGAAAGATGTTCGAGTAGATTATCCCACAGTGGGACAGCTCCCGTGGGGCTCGAGATAGGTATTACTTAATGCCTTCACTCTGAGACTGGTGCCATGTCATGGACTGCTTCTTGGATCCTGGGAGTGTTCCCAGAAGCTCCTCGAGTGTCTTTGAAGAAAGACAGTTCTTGTCTTGCTCGGAAATCTTCTCTTCTACAACCTATGTGTCTTTCTTTTTCTCACTGTCCCAACACATTTCTCCAAACACCTTTCTCTGTCAAGTAAACTTCTTGATTAGACAAGCCAGGCATCTGTCTGTGGCTTGCTAAACAAAGCATCGTGGAAGCATTTTTAGTAATTCTCAAACCACCAACCTCTCTGTTAACAGCAGGGTGCAGTGATTGAGTCTCAGAAGGGTGCTGACATCAGTTCTCTTAGGTGGGATAAGGGAGAAGCAGATGGTACCCATTAGGTGACACTAGTGGTAAGGAACCCACCTGCCAATACGAGAGATGTAGGAGACATGAGTTCGATCCCTGGGTCGGGAAGATTCCCCTGGAGGATGAAATGGCAACCCGCTCCAGTATTCTTTTCTGAAAAATCTCTTGGACAGAGGAGCCTGGCAGGCTACAGCCCAAAGAGTCACAGAGTCAGACACGACTGAGCAACTGAGCACACATATTCCATTTTCACTCTTCTTAAGTGTCATCGTGGTGCTAGAGACAGAGGATAGACCTATGCACAAAGCAGACAAAATCCAGCCTTATTGGGCCAGTTGTCATCAAGAAAAAATAGAAAATAAACAAGCAGACAAATTAATCTCAGAAGCCTAGTTCCATGAAAAAATGAAAAAATAGTGAATGCTAGAGCTGCCGTTAGCTGCCTCAGCCTGTTAGGCCCTTAATATGTGTTCATCCCAACTGAGATATACTGGTCAGTGTAAACCACACAGCAGATTTCAAAGATTTAGTGTGACAAAAAGGATGTCAAATAGCACATTGACACCTTTTAGAATTTTGATTGTGTGTTGAAATGATCATATCTTGTATATACATGTATCTTTCAATAAAATGTATTATTCATATTAATTTCATTTGTTTCTTTTATGGTTTAAGAGGTGGCTACTTGGGACTTCCCTGGTGGTCCAGTGGTTAAAAATCCACCCTCCAATATAGGGCACTAAGATCCCACATGCCATGGGGCAACTAAGCCTGTGTGCCCCACGTAGAGAAGCCCACATGCCGCAACTACTGAGCCCACGTGCTGTAGAGCCTGTCCATGCTCCACGGCTGGAGAGACCCCCGTGCACTGCAGTGAAGACCCAGCACAGCCAAAACAAAACAAAACAAAACATGTCGTTACCAGAAAATTTAAAGTGTGCCTAGCCTTTGTAGCTTGCGTTGTATTTCTACTGAATGGCACTGTGCAAGAGAACACAGGGCAGGGATGGGAACTTCCAACTTTGGACAGGGTATCCGGGAAGGCATCCCTGAGGAGCTGGCCCTTGAAGCTGAGACCCAGGAAATCAAGTGGAATAGAGCCTGGTGGAACTGACAGAAAGTCACAGAAGCAGAAGTGAAGTGACAGCAGTGGAGAGAGGATAAGATGAGGTTGGCTAGATAGGGTAGGTAGAAGCCAGACTGAAGAGAAAATTATAAGGGCTTGAATTTCATTCTAAATGGAATGGGGCATCACTTTAAAAGCCAGAGTCAGCTGGTTTTAATCAAGGCAGCAAATTAACAGCTTGTGTTACCATAGTTGAAGACAGAAAGACTGCATTTAGGAAATAAGGACTTCCTGGGAGAGCTTCCTTGTATAAAAGTTCAACCCTATACATCTGTGTCTCTTTTTCTGCCTTGCATAAAGACTTTTGGACTCTCTGGGAGAAGGCGAGGGTGGGATGATCTGAGAGAATAGCATTGAAACATGTATATTATCAAGTGTGAAACAGACTGCCAGTCAGGTTGGATGCATGAGACAAGTGCTCAGGGCTGGTGCACTGGGATGACCCAGAGGGATGGGATGGGGAGGGAGGCGGGAGGGGGGATCGGGATGGGGAACGCATGTAAATCCATGGCTGATTCATGTCAATGTATGGCAAAAACCACTACAATATTGTAAAGTAATTAGCCTCCAACTAATAAATGAAAAAATAAAAGAAAATAAACTTATGTCCCCAAAGAGATGTATTCTCTTTTCGGGGGACAAATATCTTCAAATGAAAAAAGAAAAAAAAGTTCAACCCTGGCTGTCTTACTTGAATTGGGCTATTGAGACTGCCCACTTTTCCTTCCTATTCATAAAATAATAAGCATCAGAGACTCTGTGGTGGTTAATGTTCTGGGACTATTTGTCAAGCTTTCTGTTTATTTTTATTTATTAATTTTTGCACAGTGCTTTGAACCGGATACCCTGTTACTAATAGCTGGAGGAGATTTCGAGGATCAGCTCAAAGAGGAAGTGATCCAGCGAGTTTCTCTTCTCCTCCTCTATTACATCATTCATCAGGAAGAGATTTGTTCTTCTAAGCTCAACATGAGTAATAAGGAGTATACATTTTACCTGCATAGCCTTCTCAGCCTCAGGCAGGATGAAGACTCCTATTTCCTTTCACAGAATGAGACGGAAGATATTTTGGCTTTCACCAGGCAGTACTTTGACACTTCCAGAAACCAGGTAAGAAAGTCAGAATTGCTAACTAGCTCTGCTGCTAAGATACAGTCTCAGAGCATGATTTTCTGTCACTAATATATTTGTAATATGCTCAAAAACTTCTTAGAGAGGTAAGTAGTTGTATTTTTTAGTGGTCGGATGTTGTAACATAATTTAAAATTCTGAGTCTGAAGTGGGGAATGTAACAAATAATCGGTTGTCAGATGAGTTTTAGCCAGAAGCTCCGTGGGTGGGTGGGCCGACAGGCCAGGTAACAAGGCAGCTCTATTCTGAGTTCCCCTGAGCACTAGAGTGAATGTGATTCATGGCTTTTGATCAGTCTGCAAGGACTGAACTCTAGCAGTGATTGCAGTGTGTCTATTTGCCTTGACTTCTGGCCAGAGAAAGAGAAGGTGGTAAGAGTTGGGAAGAGATGATTTTATTATTAGTTACTTCCCGGAGGATGCAGCTTGCAAAAAGCCTTATTCATGACAGTCAGCACAGACATTATCTCTTTTGTGGCTTTTGACTGGTGCTGCATATATTCAGCGATCCCAAGTCTTTTCCTCTCTTAAAGCTCCCACTATTAGGAAACAAGCATCTTGTTGTCTCATTACTATTCCAGTAATAGCTGACCTTTCAGTTACGTTTTTGCTTTTTGTGGAAAGTTTGAGCTGATAACATTCTCTGAACACGAACTCTTTTAAGCCATATTTTCTTAATTAATTGAGCCATCAGCACATTTTGAAGAGTGTAGCAGAATGTGTTTTTTTTCCCTCTTGAATTATTAATTGACATGTGTCTTAGTCCATTTGGGCTGATAGAATATAAGTGTCATAAACCGGGTGGCTTACAAACAACAGAAATTTATTCTCACGCTTCTGGAGACTGGAAAGTTGAAGATCAAAGTACTGGGTAGATTTGGTATCTGATGAGAGGCTACTTTTAGGTTCACAGAAAGTTATCTTTTCTTTGTATCCTCACATGATGGCAGGAGCAAGAGAGACCTGTGGGGTGTTATATAAGGGCACTAATTCCATTCATGAGGGTTCCACCCTCATGATCTAATCACCTCCCAAAAGCTTCACTTCCTAATACCATCACCATGGAGGTTAGGATTTCAACATGTGAATTTTGGGCATGACACAAACATTCACTCTGTGGCAACATATATTGATAAATTTTAATTATTGACCTCAATTCTGGTTTCTAGGGGTTCAAAGGTATCTCTGCAAACACGCTGCAACTTAATGCTAGAAAACATACCCTCCAATTTGCTGTGAATAGGCTTAATTTCTCTCATATTTGGCAGTACAAATGGAAAGACAGTTTACTAAGGACTTTGTAGGTATCATTTCAGTAACTCAAAATCACACGAATCTCAAAACTTTGGCTATATATTTTTTCTATTTCCAATTGAGAAAATGTGTTTCTTTTATAGAATTCAATTTTCTACTTAAATAAGGAGGTGTCCCTACAGAGAATTTCCTCATTGCAACATCTATATAATACAAGATCAGTTCAAATTAGCCACTGGGATTTTAGCCTCCTGTGTGTTACTGTCTTTTGATATATATTAAATGCAAATGGAAAGCCAGCATTTAAAGGCAGATGGAGTGTATATATTTAATGCAGACTTCTGGTTATGCAATGCATACTGCAAATACCTGAGTTTCTGAGTGTGTGTATATGAGATTAAACATTCCTGTAACAGAATAAAGAGAAAGCAATGGTAACCCACTCCAGTACTCTTGTCTGGAAAATCCCATGGACGTAGGAGCCTGGTAGGCTGCAGTCCCTGGGGTCTCGAAGAGTCGGACATGACTGAGCGACTTCACTTTCACTTTTCACTTTCATGCATTGGAGAAGGAAATGGCAACCCACTCCAGTGTTCTTGCCTGGAGAATCCCAGGGACAGGGGGAGCCTGGTGGGCTGCCGTCTATGGGGTCACACAGAGTCAAACACAACTGAAGTGACTTAGCAGCAGTAGCAGCAGCATAACAGAATAAACTACTTCAATATTACATGTAGATCTACTTTATTCTTATATTGAGTCAAGAAGAATTGAGCTACTGATGAGTCATAACCCTGTGCTGCACCTTGGAACAACTATCTCATGGAAGAAATCATTGTCTCCAGATCCTGGGTCCTGTGGCCCATGCACTTGGACTTGGGTTCCTCTAGGATGTAAATCAGTTTGGACTTTTGCAGCAGGCCTCTTGGCACCTCACTGCAGGCTGCTACTCTCTGACTAGAGCATATAAGGTCACAGAAGGTTCTGACAATCCAGGCCCAAAATGACTAGCAGGTCTCGGTTTGCATAGGACTCAGTCTCAAGTCACACCACTAACAGCAGCTCCAGCTGGGCCTTAACCAGCTCATTAAGAGAGAAAACCTTACTCCGTCATACCCAGATTTAGCTGCCTTCCCTAATGCTGCAGAGTCTAAACATCCCTTTATCCTTCCTTCTCTTCCTACTCGGTTCATCTTCCTGCGTGTCTGAATGCACCCACTTTTCTCCATTCTTTCTGCTCTTGCTGTTTCCATGGTAAATGTACCTGGTCTTCTACTAACCCTGCTTCTTATATGGAGCATGAATATTTGTGACCCCATCCTAAGGACTTCAGGGATGGAAACAAGCTTTAGAATCTTTCTTTGTCCTCAGTGGCACTTTGAGATGATTATGCTTTTACAGGTTCCATGAAAAACCCACCCCACCTCAATGCCGTACCCACTCTCTGCTATTTTAACTTCTTACTGTCCTTCATGAGTCTTCTGGCTACTTCTTCAAATTTGTTTAAAGTTTGATAACTGCCTCTCAGCCTTCCACACTGCTCCCCACCATAGCTATGAAGAGGCTCTTGCCAAACTCACCAATTACAGACTTAAAAAAAAAAAAAACAGGCAATTGAATACAGTTCTCTAAACCAGCAGTCCCTGACTTTTTGGTACCAGGGACTGGTTTTGTGGAAGACAGTTTTTCCATGGATGAGGGTGGGAGATGTTTCCAATTTTGTTCACTGCTCACCTCTTCACATGTGGCCCAGTTCCTAACAGACCATGAACCACTACTGGTGTGTGGCCTGGGCTTAGGGGATCCCTGCCCTAAACCATAATGGAAAAGAATATGAAAAAGAGTGTGTGTGTGTGTGTGTGTGTGTGTGTATAACTAAGTCACTTTGTTGTACAGTAAAAATTAAACACAATAGTGTAAACCAACTATATACTTCAGTAAGTAAATCTTATCAGCACTTTCCCCCCATTGTCCTGTATCACAAGGCAACATTGACATAGTAAACCTCCCCTTAGTTCCTTATTTGATGAACACACTTCCTCCTTCTCACACTCCTGTACATGGTATTTCTAAACAGTTTACGTCCTGCTCTGTGCTCTCACTTTTGAAGTCAAGTCCCATCTCCATGAAGCCCTCTTTCTCTCATTGATTTCTTTCTTTTTTTTTTCACCTGTACCACATAGTATGCAGTCAATGCAGGAGACATAAGGGATGTGGGTTTGATCCCTGGGTTGGGAAGATCCCCTGGAGAAGGAAATGGCAAACCACTCCAATATTCTTGTCTGGAGAATCGCATGGACAGAGGAGCCTGGCAGGCTATAGTCTATGAAGTCTGTCTGTATGTGAGTGGATGGCTCAAAGAAAAATCTGGACTGGTATGCAGCAGAATTGAAGGTCATCGGTGTTTGGGAGTGCATCTCAAGTAACAAGCATATAGCAAGGAGATGGAAAACCCTAGTTGGGCCATGGGGGGCACCATGGCAGAGTCAGACATGACTGAGAAACTAACACATGTAGGATCTTAGTTCCTTGACCAGAGATTGAACCTGTGTCCCCTGCATTCAAAAGTGAAGTCTTAACTACTGGACCACTGGGGAAATCCCGTCACTCATTGATTTCTGTCATCCCACATTTCATGGTTTTTTCTTCCTACTTCCATCACACCCATATCCTGGTTTTCTTCTCACTTGTCCAGCTATTCCTTTGAAGGATGAACTTGACCTGCCATCCCTTAAGCCGGGCTTCCCTTGTAGCTCAGCTGGTAAAGAATCTGCCTGCAGTATGGGAGACCTGGGTTCGATCCCTGGGTTGGGAAGATCCCCTCAAGAAGGGAAAGGCTACCCACTCCAGTATTCTGGTCTGGAGAATTCCATGGACTGTATAGTCCATGGGGTCACAAAGAGTCGGACACAACTGAGTGACTTTCACTCACACTATGTCAAGCACTCCCAAACACTGATGACCTTCAATTCTGCTGCATACCAGGATTTCTCTTTTGAGTCATCAACTCATTTAAACACCTGCCTTTCAAAATTCTCCATTGGCTATTTCCTTGGCTCTTGAAATTCAATATTAAAATGGAAAGTCATTATTTCTGTTCCTGAACCTGTTCTTTCTTTGATGTTGCTTATGTAGCTCTTCAAATAGTCTCTACTTTGGCTTGTGTGACACTGTGCATTCCTGTTTTCCTTTCTCTCTGACCCCATTTTCACCTGTGCAGTCTCATCTCTCTTTCTCTGTGTAGATTTTTTTTATTCCTATGCTATACGTTTTATCTCCATAATTTATTTTATACCTTGAAGTTTGCACCTCTTATTTCCCTTCACCTATTTCACCCAATCTCCCACTCCATCTCCTAGGGCAGCCATCAGTTTGCTCTCTATTTCCATAAGTTTGTTTCTGTTTTGTTTGGTTCACTTGTTTTTTAGATTTCATATATAAATGAAGTCATAGAGTGTTTGTCTTTGGCCTCCTAATTTACTTCACTTAGCATAATGCCATTTTGTTGCAAATGGCAAAATTTCATTTTATTTTATGGCTGCCTTATGTTCCTTTGTACATGTATACATGCATACATGCTCAGTTGTGTCTAACTCTTTGTGATCCCATGGACTGTAGGCCGCTAGGCTCCTCTCTCCATGGGACTTTTCAAACAAGAATACTGGAGTGGGCTGCCATTTCTTCTTCCAGGGGATCTTTCTGACCCAAGGATTAAACCTGCATACCATGTGTCTACTGCTTTGCAGGCAGATTACCTGCTGAGCCATCAGGTATATACACATACCACATCTTCTTTACCTATTCATCAGTCAATGGATGTTTAGGTTTCTTCCATGTCTTACCTATAGTGCTGAAGCCACTATGGAAAACAGAATGAAGCTTCCTCAAAAAAATAAAACTAGAACTACCAAATGATCTAGCAACTCGTACTGAGTATTTACCCAAGAGAAAAAAACCTACCAATTCAAAAACAACCCTATGTTCACTGTGTGTAGATTTTAAGTATTAATACTCTTTCAGGCATGATCTTAGCCCCCTGTCACTCCCTATGCTTCCTCCAGGGTAGCACATCTATACTTAAAGATGACTCACAAGAGTGTATCTCCATCCCAAACACTCCTGTGAACTCCAGACCCACATAAGCTATTCAGCATCTTTTCTTAAAGGATATGGTAAAGGCACCTCATACTTAAAATATGACCATAAGTCAACCCAGCGAGACCCAGTCTCTATGTGTCACTTCATAGGTCAGCAGATAAATGCCGAACTAGAAATTTTATTTTCTAAATTCCTTCCACCTTTATATCTAATATAACTCCAAGTCTTACTGCTATTTCATCCTGAAGAGATCCATAACCTGATGACTTTTCTACAATTATCACCATCACTGTTTTTTACCTGGACTGCTGTAATAGTCTTCCAACTGTACTTCTAGGAATCACAGATTCCCTTTCCAGTCTATTTGTTCTCTACCATGTAGCCAGAGTGAATTCATCAAAACACACTAGTCCTGTAGTTCTATTCCCATCTCTTGCTCAAAATTCTTCTTTGGCTTCCAGTTGATTTCAGGATGTAGGGCAAACTCCATTACATGCCAATAAACCTTTGGCCTTCACCATGCTCCCCTCTTCTAAGGTTGCTCAGCAATAACGTATCTGCTTGTGAATGCAGGAGATGCAGGAGACAGGAGACAGGAGACAGGAGTTCAGTTGCTGGATCAGGAAGATCACCTGGAGAGTGAAATGGCAACCGACTCCAGCATTCTTGCCTGGAAAATTCCATGGACAGGGGAGCCTGATGGGACACAGTCCATGGGGTCACAAAGAGTTGGACAGAACTGAGTGATTGAGCACACTCACTCACACACACACTCACACACACACACACACACACACACACACACACACACACACACTTGACAATGATTCAACTAGTAGATTCACTTATTATTTATAAAAATTGTGAGATGGATGATGACCCACATTTTTGTTTTGGATCCTTCTTCTTCCCTTTGTATCTTACCATTGGGGTAACCTCTCTTTGGAGTTGAAAAGAGAATCCATGTCATCACTAGCCTGTGGCTGGAGTAAGTTTTGGTCGGTAAGGAGGAAGCTGAACCAAGTAGTTGAAGGCAGATGTGAAAGGGAGCATGCTCTGTGATCATATAAGACAGCAGAGTCAGCTTGAAGTCAAGGTCAGGAATATAGATTTGAATGTTATCAGCCTTCAGGCTGTACTTGAAGCTGGAGAAAAACAGTTCACCAGTTGAAAGAATGAACGTTAAACATGCACCTCAGATTGGGACTTAGACATGTGGTATTTTAATTGAGATCACACCTGTTCTCAGGACTAATGAAGCTCAGATTCTTGATGTCTCATCACAGAAAGAATTCAATGAGAGACAAAGTGATAGTTAAGAAGTGGATTTATTTAGAGAGAAACATACTCCACAGTGTGGGCCATCTGAGGATGTAGGCACCAGGGTGTGGGGTTGTCAGTTTTTATAAGGCTGGGTAATTTCATAGACTAATGAATGGAAGGAGTAGTCCAGCTATTTTGGGGAAGGAGTGGAGATTTCCAGGAATTGGGCCACTGCCCACTTTTTTACCTTTATGGTCTGCCTTAGAACTGTCGTGGCACCTGTGGGTGTATCAGTCAGCTTGCTGAGTGTGACAGTGAGTATATACTGAGGCTCAAGTTCTAGAGCAAGTTGACTCATCTGCCATCTTGGACATATTTGATTCTAATCAGTTTATGTCATGTCCCTCCTGTTTCACAAGTAGTCAGGGCCAGAGTCTCATTGGAGAAAACACATCTTTAAATGAATAATGAGGAAGATTAGATAGGTAAGAACCACTGAGATGGGAGTTGAAAAACTCCGTGTCATGGCAGATGAAAGAAACAAGTATTTTCCAAATGGAGTTCTATCTGAGACTAGAAAATGATGCTAGGCTGTGCTGCGCTGTGTTTAGTTGCTCAGTCGTGTTCCAGTCTTTGCAACCCCATGGACTGTAGCCCGTCAAGTTTCTCTGTCCGTAGGATTCTCCAGGCAAGAATACTGGAGTGAGTTGTCATGCCCTCCTCCAGGGGATCTTCCCAACCCAGGGATCACACCCAGGTCTCCGCACTGCAGGTGGATTCTTTACCATCTGAGCCACCAGATGTTCTTCTTCTTCTTCTTCTTTTTTTTAAAAATTATTTTTGGCTGTACTGGGTCTTTGATGCAGTGCATGTATGGGTTTCTCATTGCAGTGACTTCTCATGTTGTGGGGCACAGACTCTGGGGCCTGAGGGCTCAGCAGCTGTGGTTCCCAAGTTTAGTTGCCTCATGACAGGTGGAATCTTCCCAGCCCAGGGATTGAACCTGTGTCTTTTGCATTGGCAGGCAGATTTTCAAAAACTGAACCACCAGGGAAGTCCCTAGAGATTTTCTAATCAGAATAGCTTCAGAAGTTAACATTTCCTTTTTACTTTGTGTCTGATTTCAGTGTATGGAAACCAAAGTGCTGCAGAAAAAATCTGGAATCCTAAGCAGTGATGGTGCCGATGAAAACACCCTTCCCCAGTTGGCAGCGACAATCATTGCTTTGTCCCTCCAAGGCGTTTGTCTGGGACAAAGAAACTTGCCTCCCCCAGACTATTTTACAGAATACATTTTCAGTGCCTTGAATAGTACGAATACTCTTCACCTATCGGGTAAGGATGCCTTTCATGAATTTCATTTCCAAGTCACAACTACTAAATATAAACTGTGACAAAAACAAAGGCGGAAGCATTGTGGTGACCGAGTTTGTTCAGGTATGTTTTAAACACCCTTTTAATCTCAGCTTGTTGTGAGACAGCCCAGGGGGCCTTGTCAGGGCAAACATGCTATGACATCTGTGGGGTGATAAGGCAAAAAAACCAAAACCAAAAACTCAGCACCTTTGAACAGGGATGATGAAATTGTGGGTAGAGGGTTGAAGGGAGAGATTGTTATGATCTGTTGCTAGAACTGATTGGGACGTCCCAGGTGGCTCAGTGGTAAAGAATCCACCTGCCAATGCAGGAGATGCAGGTTCGATTCCTGGGTCAGGAAGACCCCCTGGAGGAGGAAATGGCAACCCACTCCAATGTTCTTACCTGGGAAATCCCATGGGCAGAGAGCCTGGCGGCCTACAGTCTGTGGGGTTGCTAACAGTTGGATATGACTGCAAGTGAGGGCACCCTAGTACTACTATCTCTTTTGGTATAAAGTGCTGGGCAACAGGTGACAAGGTATCTTGTAGAACAGAGGTCCCCAGCCTCCAGGATCTAATGCCTGATGATTTCAGGTGGACCTGATGTAATAAAATAATAGAAACAAAATGCACAATAAAAATAATGTGTTTGAATCATTCCAGAACCACCTCCTCCCTCCCACCTCTCTCCCCCTCCACTCCCCGCCACCTGGTCCCTGGAAAAATTGTCTTCCACAAAACTGTTCTGGGTTGGGGACTGCTTGTGTAGAAGGATAAAAGGGTATTCCAAATGGTACAAGAGGCTTGGTAGCAGTTTGCTTGGAACCATAAAAGTAAGTCGTGTCGTGTTAAACAGACGGCCTGGCTGCATTTGTGACTGCCAGTGTTTTAGGGATCTGAGATAAAATAGGACATCATGGAATGAAATCAGAATGTGTGTTTCACACATTTCTTTGTACTCGACAAGACATTAAGCGTGAAATGACTTAATTTTTTCATCTGCATTAGAACGCCCTGCTTTCTGCACACACCAAGGGGACTTGATGTGTCACTTCATAGCTGGTGCTTTTGCCAACATATTTCCTCTTGGGAAGTCACAACACAGAAGAGAAATACAAATTTTCCAAGACGCCAGCAGCACACTCATGATCTAGATAAATCTTCCAACTCTGAAAGGGATCAAGAGCTAGGAGTCATCCAAATCTGCGCAGAACTTTCCCTGACTTGTTTGTATAACCAATTGAATGACAGATGTGTTTTTCTGTAATTCATTTTATATGCTTTAAGCCAGCGGTCCCCAACCTTTCTGGCACCAGGCACTGTTTCGTGGAAGAGAGTTTTTCCACGAACCAGGAGAGGGGGGAGGTGTAAGGATAATTCAAGGGCATTACATCTGTTGTACACTTTATTTCTATTATTATTACCTCAGCTCCACCTCAGGCATTAGATCCTGAAGGTTGAGGACTCTTGCTTTGACTTGTGAACACAGAGGGGAACAGAGAGGATGGACAAATGGAGAAAGTAGCATGGAAACATGTATATTACCATATGTAAAATAGGTAACCAGTGGGAATTTGCTATATGACCCAGGGAAACCAGTACTCTGTGACAACCTGGAGAGGTGGGATGGGGTGGGAGGTGGGAGAGAGGCTCAAGAGGAAGGGGACATATGTATTCTTATGGTTGATTCGTGAGGATGTATGGCAGAAACCAATACAATATTGTAAAGCAATTATCCTTCAATTAAAAATAGACTAATTAAAAAAGAAAGAAAGGAAGACAATCTTTAAGATGAAAGCTGAAGTGCCAGTCAATTGTGTTACCTAGCTGTCATCACTAGGACAGAGACCAGGGGAAAGCATGCTGTGCTGAGAATGATTTTGATATGGGAAACAGGAATTACGAAATTCAGATTTTGGGTGATTGAGTTTTAGCAGAACAGTTTCCATGTCAACCAAAGGAATGCAATTACTCCACTTTTCAAATAAAAATTTGTGCCACTTGAAGGCTCAATCACTGGAGTACAGAATATGGTTAGAGGCAAGTTGTACTGTAAGATCAAGGCGAGCTGTCTGCATATGAAACCATCATGGACCTGAGATAAAAAACCCACACAATGTGAGAGATGTTCAGTATCACTCTTTTGGACACAAAGCAGCCCTGTTTGCATTTGAGAACTCAGAATTCCCTCCCATCTCAGTACAATTAGATGCTTATTCCAGGGGCCCTGAGGCATTTTTTCTAACATCTGCCTCTGAGCAAGGGCCCTACTGACACTGATTGCATTTTGGAGTAGGAGGAACAAAAGTATGCTATTTTTACGTGTTTTTTTTTAATGTTTTTATTATAGAGATTGTCAAATATAAATAAAAGTAGAAACAATAAAACAATGAACTCCCATGTTCACAGTCCCTGCCTCAACAAGCAACAGCAATCTGGATAATCTTATTTTATATGTGCCTCCGTTCTCTCCCGTTACTTGATTGTTGTTCAGTTGCTCAGTCTGACTCTTTGCGAGCCCACAGACTCTAGCACGCCAGGCTTCACTGTCCTTCACCGTTTCCTGGATCTTGCTCAAACTCATGACCATTGAGTTGGTGATGCCTTCCAGCCATCTTGTCCTCCATCATCCTCTTCTCCTGCCTTCAATTTTTCCCAGCATCAGGGTCTTTTCTAAGGAGTCAGTTCTTCGCATCAGGTGGCCAAAGTACTGGAGGTTCAACTTCAGCATCAGTCCTTCCAATGATATTCAGGATTGATTTCCTTTAGAATTCACTGATTTGATCTCCTTGCAGTCCAAGGGACTCTCAAGAGTCTTCTCCAATGCCACAGTTCAAAAGCATCAATTCTTCAGTGCTCATTACTTGATTATTTTGAAGCAAATCATCAACCTGTTGGTATTTCTGTATGAATCTCTAGAACAGAAGGCTTTTCTTTTTTTTTTTTTTAAAGCATCTATTAGCAGTATCACAACTAAAAAAGTGAATGATTCTATAATGTTATTTTTCATCTTTTAAAAAAATATTTTCACTTTTTATTGAACGAGGATCTAAATAAGGTCTATAAAATGTGAATTGTTGATATGTCATTGAAGCTTTTTTCAAGGTGTCATGCCCTTCCCCTCCACTATATTTTGTGGCAATTTTTTTTTGTTGTTGGAGAAATGTGCCAGGACTGTACTGTTTTATGTGTATCAGCTTTATAGTATATTTTAATTTCTGGCAGATCTAGCCTTTTTCATTGCTCTTCTTTTCAGAGTTTTCTTTTTCTTTTTTTTAATTTTTTTTTAAATTAGTTGGAGGCTAATTACTTCACAACATTTCAGTGGGTTTTGTCATACATTGACATGAATCAGCCACAGAGTTACACGTATTCCCCATCCCGATCCCCCCTCCCACCTCCCTCCCCCCCCCCCCCCCCCCCCCCCCCGACTCCTCTGGGTCCTCCCAGTGCACCAGGCCCGAGCACTTCCTGGCTTGTTCATTCTTATTGACAGATATCACCTAACTTAAATTCTGGGGGATAAAAACCTTGTGATAAGACTATTCTAATTGTGAAAAATTTATAAAATATCTTAGAAATGATATTTACAAGATGTTACATTTTTAAATCCTATAGTATGTCTTGTTCACGTGTCTATTTTGTGGAGTGTTTTATCATTTCCCTCACACAGGTTTTAGACATTTCCTGGTATATTTATACCTGGCATTTAACTTTCTTTTTGTATCTCTTACCTGGGATCCTCTCTTTCATTACAGCTTCTAACTGGTTTTTGTTTATCCATATGAAAGTTAGTGACTTTTTTTTTTAGATTAATTTTGTAACTCACTCCATGATTAAATCTTTCATTTTATTTTTGCCCTAATTATTTAGAGTTTTCAGATATATAATTATACCATCACCAAATAGATACAGATTGCTACTTCTTTTTCAATTCTTGTGTCTCTATTTTCTTTGTTACCTGATTATATTAGTTAATAACCCCAATTAAAAAATGGTGGATATTTTGAGAATGAGCCTTTACCATGTTTTTGACCTTGAAAGAAAACCTTGTAGTGTTTCCTCGTTGAGTTTAGAGAACATATGTTAAAAGGTATATATTATAGTCTTTTATATTAATCCATATTATTTACATTTCTAGTATTGTTCATTTCTTCCTGTGGACTCTTTACCATTCTGGTCATTTCTTTTCAGTCTAAATAGATTCACTTAGACTTTCTTGTAAGACAGGTCTGCTGTCAATAAGTTCACCATTCATTGTTTATCTGGGAATAATTTTATTTCACCTTGGTTTTTGAAGAGTTGTTTTGCTGGGCATTAAATTCTTAATTGACAGTTATTTCTCTCAGTATTTTGCATATCTTATTCCACTACTTTCTGACCTCCATTGTTAAGATGATAAGTTAACTGTTAATTGTATTGATGCTCTTTTGTATGTGATGAATCAGTTTTCCATTACTACTTTCAAGATATATTTTTGTATTTGACTTGTTTTTTATGTTTATCCTATTTGATGTCTGATGAACTTATTGAACATGTATAGCAAGGTTTTACATCAAAGTGAGAATGTTTTTACCTGTTATTTTCTTCAGTATTTTCTTCTACTTCTTTCTCTCTCTCCTCTCCAAGTGACTGCCATTGCATATAGGTCAGTGTACTTGCTATTTCCCATAGGTCTCTGAGACTTGTTCTTTTTTCTCTTTCTGTTCTTCAGAGTAGATTATTTCTATTAATTTATCTTCAATTCAGTAATTGTTTCTTCTGCCATGACAATATGCTGCTGTGAATTTTTCATTTCACTATTCTATTCTTCTAGTCCAGAATTTTCATTTAGACTTTATATAATTTTGATCTCCTGATTAAAAGTTGCTATTTGTTAGTTTACTATTCTTATACTTTCCTTTAATTTCTCAAATATTATTTTCTTTAGTTCCTTGAACATACTGATGATCACTACTTAGAAGTCTTTGTCTGCTAAATCTAACATCTGGGAAATCTCAGAGGCATATTTATTGACTGCTTTTTTCCCTAACTCTGGGTCCCACTTTCCCATTACTTTGCAGGTCTCAATGTTTTTTTGAAACTGGCCATTTAAAATAAAATATGGTAGCAACTCTAGCTTGTCATTTTCCTAATACTGATGGTAACATTTAGAAAATACCAGAAATATATTTTTACAAGTAAGAAGATGAATAAATCTGAAGAAATTCACCATTACATTTATTCAATTATTCTCTGTGTCAATCAATTTTTAAAAGCCTACATTGTAGCAAGGAAACTAAGCTGCAGTTTATAAACTGACAACCATACCACAGCTACCTTAGAAAACGAGGTCTATTTTGCCCCTACAATCTCAGTTCCTTTTCAATTCCTATCTCTTTCCACATTAAACATTAAGAGGATATGATTAGATTGACTTTACTTTAAAATCATAGTTAATGTACTAAGGATGTATGGTGCTTAAAGGGAATAGAGTTTCTAAGGGTTAATTTGGTTTCATCCTTTGTTTTCATTTTTATAGGGGACACCTAGAAAAAGAATTAGCTGACTTACTAGAAGGCACTCCATTGATGGAACGGCCCATTCCATCATGGTTCAGCTCTAAAGCTTAGGCAAGGTGTTGTGAGGGAATCAGTATCCATGTGAAGTATAAATGTTCTTCATTCTTATTCAGAATAATTTCTTGGCTTCTCATTAGAACTTAGAAATTTACTTAGTAACATATCTATGCTGTGGCCATGTGAAATTGTGATTATTCTGAAACTGGCTTGTCTTTATTCTGACACCAAATTTTGTATGAAATTTGTAGAACTAGACAAGCTCCTCAACACTCTGTGGACTAAAAGTACCTGTATCAGCAAAGAGAAAATCCATCACCTTAGAAGGAAACAAAACAGCCTAACAATTCATGATGGAGACTACCCTAATCTATCTGTATCCATGGACCCAGAATCAGAAGATGGTCAAATTTCCTGGGATCAGGTATTGTCATTATTCCTCTTGTACCATTGTACTGCCAAAGGAAGCAACTGTGAACATTCTCTAAGTGTTATAGAAAACTTCAAGGGTAATGTAGATTTCCTTAAATGTAAAAATATTCTATTTCCACACTGTAGTCAGGGTTTTTTCCTTTTACAAGTCGATCTCTGCAGATTTAAAACTTGAGGCCAAAGTATTTAGGAGAATGGTATATATTACTCTTTCCTCCATACTGAATTCATGAATAATTCAGTAAACATGCGACCATTTATCAGTCACCATTGTGTGCACTAGGGGTAAAGAATTGGACAAAAACAGGCACAGTTCCTATGGAGCTACCAGGATAGTGGGTGAATATAGACATATAAAAACAATCATGAATGAATGCTTCAAATTTAGATTAGATTATGATGAGATTACTTTGCATTGTGACCGACAGAGAAATATTTGTATAGTAGGTGGCACTGAGAAGGTTTTTGAGAAAAGGTGGTAGGTATATGGGCCTATAAATATATTCTTATTCTTACTTCCTGAAGTTGTGTTCCAAAGTACATTCATTAGTCTACTAGATAATACTTGTTTTTGTCTTGTTTGTTTGTTATTTGGCTGCGCTAGGTCTTTTTTGCTGCACTAGGGCTCTCTCTAGTTGCAGAGAGGAGGGGTTACTCTTATCGTGGCGCACGGGCTTCTTCTTGCAGTGCCTTCTCTTGTTGGGGAGCACCAGCTCTAGGGCTTGCAAATTCAGTGGTTGTGGCCCACAGGCCTAGTTGCACTGCAGCATGTGGGATCTTAGTTCCCAGACCAAGGATCAAACCTGTGTCCCATGCATCCGCAGACAGATTCTTAACCACTAGGCCACCAGGGGAATCTAGATAATACTTCTTTCTTTTTGGCCTTGCCTCATGGCATGTGGGATCTTAGTTCCCCAGTGAGGGATTGAACTCACACCTTCTCCATTGGAAGGGCAGAGTCTTAACTACTAGACTACCAGGGAAGTCCTGTGATAATTCTTACAAAGGGGTGTCATCATCAAATCTGTTTGGGAAATAGAGATATGTATTGCACTGTAGCATATTAACATGCCTGGGGAGGTCCTGTAGTAAATAAAATTCTTTAGTCTTATTGAATTCAGCATTTTTCAGACTCTGGTACACATAGAAACCTTCCCTGCTCTTATCATTTAAAATCTTGGAAAATTGATATTCCATGATAATGGCTTATATTTAATGAGTAAATTAATACTATGTGTTAGACACTGCAGAGTTTCCCCTGAATTTCTTCATTTAGTTATTACAACAGCCGTATGAGGCTAGGTTAAATGATTCCATCCTACCAATGAGGAAATTGAGTCATGGAACTAGTAAGTAGTTGATTAAGTTCACAGAAATTGAGGATATATACATACGTTGTCCCAGAGCATATTCTGTGCTCTTAACAACCATGCTATTGTTTAATAAGTGTTGATTTAAAGAAATAAAACTACTTTTTGTTTGTATCTTGGATGAGTTATTATTCCTATTAGGCACAAATCTGTATATTGAAAGAGAAAAATTCTGTAAACATTTCTAACAATAGTGACTGTTGTTCCTGTAAGTTATGAATACATGATTGGGTTAGTATTGCCTATTTTTGCTATGATATATTTTAAAAAGTAAATTTCTATTAATTAGGCTACATAGTAAAGGCATCAATTAAAGCTGATTATTTTAAACTCACAGTGTATTCACTGAAGGAAATAAGTTGATGCCTGTATTAATCCTTGTTTGTAAGTTCTCCTTAAATATTCCTTCAGGGCCAGCTCTTCTTAGGAAGGGAACTCATTTGTCTGATGGAGACCCTATTTGCATAAAGAATGAAGGTTATTTCTTAAAATTTAGGGATTACTTGCTTAAGCCATGCATTTTCTAAGAGCAGTAACTGTCATCTTCTGTGATGACTACGCAAGATAAACAAAACCTCTTCTTTCTCAATTATCTGTTTCAACATCCACTTTCTTTGTGACTCTGGAGGGGACCCTAAAGTAAGAGACTAGATCTGAAGATCCTGCCTGTATCATTCGGACCAGTCAGTCTTGAGGTGTTGTCCCTGGGACAGCAGTATCAGCAGCACCTGGGACGTTGCTGGCAATGGAAATTCTCGGGTCCCACCCCGGAATCTACTGAATTATACATTCTGATTGTGGAGCCCAGCACCTTATCTTTTAACCAGCCCTCCAAGTGATTCTCAAAGCTAAAATGCAAGAAGTGACACTTTAGAATGTGTTTTTAAAGTTTCCACAAAGGTCTTATGACATCAACACAAGTGTACAATTATATTGAAGTTTTAGGTAAAAGAATAAAGCTATTTTAAAAGTTATTGACTGAATCATCTAATTTTAATTCTATTTTCTTCTTTATTAAAAATAGTTTGCCAAAATTTAAAGGATATAATGAATCACCTTTAAGGACATTTGTATTAGTGATTTCAGAAGAAATGTAATGCAATAGTAACCTAAATAGTATAGGAATAGCAAGTAAATATCAAGGGCATAGAAGCTTATAATAGAATAACCTTACTCTACAAGAAGGTGTTCTAAAACTGGAAACTATTCAATTCCTTGACAATGAACTAGGGAGAGATGCATGACATTCTCTTCATGTCTATTTCTCCACTCTTTTATTTCCCAGTCAGGCATTTTTCAGTAAGAATATTTATTATGAAGGATTCGTCATAAGATGTTTATGGTTAGTTTCCCTTTATCATTGCCAGTATTGTTAATGATAATGTGATTCTGTTCCATAATTAATAAATAGTGCAAAAGAGACTATTGTCTTTGGTGTAAATTATTTTGATAAAGGGGAAAAAAATTACAAGTTTAGCTTTCTGTTGTTGCTTCTTGTAGTAGAAACATTTTGGAGTTCTTGCCCAGTCTTTCTGAGAAATGCCTTCCCCACCCACTGGGCTGAGTCCAGCAGCCATATTTGAACCGTATGATGTCACTTCCTGTCTTGGGGCAAAACTGATGGAATCAAATAACATTGGAACAAAAAAACCCATCCATGGCCTTGCTGAGACAATCAGATCTGTCAAGACTTGCAGACTTAATCCAATTTTTTTTTCAGTTCACAGCCATCTTTATTATTTATAACTTCATATTAGTATATCGTGTGTGCATACTTCATTCTTCTATTTATGAACATATGAGTTATTTACAGTATTTTGCAGCTACAGGCATACTATTACAATGAATAATGTTGCTGTTCAGTCACTAAGTCATGTCTGACTCTTTGCGACCTCAGGGACTGCAGCACCCCAGGCCTCCCTGTCTCTCACCATCTCCCAGAGTTTGCCCAAGTTCATGTCCATTGAATCCGTGATGCTCTCCAGCCACTTCATCCTCTACCTCCCTCTTCTCCTTTTGCTTTCCCTCTTTCCCAGCATCAGGATCTTTTCTAGTGAGTCGGCTCTTCGCATCAGGTAAATGGAATGGGTTGGGGCTTATATGACCTTTTATTTTTTTTTAAGATTTTTCGGATGTGGATCACTTTTAAAGTCTTTATTGAATTTGTTACAATATTGCTTCTGTTTTTTGTTTTTGCCTGTGGAGCATATAGGAGCTGATCTCCCCAAGCAAGGATCGAACCTACACCCCCTGCATTGGGAGGTGAAATCTTAACCACTGGTTTGCCAGGAAAGTACCTGGCCATGAGTTTACTAAAGAGAGAAGGCCATGTGTTTATTAAAGAGAGAAGGCCATGTGTTTATTAAAGAGAGAAGGCCATGTGTTTATTAAAGAGAGAAGGCCAGACTGTGAAGGGAAATAGATGTCTGCAGGGGGAAACAGAAAGGAGAAAATACAGAACCCTGAAGAAATAGAGAAAAATCTTTGGTTTTCATTTTCCAGCTTCCAGTTGAATTCCTCATAAAATGTGGCTGTCCTTCCCATGTCAGACATCCTCTGTAACCTTAATACATCCTCCTCTGGGTGTTTGGTGGTTTAAGTGGCTCTGTTCTATGCAACCAAATGTCTCCCAATCAAGATAAAGCTTTTTAACCCTTTGGATCATCCCAGAGGATTTTTATGTGGGAAAAACCAGCAAACATCATCATTTTCTGATTAGCCATGTGTCTTTGTTTAAAATCCCTGCTTTCTATAGCATGGCAAACCAATCCTTGGACATCACTGATTTTTTTAAAGATACCTTACTGTGACCTCAGATCACACTGCTCTTGCATTGAGGTCTTATTTCACTAGAAGACATTCATTTGTGCTAGTGAAACTACACACCCTTCTCATCCACATATGAAAACTTTTCAATGTAATTTTTGATGCATAAAGTGTCAGCCCTTAGCACTTCTGAAGTGAACAAATGTTTTCAGGCAGTTGTTAGAGATCTGTTTCATTTATTGTTTAGCTACTTCTTTCATAAATATCCCTATACAATATGAAAAAGTAGATAAAAACTAGTGAAATCTATAGGCAAGAACAGTGATCTCAATTGTTTTTGTGGTGAAGGGCTGTCAAAGAACATAGGTCACCATATCATTTAGTGCGTACACACCAGCAAGTTGACACAGCATCCGCTTTTTAAAATATTACCTTTACTTTTATTGCTTTTGAAAATTCATGTTGCTGACACAAGCTTATTAAATCAGATAATATTAAAGACAATGATCTTATTCCTCCAGAGCTCCTGTTTATCCTATAAAGTTTTAACTTCATTAATAATACAAAGCCATGCCCCCAACAAGAGTCTTAAGGCTTGCTTAGGCTGCTGGCTAGAACACCATCCAGCACATTGTAAAACAATCTGCATCTCCTTTCAGGAAAGAAAAATGTTTGCAAAACTCCTACCACACAATACTCAGAATGAAAGTGAGAATCAGCTGCTTTAATCAGAGATGAAAAACAATCCTCGAATATTATGTATGGTCAGAAGGTTGCAAGGAAACACACATAGTAATGGCTTCATGTGTTGACTGGAACCCTTCCAGTTTAGTCCTGATTCCTCCAGGATGGTAGTTGATGGTGAATTTGGTCCAGTGCTGAGGTTGGTAACAATGCATGTTCTGCCTCCTACAGACTTGCTTCTCTGCCGGGCAGTTGGTGAACATATTTCTACAGAACAAGCGTTCACCCATTTCTAAGGAGGACTTTAAGCAAATGAGTCCAGGAATCATTCAGCAATTGCTCAGCTGTTCTTGCCAGCTGCCCCAGAACCAACAAGCAAAGATGGCACCCACCACGCTGGAGAGTAAGTCCTGGCTCTTCGCTCAGAAAGCCAATGCACACAATGCATACAGTCCACACAATGGATTCATGATGGTGAAGGAAGAATACATACCATACACCGGGCACTGTTTTAAGCATTTTACTTTGATCAGCTCATTGAGTCCTTACAACAATGCTACCAGCTATAAATTATTATTATCTTCACTTTAGAGATGATGAAACTCAGGTAACTGGAAGTTAAATAACTTGCCCAAAGACACATAGCTAGTAATTGATAGAATTGGGATTCAAACACAGGCAATTTGGTCCCATAGTCCTTGTTTTTAACCACCTATGCTATACTACAGTTCAATGAATATTTTATATTTTGTAGCTAACTTACATAAATTGATTCTATCCCCTATCTTTGACTCAATCATAGACCATAGTGGAATCACAGACTATAGTTGAATAGCTTTATCATTTCGAGAATGTTATAGAAATGAAATCCTACAGTATGTATCCTTTTGGGATTCAGGGTATTTTTCCACTCATCAAAATTTCCTTATAATCCATCTAGATTGTTTTGTGTATTAATAAATTTTTTTTTTTTTTTTTTTTACTGAGTAGAAGTAGGGCAAAGGCTAAGAGAGTTTTGCTAACAGAACACTCTGGTCATAGTAAACACCCTCTTCCAACAACGCAAGAGTTGACTATACATGGACATCACCAGATGGTCAATACCGAAATCAAACTGATTATATTTTTTGTAGCTGAAGATGGAGAAAATCTGTAGCAGTCAGCAAAAACAAGACCTGGAGCTGACTGTTGCTCAGATCATGAACTCCTTATTGTCAAAAGCAGACTTAAATTGAAGAAAGTAGGGAAAACCACTAGACCATTCAGGTATGACCTAAATCAAATCCCTTATGATTATACAGTGAAAGTGAGAAATAGATTCAAGGGATTAGATCTGATAGAGTGCCTGAAAAACTATAGAAGGAGGTTTGTAGCATTGTACAGAAAGCTGTGATCAAAACCATCCCCAATAAAAAGAAATGCAAAAGGGCAAAATGGTTGTCTGAGGAAGCCTTACAAATAGCTGAGAAAAGAAGAGAAGTGAAAGGCAAAGGAGAAAAGGAAAGATATACCCATCTGAATGCAGAATTCCAAAGAACAGCGAGGAGAGATAAGAAAGCCTTCCTAAGCAATCAATGCAAAGAAATAGAGGAAAACAATAGAATGGGAAAGACTAGAGATCTCTTCAAGAAAATTAGAGATACCAAGGGAATATTTCATGCAAAGATGGGCACAATAAAGGATAGAAACAGTATGGACCTAACAGAAGCAGAAGAGATTAAGAAAAGGTGGCAAGAAGAACGATACAAATAGGTATTGATGACCCAGATAACCACGATGGTGGGTGTGATCACTCACCTAGAGCCAGACATCCTGGAATGCAAAGTCAAGTGGGCCTTAGGAAGCATCACTACGAACAAAGCTAGTGGAGGTGATGGAATTCCAGTTGAGCTATTTCAAATCCTAAAAGATGATGGTGTGAAAATGCTGTACTCAATATGTCAGCAAATTTGGAAAACTCGGCAGTGGTCACAGGACTGGAAAAGGTCAGTTTTCATTCCTACCCCAAAGAAAGGCAATGCTAAAGATTGTTCAAACTACTGCACAATTGCACTCATTTCACATGCTAGCAAAGTAACGTTCAAAATTCTCTAAATCAGGCTTCAACAGTACATGAACTGAGAACTTCCAGATATTCAAGCTGAATTTAGAAAAGAAAAGGCAGAGGGATGAGAGGTCAAATTGCCAACATCTGTTGGATCATAGAAAAAAGCAAGACAATTCTAGAAAAACTTCTGCTTCATTGACTACGCCAAAGCCGTTGATCGTGTGGATCACAACAAACTGTGGAAAATTCCTAAGATGGGAATACCAGACCACATTACCTGCCTCCTGAGAAATCTTTATGCAAGTCAAGAAGCAACAGTTAAAACCAGACATGGAACAACGGGCTGGTTCTAAATTGGGAAAGGAGTACGTCAAGACTATATTGTCACCCTGCTTATTTAACTTATATGCAGAGTACATCATGTGAAATGCCTAGCTGGATGAATCACAAGCTGGAATCATGGTTGCTGGGAGAAATATCAATAACCTCAGATATGCAGATGGCACCACCCTTATGGCAGAAAGTGAAGAGGAACTAAAGAGCCTCTTGATGAAAGTGAAAGAGGAGAGTGAAAAAGTTGGCTTAAGACTCAACATTCAAAAAATGAAGATCATGGCATCCAGTCCCATCACTTCATGACAAATAAATGGAGAAACAATGGAAACAGTGAGAGACTTTATATTTGGGGGCTCCAAAATCACTACAGATGGTGATTGCAGTCATGAAAATAAAAGACGCTTGCTCCTTGGAAGAAAAGCTATGACCAACCTAGATAACATATTAAAAAGCAGAGACATTACTTTGCCAACAAAGGACCATCTAGTCAAAGCTATGGTTTTTCCAGTAGTCACATATGGATGTGACAGTTGAACCATAAAGAAGGCTTAACAGTGAAGAATTGATGCTTTTGAGCTGTGGTGTTGGAGAAGACTCTTGAGAGTTCCTTGGACAGCAAGGAGATCCAACCAGTCAATCCTAAAGGAAATCAGTTCTGAAAGTTCATTGGAAAGACTGATGCTGAAGCTGAATCTCCAATACTTTGGTCACCTGATGCAAAGAACTGACTCATTGGAAAAGACCCCAATGCTGGGAAAGATTGAAGGTAGGAGGAAAAGGGGATGACAGAGGATGAGATGTTTGGATGGCATCACCGACTCAATGGACATGAGTTTGAGCAAACTCTAGGAGTTGGTGATAGACAAGGAAACCTGGCATGCTGCAGTCCATGGGGTCGCAAAGAGTTGGACACAACTGAGAAAATGAACTGAACTCCTTCTTTGGTATGAATATACCATATTTTGCTTAACCATTCACCTTTTAAAAAATGGATTATTTTCAGTTTTTGGCTCTTTGAGAAAACTTACTATGAACATCTCTGCAAAAAAAAAAAAAGTTGATAGTTGAGAAATAGCATAGTGTAAGAGAAAGAACATCAGTGTTGGGATCAGAAATGCAGAATTGAATCATGCTGTCTGTCCTTTGCGATCTTCTACAATCTATATTTCTCAAGCCTGTCTCTTTCCCTGCACCGTGCAAAGCAGTGATTCCACAAGAATTGCTATCCTTTCGCACATCATGGCACACATGAAATAATGAAGGCATGTTGGGGTAAACCAAAGAAGCTGCTTTGGGCTGGCAGTGACCAGGCCAGGGAGGTACGAGCCTCCTGAATGTGGCAGCCCCAGGAAGTGCAGGGACCACTATTCACACTTGGGACTTCCCTGACAGTCCAGATGTTAAGTCTCTATGTTTCTAATGCAGAGGGTGTCAGTTCAATCCCCAGTCAGGAAACTAAGAGCTCACATGTGGCATGGTAAAGCCAAAAGAGAAAAGAAAAAGAACTCACACTCACCTGTGACCCATAGCATCATCACAGTACGTGAGCTTTGCTGTAAGACTTCCAGGACACCAGTGAAATTTCAATGGGATAATATGTACAAAAGTGTGTTCTATAAATTTAAAACACCTGAAGTTTATTTATTTTCTTGCAATAGAAATGCCATTTTATTTACCTGAGTTCTTCATAAAGATCTTTTGAAGACATAAATATGAGGACCATCAAAATGATCTCAGAGTGAGAAAATGTTTTTCTTACCACTTACCAAAATACCCTATCACTTTTAATAAACTATAGTCATAAGTAGTTCTAAAATGTTGTGGAGAACTGGACACATGGCATGTGGACTGTTAGATTAAAAATTGGACAAATAGAGAATCCATAAACAACTTCATCCCAGAAGGGACTTCAGTCAGTGAAGAAATCATTCACTTAATTGTGCTGAGAGAGTTTGGAAAAACAAAACCAGAAAAATGACCCAAAAATGGTGGCCTAAGAACAGGTATGATGAATAGTAAAAATATAACAGTTAACCATATTTAAAATATTACCTTTGATCTGAGGATGTTACATTTTTTTTCCAGAACTGCTTTTCTTTTTCTTTGAGATAGTCTGCAATGCCCGTCATAGCCGAATTGTTCAGTCCTTATTTCTAACTCATAATAGATTCTACATCAAGTGACTCATCATTCCAGGCCTATATATTAAAGACTTCACATTCACTGAGAGAAAAAAAACTTCATTAAAAATGAGCAGCTAAATAATTCAACACCTTGTGGCCAGTGATGGCTCAAAAATGGATGAACAGGACTGGATCATGGCACCTAGGAGCTCCCATATTTGCTTCTATTTCCTGGCACTGTGTCTGGTCATACAGGCCATTCAGAAACAGAGTTTTGGACTGAAGATCCAAAAAAAAAGTTTATTCCCATTTAAATTGACTTCTATATCCTTCTAGGAAACAGTCTTCCTGAGAAAAATTCATACAAATCATACTCACTAAAGAACCTAAAAAAAAAAAATCACTTTCCTCAATTTAAAATGTTGCATCATATAACTAAAGAGAAAGACTTGTGATGTCAGCCTTTTGAAAGTGGAGGAATGTAAGATGTTAAAGAGTGGAAGACACAGGAAGATGTTATTAAGAACACAGTGTTCAGTATGCTGAAACTCAACTTCTAAGAGCTGTCTTCAACTGAATTTCCAGGAAAGAATGTTATAGCTGAGTAGAAATCATTTCAGATTTATTCAAAGAAGCTGCTTGGAATTGACTAAAATTTTATTATAATTGGTAGTACGTCCAGTTCTGTTTTAAGGACGAGAAACATTTATAAGGAATCTGAGTCCAATCAAGACACCATGACACTATATAGGGAACTAGAGTAAGTCTGCAGAGTCTGGTGGCAACAAAAGTCAGAGATTTTATGATTTTCAGATGGTTCTTGCCACAGGAGAGCAGGTGAAATCTGACTCATAGAAGACCTAGAAAGTTTTACAAGCTCTCAAGGAATGGAACATCCTTTGTCTTCCAAAACCACACTGTAGCTCAGTAGTCATCTACAGATGTGACAGTTGGACCATAAAGAAGGCTGAGCACTAAAGAATTGATGCTTTTGAATTGTGGTGTTGGAGAAGACTCGAAATCAACCCCAAATATTCATTGGAAGGGCTGATGCTGAAGCTGAATCTCTAGTACTTGCCCACCTGATACAAAGAGCCGACTCATTAGAAAAGACCTGGATGCTGGGAAAGATTGAAGGCGGGAGGAGAAAGGGATGACAGAGGATGAGATGGTTGGATGGCATCGCCAACCCAATGGGCATGAATCTGAGCAAACTCCAGGACATAGTGGAGGACAGAGGAGCCGTGTGTGCTGCAGTCCACGGGGTTGCAAAGAGTCAGATTCAGCTTAGTGACTGAACAACAGCAAAGCCACCCTCAGGACAAAGGGAAAAGAACTGAAGAACCTGAAACTTTGCCTTTTGCCTAGGAAACATCAACCCCTAATTTGTCCTTGTGAGTTCTTGACATTTGGTGATATTTTGTACCTACCAGAAAAGTGTGGTAACTTTGAACTTGATTAGATACTGGGTACTCAGGTTAAACTTCAAATGTCTTTAATTTACAGGTTAGTTGAGAAGAATCATGTTCCCACTTAGAGTCTATTTGTGGAAAAGTAGGATGTGAAACTGGATGAACTATCTCTAGGGATTTTTTAAAAATAAAATAGATATTAAATTAGAGCAAAATAAAACCTTTAGGTAGCTGTATGATCATTCTGAACTATTTTAATTTTTGACTGCATAACATATGGGAGCCTAGTTACCCTATCAGGCATCAAACCCACGTTCCATGCATTGGCAGCAAGGAGTCTCCACCACTGGACCACCAGGGAATTCTCCCTTGTTATTTTTTTAATGTGGTAAAAAAGTACATAAAATTTACCATCTCAATCCTTCTAAGTGTATAGCTTAGTAGTGTTAAGTATTTTCACATGGCTCTGCAACAGATCTCTAGAACTGTTTCATTTTGCAAAACTGAAACTGTATATCCACTGAACAACAACCAATTTGTAGAGATTGCTTAGCTGGGAAGGAGTTGTGGTGACAGTGGGAAAAAAAAAATCAAAGTGTGAAAGTTTTTAGCCTGCTCTGAGTATGCTACCAACTTCATTTTAATGTTCAATCTCTGTTTAATGGCAGAGCGTATAATTTAATAAAGGTCCTCTTCACATTACACGCCTATTATCATCTTACTAGCTAGTGTCATTAACATGATCTGCTGTCGAGAGTCAACGTTCCAGAAAAGTACAAGAATGATGAAGATGGAACATCTTCAATTATAACAAACTTGAAGAGGGTAGTTTCTTAAAATCTTCAGTGGGCTTTAAGTAGTATGATAACTGAATTGTTCAATTTAATTTGTCAGTTATTTGTAGTTATAAAAGGAAATGATAGTTTAATGTGGTAATGACCTATCTTCATTGTTTACAAACAAGTTAGTAATTTCTAAATAAGTTGAAACAGAGTATTTACCCTTAATATCTATAACCAGTGGAAAATGGTGTTTGAATATGGTTTATACCCAAATAATGTACACTTGACTCTGAAAGCTATTTTTTTCTGTTTTAATCTTTCTCTTTCCTTTCTTCCTCTACTCTTTTATTTCTTCTCTCCTTCCACATGTTTGTTTCTGTTGGAATAATTGTAAAAACAATTGTACCTTCTGAATATTTTTTAAAAATGTAGAATTTTAGAAATATGGAATGTATTTTAGGGGTCAGAAAAATTATTGTAATAATTGAAAAGTTAGGCTGTCCAAATTTATATTATCACCCTTTATTCATTCGTTGATTAGTTTTTACCAATACAGTCACTCATTTTAGTCACAGAGAATAGTAAAAACTTTTGACATTACAAATAATTTTGAGACTTTTTGGAAGAAAGTACTCATTTTGTCCACAAATACAGATCTACAGTGGCCCAGACCGTACGCTCTTTCTGTCCCATTGCTTCTTGCCTTCGAAAGGTTTAAATGTGGTTAGATGACAAATATTACCACTGTCTGTCGGTGAAGGTTGTAGTTTGATTTTTAGTTTTAATTTTTTTGTCTGCACTGAGTCTTCATTGTAGCGTGTAGAATTTTCTCTAGTTGCAGCATGCGGGGGCTTCTCTGGTTGCAGTTCGTGGGCTCTAGGGTGCATGGGGCTCAGCAGTCATAGTTTGCTGTCTTGTCTAGTTGCCCTGTGGCTTGTGGGACCTTAGTTCCCTGACCCGCAATCGAACCCGCGTCCCCTGCACTGGACGGCGGATTCTCAACCACTGGACCACCAGGGAACTCCCAAGCTTGTAGTTTAAAGCAAGAGAAATTATTTTCTTTGAGGGTAGGAGGTAAGATAGTTCCTTGCTACAGTGATTATTTTTTTAATAAGGGGAAATCAGGGTAACTTCAAAACAATGGAGTAAATTAGTAAATTTCCTTACAAATTAAAACCTTAAATCCAATATGGCACTCACAAAACAATTTTGTATCCCTAGCCATTGTAGCATAGGATGGATTCTTTTACCATGTTCACCGGCAGAAGCACTCCCAGGGGCTTCTGACTGTTTTTGATCTCTTTTTGACTCAGAATATGGCTACAGCACTGTGGCGGTGACGCTGCTTACGCTGGGCTCCATGCTTGGGACGACACTGATCCTTTTCCACAGCTGCGAGGAGAACTACAGGCTCATTTTACAGCTGTTTGTGGGCCTGGCTGTTGGGACACTTTCTGGGGATGCTCTGCTCCACCTCATCCCTCAGGTAAGCTGCTCTGTTTCATCTGGAGTGTTTCTAGTTTCAATTTATGTTTAGCCACTGTAGGTGTTTATGAAGAATTTCACAGTGACCTGGATGCATAGATACAGTGGCCAGTGTTTTCCTTGGAAATCACTGTTATTTCCCCAAAGCCCTTGCAGGAGAAAAGAGATGATCGTCATTCGATTCACCAGGTTATTCTTATTTTTGAAATTAAAAAATAAGTGATCAGATACAAATTCCTATTGAAACCATTGGGTGTCATTTCCAGGGCTCCAAAGAGCTTTGGTACCAGAGTCCTCTATGTCTCAGTGCAGAAGAGAATTCAGCAAGAGGCAAAGTGATAGATAAGATGTGATTTATTAGAATAGGACACTTGTGAGGCTTACAAGGGGGTGCCATGCCCTAAGAACTTACTGGGCTATGGGGGGGGAGGGGGAGAAGAACTTTCCCTTGAGTAGACGTCTTGCTTCCATCATCAGCTCCTCCTACAGCTTGGGCAGGAGAGTTTTCTTGTCCCTACGTGCTCAAGCTAGGTCCATAAATTACTGAATTTTATGTCCTAAGGATCATTAATTTATTGAGCTCACCGAGCAGGGTATGGGTCTCATGCCACCACTGTTTTATTGATTTGGGGCATGTCTTGTGCTTCTGTTGCATGCTTTTGTTGCTAAACAAGTCTGCTTGGTTTTGTGGTTAAGCAAACCTGCTCTCTTGAGTAATCATTAACTTATGAGGGTCTCCCATATTTTTTCCTACTTTCAATCCCCTGTAGTATAATTAACTACATAATCACCTACTTTATCCCTTTATTCTGTCCCTGTGACTATTAAGGAAAATTCATGAAAGGTGAGTATCTGTAAATAAAAATGAATGGGCTATAATATATACTAGTTTTTCTCTGCTGGCCCCCAACCTCATCAGATCCATTCTCTGCTCTTGTCTGCTGTGTGTTCTGCCCCAGAAGACTATATCCCCTCCGCTCCCTGCAGGCTGGATTGTTGTTTGGGTTCCCCAGCGGGGACACCACAGAAAGGCCAAGGTGGGAGGAGAGAACGGCAGGGGTTTCTTCCTTGCTCCCTCCCTCTGACACTGTCTCTAGAAGTAGCTCATTACCTGCAATGTTACAGCTTCCCATGGGTCCCTAGCTCCTCCGCCATTGGAGTTCGGTAACATCATTTCCAACCTCTGCCCTTTGCCCTTTCAGCCTTAAAAGTGGTAATGGTTTCCTGGGGTTGCTAGTCTCTGGGGTGTCTCATTACCCCTCATTCATACCCTTGACCCTGCCCACACCTCTGTCATGGCACCGTCATTAAAGCGCTCTTCATCTGAACCATCAAGATGAATTTCCCTTTCTTGCCCAACTCTTAGTGTCTGTTTTCGTTGTTTGTTTAGTCACTAGGTTGTGTCCAACTCTTTTGCAACCCCGTGGACTGTAGCCCACCAGGTCCTCTGTCCTTGGGATTTCCCAGGCAAGAATACTGAAGTGGGTTACCATGTCCTTCTCCAGCATATATTTCCAACCCAGGGATCAAACCCATGTCTCCTGCATTGACAGGTAGATTCCTCACCCTTTAAGAAACAGGCAAGCTCCAGCAACTGGTTCTTTGTTGAAGTCTTTGGAGGCTCTTTATTTGTCAGAAATGGAAGGTTAGGATCTGAGATGCAAGAGTTCAGGGAAAAGGGTCTTCAGATGAGGCTATCCATTCCTTCTGAGATCTCTCATGATGGATCATGATGAGCAAATGATTCCCCCTCCTCTCACAAAATCTGAGATATTAAAACTTTCCACAGGCCTCTGGCATTTTCCTCCAGGGTCCCTCTTGTTGGTTAGAGGCTCGAAAAATTATTAGATGCTCTGAAAATTATAAAGTGAGCATTGTAGATATGAAACAAACCATTATTAGTTTTAATCTCCCTGGTAATCTAATTTTCTGGAAATATTTCAGGGTTTATTTACTTGAGGCAGTGGCCAAAACCTGTTTCTATGTCACTGTAGTGGGTGCAGAGCTCTTCACAGCCCAGGATCCTGGAAAGTAGCAACAGGATCTTAAGACTGCCCCGGTCTCCCTCAGTGGGAAAGCCCAGAGCCCAAGGCAGCAGGGGTGGGTGTGGGTTGGGTGGGAGAGTCAACTGGCCCTACGGAGATATATTACAGAGGAAAACGTAGCTGAGAAGGCAGTTGCTTTGCTTAGAAGGCAGTTGCTTTACTCAAAGAAAGAGAGTACAGAAGTTATCCAGAAGAGGAAGACAGATGCAGTATCAGTGTGGCAGAAAGCTAGAAAAATCAGTGGTTCCTGAACGTGATCCAAGGCAAGTGTTTAAAGGTCTGCATAGAAATGAGAAAAATCCCACTGGCATCATTTCCTCTTTTAACCAGCTATGTTGATTCTACTTTAAGATCTACATTTTATTCTGAAATTATGAGGTTTTCCTGTTTCTTTTGTGACATTACAGTGTCCTTGTTTTGTGAAATAATGGTAATTACAAATAATAGGAAAGTGTCCTTCAATGTCTTTACCCAAAGAAAATGTGGAAACTTCTCTGGTAGTCCAGTGGTTAAGACTTCACCTTTCAGTGCAGGGGGTGAGGGTTTGATCCCTAGTTGGCAAGCTAAGATTCCACATGCCTCATGGGCAAAAAACCAAAACATAAAACAGAAGCAATATTGTAACAAACCCAATTAAAAAAATGGTCCACATTAAAAAAAATTCCTTTTAAAAAAAGTGGGTTAACATGTGTTTGTAGTTAGTGATGTCCATACACTCGATGTGTATATGGAGATCTATACATATATACACACATGTACATATGTGTATATATACATAAATATCTGTACACATTGATATGAACATGTACACAGACAAATTCTTTTTTAAATGTAATGATCAGTAACATCCTAAATGTGGAGACCACTGAATTGTTTCCTAAACTGTCTTCTCCTATGAAGGGAATATGATACATTATAATTTACTTGCTCATAAGAAGTCATGAGGTCAACCAATGGGATGAGTCAACCAATGGGATGAGTCAACTCAAGGAAAATTCCTAATGCTTTTCTGGTATCCTTTTATGTTCCAAGGAGCTGACAATATTGCTGGGCATACTCAATGGAAAAAATCTTTCAGGTGGATTTCTTACTTATTTGAACACTGATTAACAACTTTAATTGCTATGAGGCATGGGGAGAATAAACGCTGGATGAAATATCTTTATATTTGTTCTGGATATTAAAAAACATTGATTTATTATAGAGCATTGTTGTGCAAATAGGGACAGATTGAACTGAAAAACATTCAGCTAAAGGACTGAGAATGTATGAAAATTTAAGCCACACTTGCTGAGATAAGCTTAGGCTTTAGTCTACTCATTGGCAGAGGTTATTCAAAGCTCTGTTTTCTTTTCTCCCATCTTATTTGACCCTGAGTAAATCATATAGTGGAAGAATTCATACATCTAGAAGTAAACTGTCTGTGAATGATTTCAGGTGTCGTCATGGGGTTCCTCAAAATGGAAATTGAACGTATTCAACAATGGACCTAGTCATTTACATTTAGGTCACCAAAATTTATGTCTGTCTCTTCTTTTTAGATTCTTGGCTTACATATGCAGGAAACCTCAGAGTTTGGACATTTCTATGAAAACAAAGGGCATATTTGGAAACTGTTGGGATTAATTGGAGGCATCCATGGATTTTTCTTAATAGAAAAATGTTTTATTCTTCTTGTATCACCAAATGCCAAGGTATATTTTAAATTTTATTTATCTTTTGCTTTAGAGCTTCATGATATTTGCCTTTTATTTCAGAGCTACTTGTTCAAAAGTAATTGGCATCTTCATGAGATTGTCTGTTTAAGAGGTCAGGCTTTGATTTCTAGAATGCTTAGATCATTCTGACAGACAGCATCCCTGTAAGCATGATTATTAATTTTTCAAACATCTGTTGCTGGCCCATTACTATACTTGTTATAACCTGTTTTTTGGCCTTCATGGCTAGTTTAGAAATAGGAGACTATTTCACATTTGAGAATGAGGGGTTTAAAAGTCTAGCTACCAATCTGTGTTTTGGGTATCTTTCCTAACTCAAAAAAAAAGCAAACAAAAATTTTGAAAAATTCATAAAACCACACATCACTTTCTATTTTCTGTGTGTGCTAAGGGGCTTAAGTTGTGTCCAACTTCTTGCAACCCTATAGATTGTAGCCTGCCAGACTCCTCTGTCCATGGGACTCTTCAGGCAAGAATACTGGAGTGGGTTGCCATGCCCTTCTCTAGGGGATCTTCCTAACCTAGAGATCAAACCCGCGTCTCTTATCTCCTGCATTGGCAGGTGGTTCTTTACCACTAGTGCCATCTGGGAAGCCCTTTTTCTATCTTGCATGTATGCATGCTAAGTCACTTCAGTCGTATGTGATTCTTTTGCGACCCTATGGACTGCAGCCTGCCAGGCTCCACTGTTCATGGGATTCTTCAGGCAAGAATTTTGGAGTGGGTTGCCATGCCCTCCTCTAGGGGATGACATTTAAAATTATGAAAACAAGAAACTCAAGAATGGAAATGGCAGCAAATCTTTTTTTTTTCAGCTTGAGTAATTGCTTTTACAGTGCCTGTTTTTGATCAATTTCTACATATATGATGACATATAAAATGCAGTGTGGCTAATACATAGATTTCATTTCTTCTTGCTCATATATATTATCCTATAAGAGAATAGGTGAACAGTTTTGTGGGATGTTTCAAAAAGGTAAATGCTTTCAAAAAAAGCTCCAGGAGACTAAAATAAACTCCCTACAAAGTCCTGCAATTCTCCAGTCTTCATGGTTTTCTATTTATTTCCTAACTTTCTACCTGTTCACATAGCTGTTTGTCTTAGGGCAAACATTAGTAGTCTTTTAAAATATTAGCACTTTTTGTTTATCTTTCCTAGATTTATTCAAAATTTCTATTTTATGCATCAAAAATAGGGTGGGTTATGGATGGATAAAGGATGGTAGATAAATAGATGGATGATAAAATAGGTATATAAAATGTTGATGATAGGATTTAGGTAGTGAGTGTCTGAGTGTTGACATCATAATTCTTTCAGCTTTTCTGTATATTTGAAACTTTTCACAATAGATTTTAAATGAAATTCTGTAAAAAAAAATTCTGTTTTAATGAATCAGAGTGGTTCTTTGGCATGGGGTCAAGCTAGAGTGCTATCTATAACAATTCAGGAATTAGGAATGGCAGATTCAATCCCAACCCTTACTCTAAAAGTTTGGGGTTTAACCTCCACAAAAGGAGTTCTCATCTAACTAAGCACTAAAGACAATACTAAAGGATCCCCATTTACACACAAGAGACTACCATTCTTGGGCTGGAAAATTAATTTACAAAGTCAATATATCAACTTATGTGTAATAATTAGAAATGTAACCAGATGGAACTGAGTGAAGTAAATTCTGAATATCCAAAAATTATGCTTTTTTTTTCTTCCCCCAGATTGTTCTTGGACTTGTCAGGGAACTTAAAATGAGTTTTAAGAGTGTAATTTTAAGATGCATGACACTGTGTAAAAAAAAAAAGAATGTGAATATTTTAGAAGCTACATGTACTCTAATTGGTGAAAGTCTTTCTGGAGATATTAATTTAGTAGTTATAGGGTGTAATACAGTTTCAGTTATCATCCTTTTGGATATCATTCTCCATCAGAAAGAACTCATGATTTAATTTTGTGGGAAATAAAAGTGACAATATAAAAATTACCACTCTTCAACCTTTGTAAATCATAACTAAAATTTTTGAGGTTGCATTCTTCAAGCACTGAGAATATGCATGATATTCAGGACAGTCCTGTGCTTTTCCATTTAGCAAGTATTTATCCTGATGAAATTCTCCCAATAATCTTTTTGTGTCATCTACCTCATTGGCCAGTAAACAAAATGTTAAATAGAATCATGGAATTGACAAAGGCTGCACCTGTGTTCTTCTGGCTTCAGCACTAATTTTAAACCATCCTTATCCAGCAGGACATGTCATTGGTTAACGGGCATGTGGCGCATTCCCGCCATCTTGCATTCAACCCTGAATTAAGTGACCAGTCAGGCAGAGGCAAATCTGCTTCAACTATCCAGTTGGTAGGTTACTGATCTGAAGTATTCTTCTGATTTGATCACCTTTTTTCTTTTATTCCTTGATAAATAGATGAAAATCAGTAGGCTTGATAAGTAGAATCCCCTCCTGATTTGCCTATTCTTGATCATGATAAATCCTGTTTGGAAAACTTTGTCAAGCACCTGAAGGCTGTTTTCAAGGGGTAAATGTATTTTCCATAGATTCAAGTCGCTGCTATCTGCACCTTTTTTTTTTTTTTTTTTTTTTAACACTGTGGGTTTTAGACCTGAAGTTTTTTTTTTTTTTTTTTTTTTTTTTAATTTAGTTGGAGGCTAATTACTTCACAACATTTCAGTGGGTTTTGTCATACATTGACATGAATCAGCCATGGAGTTACATGTATTCCCCATCTCGATCCCCCCTCCAACCTCCCTCTCCACCCGATTCCTCTGGGTCTTACCAGTGCACCAGGCCCAAGCACTTGTCTCATGCATCCCACCTGGGCTGGTGATCTGTTTCACTATAGATAATATACATGCTGTTCTTTCGAAACGTCCCACCCTCACCTTCTCCCACAGAGTCCAAAAGTCTGTTCTGTACATCTGTGTCTCTTTTTCTGTTTTTCATATAAGGTTATCATTACCATCTTTCTAAATTCCATATATATGTGTTAGTATGCTGTAATATTCTTTATCCTTCTGGCTTACTTCACTCTGTATAATGGGCTCCAGTTTCATCCATCTCATTAGAATTGATTCAAATGAATTCTTTTTAATGGCTGAGTAATATTCCATGGTATATATGTACCACAACTTCCTTATCCATTCGTCTGCTGATGGGCATCTAGGTTGATTCCATGTCCTGGCTATTATAAACAGTGCTGCGATGAACACTGGGGTGGACGTGTCTCTTTCAGATCTGGATTCCTCAGTGTGTATGCCCAGGAGTGGTATTGCTGGGTCATATGGCAGTTCTATTTCCAGTTTTTTAAGAAATCTCCACACTGTTCTCCATAGTGGCTGTACTAGTTTGCATTCCCACCAACAGTGTAAGAGGGTTCCCTTTTCTCCACACCCTCTCCAGCATTTATTGCTTGTAGACTTTTGGATAGCAGCCATCCTGACTGGCGTGTAATGGTACCTCATTGTAGTTTTGATTTGCATTTCTCTGATAATGAGTGATGTTGAGCATCTTTTCACGTGTTTGTTAGCCATCTGTATGTCTTCTTTGGAGAAATGTCTGTTTAGTTCTTTTGCCCATTTTTTGATTGGGTCATTTATTTTTCTGGAATTGAGCTGCATGAGTTGCTTGTATATTTTTGAGATTAATCCTTTGTCTGTTGCTTCATTTGCTATTATTTTCTCCCAATCTGAGGGCTGTCTTTTCACCTTACTTATAGTTTCCTTTGTTGTGCAAAGGCTTTTAAGTTTCATTAGGTCCCATTTGTTTATTTTTGCTTTTATTTCCAATATTTTGGGAGGTGGGTCATAGAGGATCTTGCTGTGATTTATGTTGGAGAATGTTTTGCCTATGTTCTCCTCTAGGAGTTTTATAGTTTCTGGTCTTACATTTAGATCTTTAATCCATTTTGAGTTTATTTTTGTGTATGGTGTTAGAAAGTGTTCTAGTTTCATTCTTTTACAAGTGGTTGACCAGTTTTCCCAGCACCACTTGTTAAAGAGGTTGTCTTTTTTCCATTGTATATCCTTGCCTCCTTTGTTGAAGATAAGGTGTCCATAGGTTCATGGATTTATCTCTGGGCTTTCTATTCTGTTCCATTGATCTATATTTCTGTCTTTGTGCCAGTACCATACTGTCTTGATGACTGTGGCTTTCTAGTAGAGTCTGAAGTCAGGCAGGTTGATTCCTCCAGTTCCATTCTTTGTTCTCAAGATTACTTTGGCTATTCGAGGTTTTTTGTATTTCCATACAAATTGTGAAATTATTTGTTCTAGTTCTGTGAAAAATACCGTTGGTAGCTTGATAGGGATTGCATTGAATCTATAGATTGCTTTGGGTAGAATAGCCATTTTGACAATATTGATTCTTCCAATCCATGAACACGGTATGTTTCTCCATCTGTTTGTGTCCTCTTTGATTTCTTTCATCAGTGTTTTATAGTTTTCTGTGTATAGGTCTTTTGTTTCTTTAGGTAGGTATACTCCTAAGTATTTTATTCTTTTTGTTGCAATGGTGAATGGTATTGTTTCCTTAATTTCTCTTTCTGTTTTTTCATTGTTAGTGTACAGGAATGCAAGGGATTTCTGTGTGTTAATTTTATATCCTGCAACTTTACTATATTCATTGATTAGCTCTAGTAATTTTCTGGAAGAGTCTTTAGGGTTTTCTATGTAGAGGATCATGTCATCTGCAAACAGCAAGAGTTTCACTTCTTCTTTTCCTGTCTGGATTCCTTTTACTTCTTTTTCTGCTCTGATTGCTCTGGCCAAAACTTCCAACACTATGTTGAATAGTAGTGGTAAGAGTGGGCACCCTTGTCTTGTTCCTGATTTCAGGGGAAATGCTTTCAGTTTTTCACCATTGAGGGTGATGCTTGCTGTGGGTTTGCCATATATAGCTTTTATTATGTTGAGGTATGTTCCTTCTATTCCTGCTTTCTGGAGAGTTTTAATCATAAATGAATGTTGAATTTTGTCAAAGGCTTTCTCTGCATCTATTGAGATAATCATATGGTTTTTATCTTTCAATTTGCTAATGTGGTGTATTACATTGATTGATTTGCGGATATTAAAGAATCCTTGCATTCCTGGGATAAAGCCCACTTGGTCATGGTGTATGATTTTTTTAATATGTTGTTGGATTCTGCTTGCTAGAATTTTGTTAAGGATTTTTGCATCTATGTTCATCAGTGATATTGGCCTGTAGTTTTCTTTTTTTGTGGCATCTTTGTCTGGTTTTGGAATTAGGGTGATGGTGGCCTCATAGAATGAGTTTGGAAGTTTACCTTCTTCTGCAATTTTCTGGAAGAGTTTGAGTAAGATAGGTGTTAGCTGTTCTCTAATTTTTTTGGTAGAATTCAGCTCTGAAGCCATCTGGTCCTGTGCTTTTGTTTGCTGGAAGATTTTTGATTACAGTTTCTATTTCCTTGCTTGTGATGGGTCTGTTAAGATCTTCTGTTTCTTCCTGGTTCAGTTTTGGAAAGTTATACTTTTCTAAGAATTTGTCCATTTCATCCAAGTTGTCCATTTTATTGGCATAGAGCTGCTGATAGTAGTCTCTTATGATCCTTTGTATTTCAGTGTTGTCTGTTGTGATCTCTCCATTTTCATTTCTAATTTTGTTAATTTGGTTCTTCTCTCTTTGTTTCTTAATGAGTCTTGCTAATGGTTTGTCAATTTTGTTTATTTTTTTAAAAAACAAGCTTTTAGCTTTGTTGATTTTTGCTATGGTCTCTTTAGTTTCTTTTGCATTTATTTCTGCCCTAATTTTTAAGATTTCCTTCCTTCTGCTAACCCTGGGGTTCTTCATTTCTTCCTCCTCTAATTGCTTTAGGTGTAGAGTTAGGTTATTTATTTGGCTTTTTTCTTGTTTCTTGATGTAAGCCTGTAATGCTATGAACCTTCCCCTTAGCACTGCTTTTACAGTGTCCCATAGGTTTTGGGTTGTGTTTTCATTTTCATTCATTTCTATGCATATTTTGATTTCTTTTTTTATTTCTTCTATGATTTGTTGGTTATTCAGAAGCATGTTATTTAGCCTTCATATGTTTGAATTTTTAACAATTTTTTTCCTGTAATTGAGATCTAATCTTACTGCACTGTGGTCAGAAAAGATGACTGGAATAATTTCAATTTTTTTGAGTTTTCCAAGACCAGATTTATGGCCCAGAATGTGATCTATTCTGGAGAAGGTTCCGTATCTGCACCTCTTTGAAACACATGTGAATCAGATTGACATAATATACATATCCTTCATCACTGTGTTTACAAGTTTTCATAAACCAGCTGACCTTGAGATTTCTCCATTCTGAGTAATCCTTTAGTCATGACTAGATGAGGCCAAATAAATGTTGAGCAAGGAATTAGAGCATTTAGGAGTGGGGCATTCATTTTGTGATGTAGGAGAGAAGTGATTCTGCCCAAGAAGATGTCTCATAGTTAAGTGCCTTTTGTTACACTGAGTTTTTCACGACAAAGGTCTTCCATGTGAATTCTCAAAACAAAAGGGAGGAGACATATGTATACCTATGGCTGATTCATGTTGATATATGACAGAAACCAACAAAAAATTGTAAATCAATTATCCTCCAACTAAAAATAAATTATTTAATAAAACACACCCTTCAGTCAAGTTCAAAACAATATTCTCATTATAGTTCTTAAACACATAAGAAAAGGGAGAGGAAAAAGTGAAAGTATATCACAGTTAGAAAACATGCCTCCCATAACCCTGATCTTGAAGGAGGGCATTTCAGTTCAAGGGTAGATTCCCGAGTGGAGAGAAGTAAGCTATTCCTGAGACATTAGCCTAGCAAAATACAAGTCTGGGAGTAGACTGCAGAGTTACAGCCAATTCAGAGATATGAACATAAAGCATTTCTTTAAAATAATAGCTTTAAAAACCTTATTGTGTTTAGTGCTTAGGTACATCACATGTGGTTTGAAAGAAGATAACTTCAAGTTGAGATCACACTTTTTGTTTTGTCTTGTTTTTGACTGCACTGAGCAGCTTGCAGGATCTTAATTCCCTGACTAGAGATTGAATGCAGGCCCCAGCAATCAAAGTGCTGAGTCCTAACCACTGAACAGCCAGGGAATTCCCTGAGATTAGTTTTTAAATTACTTTAATGGTAACCTCATTCTTTCTGTGTGAATGAAGGGTCCAGAGCCCCAAGATGCAAATAAGCAAAATTCTGATGCTAATGTAATAAGTTTAGAACAATTTAACTGTGCTATCTCACTAATAAGAGATTTCACCATTTCTTTTGTTCTTTAAGCTGCAAGATCAACCTGAAAAGAGATAGAAATAACATGAACTTTTAGGATTGTTTGATGGGTCCAATTTCCTGTTTTTTAAGGAAGGAGAGGAACTCACAAATCCTTCCAGTCATCAAAGAATGTTTGCCTGTAAATTCCTTTACATAGTGTGACAATATAGAGCTTTTTAAGGGAAAAAAAATCCTGGAATAAATATTTGAACTCCTTTCTTTTATTAGAATATAGACTCTTTTGATTATAATCAGGCTTTTCATAGGATATAATTTAAAATCTACACGTTTTTCTTCTGTTTCTAGATCCACCAATTTCAGGCAAGAGTCCTGTCTACCTCCTTTAATCCTTCAGAACCCCTCTTCTCAGCCATCCTTCTCCAGAGTTAGCCTATCATTACATCTTTTGAATAACTGTTGTTATTCTAACATTTGAATTTTAGGTTTACCTTCTCTGTTTTACATTTTAAAGAAGATGTTTGTCTCACATGAAATTTGTCTCAAAGTTTCCACAATTTGGGGTAATGTGAGTATACTTCTAAGAATGCTCCATAGGCAGATATGAAGTATTCTTTTCACGTGCTAGAATAAGAATCTGAGGCCTAGAGAGGGAAAGTGACTTTGCTGAAATCGAAAATGAGTCAGTCTCTGAAATGAAATCATATCATCTCAACTCTTAGAAGTCAATTTCAAAATCTCACTTCCCTGCCATGTGAAAGGATGAAAGACCTTTTCAAATGTACTACTTTAGTAAGTTTGTGGATCTCCTTTACTAATGAGCAAGATTTTTTTTTACTGACTGGAAAACAACAGTAACAGCATCTTATGCTACAATGAATGAATTGAAATATTGGGTTTAAAAGGACTTCTTCTCCACAATCCACTTGAAGATCAGAAGATGAATTCTAGATCCACGATCTGCCATATAGGAACAGGGTCAACTTTGGTCAAGAGTCAAGAAGCATTTTTTCCTACAGCTTTTGGCTTTCATAAAGGCTTTTATAATTTAAGAGTGAATTACAGATGCTCTAGGTAGCCTCTAGCTCTCTATAGAAGACTCTGATCTATGTAAGAGTGCTATTTTCATCTAAATGTGATAGTGGAAAAAAATGTCCTTGCAGAGCCTCGGCTCTACCTTAGATGTTTGTCTATGAAATTTAGAAATTCTCGTATACTCCAGAGGATCAAAATGTCTTCTGATAATCAACATAAATCCTCAGATGTTTCATTTTTCCATAAAATGGTGACTATTGCTTATCTTTCCTCTTTTATTTTTTAATTTAAAATAGAAAGGCCCAGAAGATGCACAGGCAGCTGAAATTTCTATACCTAGTCTGAACACCCCCAACAGAAAATGTGAGTACCAATTTAAAAAATCCAAACAAATATAGGAAGTGTCATAGAAAAAGGTTATATCTCCTTTGAAATAAATATGTCAAAACCATATCCATTTCCTACTAGGTAAGTATGTATTTCATTATTAAAGCTTTTACAATGAAATTTTAAATAAAGGCTCATTTCTATTCCTATCTTTGAAAACTACTACCATTAATATCAACTTTACTCCATTCTTTAAAAATGTTTTCCCCCATTGCTTATCTTTGCGACCCTGTGGACTATAGCCCACCAGGCTCCTCTGTCCATGGGATTCTTCAGACAAGAATATTGGAGTGGGTTGCCATGCCCTCCTCCAGGGCATCTTCCTAATCCAGGAATTAAACCCATGTCTCCTGTCTCCTGCATTGGCACAGGGGTTCTTTACCAATAGCGCCACCTAGGAAGCCCTCTGGAAACTTAAATTAGTATAAATGCTTACGTGGTTATCAAAGCTCCTATAAAATCCTGCTTATGTAGTGATTTGAACCTTTCACTTTCCATGAAGTTCCACATCATGATTGGTTTCTTGTCTTCTATCACAGTCTACTGATAATTAATTCATCACAAATATCTTATCTTCTTTATGATACTGTTATTAGCATGGTGGAGTTCAAATCAGTGCCAGCTCATTATTCACAACTTATGCTAAAATTCACTTGTTTGTATAATTTACATCCAATCTTTTTCTTTCTAGGAATGCCCCTGTTTCTGAACTTGATTTACCAATTGTGGATTGGACTTGTTTCCCTTTTTCTCATGCTTCTGAATAATTCTTAAAACTCTTTTTTTTTTTTTTTTAAGATCCATGTTGGTTTTCATCAGTTGCCCCATTTTTCTCTCTGATATTACCCTTTTGTAAACATACTTCTCAATATTTTAATGTTAAGTAGTCGTCGTGAGTTATTCCCATTCTACCAGAATAAGTTACCTAATAAGAAAAAGAGCTATTTATTGAGTCCTTATATGCCAGGCACAATGCTAAAAACATGACATGGATTATCTCATTTAATCCTCTTACACTTTACTGAAGTAATAATTAATATCCATTTTATACAAATTAAAAGACCCCTCCTTAGGGTAAGTCACTGACCAGGACTACAACATTGAAGAAACTAAGAAATGCTAATGCACCAACAATTTCCTTGTGATCGTTCTTTCACACATGCATTCTTATATTTTTTTCAAATTCATTCATTTGTTCATCCATCCATTCAAGAAATATTTGGAGATGTTTTAGGATGGTGTATGCACCAGGGAATAAAATTAGGAATGGCCTTTATCCCTAGTTTGCAATGTGGTTGAGAATTTAAATGCTAAGAGCAGTGAACATGATGGTAACAATCACTATTCGGAATGTGTTTGATGTTTTAAATCCCGTAATTTCTTTCTATGATTCAAAATATATAACTACATAGTTCTTCCAATTCTATTTTCAGGACATTTCTAGTGATATTTTTAACTCCTGAATCTTTAGTTCCAGGAGAAATTTTAGAATGCCTGGCACTTAGAAGGTATGTTAGAGACATTTCTTTGTATTTGTTTTTGGAAAAAAGGAAGAGGAAAGGCCACACCTAGTCAAATTAGGAGCAGAGACTGGTTGCTAGCTCAGGGAATAATGATGATCTTATTCAAATGTTTTGTAGGCCTCATATCTTTCCACTTCAGATGTCAAGCTTGGCATACAGAATGAACAGTGAACAAATCCAAATTTAATTGCCCAACCACCATTTTTGCCAGGGACATATTGAATTAGCTTCAAATATTTGATTCCTTGTTTTTTATTACCTCATTGGTAGAGCTCAGGATGTGAAGTTCTATCCACAGTCTGATTTAAATAAACAAAAAGCAACATGATACCATATCCAATCCATATATCACCATGGAAAACCTCTGATAAGTCAGAAATGTGGAACTCAGTATGACTGCCAGGTTCCTAAGGAAAGGAAAAATATTGAATATTATCAATAGTTCTATAGTGAGTACATTGATTTGTCAATGCATGCTTGTCTTATCTTCCAGTGAATAATGTTGCAATTGTCTTAACTAGTATGCACATTGTGTTCCTTATAGCTTATATGCAAATATGTATATTTGCCTGTGACTTGTTACATGGTCATGATCTGACATTTATAACCCCACATCAGTGATAATAAAATAATAAGCAACAAAAATAGGCTGGACTGTTTCTTGGCAGAGTATAAATTGGGTAAAGATTTTCCATCTGAATATATGCTATTAATATCAAAACTGTATGTAGGCATACACACAGAAATGGGGAATCACAATTTATTTGTATGCTACAACATTGTCAAATGCATTACTTTCAATTGCTTTTTTTTCCCACAAAGAAGAGCTTTACTTCTGAAAACTGGCAGGAACAGCTCAAGTGACCTCTTTGCATTATTAGGTTCAGAGAGCTTCCAGGCAATGCCAATAACTCTCTCTAATTCAATAATTTGATATTTATTCTGTATTTTTCTTACCTTTGCCTAAAATCTTCTCATTTTTACTAAGGAAGAAAATGAATTATGAAACCACAAGAACAATAGAACTGAGTCTCACAGAGATGATTCTAAATAAAGAATAATTTTGAGAAGTGAAATACTTGGGATGTTTTTACAACAGTCAGTGCACTTACCCCCTGGCCGATAGTCTGGGCTAGATCTGCTGTTTACTGAAGTTCCTTTTTTCACAATATAGGCTATGAAATGTTACATTGTATTCCCCCAATAAAATAACAAATCATATTATAATATAGTTCCTCCACCACCTCAGATCCAATAACAGAAATGAGATGACCTCTTCCTATTTTTATGGGTGTCCTGTTGTTAGAATACTGTGTGCAGTTCTAATAGTAACAATAGTAACTCCTCAAACCTGTCACATAATTTATATCAACTGACTAATTAATTTTTAGACTACAGCAATTGATTTTAATGACTCTTCTTATCAAATGGTATACTTAAGTAGTTCACTGTCATGATATGTGTTTATCCCTGAAATACTTTTTGTACTTGTTAATTCTTCCACCCCAAATACTAATATACAATTTCAGGTTTTTGAAAGCAGAAATTCTGTCTGTTAAAAACTTGAGCCCAATTAATGATCTAATTATTTCATTAATTAAATCCATTATGGTCAAATTTATTTCTTTGGTTGTCTCCTTAATCAGATAATGTATACCATATAATAGAATCCTAAGAAGACAGCTTCTCTCTACTTTATTGGGCATCAGGTTGGTCTGCTGCTGCTGCTGCTAAGTCACTTCAGTCGTGTCTGACTCTGTGCGACCCCATAGATGGCAGCCCACCAGGCTCCCCTGTCCCTGGGATTCTCCAGGCAAGAATACTGGAGTGGGTTGCCATTTCCTTCTCCAATGCATGAAAGTGAAAAGTGAAAGTCAAGTCACTCAGTTGTGTCCAACTCTTAGTGACCCCATGGACTGCAGCCTACCAGGCTCCTCCGTCCGTGGGATTTTGCAGGCAAGAGTACTGGAGTGGTCTAGTGCTGAATTATTTTTCTGAAAGACAAAACATTTAGTAATTTTTCCAAAGCTAACTTTGGAATCACAAGTGTTGGCAGTGGTTCTATCATAGTCACATTTAGGGGGTGAAGGGACAGTGAGGGGTTCTTAGCACCAACCAGAAAGGGGGGTGATCACAGGGCAGCAGTAGGTTGACAGTTGACTCCAGCAGATTGACATGAGGAGCAGTCTGATTCAGGGGCCAGTTTTGGAAAATAGACTCTATTTTAACGACATTCTGCCCATAAGATCTTAAATTATTTAAAAATGCTTTACAAAGATTTATGTGGAAAGGTCATTGAACGTATTTTGGAAAGTTATAGCAGTATTATTTTTATTTTCTTCTTTTGGCACACCTGAGTAGGGGGTTAGAAAAGCAAATATAGTTTATTTCCTAATTACTTGAACCCATTAGAAAAGCAGCAACCATACCTGCAAGAGTGCCATATCACATCTCTAGTCCTGATTTATTTTGAATGCTGAAACAAAGCAGTTACTTAATCTGATGCGATTTAAGAATGTCAAGGATGGAAGGGAAGAGTGGTTGTAATTGAAGGATTCCATGAACTGTGTTGTGCTCTGTTAATGCTTCTCACACCTTTATTTTATTCTTTAGGCAAAACCATTAGCTTGCTAGCAATAATGATTCTGGTTGGGGACAGCCTGCATAATTTTGCAGATGGCCTAGTAATAGGAGCAGCCTTCTCCTCTTCATCTGAGGCGGGAGTGACCACGACTATTGCTATCTTGTGTCATGAAATTCCCCATGAAATGGGTAAGTCTGAGAGTAGAATCACTGCCTCCTTCTTGTTGAGAAAATCATAATATATTTCTTGCCATGATTTACTAGGCTTCTTTTTCCAACACATAATTGAAAGATGAATACTTTCCGTTCATAATTTATTTAAACCATCAAAAGCAGAGAAGTAGGAAGAAACTTCCTGTACCTCGAGATAGAATTCAATTAGACTCCTTTATATTTCTTGGAGCCAGAAGTGACTCTTTTTGGATTCTGGAGAATTCTCTACAGCAGAGAGATTTTCAGAGAAACCTCCTTTTGAAGAACATCAGTAAAAACTTCCAAATTTGCATTTGAAATGTGGGGAAAACATTAAGAGGGGAATTGGATCCATTATGTTAGCAAACAGGCCAATGAGATAAAATAACATTTAAATTAAAGCCAAACCATGGTTTCATCAACCTGATTTATACAAAATGTCTAAAGCCAAGCATGACATTGAAATGACAGGCATGTGGTAGCAGATGCACAAAAGACTCTCTTTCTGGATAATCTTAATAACCCATGTAATTCAAATCCTGCCTCCCAGAAACCAAGAAGAGATGGAGTAGACATTTCTGAAATAGGTTCAGAAAGAGGAGAGGCTGGTCCAGATACACGTGTGCCCTTGAGAGAGGGTCCTTCTTGCTAGTCCCTTTCTCATCTTCACTTTCATGTTTATATTGCCCGCTTGGGCCACCCCTGACCTCTTGGGTTCTGTGTCTGTTGCCCAAAGTCCTATCACTGATCATCACTGACTATTCCTCTCTAAGGAGTTTATCCAGGGTCCTTCCTGAATCCACCAAAACTTATGGTCTGGGAGCCATGTATGGTCTTGTTTTGACTACTGTGATAAAAACCACAGTTTTTTATCTGTGGGTGACAGTCTGTGATAGGCCAACAAAGATGTCTTAAGATCTGTTCATTAGATTAATTATGCAATAGAACTAGGAAAACTGAGTCCCTGGGCTGCCTCTTATTTTTTTAATTATTGAAGTACAGTTGATTTATAATATTGTGTTCATTTCTGCTGTGCAGCACAGTGACTCAGTTATATACATATATGCATTCTTTTTAAAATTCTTTTTCATTATGTGTCTTTATTGAATTTCATCCTCTTCTTAATTCCCCAAAACTAAGAAATAGAGCCTCTCAGATTAACAGAACATCCTTCTTTTCGAGGAAAAGTGTGGAGAGAATAAGGTCATTTTTCTCTAGTCACTGAGGCGGTAAAACATTTTCTAAAGGAAAAATGTGTTTTCCAAACAAATTTTTGCATTAATTTTAAAATCTATCAAGTCATCATTTTCTCTTTCCCCACAGAAGTTCCTGCATAAGTTAAAAAAAAAAAAAAAGAAAAACCCATGTGATGTTTACTACCTTGGGATTTTGCCTGGCAAGTTTCCAGCTAAAAAGATTTAGAAATCCCAGGGCAGCAAGTCCTTTATTTTGCATTTGTCTAAGTTGAAAATGTCATAGGACATTAGGAAGTAAAGAGTATGTCACACTTCTCTCTGTATATACTACCTCCTGGAACAGTAAAAGGAACAGAACTTTTGAAATGTAGTTTCCTAAAGTATGAAGAGTTGGGCTATAAATTCTTGAGAAATATAGGAAAGTGTTTTTTTAACCAGTCATTCAATTTTACTGATAAAATCAACCCCAGTTGCTGAAATTTAAAACAGATTTCATAATAGCACAGGTCTCGAACAAAGGCATCATTGGTTAAATGATAATTCTGTTTTCTCTTCTCTTAAATTTCAGGAGACTTTGCTGTGCTCCTAAGCTCTGGACTTCCTGTTAAGATTGCCATCTTGATGAATTTTATAAGTGCTTTAACTGCCTTCATAGGACTGTATATTGGCCTCTCAGTATCAACAGATCCATGTATTCAAAACTGGATCTTAACAGTTACTGCCGGGATGTTTTTATATTTATCCTTGGTGGAAATGGTAAGCTTTGTGGTTTTTCTGTTTTGTTTTTCCAAACACTAAAAATGTAAAACAGAGAAAAAGACAAAATGGAAGGATCAAGGGTGAAAAGAGAAGACTATAGATAACAACATAAAAGACTAAAGAAGTATTCTCTGTAATCCAAAAAAAGTAAGCAGGCAGAAGAAATATAATTTGAGATTCAGAAAATACTGACATTCTTTAAGTCAATTTAAATGGAATGAATGAAACCTTTCTAATTCCCCAAAAGGCACCATCAGTTCATTCCGCTCCAGTTTTGCATCTGTAGAAGATGCCTAAACTTCCAACTGAAGAACAAAAAATTTTTTTAAATAGCCAGCCATTTTGTTTATACATTAGCAAATATTGGGTTGGCCAAAATGTTTGTTTGGGTTTTCCTGTACCGACATCTTGGCCAACCCAACATTTCAACTGACTTTGTCATTAAGTTAAAGAACTGTTTAGCTTAATGAAACAACCCTATTTTTTAAAAAAATGATTTAAGTTTTAATTGCCAAAGCACTATCATGCTGGTGAAATGAGAAAGATTATTATGTATTGTGTCTCTAAATTTGCAATACATTTTTCCTGAAGAAGTTCTTGCTGACACCAGTGGTTAATCCAATCATCATTTTTCATTCTCTGTAATCTTATGAAGGAATTGAACCTGGGAAATTTCACATTTTTGCCTCTTAAATTCTAATCTCTGCAAGATAAACCTGTTTTTTAAGGTCACCTTATATTAGATTTGCTTACAACTTACATGTCTTAAGATGAGAGTCATGGGTGAGAATAAGGCAAGTACAAATGGCATAAACTAACAAAAGAAATATTTAAGGCTTAAAATCAATAGAAAGCCAATCTGATCAGAAATAAAATATGTGATTACATATATCCTGGAGCTGAAAAGTAAAATAAACAATCTTGAAGGTCATATTTGGAATAGGACCATTGGGGTTGACTAGTGAATCCAACAATTGTCCCAGAAGTAAGTAAAGAGAATGTTTCATAAAGAAAAAAAATTTGGAAGCCAGAAACTGGACTGATATGACCAGAACAGTGCATTCTATAGGCAGAATTCAAGAAGGGGACTCATCAAGGTAAACTATCATCTTCAACCCCACTGTAGGGACTTCCCTGGTGGTCCAGTGGTAGGACTCCATGCTTCCCTGCAGGGGGGTGGTTGGGTTTGACCTCTGGTTGGGGAACTAAGATCTTGCATTCTGCATGCAGCATGGCATGGCCGAAATAAATGTGGACTTAAAAAATATTCACAATCTGAAAGCTGAGAGTTAAGCTTTTTATCAGTGGGAATTTTTAGGACTTCAAGCCTGGAAGACAGCATCTCAAGTAAGCCTAAGAGCTGCTCCAAGGAGGTGAAGGGAGGGGTCAGCTTATAGAGAAGTTTTGCAACAAAGGGCAGGTAGTCTGAACATCCAAAGATTTTTGTAAATTGAAACCAGATATCTCAAGTTAAGGGTATGGAAGTATTCCTCCTTTCATAAAGGAAGGTATTCCTCCTTTCAAAAAGAATTCAGCATTTTTCTGTGCAGGGGAAGATCAAAGAATCTGGCTCAATGAAATCATTCCTTTGATATGCACCTCAGCTATCTGGAGCCAGTATCCTGTGTTTTCACACCCTGAGTTTCATCAGGGCTCACTGTGGGGAGTGGCTGCAGTCTGATGGCTGCTAGACGCAGATATTGTTTCCTTCCTGAGTTCTCTCAGGGCTCACCAGCTCGCTGGAGTGCGGCAATCTCTGATGAAGGTGTGACATACTTTGTTTACTAATATGGCAGGAAACATACCATTTCTCACAAACAAACAAACCACTTAAATGCTTCTGACTCTTTGATATTTTTTCTTAATTTTTATGAGATTCAAAAAAGCAAGGTAAACACCGAAATGTACTTCCATGTTTGGGAATGTTCTTACATATTATCTGTGATACTCAGGAAATTTCCTACTCATATAGTGAAGATAGTCAAAAGTACTATAGCAAATTCTATCCATCTTTTCTGAACCCCAGTCCCCAACCTGCAATCAATGTTATCTAATTGTACAATTCTCCCAAGTTGAGAAGTCTGGATGTCTAGCCTTGTGTGACTTAGAAAACACATGGCCACTAACCACTGAATGTTGTGAGCTGCTTTCTGTTTAAAATGTCTGCAAATCCATCTTTAAGCTCATTCTTAAGCCTCCTTATTTTCAGCTTTGTATTTCTAATTCCTTTCCTCTTTTTGAGTTCATCAAGGGACAATTTCTATGTTACTTGAAGTTGATTTTGTATCTTAATATGGTCTGGATCTCTCTTCAAGTATGATGGATGTGTACGTATGAAGTCAATCTTTTCTCTTTGTCTCCCAAAATTGACCTGAGGAGATTATCAGGAACCATTTGAGCCCTAAGCTAAATACATCCTTTTCCTCTCAAAGTTTCTCCTCCCAGTCTTGTAAGGATAAAGAATTGCTTGTAAGAAAACAGTGTGGTTGACATCCTATGAAATTCCAACTAGAAGAAATCCTGACCTTATTGCAAATTACTATTGGCCAAAGAAAAACTAGCATCCTGGCAAAAAGACAGGAAAGAAAATACTCTGAGTTTCCTGGGGCTACTTCCTATAATCCAGGTCGCCTGCTCTCACGGCCTTTTGAGTAACTTCTAAACAAATACAGCCCTTTCACATAGCGGCAAGTTTAACCGTTGTTGTACTCTGGGGCTGTGCCAAAGAAAATACTCTTGTCATTTCAAGGGAAGAAAACAAGGTTTCAAGACTGTACAACAGCAAAGAAAATAAATGACAGTAACTAAAGGGTAAGGAGGAATACTTTCATACCCTGGCTATTTACCAAAGCTTGGAAATGTACCAGGCACCTTCTGAGCAGGGTTAATGTGAAAAGATTAGCTGTATTTTTGCCTTGCTTATTTGTTTCAAAGTAATCAGCTGTGTTATTTCAAACTCCTAAAAAGAAAAGAACTCAAAGAATTGGGCCATTTGTTGGCAGTGATGCCAACAAAGCAGAAAGTCTTCACCAGGGCAGTCAGCCAGCCCAAAATTCTCCAAAGTGGTGTTGCCTTATCCAAGCACACCAACTTCCAGTTACACTGAATGGTTTCTAAAGGAGATTAAGAATGAATGCATCTCTGGGTGGCCAGAGGAAATTCATTCTCTGTTAGAAAGATCCATGTGGGTTTCCCCAAGCAAAGTCTAAGACAAAGGCCTCTGTGAAGTCAGTTCACTTGGGAGGTGATCTCAGGAAGCCGGAGGGAAGGACAGGTGGAGTGAAACAGAGAATGATAAAAAGTCACTAAGACAATGGGTTTTTATTAAGTTCAACACTGCCACATGGCATCCTCCATACAAGACCTCCTGAGGGTGCTTCTGTCCCTGTCATTCATCTGTCCCATAAGTAACCCCCCCCCCCCACCCACACTTCAGGTCATGGATGCCTGAGTGCCAAGGGTGTTCACTGGCAGTTCCATGCCATCACATGAATGGCAACACAGGAAGAATGTAGCATGGACCTGAAGCAAGGCTCGATGCAGGATAGTTAATGCCCTCTTGGAACCGGTCTCTGCAGCAGTAGCTGGGGTGAGAGATGGGCTGAAAGAATATAAAATAGCACACATGTACTGGCCATTAGCAGTTGACCCTATCTGCCCCTCAAATATGTTTTGGTCTCCTTTACGTTAAAGTTCCATCTACACCAAAGCCCCTGCATGGTGGTAGCCAGTCAAAAACTCCACGAAGAGTTAACCCAAGACAGTCAGTGGAAACCATCTCTAAACCCTACTGGTCTTGAGGAAGGTTTGTTTTTGGTTTTTTTTTTTTTTTTTTACTTTTTTTTCTTTTTAAAACATTATTTCATTTATTTGTTTTATTTTTAGGCTATGCTACATGGCATGTGGGGGCTTCCTTATTGGCTCAGTGGTGAGGTCAAGAATCTGCCTGCAAATGCAGGAATCAAGGGTTCTATCCCTGGGTTTCGAAGATCCCCTGGAGAAGAAAATGGAAACCCACTCCAATATTCTTACCTAGGAAATCCCATGGATAGAGGAACCTGTTGGGCTACAGCCCATGGGATCCCAAAGAGTCAAACATGATTTAGCAACTAAACAACAACATGCTACATGTGGGACCCTATTTCCCTAATCACGGATTGAACCCATGTACCCTGCATTGAAAACATGGAGTCTTAACCACTGGACCACCAGGGAAGTCCTGAGACAATATTTGATATTCATGATCTCTGTCCTTCCAGCACCCTATCTTGATTCTCCCCACCTTCAGGCACCTCTTCAGCTGATTAGGATTTCTTTCCTGGTAGGGACACCCAGTTCTTCCCTATAGGGATCTGCTTTGTTTCTGTCAGGCCATATTTCCTGTGGTTGCCTGTTCACCATTGTCACCAGGTATGGAAGCACCAAGAGAGGCTCCAAGAAATTCTCAGGCCTCTAGATACAGTCCTTGCTGCCTTCATTGTGTAGCAGTTACCCTGACTCCACATGGTAACCATTGACAATTGCTCCCACCAGCACAGTAACTTTTTCTCTATTAGTTGATTGACTGGCATGAGGTGCTCAAGTGACCACATGGTAGTCATAACTTCAAGTTCAGTGGAAGTGTTCCCTGGTGCATTTTCCTCAAGAATAACGATCTCTGTTATCTGATGGTGCTAGAGTTCTCAGGAACAGGAAGCACAAATTCTACAAGCAGAAAAGCTGGCAGTGATTATATACCATTGTTCCATGATTTCCCCTATTGTTCCTACTCTTATTTCTTCCTTCTCCTCACTTTGCATTTAATTTTCTGATCAATTTCTGGCTTTATGAGGTGGAATGATGTATCATTGACTTTAAATCTTTTCTTTTTTTCTAGTGTAAGCATTGAAAGCTGTAAATTTTCCTCTAAGCACTGCTTTGCGGAATCTCATGTACTTTATTTTATTTCATTTCAAATATTTATTTATTTGACTTCACCAGGTCTTAGTTGTGGCATGTGGGATCTTTAGTTGCAGCCTGTGGTTCTAGTTCCCTGACTAGGGATCGACTTCATTGGGAGTGTGGAGTCTTAGCCACTGTACCACGGGGGAAGTCCTCTCTTGTGTATTTTCTTATGTTCTGTTTCCAGTACAGATCATTTTGAAATGTTTTTAAACATTCTAAACATCTCATAGTTTTTATTGGACCCATGTGTTATATGGAAGTATGTTGTCTCATTTCTCATATTTGTAATCTAAAAAAATGTCTTATAGTTAAATTTATTTTAATACTTGCTTAGTCAGAAAATATACTTTTATTATTTTAGCCTTTTGAAATGTTTTGAGACTTGCTTTATGGCCCAGAGTATGGTCTAACCTGGTAAATGGTCTCATATTGGGTGAGGGTTTCTGTGAATGCCAATTAAGTCAGGCTGGTTGATATTATTCATATTTTCAAATTCTGTATTAATTTTTTCTCCACTAGTTCTGTTTTATGCAAGAAGTTAGAATACAGGCAAATATTTATGGGTTTACTTCTTTCTTTCTTAGTTCTATCAATTGTGTTTCATGCACTTGAAGCTCTGTTACTAGACACATTCATATATAGGGCTGTTATGTCTTCATGATTGAACTGATACTTTGATCATGACGAATGATTCCTCTTTGCCTGATATAAGTATAGTCACACCTGCTTTCCTGCTTACTATTTGCATAGAATATGCAAAGTAAGGGGTGGGGCTTTGATAGAGTATTTGAAGTGACATAACAGAGAAATGTCTGATATAATCAGCAATGTCTGTGATTAATATGTTAGCATCCATGTATCTTGTTTATCTAATTTCTCTAAGTCTTGTTTATAACCAGATCTGTTGGTTTGCTGTCTTTTTTGTACTCCCATCTTTGCTACAAAGGTTTCCTGGGGTTTGTTCTTTATAGTTATAGTGGCTGCCCAAAAATATACATGTCCTAATCTTGGAAGCTTGTGACTATGTTATCTCACATGTCAAAAGAGACTATGCAGATGTGATTAAGGTTTAGAACCTGGAGATGGGGAAATTACCCAGTTTCTCATAAAGATGGTGCACATGTGCTCATTTCCATTTTGCACATTAATAACCATGATGATGAAAATGGCACAATAGTTATAACTACATAAAAATATGTACTAGGATTCAAAAGAGACTTGATGTTATTTGGCTTTTAATGTGTAGATGCTACACCAAAAAGTGTAATTTTCAGAAAATTTTAGCTTCTTAAAACTTAAAAATAAAATTCCTGCCAATTGTAATTACTAATTCATAGTCAAATCTTTTGTTGTTGTTCAGTCATGAAGTCTTATCCAACTCTTTTTGACCCCATGGACTGCAGCATGCCAGACTCCTCTGTCCTCCGCCATATCCCAGAGTTTGCTCAAGTTCATGTCCATTGAGTTGGTGATGCTATCTAACCATCTCATCCCCTTCGTCTGCTTTCAATCTCTCCCAACATCAGAGTCTTTTCCATTGAATTGGCTCTTTGCAACAGGTGGTCAAAGTATTAGAGCTTAAGCATCAGTCCTTCCAACAAATATTCAGTCCTTCCAACAAATATTGATTTCCTTTAGGATTGACTGGTTTGATCTCCTTGTAGTCTGAGGGACTCTTAAGAGGCTTCTTCAGCACCACAACTTGAAAGCACCAATTCTTCAGCATCTTATGGTCCAACTTTATGGTCCATCTTTATGGTCCGACTCACATCCATTCATGGCTACTGAAAATACCATAGCTTTGACTACACAGACCTTTGTTGGCTAAGTGATGTCTCCACTTTTTAATATGCTGCCTAGGTTTGTCATAGCTTTCCTTCTAAGGAACAAGCACCTAATTTCATGGTCTCAGTCACTGTCCTCAGTGATTTTGGAACCCAAGAAAATAAAATATGTCACTGTTTCCACTTTTCCCCCTTCCCATTTGCCATGAAATGATGGGACCGAATGCCATGATCTTAGTTTTCTGAATGTTTAAGTTTCAAGTCAGCTTTTTCACTGTCCTCTTTCACCCTCATCAATAGGTTCTTGAGTTCCTCTTCATTTTCTGCCATTAGAGTGGTATCATCTGCATATCTGAGGTTGTTAGACTAATTCAGATTAGCCAAGGTTGTTGTTGTTTAGTCGCTCAGTTGTGTGTGACTCTTTGTGCCCCCTTAGACTGCAGTACACAGGCTTCCCTGTCTTTCACCATCTCCAGGAGTTTGCTCAAACTCATGTCATTGAGTCGGTGATGCTATCCAACCATTTCATCTTCTGTTGTCCTCATCTCTTCCTGCCTTCAATCTTTCCCAGCATCAAGGTCTTTTCTAATGAATCAGCTCTTCTCATCAGGTGGCCAAAATACTGGAGCTTCAACTTCATCTTCAATCTTTTCAGTAAGTATTCAGGATTGATTTCCTAAATATTCCAGTGTTAGGCATAGGTTAACTATCTTATTTTTAAAAAATAAGATTTACAGTTTAAAAAAAACATACATAACATTTTCTCTTAATTACCCTGGATTTTCTGGATGGTCCAAATTTAACCACCAGTTCTTAAGGGTGGAAAGCCTTCCCCAGCTGTGGTCAAAGAGATATCATAAAAGAAGATTCAGAGAGATTTGAGGTTGCTGAATTCGAGGATGGAGAAAGTGGACCAGGAGCCAAGGAATGCAGGCAGCCACTAGAAACTGGAAACGGTAAGGAGACAGATTCTCCTCTAAAGAATCCAAAATAGTTAAGTGACAGGTTACTGAACCTCAGGTCTGCTGCTCAAAAATCAATACCTGAGAGACAGTTGTTGGTAGAAAGGAAAATTGCTTTTAATCAGAATGCTGGTAATCTATGGAGATCGTGGACTCAGTACCCCCCCAAAACCATCTGCAAAGATTCTGCTCAGTCATGAAAGTTTTTAAAGGGAAAAGGGAAGTCATCACAGTTAATCACTGAGTTGAGGGGGTCAGAATCATCACCATTCCTCACTGCATATAGGCTTGTCAACTTCTTGTGATCTTTCTTTAAATGCTATCATGTTCACACAGTTTGCTCTTGAGATTAGTGAAGTGGGAACAGGAGAAGAGATCTGGTCATCTGTTAATTACTTATCTTCTTTTCTATTTCTTTCATCTACAGAAAGCACCAACAAGGTAGGCAAGGTATTGTGTGATCATAGCATCTGATGGGGTGCTTGCGCTGGAAGTGAGTAGAATATGGGGGCGCATGATTTTAAAAGTTAGTTACAATGTAGTTTTGCTAAATTGGCGGGGAAAGAAGGTTTCCTGCTGTGAGCGATTTCCACAAAGAACTGCTTACAAGTCTCTCCTGTCAGATATCATTCCATTTCGATGGGATTAGGGATGAAGGGCCATCTTCTATAACTGCTTTATGCTGAGAAAGGGCATCAAGGACTTAATGTGAAAGATATTGGCATGGGTTTGAAGCACCTCTTTGCTGACAGTTTTAGTTGCCTATTTACATATATGAGCAGAACAAGCTACAATTATTTTGATGCCCACAAAAATACAGATTGTTATGAGCAGTATTGTTAATGCGATTCCCTTAAGGCCAGTTCTTGGAATGCTGCTAACCAGAGACTCCTTTGTGCTCAAGAGGGAGCAGCTTATATCACGGCTGCAGTCTGGTCATCACGCAGTTGGCGTTTCCCCTCTGGGGGCAGTTATAATACCTGTCAAACAACTCAGACACGTATATTAGACACTGAATCTGGAACTCCGTTGTCCTAATCCTTAATTGCTTGCACCTGCTCTTTTGGGACCCAGGAAGGGCTGGGAGACATCAGCTTTTCTACAAACAAGAGACAAGAAACACAGAGGAGGCTTTTTACTTGGGGGAGGAGGGAGCGGAGCCCACAGTATTCTGCTTGGTTCCAAACGCATTGATTTGACTGGAGTATAGTTGCTTTACAATGTCATGTTAGTTTCTGTGTACAGCAAAGTGAATCAGCTAGACATATACATATATCCCCTCTTTCTTGGATTTGCTTCCCATTTAGGTCACCAGAGAGGGCTGAGTCGAGTTCCCTGAGCTATATAGTAGGTTCTTATATATTATCTATTTTATGTGCTCTGTTGTGTCCGACCAAGATTGAACCCGAGTCTCCTGTGTCTTCTGCATTGGCAGGCAGATTCTTTACCACTGAGTCAACTGGGAAGCCTTGTTTTATACATAGTATCAATAGTGTATAATTGTCAATCCCAATCTCTGAATTCATCTTGACCCCCCTTTCCCCCTTGGTATCCATAAATTTGTTCTCTGTATCTATGTCTCTATTTCTGCTGTTACAGAACTATAAGATAAATTTGTGTTTTAAATTTGTTGTTTTAAACCAACAGGTTAGTGGTAATTTGTTGACAGTAGCAGTAGGAAGCTAATATATCCCTGTGCTAGAAAATAATAACAAATGAAGAAACAAAGGATTAATGTCAAAAATATACAAGCAACTCCTGCAGCTCAATTCCAGAAAAATAAATGGCCCAATCAAAAAATGGGCCAAAGATCTAAACAGGCATTTCTCCAAAGAAGACATACCGATGCCTAACAAACACATGAAAAGATGCTCAACATCACTCATTATCAGAGAAATGCAAATCAAAATCTCAGTGAGGTACCATTACACACCAGTCAGGATGGCTGCTATCCAAAAGTCTACAGGCAATAAATGCTGGAGAGGGTGTGGAGAAAAGGGAACCCTCTTACACTGTTGGTGGGAATGCAAACTAGTACAGCCACTATGGAGAACAGTGTGGAGATTTCTTAAAAGACTGGAAATAGAACTGCCATATGACCCAGCAATCCCACTCCTGGTCATACACACCGAGGAAACTAGATCTGAAAGAGACACGTGCAACCCAGTGTTCATCGCAGCACTGTTTATAATAGCCAGGACATGGAAGCAACCTGGATGTCCATCAGCAGATGAATGGATAAGGAAGCTGTGGTACATATACACCATGGAATATTACTCAGCCATTAAAAAGAAGTCATTTGAATCAGTTCTAATGAGGTGGATGAAACTGGAGCCCATTATACAGAGTGAAGTAAGCCAGAAAGATAAACACCAATACAGCATACTAACGCATATATATGGAATTTAGAAAGATGGTAACAATAACCTATATGCAAAACAGAAAAAGAGACACAGATGTACAGAACAGACTTTTAGACTCTGTGGGAGAAGGCGAAGGTGGGTGATCTGAGAGAACAGCATTGAAACAAGTATACTATCAAGGGTGAAACAGATCACCAGCCCAGGTTGGATGCATGAAACAAGTGCTCAGGGCTGGTGCACTGGGAAGACCCAGAGGGAAGGGATGGAGAGGGAGGCGGGAGGGGGGATCGGGATGGGGAATACATGTAAATCCATGACTGATTCATGTCAATGTATGGCAAAAACCACTACAATATTGTAAAGTAATTAGCCTCCAACTAATTTTAAAAAAGAGAGAGAGAGATAAGAAAAAAGTGGCTTAACAAAGAAAAAAAAATATATATATATATATATATATATCCCTGTGCTGCCAATCTTGGTTTAGATGCTCTTAGGAACAAGAGGCAGCTGTGTAGGAGCTTCTCATTCTGTATGAGAACTGAAAATTCCTTCTATGAAATTTCCCAGAACTAAAAATTCAGGAAAACTTCTCATAGCCACCCTCTCTAAAATTCAAAAAATCTCTCAAACAGAAGGAAAAGACAAGCCCCCAAAGTATTTTTTTTCAGAAGTTTAAATAAGAGAGAATATATTTTTCAACAATATGATTTTTATTTAAAAAATGAGTTAATTCATTTTGAAAAGCATTAAGTAGGTTATGCCAGGGAGAAATTTATTTTGGATCTGAAACAAGTTGCAGACCTTTAGGCATTTCCTAGGGTTTTAAATCCTGTAAAACTGTTTCCATAACAATAAGCTCATAGAAATCTCAAGGGTCTATCACGATGGAGATGTCCCTAGATTGGAGATAACTGGACAGCTGCCCAGGATCCAATATGTTGATAGCATCCAAGCTGATAGTGGAGGAGATGTAACTCAGAGAAGGAGGTTCAGGAGAAGGATGTGCCTAACAAATTCATGCTAAAATAAAAGAAAACAAAACTCCTGTGCCCTCTCCCTGTATGTCAAGGTGAATTTTTATTTATTTTATTTAGCTGTGATGGATCTTAGTCGCAATACCTGGGATCTTCCCTGAGTTTTGTGTGTTCTCTAGTTGTGGCATGCAGATTGTCTAGTTGTGGTGTTTGGGCTTAGTTGCTCCAAGGCTTGTGGGAGCTTAGTTCCTCAACCAAGGGACAAACCCACACCCCCTGCATTGCAAAGTGGATTTTTAACCACTGGACCACCAGACAGGTTCCCATCATGCTGAGTTAATTGAGAATAAACCTTATTTCCAGCCCTCTCCCTCGACCAATCTTTCTTATTACATATATCTCTCAGTTGCTTCCTTTTCCACTCCACAGCTGGGTTTTTTGTTTTTTGGGGTTTTTTTCTTATCTTTTTTTAAAACTTGTTTTTCACTTACATAATAATGGGAGAGGAAACAGCAAGATTGTAGAGGAATCACTTTAGAGCAATTGGCTTATCTATCCTCTTCTGGGAATTAACATCCTCCAAGTAATATCCCAGCCATCCTTTTGCCTGGAGCATCTTCCAATTACCAAATAATTTTCTTTGTTTGCAAAGCATTGGTAAAGACTATTTTGGATTTGAACTTAAGAGCCTCTATTTTGAAAATGTACCCAAACACAGAAAAATAAGCTCTTCCTATGACACCCACTCAATAAATAGGATTATTAGTAGTCCAGAAGAAGAACATTCATTGGCTTCTCTACAGTTATTTTAGTTCAGCTAAATATAACAGTTATGAGAGAGTGAATTAAGTAAAAAGAACATAAATTGGCTGACAAAACAGCTACCATCCTACTTAGGTTTTGCATCTTTTTAAAAATCAGGTGACCTGTGGCTCATCAGTAAAGAAGCTATCTGCATTGCATTGATCTGCATTGATCCCTGAGTCAGGAAGATCCCCTGGAGAAGGAAATGGCAACCCACTCAAGTATTCTTGCCTAGGAAATGCCATGGATAGAGCAGACTGGTGGGCTACAGTCCATGGTGTCTAAAAAGAGTAGGACATGACTTAGAGACTGAAAAACAACTATAATGTTAAGCTCCTTCTACACTTTGGGGTTGTTGATCCTATTCCCTGCTCCCCATTCTTTCTTTATCTTCCAATTTATTGCATTTAATTGAGTCTTTCTTTGTCAGGGAAATTTAAATAAATCCAGTGTAATTCAATCAGTAATCCATCACCACCAAGTTGGCACTGGTAAATGAGTCCTTTATCCAGAAAACTACTAAGTTATTCTCACTTTGAAGTTTGGCAATAGCTAGGTGTAATGCCCCTTAAATAATATCCATCCATAAAAAACAGATATTTTGCTTGAAAAGACATAGAATAAACTTGATATGCACATTTGCTTTCAACAAATACTGTACTTGAAATCAGTGAGTGTAACTGACATCCTTTAAATCCTTTTCTGCTGTGAAAAAAAATGACAAGCATTGAAAAACCTTTTTAGGCAGCACAATGAATATAATTTAACATTCACAATGATTTCTTCACAAAAGCAAGAAGTATGAATCATTCTTACCAACAGTTTTGAAAGATTTTCATTCTCTTTCTGTAAAAATCAGTCGAACTCTATACCTAGATATTTTTTACTGAGGAAATTATTAATAGACTAAAATTTGATGAATGCTGAGCTTTATAATTTTAAAAAAGTGATCACCAAAAATGTTTATGTTTTTTGCTCTGCATGTTTCTTTTCTTCTTGCTAGTTTCTCAAACCAAGTGTGCACATGCCCACACACATACATATCTTCCAAAGAAATCCATTTCTTAAGAAAATGCTACAACTGGCTGATGACTATCTTTATTGAGCTATCTTTTATGACTATCTTTATCTTTAATTTAGAGTTTGTCTAACTCAACCACTTTTCCTAACGAAAAAAATGGACAGGTGAATTTTTAAATGCAAGTTAAATGCAGGTAACATCTTTGTGTCTCTGAATTATGTCTGAAAGTGATAGGATGTTTGTCTTATAACTCAGTTTTCAAAACAGAAATTTTCACTTATCTTCTGTTGCAAATGGCTTCTTGAATTCCCTTGGGATGCCATTGAGACAGTAGAAACCTATAATATTGTATTTGGATTTTTTTTCCATTTATTTTTATTAGTTGGAGTGTATTTGAATATTTAACAAATAAAATATCTAATGCCAAATTTTTCAAAATAACCTTATAAGCTTCCAGTTTGGTGATCTCAGACACACTGAGAGCTGTGGCTCTTGCTTTCTTGCTTGATAAAGAAAATTAAAACTGCTGTATTCAGTTGTTTTACAAACATGGCTACTAATTAAAAAAAATCTAAAGCAAAACTGAAAGCTGACGGCTGCAGATGGTGACTGCAGCCATGAAATTAAAAGATGCTTCCTCCATGGAAGAAAAGTTATGACCAACCTAGGAAGCATATTAAAAAGCAGAGACATCACTTTGCCAACAAAGGTCCATATGGTCAAAGCTATCATTTTTCCAGTAGTCATGTGTGGATATGAGAGTTAGACCATAAAGAAGAGCAGCAAAGAATTGATGCTTTCAAATTGTGGTGATGGATAAGAATCTTGAGAGTCCCTTAGACTTCAAGGAGATCAAATCAGTCAATCTTAAAGGAAATCAACCCTGAATATTCATTGGAAGGACTGCTGCTGAAGCTGAAAATCCAGTACTTTGGCCACCTTATGTGAAGCACCAGCACGTTGGAAAAGACCCTGATGCTGGGTAGTGGCTGAGAAGGTAGTGACAGAGGATGAGATGATTAGTTAGTATCACCAATTCAATGGACATGAATCTGAGCAAACTCTGGGAGCTTGTGGAGGACAGAAGAGCCTGATGTACTATAGTCCATGGGGTTGCAAAGAATTGGACATGAGTTGGCAGCTGAACAACAGCAACAAAAATTCAAAATAGGACTTGTGTCAGTGGGAACACATCTCCCAATTTCAGGATATTGTTGGGCCAATATAGTAATTTGTGTTAAAGTTACTAATTCTATTCCCGTGGGCTCTGTCCTCACGGCCTCATCAAATCCTAATCACCTCCTAAAGGCCCCACCTCCTTATATCATCACATTCAGGGGTATGGTTTCAACATATGAATTTTGAGGAAACAAAAACATTTATAATATGATATTTATGCTCTAGGATGTTGAGATCTAAACATAACCAACAATTCAATGTTTCTCAATACAAAGTGAATGCAATGAATCTTTAGTAAATGATAATTATTCCTATTGTATGTTTTCTTACTTGTGATAATATTATAATGAATAAAGGAGATAGTAAAGGACAGGGAAGACTGGTGTGCTGCAGTTCATGGAGTCACAAAGAATCAGACATGACTTAATGACTGAGTAACAAAGAGCTAAAGAATTAAAGCAGAGCTTTTGAAACGTTGGAGTGAGTGAGTTCATGTGTGTTTATTGTGGTAAAATATTAATAACAAAAAATTTACCATTTTTAGGTGTACAGTTCAGTAGCATTAAGTACACTCATTGTTGTGTAACAACTACCATCCATCTCCAGAACATTTTTTATCTTTTCAAACTGAAACTCCATATTCATTAAATGATAATATACCTACCCCCAGCTCCTGGTAACCATCATTCTACTTTATTCTCTATGAATTTAACTATTACAGGTACCTCACACTTGTCCAATCATGCCGTATTTGTCCTTTTGTGACTGACTTGTTTCACTTCACATAATAGTGTGTATGTCAGAGCTTCCTTCCTTTTTAAGGCTGAATAATATTCTATGTATATCAGATTTTGTTTATCCATTTATCTATCGGTGGATACTTGGCTTGCTTTCCCAAATTCTTATTGAGGACTGAATAACATATTTGATCTTCAGGTGATTCTTTTCATTCACTAGAGCATTTTCCCTGGTGTTTTTGTAAAGTTTGTGACAGTGAATGTCCAATGCAATCTTGCTTACATCAAGAATAACATAGGTTGGTTACAGTTCATCTAATTTTACTGAATGCGTGAGATGATCACAGTTACAAAGAGTCAGCCTATGTATGTTGTCAACAGTCTGGAAGAAAAGCAAAAAGTTTATGGGATTGTGTCTGTGGTAGAACACTTATTAACACAAGTTGGCCAGCCAACACATGGGAGAAGAAAGACACAAAATTCAGTGCCTCTTTCTTGGGGTTGCGAAAACCAGTCTTTCTGCTTTACCAGATTTTCAGCAAACTGTGATCTCATGGATGACAGATTCAGAAAATTTTCTTGGAGACATAAAAAATAATACAGACTAAGTGGTTAGGTTTTACAAACACTGGATGAACCTTTGAGTGTCTTTAACTGTAATAAATCTATCTACCTATTTAACAGGATCCTACATGTCTCTTTGTTAATTATTTCTTAGACAACAGGTTATTGATGAATAATCATCAAATGACCCTTTAAAAGTCAAGAGAAAAACTAACTGAAAAATTAACATTGTTGTAAATATGTGGATGAGTGAATATTCTAAAGTTAATTTTTTTCTCATGTGTTTGACAACATATGACATAGAACGTAGAAACATTTCTATACTCCAGTGGCTCTTCATAGCAGTGATGATCATTTGGAAAAAGAAAAAGAAAATCTAGGTGTTTCAGTGTTATAAGAATATGGAAAATACTTGGAAAAAAATCTTCCTGTCCTGAAAATAAATGAAACACTTTGATATGGCACTATCTACTTTGTCCTTAGCCACCAAACAATTCAGTAACTCAAAATCAGTTCAGTTCAGTCACTCAGTCGTGTCTGACTCTTTGCGACCCCATGCAGCATGCCAGGCCTCCCTGTTCATTGCCAACTCCCAGAGTTTACTCAAGCTCATGTCCATTGAGTCAGTGATGCTATCCAGCCATCTGATCCTCTGTCATCCCCTTCTCCTCCTGCCTTCAATCTTTCCTGCATCAGGGTCTTTTCAAATGTGTCAGCTCTTCGCATCAGGTGGCCAAAGTATTGGAGTTTCAGCTTCAACATCAGTCCTTCCAATGAATATTCAGGACTGATTTCCTTTAGGATGGACTAGTTGGATCTCCTTGAGTCCAAGGACTCTCAAGAGTCTCCAACACCAACAGTTCAAAAGCATCAATTCTTCAGTGCTCAGCTTTCTTTATAGTCCAACTCTAACATCCATACATGACTACTGGAAAAACCATAGCTTTGACTAGATGGACCTTTGTTGGCAAAGTAATGTCTCTGCTTTTTAATATGCTTTCTAGGTTGGTCATAACTTTTCTTCCAAGGAGCAAGCGTCTTTTAATTTCCTGACTGCAGTCACCATCTACAGTGATTTTGGAGCCCCCCAAAATTAAGTCTCTCACTGTTTCCACTGTTTCCCCATCTATTTGCCATGAAGTGATGGAACCAGATGCCATGATCTTAGTTTTCTGAATGTTGAATTTTAAACCAACTTTTTCACTCTCTTCTTTTACTTTCATCAGAAGGCTTTTTAGTTCTTCTTTGCTTTCTGCTATAAGGGTGCTGTCATCTGCTTATCTGAGATTATTGACATTTCTCCTGGCAATCTTGATTCCAGCTTGTGCTTCATAGCCCAGCATTTCTCATGATATACTCTGCATATAAGTTAAATAAGCAGGGTGACAATATACAACCTTGGTGTACTCCTTTCCCAATTTGGAACCAGTCTGTTGTTCCATGTCCAGTTCTAACCATTGCTTCCTGACCTGCATACAGATTTCTCAAGAGGCAGGTCAGGTGGTCTGGTATTCCCATCTCTTTAAGAATTTTCCAGAGTTTGTTGTGGTCCACACAGTCAAAGGCTTTTCAAGCAACTCAAAATATGCTTCATTTTTTCCTTGTCCCCCCCTTTTTTTTTCTCTTTCCACTGTAGAAAACAGGAATGTTTAGGCAGAACAGAAGAAATATCATTAGATTCATAATCAATACCAAAAGATCCATAATCACTATGATTTTTCTCCCAATAAGCCTATAGGCCAAGGTATGAGTGTTTCACTTACACCAGGCATAGATAATAAAAAAATTTTTCTGTCTGCATTTTCTACAATAGTGGCTATATCCATGTCACTATTTATGGCTATATCCATATGTCACATATATATCCATATGGAGTGCTTGAAATACAGTGTTTTTAATTAAAATGGATGTTGAATTTAGATTTTTAGGAATCCTAGGAAATGCATTTTTTTAAATTAAAAAACTTTGTTTTAGAGCAGTTTCAAATTCTTAGCAAAGTTGAGTAGAAAATAAAGAAAATTCCCACATGACATCTGACCCACACACATACATACCTTCCCCCACTATGAACATCACACACCATAGCTATGTTTGTGACAACTGATGAAACTACACTGAAAAATCATTATCACCCCAAGTCCATATTTACATGAGGGTTCTTGTTTGCTGTTGTACATTCTATGGATTCTGACAAATGACATATATTCCTTCACTGTAGTATCATACAGAATAGTTTTGAGGCCCTAAAAATCCTTGGTGTGCATCCTTAGTGATTCCTGACAACCACTAATCTTTTTATTGTTTTCATAGTTTTAACTTTTCCAGACTGTCATATAGTTGAAATTATTATACTATGGTGCCTTTTCAGACTAGCTTCTTTCACTTAGTAATAGGCATTTTCCCCACGTCTTGATAGCTCAGATTTTTAGCATTAAATAATATTCACTTGTCTGGATGTACCACAGTTTACCTATCCATTTACCTAGTAAAGGACACCTTGGTTACTTCCAAGTTTTGGAAATTATGAGTAAAGCTGCTATAAAGCTCCATGTGCAAGTTTTTCTGTTAATATAATTTTCCAGTGTTTTGGGGTGAATACCAAGGAGTGCAATTTCTAGAGTATGTTTAGTTTTGCAAAACATCTGCCAAATGTTTTCCAAAGTGGTGGGATCATTTTGCATTCCCACCAGCAATGAATGAGAGTTCCTGTTGCTCCAGATCCTTGCCAGTATTTGCTGTTGTCAGTGTTTTGGATTTTGGCCATTCTAATAGGCATGTAGTGGTATCTCATGTATCTCACTGCCAGTATAAGCTGAGATTCCCTGAAGTCATATGAAGTTGAATATCTTTACATGTGCTTATTTGCCATCCATAAACCTTCTACCTTCTTTGGGGAGGTGTCTTTTCAGTTCTTTTACTCATTTAAAATATTGGGTTGTTTGTTTTCTTTTCATTGAATTAAGTTCTAAGAGTTCTTTGTATATTTTAAACAGTCTTTTATTAGGTGAGTCTTTTGCAAATATTTTCTCCCAGTCTCTGGTTTATCTTTTCATTCTTTTGATGTTATCTTTTGCAGACCAGAAGTTTTCATTTTTTCTTTTTGGCCACACTCTGTGGCTTGCAGGATATCAGTTCCCACCCAGGGATTGAACCTGGGCCAAGGCAGTGAAAGCCTGGAATCCTAACCATTTGAGCACCAGGGAACTCAGAAGCCTATAATTTTAATGACATTCAGCTTGTCAATCAGTTCTTTCATATCTTTGATGTGGATCTAAAAAGGCATCACCATACCCAAGATCCTCTGGGTTTTACCTGTATAGTTTTATGATTTCATGTTTTTCATTGAAATCTGATTCATCTTAATTTTTATGAAAATTTTGTGTATAGATTCTTTTTTTTTTTTTTTTTTTGCTTCTGCGTGTCCAATAGTTCTAACACCATTTATTGGTAAGACTATCTTTGTTTTATTACTTTTGTTCATCTGTCAAAGATCAGTTGATTGTATTTATGTGGGTCTATTTCTGGGCACTCTACTCTGTTCCACTGATCTGTTTATCTTTTCTTTTGCCAATACCACACTGTCTTAATTACTATAGCTTTATTGTAAGTCTTGAAGCTGGGTAGTATCAAATTCTCCAACTCTATTCTGCTTCAGTGTGTGTTGGACATTCTGTGTCGTCTGCCTCTCCATATAAGCTTTAGAATCAGATTGTCAATATCCACAAAATAAGCTGCTGGGGTTTTTATTTTGATAGGGATTGCATTCAATCTATAGATCAAGTTGTGGAGAACTGACATCTTGACAATATTGAATTTTCCTACCCATAAACATGGAATATCTCTCTATTTACTCTTTTTCCTTGACATCTTTGAGTTTTATAGTTTTCCTCAAATAGATGTTTCATATATTGTGTTAGAGTTATATCTAAGTGTTTCATTTTAGGGTTCTAATATAAATGGTGTTTTTAATTCAAAACCCACCTGTTCATTCCTAGTAAATAGAAAAGCAATTGACTTTTGTATATTCAACTTATATTCTGCAACCTTAATATAAGCATTTGTTAGTTCTGGGAGCTTTATTGTTTTGGCGTTACTACATAGACAGTCGTTGTCAAGTACAAATAAACAGAGTTTTATCTCTTTTTTTCCCCAATCTGTGTAACTTTTATTTCCTTTTCTTCTCTTACTGCATTTGCTAGGACTTCCAATATGATGCTGAAAAACAGAGGTGGAAAGGCATATCCTTGTTTTGTGTATGATTTTAGCAGGAAAGCTTTCAGTTTCTCATCACTGAGTATGATGTTAGCTGCAGGCTTTTTAAGATGCTAATTATGAATTTGAGGAAGCGCCTCTCTATTCCTAATTTGCTGGGAGTTTTTATTTTGTCATGAATAGGTGTTGGATTTTGTCAATGATTTTATGCATCTATAGATATGATCATGTGATTTTTCTTTAGCCTGTTGATATTGGAATGTCAGTTCAGTTCAGTTGCTCAGTTGTGTCTGACTCTTTGTGATCCCATGGACTGCAGCATGACAGGCATCCCTGTCCACCACCAACTCCTAGTGCTTACTCAAACTCATGTCCATCGAGTCAGTGTTGCCATCCAACCATCTCATCCTCTTCTCCTCCCACCTTCAATCTTTCCCAGCATCAGGTTCTTTTCAAATGAGCCAGTTCTTCGCATCAAGTGACTGAACAACTGGAGTTTCAGCTTCAACATCAGTCCTTCCAATGAATATTCAGGACTGATTTCCTTTAGGATGGACTGGTTGGATCTCCTTGAAGTCCAAGGGACTCTCAAGAGTCTTCTCCAATACCACAGTTCAAAAGCATCAATTCTTCGGTGCTCAGCTTTCTTTATGGTCCAGCTCTCCTATCCATACATGACTACTGGAAAAACCATAGCTTTAACTAGACAGATATTGGAATGTAGATTATATTATTTGATTTTTTTGAATGTTAAACCAGCCTTGGTTGCCTAGGATAAATCCCACTTCCTTGTGGCATGTAATTTTTGTTATACATTGTTAGATTTGATTTGTTAATATTTTCTTGAGGATCTTTATATCTCTGTTCATAAGAAATATCAACCTATAGTTTTCTTGTCATATATATCTGGTTTTTGGTATTAAGACAATGCTGATCTCTTAGAATGAATTAGAAATTATTTACTCAGCTTCTTTCTTTGGAAAGAAACTATAGAAAACTGACATTATTTCTTCATTAACTGTTTGATAGAATTCATCAGTGAACACATCTGGGTCTGGTGCTCTGGAAAATTATTAATTATTGATTCCATTTCTTTAATAAAAGAAATAGACCTGTTCAGGTGATCTGTTTTTGTGTTAGTTTTGGCAGATTGTGTCTTTCAAGGAATTTGTACATTTCATCTAGGTTATCAAATTTGTGGGCATAAAGTTATTTGTAATATTCCTTTATTATCCATGGATTTTTTAGTTTCAATTCTGATATTAGTAATTTGTGTCTTCTGTCTTTATTTCTTAGTTAGCCTGGAAGAGACTTGTCTAGTTTATCATTCTTTTCATAAAATCAACTTTCGGTTTTGTTGATTTTTCTCTATTGATTTCCTAATTTCAATTTCACTGATTTCTGCTCTAGTTTTTATTATTTCTTTTTTTTTCCTTATGTGGGATTTATTTGCTAGTTTTCTTCTAGTTTCCTAAATTGGGAACTTAGATTATTGCTTTTAGATATTTTCCCCCGATATATGCATTCAATCCTGTCAATTACCCTCTATTTACTGTGTTCACTGAATACCACTAGTTTTGATAAGTTGTATTTTCATCTTCATAAGTTGCCTCACATTGTTTCAAATCCCTCACCCTGAGAAGGTCAGAGTCACTATATCTCTTTCACGGCAGTCATTTTTATTGAAGCACAGGCTCAAGTCGACATGAATGGGACATCCAACTCAACCCACTGACATTTGGGGCTGGATAATTCTCTGTTGTGGGGCTTCTTTTGTGTACTGTAAGATGTTTAGCAACATCCCTGGTTTCTATCCACTAGATGTCAGTTGTCCCTCTGCCCCTAGTCATGACAACCAAGAATGTCTTCAGACCTTGTCAAATGTCCCCTTGGGGGTTCTTTCCTCTGGTTGAGAGCTACTGGATTCTTGTACCTAGCAAGAGGAAGGTCGAACATACAACAGATGCAAGGGCTTTAGATTTATGGCAGTGGAAAACAGGCTGATGTATTTTCTCATGCCTGTGTGGGAGCGTCCTGGATGTTCTATTTGGATGTGCTTGAAATGGATATTTCTTTGTTTTAAGTAGCAAACTGGATAGAAGGAGGATTAAGATTATTGCAACCTGCTATCTCACACCCCAGCACAGAGCAGCGAAATATAAGTCAAAGTTGGATCTAAAACTGGTATCGTGGATGGATGGATAGCCTTAAATTATGTTACATATATTTATTTTTTCAGAATCTTTTCCCTTACAGGTTATTATAAAATATTAAGTAGAGTTCCATGTACTATTCAGTAGGTCATTGTTGATTATATATTTTATATGTGTAGTATGTATATGTCGATCCCAAACTCCTCATTTATCCCCCTGCTTCCTTTCCCCTTTAGTAACCATACATTTGTTTTCTATGTCTGAGTCTATTTCTGTTTTGTAAATAAGTTCATTTACACCATTTGTTTTAGATTGTTTCTCTGGATTACCTCACTTCATATGATAATTTCTAAGTCCATCCATGCTGCTGCAAATGACATTCTTTTCATTTAAAAAATTAAAATAATTGTCTCTGTGATAACTTGCCATCCATTCAGTGGTACCTTCTCGCAGCTTGTTTTTTCTCAAGGTCCTTCAGGATGCTCTGGAGGAAGGTCTTATGTAACAACTACTTTGATTTACATCCTTTTAAAAATCACACCTTTACTTATATCTTTCCTTCTCTATTTACTCCTCAAAATCCTGCAAGAGGTGAAATGATGAACGCCTTTCAGTTATGAGGAAACACTGGCTCAGGAAGGAGGATGACTTGTCCTAAGGCACATAGACATGATGTCAGAATCAGGAGAAGAAGCCAAGTCATCTCATTATTGTAGAGGATATGCAAACACCTGCAAAGCCCAACTTTCTATCTGAAATTCACCTCTGTTCTGGTCCAATACATTTCTAATTAGCTAGAAAAAAATAAAAAATGCCAACACTAAGAAATCCAATTAGTCACTGCATGTGATAAAAAATATGTAGTAGAATACATAGATAGCACACTGCCTTTGTTATAAAAGATAGCATTTACTGATTCTGTTTATAAGTCAGACAGTATGCACTGGAACAAAGCTGTAACAGACTAACTTTGTAAGCCTATAGAAACAGACAAACAATGAAAATTTCAAATTTTAAAACTTTCAAGAGATGCTTACCCTGACATGAAAGCTTTGATCATAATTTGAGTGGCCTGTCTTCACTTCCCATGTCCACATGGTTTGGTAAGAAAACCTAGCTGAGCTTGCTTTTGAGACAGTACTTGGCACTCTTTTGGATGATTATGGATGACATAAGAATCATAATATCTCTTGGGTACATACCAAAATACCAGCAAGTTCTACAGAAAGTCTTTACAAAAGATACAAACATAAAATGCTGAAGCTCAAACCTCATCTGATTACAGCATTTCACTTGCTCTGAATCTAGCCATATTTTTAATCATTTCAGTCAGCAAATTTGAAGGAAAATAAAGGTCCATAGGAATTCATTTTTGAGAGTACATACTGTGCTTTTTCTTTTTAAAAAACACCCAAAAAGAGTTTAAATGTTACCATTTCCCCCTAGCTTTCAAAAGAGAAAAGGCCCCTTTTCCTCTGGGGCAGTTAAAATGTTATTGAACAGTTTTACAGATCTTGATTTATACCCTAAGACTAGAGGGGTGAAATGATGGATAGAATGTGTTAACATTGAAGTAGAAAGTAGAAAAAAAGAGAAATGATGGCAAAACAGCCTTGCCTTCTAGAGATAGTACTAGGAGAAATGTTCTTCAGATTTTTGCCAGATGTTTGGAAATCCTGAAGCAGAAAGTAACTTCCTTTCTAACCTCCATGCTTGGCAAGTTTCCCGAGTCTGATCAGTGAATGTCAAGACATGACAGTCAAGTAGTTGTAATTTTCTGGAAAATAATCTTTAAGATGCAACTCTTTAACATACCATTGTGAAGTTCTTTTTAAAAAGTTCAATCAGGCATAGGAGAAAAACTCCCTGATATGCATGAAGCCCACATATTGACTGTAACTGGTCTACAGGTAATGGCCCCTACAAATTCTATTAACTAACTGCGATGTAGTTATGATGGTCAACTGCTAATTAGGATTTCTGAACATTTTAGCAAGTGATAGTAAATACATGTTTTAAACTTGATTCCATCTGCATAATTGTATCCCTACTCAAGTTGAAACTTTAAAATGAATGCTCATGGAGAATGGTAACGCACACCAGGAAGGCAAGTGGATAAATACTAATATCATGTGCCATGTAGTAATTTTATATGAGGGAGGACTTGACACAAAGGATGGTTTATGAAACACCCTCTGAAACTAAGATGGTGTCTTTCCTTCTTATACACCTAAGGTTCACACTCCTGGGCCATCCTAAGTTCACACTTCTTTGTCTATTTCAATCTTTATTTGAAAAATGGCTTCTTATTGGTGTCATTAAAGATCTGTTACTGGATATTGCAACATTTGCCTTCAGTATGGTTTATAAAAGTACATACCCCTGAATGAATAGCAAGTTATCACATAGCAAATTGTTTTAATTTAAAAAAGCAAGGAGTGCCATTTGCAGCAACACGGATGAACCTAGAGACTATCCTAATAAGTGAAATAAGTCAGACAGAGAAAGACAAATAGCCTGTGTTGCTATATGTATAAGCCTATGTTGCTTATATGTGAAATCTAGAGAAAATGATACAAATGAATTTATTTACAAAACAGAAAGAGACTAGTCTCACAGACATAGAAAACAAACAGTTACCAAAGGGGGAGGGTGTGGACAAAGGATGAATTAGGAGGTTGGGATTAAGTTATACACACGGGACCTACTGTAGAGTCCATGCTGCTGCTGCTGCTAAGTCACTTCAGTCGTGTCCGACTCTGTGTAACCCCTGGACTGCAGCCCACCAGGCTCCTCCATTCACGGGATTTTCCAGGCAAGAGTACTGGAGTGGGGTGCCACTGCCTTCTCCTAGAGTACATGGAACCCTACTTAATATTTTGTAGTAAACTTTAAGGGAAAAGAACCTGAAAAGGAATATGACACATATGTATATTACAAATTTAAGGCTATCCATCCATCCATCTGTCTATTCATTCATCCATTCATTCAGGATAGCAGTTTGGATCCTACTTTGTCTTTTATTCCACCGCTCAGTGCTGGGGTGTGAGACAGCAGGTTGCAATAATTTTAATCCTCCTTCCATCTATTTTGCCAATTAAAACAAAGAAATATCCATCTCAAACACACTGAAACAGAACGTCCAGGATGCTCCCATACAGGCATGAAAAAAGACATCAATCTGTTTTCCATTACAATAAATTTAAAGCCCTTGCACATTTTATATGTTTGACCTTTCTTTTGCTAGGTATGAATTTGGTAGTTCTCAACCAGAGGAGAGAACCCCCAAGGGGACATTTGACAAGGTCTGAAGACATTCTTGGTTGTCATGACTAGGGGCAGAGGGACAACTGACATCTAATGGATAGAAACCAGGGATGCTGCTAAACATCCCACAACACACAGGAGAACCCCCACGTCAGAGAATTATCCAGTGTCGAATGTCAGTGATGCCAGGGCTGAGTTCAGTGTCCGATCTCTGTTGACCTGAGGCTATGCACCAATAGAAATGATTGTCATCAAAGAGATACAGTGACTCTGACCCTCTCAGGGTGAGGAATCAAAAGAACTGAGATGAACAGATTGAGGAACAACTCACAGATGTTGAGCGAATGTTTCCCTCGAAATGGCATTACAGCATTTCACAAACATAAAACTGCTGCCTTCTCTCTCTGAGAATAAAACCTAGCCTTAGGAGATGATGCCTTTGTTGTTCCAAAGGTCAGGAAGATCTCAGTCATCATTTTGAAAAGAAACAAATATATGCTTTGTAATAGCCAGTGCATTTAGCAATTTCATAAACCCAACAGGACCATCAAAAAGAATTCCTTTCATCTATTATCTATTTCACATTTAAGGATTTTCCAAAAATAAAAACAGGGATTAGATTTGCTTTCAGTTGATAACTGTCATTTTAAGATTTCTGGCATTGCTAGGATCCTTGTCACTACATTCAAATGGCTCAATGTATCTGATGCTTTAGAATTTTGGTGAGAGCGGGTATTAAACATTTTGTAACCGTTTGGGGAATTGGGAAGGTTATTAAGTTCTGAATGACAGAGTCTCTCATGTTTTCCCACCAAACTTTTCCCAGCAGTGAATATATCTGGATCTTATTCTGGTTTTTTATTCTTTTTTTAGCTTCCTGAAATGACTCATGTTCAAACACAGCGACCCTGGTTGATGCTTCTCCTGCAAAACTTTGGACTGACCCTAGGTTGGCTTTCTCTCTTCCTCTTGGCTATATATGAGCAAAATATTAAAATATAAGTTTATGGTCTTAAAATCCTTCCAAAATCAATTTCTCTGGCCTCACTTCATTTCTTTTATTATATCCTATAATGATTTATAAATTAAATATTTTTATCTTAGGTGAAATGTGTGTCTTTATTAACTTATTAATTTAATAATGCAATTTTGTTTCTGTAGTGTATAAATTGAATTTTTAAGTTTCCAGCACCATGCAGGAACTCACACCTTTTTAGTAATTGGTAAGCTGTAAATTAACTCTAGTAAACTTTCAAAAAGAATTGTTTCCCTAGTAAAAGATGTTTGTTTGTAGTATTTGAATGGACAGATGTCTGTTGGGATACAATCTGTTTCAACTTCTTTGATGTCAATAATATATTTTTGTGTGTATGTGAGATTACAAACCATAAGCAAACTAAATTCCAAACAAATATAATAAAGTCTAGTTTTAATGTGATGGTTTGTATTACCTTTTGTTACTGGATGTCAGATTCTATATCAACACTAAATATATATACATATGTGTGTGTGTGTGTGTGTGTGTGTGTATAGTTCACTTAAGAGCATGACCCACTGACTCAAATGCTCATAAATAAGCAAACTTGGGAAGTTTACTTTTTATTCATTTATTTATTTGGGTGCACCAGTTGCAATATGTGGGATCTAGCCTGACAAGAGATTGAACCCAGGCCTGGGAGTACAGTGTATTAGCTACTGGATCACCAAAGCCTGGGAAGTTTAAAGGCTATTGTGTCAACACTCTTCTCTATAATCACCAAAGGAAGTCTAGTCCAGGTAAAGAAAACTGGAAAAAACAGATGAAGTTCAAAAATTCTTAACAGAACAAAACTTGAGTAAGGCTGGAGATTACTGTGTAAACTCGCGTGGATTTAACAGAGTATATTTATGAGAATAATAGTACTGACAAGCAAAACATGTTATATTCTTTCTGAGGAAACACAGAACCCTAAGCATTATTTCAGTAGGTACATCATGAAATATACAAGCAGCATTACTGATAGCCTAGCAAACTGAGCCACCGGGGACGCCCTCTAGCAAAATGATTAAACCAGAAAATAACTCTGGTTTTAGTCGTAAATAGATGCTTCACTTTTTTTTATGAGCTATCTTGACAAAGGGGGAAAAGCCCATTTTACTGCCAAAATGAATCGTGTCACTCTGTCACACACACCTCTCCTGCGTACACACAAACACAATCGTCTTCAGCCACCTTTCTTTGATTTCAGAATGGAGTGGGGCGGGGCAGGCGGTTCTCCCTTCAGTTGCTTTAGAGCTTCAGTTAAGGCATCATGATACAGAGCAGTTATTCTCGGAATTCGGCAGACGTCAGGACCAATGGAGGATTTATGACAATGTAGAGAGCTGAACTTCCCCCCTAGAATTTCTGCTGCTGTAAGTCTGAGTGGGGCTTGACTCTGAGCAGTTTGCAGGCGATACTAATACCGCGGGTCAGACGCCCCGCCCCGCCCCGCGCCTCACTGGCTTCGTTCATATCAGGTGCACCTGGCGCTGTCAAAGAAGAGCAGGCGCAAGCCTCTGTTGCCCATTTAAGATGATTAACACCCTGCAAACCTCACGCGAGACCTGAGTTCCTAGGTTGAAACCCCAAGCTCTTTCCCACTTGCTTGTGAGCAGACGATCCATCTCAGGAGTTACCGCATGAAGGATGTGCAGGTAACCCTCTTATTCATCTTTACCTTGAAAGGTAAGTGGACCCCACACATAGAGCTTTGCCGTTCTTTTGGAGAATGATGTGTAGCTGAACAAAACCCCTTTGTACAGGTCGACGTGATGTGGAGGTGACAGAAAGAAGCACCTGGCACCAACCGTATTTGGGTTTCTATGAGCACGTTCTGATTTTGGCATCAAGCCTTAACTTCAACCAATTTAATTAGAAAAGCTCTGACAGATGATTTTGTTCCAAGTTCAGGTTGAGAGCTGGTTTGGGGCTTGGCCAAATTAAGCATGTTGGTGTGAGCTACTCACCCTGTAACCTTCAAGTTAAGAGTGGGTTTAATTTCTTTTTTAACTTTATTGAAGTGTTAATTTCCACTGTAAAGCAAAATGATTCAGTTTTACATATATATATATACACACACAATCTCTTTCATAAGCCTTTCCACTATGGTTTATCCCGGGATATTGAATATAGTTCCCCGTGCTATACAGTAGGACCTTGTTGTTTATCCATCCCGTGAGTAATAGTTTGCATCTGCTCATCTAGAGTGGGCTTAATTTGACTGTTCAGTGGGGCGGTGCAGAGGGTCTAAAAGGAGTCAGCTGTTGGAAGGATTTGGAGGGGCATTTTTCAGTGAGTATTTTTCAACCCAATGCCAGTGTGCTATGGTTGTGAGCAGAGACCTGGCCATCAGAGGTCATCTGCAAGGGTCATCCTGAGAATAATCCATAGTGGTTCTTGGGGGCACCTCTCTAGGCTGGCCATCCCTCCTCCCATGCTACCTTATAACTGGTTCTTTGGGGGGGCTGGTTTGTTTCAGTAAACTTTTGGAGTATAGCTGAATTAACAATATTGTGACAGTTTCAAGTGGATAGCAGAGAGATTCAGCCATACCTATACATGTATCCATTCTCCCCAAAACTCCCCTCCCATCCAGGCTGCCATGTAATATTGAGCAGAGTTCCCTGTGTTATACAGTAGGACCTGGCTGGCTATCCATTTTAAATATAGCAGTGTGTACGTGTCCATCCCAGGCTCCCTAATTATCCCTTCCTCCCATCCTTCCCGCTGGTAACCATAAGTTCGTTCTCTAAGTCTGTTTGTCTGTTTCTCTTTTGTAAGTAAGTTCAGTTGTATAATTTCTTTTTTGGATTCTGCATATGAGGGATGTCCTATATTTCTTCTCTCTCTGACTTCATTCAGCATGATACCCATGACATCCACCTCTAGATTCATTAATGTGGCTGCAAATGACTGGCTCTTTGTTAATTCCCATCAGCAACCCAGTAGCCTAAACTGGTCCTCCAGTCTCAAACAATCTTAAAATTGCTAGAAATTCTCTTTTCCTCCAAACTGAGTGGTAACGATAAAAATATTATGACAACTCCTTGCCTTCTAAATATGGACAGAGTCTAAATTTGGGATGGCTGACCATGGTCATCCTTTTCAGTCATCTAAGTTATGTGTTACTCACTGAGCTTTGGGGTAAATGGTGTTTTCCTTGAAACCAGATTTCTCAATAGCGTTAGAGTATTTCTGTTTACTAGGCCTAAATTTAGGATTCCACTGTATTTCTTCTCGGTGATTGATTTGTATTTTAGTCACTGAACTAGAAATGCTCCTGGAGGGAAAAGTCAAAGAGCAAGTTATACAGAATTCTTATTTGAACATCCATCACTCACTGACAGAGCCCTCTTTAGGGAAAGGAGAATTGGTGTCATGTCATCGTGAGGCTGAATTCAGGGCCTGGGAAGGTGATTCCACTGCTGTGTGCTGACTGGGGTGTTATGGAAATATGCTCATAAGTTATAGTCACAGCCAACCCTCCCCCATCTCTTCAAGAACCTAGTCTTTCATGATGAGACTGCGCCTCTCTCTGCAAGATGCATATCTCAGGGTACTGCACTTTGACAGTTTGCTTTCCTCTTCAAAGCTGGAGCAGGGGATGGGTCAGATCATCATGATGCCAATCTGGAGGGTGGACTGGACCAATGAGGTTGGGACTCTTGTGTTGTCATGAAGACTTCAGGCTCTAAGCTGAAATGTTGATTCAAATCCAAAAAATGCTACTTAATTACCTTATTACTTCTTTGAGCAATTTTTCTTTCTGTAAAATAGGGCTGAAAATAGACACTACATCATTAAATTGTGGGGTCAATATGAGATGCTTAGTGTTAATGAAGCACAGTGCCTGGAGAATACTGATGATACAATAAATATTGAATCATCATCATCAGTATCTTTAGTCTCTTCTTTCATCACATATTCACAGTTTACTGCTCAGGGCTGCACCTTGGCTCATGAAAATGTCTTTTCTTGGTAGAGAATGGAGATCACACCTTTTTATGTTTTTACAATCTTCTACTCAAGCCCCCAAACCAGCCCCACCAGTCACTCAAATCTGTCCTTCATATTGTTTTCTGTTGACTCACTTCTGGAGTCTGAGAGATAGGGGCGCCCCTCTGGTTGACCCCACCCTGCTCAGTGCCCAGGGAAGCCTCCTTAAATGTGTCATAACACTTACACCCAGTGTGAGCCCCTCTCCCTTATTCTTCATCTTATTTATGAATTCTTGATGCCCAGAGGCACTCACTTTATATTTTTCAAACTCGCTATTTTATATTGGAGTATAGTTGATTGAGTATACTTCTCTGTGCTGTCCTTGTTGTTTATGCATCAAGGTTATGACCTACTATGTTGCACTCTGATCACACGTGTAAGGATCTGGAGGTTGAATAATGGAAGCTGAGGTAGAAGAACCTGTTTGAGGTCACGCTTGTTGTCACAACTTTATTTTAAGTCAGAGCCCAAAAGAGTTCAGCCCACTGCTCTGTTGCCAATGCACCTGCTGAAGGGATGTGACCAGCTCTGAAAAGAGTCCAGGGTCCACCTGGCATCTCCCTTGGGAGTGCTGGCATGTTCACACAAGGCAGGCACCCTCTAGCTATGGGCACACACAGCCACCCTGGCAGCGAGGTCACCACAGACAGCGGTGCCAACTCACCAAGCAGATGCTCACACCTGCACTAGTGACCACTTGTGTGGTGGGGAATGAATCCCCTCCACTGTAGTCAAGCTTTTTACCTTCATAGACACCTCTCAAAACCCAGTGGAAATCACACACAGTTGGAGAGGCCAAAGAGGCTTTCCCAAATCCAAAGTGATGTTGCCCTTTACGAAGGACCTGTGAGTGATACCTGGCCTGTGAGCTATACCTGCAAGTCAGACCTCCCACACCACAGTGTTCCAGGTCTCAGAGACAGATTTTGCCATGTGGCTGCTGCTGCTGCTAAGTCACTTCAGTCGTGTCTGACTCTGTGCGACCTCATAGACATCAGCCCACCAGGCTCCCCCGTCCCTGGGATTCTCCAGGCAAGAATACTGGAGTGGGTTGCCATTTCCTTCTCTAATGCGTGAAAGTGAAAAGTGACAGTGAAGTCGCCATCGTGTCTGACTCTTCGAGACCCCATGGACTGCAGCCCACCAGGCTCCTCCTTCCATGGGATTTTCCAGGCAAGGGTACTGGAGTGGGTCACCATTCCCTGCCCCCTAACACTCAGCCCACCCTCCTCCATGCTGCTTCACCCACTTTACAAAGCCTCTTGTTTCTCAGAACCTTTCTTTCTCTGTAGGATAAACCCCTTCACCTCCTTAGTCCCATTGAACAATACAGAAAGATAATCCTCTTCCTCTGCCCACAGAGACAGGTGCTGCCAGCTGGGACCCACCTGGTTTCACACCAATTCCTATGCCTACCTTTGACTTTACACAAAATTTGGGAAAGTATCTGGAATGTCTGGTTTACACATTCATTTTAATTTGTGGTCTCAGCATTTCCCTTAAATAACAATGCAGGATGCTCCTTGACTCAGCCCACAGCATCCTGTCATGCTGGTGCTAGAACCAACCTCAGAGATTTAATTCAACTCTTTGATTTTTTTTTTTTCCAAACATTTAAAAAATCTAGTTTATTATTTTTTTTCATTTATTATTATTAGTTGGAGGCTAATTACAATATTGTATTGGGTTTTGTCATACTCTTTTTTAATATACTATTTTTAACATACTATTTTATAATAGTGAAGTAGTTGCAAATATTTTTAGGATGCTTACTAGGTTCCAGACGCTATTAAAGATGCTCTATAAGACTCATTTAATTCTCTTAAGAACTCTAAAAGTAAAGATGAAATACTCTTTTCTTACCCCTTTTAAAGATGAAGACCCTGAGACCCAGAGGGTTCAGTTCACTTGCCCAGTATTATAGAGCAGGCTGGCTCCAGAATCTGTGATCTTAACCCCTGTATCACGCAGCCCCTACAGAGAATTGACAAAGGTTTGAACAGTCTAAATGAGGGCCTGAGGTCTTATTTCAGTAAAGGAGTTAGTTGACCAAGGACTCAGACTGAGATGTCTAACTTCTGGCCCAGCAGTCTTAACAATCCTTCCAACCCTCTCTGATCCCAGTCCTCCCTTCTCCTGTCTAAGGTCTCAGTCATTTAAGCAGAGTTTGCCTATTCTTGTTCATGTTAATTTCTCCCCTTGGTAATCTATGGCCCATGCAGCAAGTTTTTTTTTTTTTTTTTTTTTTAATTTTAATGTGTTACAATTTTCATAAAACTTGTTTAAAAAGTGATTTTTTTAGAAGCATCACTTTATTTTTGGCTGAGCTGGGTCATTGTTGTGATGCGTGGACTTCTTATTGTGGTGGCTTCCCTTGTGGCTCATGGGCTCTAGCCCGAGGGCTTAGTTGTTATGGCGTCTGGGCTTAGCTGCTCCTCGGCATGTGGAATCTTACTGGGCCAGGCATGGAAACTGTGTTGAGGAGGCAGATTCTTAACTACTGGACAATCAGGGAAGTCCAGACAAATGAATTTAAGTTTTAAAATTCCAAAAAGTTTCTCAGTGCAGTTCAGTCGCTCAGTCATGTCCCACTCTTTGCGACCCCATGGACTGCAGCACAACAGGCTTCCCTGTCCATCACCAACTCCCAGAGCTTGCTTAAACTCATGTCCATCAAGTTGATAATGCCATCCAACCATCTCATCCTCTGTCGTCCCTCTCTCCTCCTGCCTTCACTCTTTCCCAGCATCAGGGTTGTTTCAAATGAAGCAGTTCTTCGCATCATATGGTCAAAGTATTGGAGGTTCAGCTTCAGCATCAGTTCTTCCAATGAATATTCAGGACTGATTTCCTTTAGGATAGACTGGTTGGTTCTTCATGCAGTCCAAGGGACTCTCAAGAGTCTTCTCCAAACCACAGTTCAAAAGCATTAATTCTTCGGCGCTCAGCTTTCTTTATGGTCCAACTCTCACATCCGTATATTACTACTGGAAAAACCATAGCTTTGACTATACGGACCTTTGTCAGCAAAGTAATGTCTCTGCCTTTTAATATGCTGTCTAGGTTGGTCATAATTTTTCTTCCAAGGAGCAAGTGTCTTTTAATTTCATGGCTGCAGCCACCATCTGCAGTGATTTTAGAGCCCCTGGAAATAAAGTCTCTCACTGTTTCCATTGTTTTCCCATCTATTTGCCATGAGGTGACGTGACCGGATGCCATGATCTTAGTTTTTTGAATGTTGAATTTTAAGCCAACTTTTTCACTCTCCTCTTTCAATTTCATCAAGAGTCTCTTAAGTTCTTCGCTCTCTGACACAAGGGTGGTTTCATCTGCATATCTCAGGTTATTGATGTTTCTGCCAGCCATCTTGAATCTAGCTTGTGCTTCAAAAAAGTTTGTAGGCTTCTTTAATTAAAGGATTTCTTAATTAAAATATACTTGACATATTACATTATTAGTTTCAGGTGCACAGAGTAGTCATTCAATATTTGTGTGTATTGCTAAACAATCCACCACAACAAGTCTAGTTAGCATCCTTCACTGTACTTAGTTTCTCATGATAAGAACTTGTAAGATTTATTCTCCTAGCAAATTTCAAAATACAACACAGTATATTAACTATAGTAACTATGCTGAATTATATCCCTTGAAACTTATTTATTTTTTAACTAAAAGTTTGACACCCTTCCCCTATTTTGCCTACCCCTTATCCCTTGTCCCTAGGAACCAGTGTGCTTTCTATATCTATAAGTTTGTTTTGTTTTTAGATTTCACATATAAGTGAGATCATATGGTATTTATATTTCTTCGTCTGACCTGTGTCATTTAGAATAATGCCCTCAGGGTCCATCCATGTTATTGCAAATGGCAATGTTTCATTCTTTTTTATGGCTCAGTACATTTCATTGTGCAGTCATATACATATATATCACAATTTCTTTATCCATTCATCCATCAAAGGGCACTTAGGTTGCCTCCATATCTTTTTTAAAAATTAATTTCTTAGCTAAAGTGTAATTGCTTTACAATGTTGTGTTAGTTTCTGCTATACAACAATGTGAATCAGCTATAAATGTACTTATATCCCCTCCTTCTTGAGCGTCCATATCTTGGTTATTGTAAATAGTGCTGCAGTGAACATGGGTGTATAGGTATCTTAAGTTAGCCTTTGTGTTGCCTTCAGATAAATACCAAAAGTGGAATTGCTGGATCATATGGTAGTTACATTTTTTTGAATATTTGAAGAATCTCCATACTGTTTTCCACAGTGACTGTACCAATTTACTTTCCGATGAATAATACATAAGTATTCCCTTTCTCCACATTCTCACCAATGCTTGCCATTAAAAAAAAAACTAATAGCCGTTCTAACACATGTAAGGTGCTATCTCATTATGGTTTTGATTTGCATTTCCCTGAAAAATAGTGATGCTGAGCACCTTGTCATGTACCTGTTATTTGTCTGTATATCTGGAGAGGATTATAGTCAGCCCTTAAATGCTTGTTTAGTTAGAAGCCTGCCTGTTGGTCTATAGCATGAATATACACCGTTGTTGTTTGCTCATTAACTTGTGTCCAACTCTTTGCGACCCCATGGACTATATAGCCTGCCAGGCTCCTCTATCCATGGGATTCTTCAGACAGGAACACTGGAGTGGGTTGCCATCTCCTTCTCCAGAGGATCTTCCTGACCCAGGGATCAAACCTGTGTCTCCTGCATTGGAAGGTGGATTTGTCATCACTGAGCCACCAGGGAAGCCTGACTATACTAATAAGATTCTTAAACGGAGATACTGAAGGCCTCAGGTGTTGTTACCTCTTATTGTGTCCTGGAGTGGGAGCTAGTTAAGAATTCTTCTTCCATTTGTTACAGTCAGGGAGCCCCATTGGTCACCAGAGCCAGGAGATCTAGAATGGCCCCCTGGGGGTCAGCAGCAAGAATTGGGACACCAGACACTGTAGACGCTCCTTCATGGGAGACACCAGCAAGTTGGAGGGAGGCAGAGAGAGTGCAAAACTCACGCCCACCCTCCATTCCTGGAAGGCACCTTTGTAGACCCCTATGAGTGTGCCAAATCCGAGGTCTACCCCCAGGACAAAGCTCCAAGACTGGTAAAAAAGCCTCCTTCACAGAAAGACTGGGGTGTGTTTCACGTGCACCCCAGTGTTCATCGCAGCACTGTTTATAACTGCCAGGACATGGAAGCAACCTAGATGCCCATCAGCAGACGAATGGATAAGGAAGCTGTGGTACATATACACCATGGAATATTACTCAATCATTAGAAAGAATTCATTTGAATCAGTTCTCATGAGATGGATGAAACTGGAGCCCATTATACAGAGTGAAGTAAGCCAGAAAGATAAAGACCAATACAGTATACTAATGCATATATATGGAATTTAAAAAGATGGTAATGATAACCCTATATGCAAAACAGAAAAAGAGACACAGATGCACAGAACAGATTTTGGGACTCTGTGGGAGAAGGTGAGGGTGGGATGTTCTGAGAGAATAGCATTGAAACTTGTATACTATCAAGGGTGAAACAGATCACCAGCCCAGGTTGGATGCATGAGACAAGTGCTCAGGGCTGGTGCACTGGGAAGACCCAGAGGGATGGGATGGAGAGGGAGGCAGGAGGGGGGATTGGGATGGGGAACACATGTAAATCCATGACTGATTCATGTCAATGTATGGCAAAAACCACTACAATGTTGTAAAGTAATTAGCCTCCAACTAATAAAAATAAATGGAAAAAATAAAGAAATTAAAAAACAAAAAAGATGAATAACAGACCTAGAGATACTTTTGTAAAATATACAGAGACAAGTTATTGACATCTTTAGCATATAAATAAGTTTTCTAAATTAATATGAAAATAATAATTCAATATAGAAAAATGAGCAGAGGATATAGACATGCATTTCAGAGAAGAAATAGAAATGACCAGTAAATATCTGAGAAGTTGTTGAATCTCACTAATTAATTAGCATGATACCACTTTTCAGCTGACGAAAACTAAAAAATTTTAACTAAAAATTTTTAACAGTGTGGTGAGAGTACAAGGAAATAGGTGCTCTCATTCATCGTTGGTGGACTTCTCTGGAATGTAGTTTTATAGTACCTGCTACAATAAAAATATATCTGTCCAGCAAAAAAAAAAAAGACTGGGGTGTGTTTCAGCCAGCCATGCGCACTGTGCCTTGGGGCAGGGGCAGGCCAAGAAATCTTTCCATCTGTCCCAGGCCCATGATTTTAAATCCTGCTGATCATTAGAGCCAGGCGATCAAGGGGCCTCCCCTGGGCAGCGGCCACAGAAACAGCACCAAGCGTGTGTCCCAGCTCCCTCTGGAGCAGGACAGAGGGACTGTGCAGAGTGAGGATCCATCCCCCAGCGTGTCTGAGAGGACTGATGTCTGCCATTTGAATACTGTTGGTGAGAAGCCTGCCCCTCAGGCTGCAGCTCTGAAGACAACCGAATAGACCCATCTCACAGAGAGACTGACCACCCTGTCTACCGCCTTTCTGCCCCAGGAGGATTAGATGGTTAAGAATTCTGCCTCCATTGATTACAATCCTGTGGGACCCACAAGTGTAGGTGCTACTGGCCATCAGAGCCAGGAGATTTAGACAGGCTCCCGAGCAGCAGTTGCCCAAGTCAGGGTGCCAGACGAGAGAGGAGCTCCTTTTGGGGAGACACTGTTACCGAGTCCAGACTTGCTCTCCTCACCGCACAACAGGCCAGTGAATCAGACGAGATGCTGAGGCAAGGAATACGACTTTATTTGGAAAGCCAACAGACCGAGAAGATGGCAGATTAGTATCTCCAAAAACAACATCAGGGCCTGGTTGTCAGTTTCTTTTATAGAACAGAGAGGGAAAGGAGGAAAGGAAGTAAAGTAAAAAGACCATTTATCTTGCAAAATAGGAGCGGATGTGTTCATTTCTTCTTAAATCCTTCATTTATAAACTTTTCCTTTATAAATGTCTATCTTATTTCTGTTTTTCCAATGAGCATGTATTATTTGTATTATAGAAGACATGATAAGTAAATTTCTAGACTTCTATTTTATTAATTTTTGGCTGTGCTGAGTCTTTGTTGCTGCAAGGACTTTTCTCTAGCTGTAGCGAGCAGGGACTACTCTTGGGTTGAAGTGTGCAGGCTTTTCATTGCAGCGGCTTCTCTTGTGACAGAGCATCGGCCCTCGGGATGCAGACTTCAGTACTTGCAGTTCTGGGGCTCTAGAGCACAGTCATGGCAGTTGTGTCCCACGGGCTTAGCTGCTCCCAACACTGGGATCCTCCCAGATCAGGGATCAAACCTGTGTCTCCTGCATTGGCAGGTGGACTCTTTACCTCTGAGCCACCAGGGAAGCCCCAATTTCTTCTTTTTTGCAGCTATTCACAGGTGGGTAGATTGTCTCCCTGTGAGCTAAACAAAGCCGCTTTAGTTTAACATTCAAGCAAAGCGGCAGGGTTCCCTAGGGCAGGCCATTATATATGATGATAATAACAAAAGCAACAAAAAGCAAGGGGTAAAATCAAAGAAACATATCTAACATGGAGTCAGAATAGGCTCCTCCCTGTCACAATACCAGCCACCTGAAGTGAGGGAAAGACAAAGCCCAGACATGGCAGTCACTGGCCTCTGTCTTTGGCAAGTATTGGGTTGGCCCAGAAGTTCTTTCAGGTTTTTTTGTAACCCTAACAGCTTATAGAAAATCCCAATGAACTTCTGGGCCAACCCAATATTGTAGTTGACTCTACATGTGTTGGATGCTCTCCCCATTGGGATGATGCTTTAAGATAAGCAAATAAGCCTCTTTTGCAGAAAGTCTGGGCACCTCTCAGTTGGCTGCCTCTGTCTGGTCCCTGAAGCTTGTGAGAGTCCCAGCCATTGAGCCCTTGAAGTGTTTTTTTCTCTTCCATTTGAGAACTGCTCTTGATGAAAGGAGGCCAAAGAGACAGATAATTACATACAATATATAATCGTTGATTGGCTCTTAGATGATTAAAAATTCAATGAAAGACACTACTGAAATAACGGGACATTTGAATAAAGGCTCCTACTAGATAATAATATTAAATATAATGTCAGATCATAGAATTGTATCCATTTAACATTTTTCAAGTGTTATAACTCTATTGTAGCTGGATTAGAGAATGCTCTTGCTTTTAGGTGATACACGCTAAAGCCTTTAGGAATAAAATATCAAAATGTCTGTAACTATCTCTCAGATGGTTTGACATGGTCTTATCCATTAATATGCTAATATGTATCTCAAAAATATAAGAGCTCATTAAAATTGGAAGAGTCATTTCTCAGTTTGCACTCATTTTACAGCTCTCATGTAATAAGCCCTGTTGGCTTTCTAAACTGGATGTTTTGGGAGTTCATCTCTCAGAGGCAGGTCTTAAGAGCTGGATGCCTGATGTGGGGTTCAAACCGTTTCCTCCTCTCAGGTGAGGAAGGAGGAACTCAGGGTTTTGAGTTCCTTCCTGATTGTGGGTCATCACCATGTGGGTGGTTGGGTTTATGGTGACATTGTGTCTCAGTCCCTCCTACCCGCTTCCATGTAGGCTTTTTCTCATTCATCCAATGTGGAGGAGTCAGTCAGCTAGTTTTGGGGTTTTTTTTCCTGAGGAAGTGATTCCTTACACAGCTGTAGATTCAGTGTATCTGTGGGAGGAAGTGAGTTCAAGACCTTCCTACAACACCATCTTGAATCTATTTATTCATCATGAGCTTTTGACCAACCCAGGAAGAAATTGTGAAATGTTAAATAGGCAAGGTCACCTAATGTGATTATTTTGGGTAAGAAATGGGTTTCTCATTTGGAGTTGTAAATGCACAACCCTTAAAAAAATATAGAGAGAACTACCTGGTTATCAAACTAACCTGTGTCATCTGAAAAAATATGTGCAGTCTAAAAGTTGAGTCTAACCTGAAAAAATATGTGCAGTCTAAAATGTTTCATTTGGTGGAAGTTTTTAGGATTTCAAGCCTGGAGGAAGTTATCTCAAGTGACCCTGAGAGAACTGCTCCCAGGAGGCAGGTGCTCTGAAAGGGCTGGGTAGTGACAGACTAGGGGCAGGTTATATAGAAGATAAGGACAGGTAGTCTGAACATCAAAAGATTACTGTTAATTAAAGAAAACTAGATATCTCAAGTTAAGGATTTTCTACATATGGGAGGATGCAAGAGTCTGGGCCCACTGAAATCATTCCCTTGATAGGCACCTCAGCTGTCTGGGATCAGTGTCCTATGTTTTCACATCCTGAGTTCCATCAGGACTTACCAGCTCACACTGGAGTGATGCAATCTCTGATGACTGTGACATCCTTGTTTATTTATATAGCAGGAAATATTCCATTTCTCACCTGAGACTAAGTCACCCAGCTCAGCTCTCAACAGTAAAAGAATAGACGGGAATAGATGTCTGAAATTGCCTAATTTTTTTTTCTGCTCAAGAGAGATAGTATTCTGTGACTGTACTACCTGTGATGAACCCAGGTAATAAGTTCAATATTGGAACCAACATTTGGAGGGGGAATTTATGGAGGTTTTACTATTTTTTTTTTAAAGAAGTGAGGGCAGAGATGTATCCAGAAATGATGATACATCATGGTCAGTAGCAGCAGCCGTGAGGAGATACCCCACGCCCAAGGTAAGGAGCAGCGGCTGCACTTTGCTGGAGCAGCCATGAAGAGATACCCCATGTCCAAGGTAAGAGAAACCCCAGAAAGACAGTAGGCACTGAGAGAGGGCATCAGAGGGCAGACAGACTGAAACCACAATCACAGAAAACTACTCAATCTAATCACATGGACCACAGCCTTGTCTATCTCAGTGAAACTAAGCCATGACATGTAAGGCCCCCCAAGATGGATGGATCATGGTGGAGAGTTCTGACAAAATGTGGTCCACTGGAGAATGGAATAGCAAATCACTTCAGTATTCTTGCCTTTAGAACCCGATGAACAGTATGAAAAGGCAAAAAGATAGGACACTGAAAGATGAACTCCCTAGGTCTGTAGGTGCCCAATATGCTACTGGAGAATCAGTGGAGAAATAACTCCAGAAAGAATGAAGAGACGGAGGCAAAGCAAAAACAACACCCAGTTGTGGATGTGACTGGTGATAGAAGCAAGGTCTGATGCTGTAAAGAGCAATATTGCATAGGAATCTGGAATGTTAGGTCCATGAATCAAGGCAAATTGGAAGCGGTCAAACAGGAAATGGCAAGAGTGAACATCGACATTTTAGGAATCAGCGAACAAAAATGGACTGGCCTAGGTGAATTTAACTCAGATGACCATTATATCTACTACTGTGGGCAAGAATCTCTTAGAAGAAATGGAGTAGCCATCATAGTCAACAAAAGAGTCCAAATGCAGTACTTGGATGCAATCTCAAAATTGACAGAATGATCTCTGTTCACTTCCAAGGCAAACCATTCAATATCACGGTAATCCAAGTCTATGCCCCAACAAGTAATGCTGAAAAAGCTGAAGTTGAACGGTTCTATGAAGACCTACAAGATCTTCTAGAGCTGACGCCCAAAAAAGATGTCCTTTTCATTATAGGGGACTGGAATGCAAAAGTAGGAAGTCAAGGAACACCTGGAGTAACAGGCAAATTTGGCCTTGGAGCACAGAATGAAGCAGGGCAAAGGCTCAAAGGGTTTTGCCAAGAGAACACACTGGTCACAGCAAACACACTCTTCCAACAACACAAGAGAAGACTCTACACATGGACATCACCAGATGACTGACACCGAAATCAGATTGATTATATTCTTTGCAGCCAAAGATGGAAAAACTCTATACAGTTAGCCAGAACAGGATCTGGAGCTGACTTTAGCTCAGATTATGAACTCCTTATTGCCAAATTCAGACTTAAATGGAAGAAAGTAGGGAAAACCACTAAACCATTCAGGTAAGACCTAAGTCAATTCCCTTATGATTATACAGTGGAAGTGAGAAATAGATTTAAGGGACTAGATCTGATAGACAGAGTGCCTGATGAACTATGGACAGAGGTTCATGACATTGTATAGAAGACAGGGATCAAGACTATCCCCAAGAAAAAGAAATGCAAAAAAGCAAAATGGCTCTCTGGGGAGGCCTTACAAATAGCTGTGTAAAGAAGAGAAGTGAAAAGCAAAGGAGAAAAGGAACGATATACCCATTTGAATGCAGAATTCCAAAGAATAGCAAGGAGAGATAAGAAAACCTTCCTCAGTGATCAATGCAAAGAAATAGAGGAAAACAATAGAATGGGAAAGACTAGATATCTCTTCAAGAAAATTAGAGATACCAAGGGAACACTTCACACAAAGATGGGCTCAATAAAAGACAGAAATGGTATGGACCTAACAGAAGATATTAAGAAGAGGTTGCAAGAATATACAGAAGAACTATACAAAAAAGATCTTCACAACCCAGATAATCACGATGGTGTGATCACTCACCTAGAGCCAGACATCCTGGACTGTGAAGTCAAGTGGACCTCAGGAAGCATCACTATGAACAAAGCTAATGGAGGTGATGGAATTCCAGCTGAACTATTTCAAATCCTGAAAGATGATGCTGTGAAAGTGCTTCACTCAATATGCCAGCAAATTTGGAAAACTCAACCATGGCCCTAGGACTGGAAAAGGTCTATTTTCATTCCAATCCCAAAGAAAGGCAATGCCAAAGAATGCTCAAACTACCACACAATTGCACTCATTTCACACACTAGCAAAGTAATGCTCAAAATTCTCCAAGCCAGGTTTCAGCAATATGTGAACCGTGAACTTCCAGATGTTCAAGCTGGATTTTGAAAAGGCAGAGGAACCAGAGGTCAAATTGCCAACATCTGCTGTATCATTGAAAATGCAAGAGAGTTCCCAAAAAACATCTATTTTTGCTTTATTGACTATGCCAAAGCCTTTGACTGCGTGGATCACAATAAACTGTGGTAAATTCTTAAAGAGATGAGAATACCAGACCACCTGACCTGCCTTCTGAGAAATCTGTATGCAGGTCAAGAAGCAACAGTTAGAACTGGACATGGAACAACAAAGTGAAGTGAAGTCACTCAGTTGTATCTGACTCTTTGCGACCCCATGGACTATAGCCTACCAGTCTCCTCTGTCCATGGGATTTTCCAGGCAAGAATACTGGAAATCTCCTTCCTCAGGAGATCTTCCTGACCCAGGGATCGAACCCAGGTCTCCCGCATTGTAGGCAGACGCTTTACCATCTGAGCCACCAGGGAAGTCTCTGCTTCATGGAACAACAGACTGGTTCCAACAGGAAAAGGAGTACGCCAAGGCTGTATATTGTCACCCTGCTTATTTAACTTATATGCAGAGTACATCATGAGAAACGCTGGACTGGAGGAAGCACAAGCTGGAATCAAGATTGCTGGGAGAAATATCAATAACCTCAGATATGCAGATGACACCACCCTTATGGCAGAAAGTGAAGAGGAACTAAAGAGTCTCTTGATGAAAGTGAAAGAGGAGAGTGAAAAAGTTGGCTTAAAGCTCAACATTCAGAAAACTAAGATCATGGCATCCAGTCCCATCACTTCATGGCAAATAGATGGGGAAACAGTGGCTGACTTTATTTTTGGGGGTTCCAAAATCACTGCAGATGGTGGCTGCAGCCATGAAATTAAAAGATGCTTACTCCTTGGAAGGAAAGTTATGACCAACCTAGACAGCATATTAAAAAGCAGAGACATTATTTTGCCAACAAAGGTCCATCTAGTCAAGGCTATGGTTTTTTCAGTGGTCATGTATGGATGTGAGAGTTGGACCATAAAGATAGCTGAGCGCTGAAGAATTGATGCTTTTGAACTGTGGTGCTGGAGAAGACTCTTGAGAGTCCCTTGAACTCAAGGAGATCCAACCAGTCCATCCTAAAGGAGATGAGTCTTCGTTGGAAGGGCTGATTTTGAAGCTGAAACTCCAATACTTTGGCCACCTTATGCCAAGAATTGACTCATTTGAAAAGACCCTGATGCTGGGAAAGACTAAAGGTGGAAGGAGAAGGGGAAGACATAGGATGAAATGGTTGGATAGCATCACAGACTTAGTGAACATGAGTTTGAGTAAACTCCTGGAGTTGGTGATGGACAGGGAAGCCTGCCATGCTGCAGTCTATGGGGTCACAGAGTCGGACATGACTGAGCAACTGAACTGAACAGTTATTATTTATTGAACTTTTTTATACAAAATACTTGCTTATTGCTTTACTTGTATTTCTCTTAAGTCCCATATCAAAACAATTCAGACCTGAGAAACTTGAGTCAAAAAGTTTAAGTAACTTAGCCAAGACCACACAGCTAGTGAATGACAGAACCACTGTGATTCTCTGGTCTGAGATTTTTCTTATTGTACATACTGCCTCAGATGAAAGTTAAAGGAATAGGAAAGACATTACTGGAAGAGGGAATTCTGAAATACAATGCAGGAATCTCTGTTTTAACGTATCTACTTCCAACAGTTGAACAAGCTGACTTGGGTGGATTGATAGTAGTTGAAGAAGACTGCTATTAAAGAAATATGGAACTCTTAGATGACATCTAAGACTTCCACCAAGTCTGGGATCTGATGCCTATGCATTTTATTGGAAAGAATGAAGAAAGATAGCAGACTTTTGTGCAAAGACTCAGCCATACTATGTACAACTCAGGAAAGACATGCATTTTCTCATCTGTTTTTGGGTCAATTTGGGGTTTGCCAACTATATCTGGGTGTTCTTTCTGCAAATATTCAGGTCATCATGGTACTCAGTGAGACTTTTTAGTAAAGTCTTCCTTTTGTCTCTTGTCTCCTAGACTTTAGTTTTTTTAGGGTAAAATGCTAGCTCTTACTTGGTTTTGTATTCCTTTAGCTTAGACTACTACCCAGAAGGTGATAAATAAAAATTTGTCAAAATGGACTGTATAAAAACCAAATCCAGTCACATCATAACTCTATTCAAAGTATTTGGTTTCTCCCTTTTGCCTCCAGAAAAATGTCCAAGTCACTCCTCATGGAATAAAGACTTTCTGTGATTTGTCTTCTTTCTCTTTCTTTGCCTTTTCATCCCCTGCTTCTTTGTCTTTTAGGCTGCAACCAAGTCAGACTGCTTGCATATTTTTTCTTGTACTCTTGCTCCTCACCTCCATGAATTTGCAAGGATGTTTTCTCTGTTTGACTTGCCTCAGGCATGAGTTCTTCTGCAAGTTCTTAGGGGATTGTGTAATCATCTTTCATCCTCCCATCCTACCTCTATCCTGGCACCTAGAGTTCTGTGGTTCATCCCTGTAGAAATAGCTCTATTTCCCACCAGAGAGCTGTCTCTGCATTTTCTTAAGCATATGGATATTTCCAGAAGCTTGAGCTTTACCTGATCTACAAAAAGACACTCAGTTACTATTTGATGAGTGACTGAATCAATCAAAAAAGTATAAATCTCCCTCCATATCTGAAACCTGTTGAGTAAAATATAAGAGACCAATCTAATGAAATGCTAGCCTCACATTTTAGATGAGATAACAAATAAGACATTTGAAGTATTTACCCATAGGTATACAAGAGGATGAGTCTGTTTTGTTTGTGTGTGTGTGACTTATTACAAACATCTTTTTGTTAATATTCTAACAGTGTTACAAGGTGGATGAAAATTATTAATCTTGTGATCCTGACTGACTGAATGTTGTTTGCATCCTCCCAAAATCTGAAATTAGATCATGAGAGTGGAGCCCTCGTGAATGGGGTTAGTACTCCTATAAAAGAAACCCCAGAGATCTCCCTTCCCCTCCCATCTTGAGAGGACACAGCTCCAAAGTGGTCACTCCAGGAAGTGGTCCTTCACCAGACACCAAATCTGCCAGCATCTTGGGCTTGGATTTTCTACCTCCAGAACTGGGAGGAATAAATTTCTGTCGCTTAGAAGCCACCAAGTTTATGGTATGTTGCTACAGCAGTGCAGACTAAGACACCTTCGTTTTCAGGAAAGGCTGTGATAATGAGTCAGTGTGATAATTAGTATTCTTTAGTCAAATACAGAGGCTACTGTTAGGTCCAGAACTCAACTGTTGGTTTCCCTGTTCAGGAATTTTCTTTATGGATAACCTGAAAAAAAAAAAATAGATAAAAGAGTAGGACAGGATTTCTGTTCAGTTATCTTTTCTAGAATATAGTTATTGTATATTAGAAATGAGGTTGAGTGGAGCATTCTCTATCTACATCATATGATATAGGAGAATAATTATGCCCCATACCACTAATGACCCTAGGACCACATCTTCATTTGTTAAGCATGGACTGTGTACCAGGCACTCTTTCTGGCATTATAGATATCTCTCCTTTAATCCTCAATGCAGGTTTGAGGTAGTTATTCTTACATGAGTACACTGATGTATGTAGGATATTAATGAGGGGTTAATACCATCTATCTTTAGGGTTAGTATAAGGAGAATGACAAAATACACTTGAGAATGTTTTCTAACAGTAAATCTCTATACAAATAGATCATTTTATTTCTGACAACTTATTTCAAAAGGAGACATACTCAAATTTGAGCATATGTAATAGCACTTGTTTAATTATCCAATTATGTCCTATGTCAAGACATTGTTGACTTGGTAACTCAGAGCCTTAATTGTCAAACAGAACTCTTCTCAGAAATACATGTTAGATGTGAGTATATATACCTTCGTGTACGGAAGGTACTGAATAATAGAATGCTAGGTGTGGAAGGCACCATCTATGGCTTCCAGCTCAATTTCTTTATTTTACAAAAGTGGAACTTGAAACAATAAGAGGATGACTTATTGGTAGTCGAAAGTACATTCTGTCAAGTTCTGGATGATAAAGCGTTGGTAACAGAGGAGAGAAAACTATGGAAAGGGGTTTGGAGAAACTGCTTTGGGGAAAAAGAGTTGGGGGATGGAGAACAGGATTTCCAGACACAATATTGGAAAGGGTGCCCCAGCCTCAACTTTAATTCCTGAAGCCTTCCCTCCATTTGGCATCAAGGAATCCAGACAGCAGAGTCAGGTGGACTGGGATTCCAGGTTCTAACCAGGAGAATGGCTGGGTCATTGCATCGCAGGTGCAGACCAGTTGTGTCTGAGTTCCAATACTACTCCCAAGTGTGACTATACTGTTGGCTCATCAGAGGACTGGAAAATCCAGGAACTGGAAGCTGGGGCTGTAAGATGGTTCTGGCCGTTGTGCTGCAAGTGAGGGGTGGAGCTGAGCCCAGAATCCAGCTGTCCTGACCCCTCCTCTGGCCTCCACGCTTTCTGGATGCATCAAGTCTACCTTTGGCTCTGGCCGTCTTTCCTGGACCTCAATTGTCTCCTTCTTCAGTAAAAACTTTTATTGCAAAATATGAACAATATGATTGGTGTAACTCTATATAACTGAAGTAATGAAAGACTTGGGGACAATTTCATGTCTGCATCCTATCAATGGGAATAGGAATTCCCCCCAATGCCAGCACGTGACCCCCACCCACACTTACCAGGCACCAAATGTCTACCAGGCACTTCATCTGGCACTGTGAGGATTTCCATTGCTTGGTGGCACTTGCTCTGATGTGAGTACACTGATGTTTACAGAACACACAGCCACATCCAAGATCATTCAACAATTTGAATGAATTTACTTCACACAGTCTGTTCACCAATAACAAAATGTGTTTACCCTGCCTTCCACAGTCGGAAGTACTGAAAGAGCCTGGGCTTTGAGGCCTGCCTCTGACACTTACCTACTGTGTTAACTTGAACCAGTTCCTTAACTTCTCTGAACCTCAGTTCTCATCATGGATGTAACAGTTTTTGCCTCGTATGGTCAGTATACATAGTTTCTGGCATGTAATGAAGAGTTCATAAACGATAGCTATTATTATATAGCTACTTCTGTTAATATTTTTTATCAGACCAATTATAAGAAAATGAATGAAACCTAAATTGAGTCTATTCAAAAGCAATAATAATAGCAACATTAGCATCATTTGCCAGGCACTTTTTATATTTTGGGTGCTGTTTTATCAATAGTTGCCTGCGTTATCTCATTTAATCCTCACAACAACCTTTGCTACCAATTTAAAGGTAATAAATCAATGTGTAGATACTGGTAATGAAAGCGATTAAAAATTAAAAAAAAATACTTGTAAATAGTTGGACTAGTTTCTGGCATATAGTAAGTGCTTTGTTGTTCCTGTTTAGTCACTAAGTCATGTCAGACTCTTTGTGATCCCATCAACTGTAGCCCACCAGGCTTCTCTGTCCGTAGGATCTCCCAGGCAAGAATATTGGAGTAGGTTGCCATTTCCTTCTCCAGAGGATCTTCCCTACCCAGGGATCAAACCCCCATCCCCCGCATCAACAGGGAGATTCTTTACCACTGTGCCACCTGGGAAGATAATAAGTGCTATACATGCTTATTAAAATTGAAAAGTTTTAATTTTAATTTAAAAATTAAAAATTTCCCCCATTTCTCAGATAGAGATGCTGACTCCCAGAGATGAAATGACTTGGCCTAAGTCACACTGCTAGAGAGGAAGAAAACTGGGATCCACACTGGTGGGGTTCCTGCAGGCCTCCCATGAAGAGTGTGACAAGCAGTTCTAGTATTTCTGGCAGAGAAGAAAGTTGGCCCACAATGGAGATGAAGAGAACAATTTACCCACCAAGTTATCCTGCATGTTAGCTTTCTCCCTCATTTCTTCAGATACTGACTTCTTCCAACCCCCTCACTTTCAGGGCTCGCTCTGTTCATCCACTTGGGTGGTCCTTTGTCTCTCTGGAGAGCAACCGAACTACACCAGTCTCTTTCTGATCCCACAGGGGACCTTAAAAAGTCACCATTCTTTCTCAAGGGCCTTCCTATTTCAAACAACCCCTTTTCCATCCACATTGTACATAGCAGGTCAACCCAGATCAGAAATCTACCTGCCATCCCCCCACCACCCCCACCACCTTTGTGAATTTTTCCTAGAGCGTTCCTAATCCCCTCTCTGCACAAATCTATACATCATTTTCCCAGAGTCTCAAGAAATGCATTCCTGGAAATGTGCATGTGTGTTACTTAATCACGCAGCCACAGCATGGGGATACAGGTAAACTTCTATCTGCTCATGTCCAGACAACCAGGAATGTGATGGGATGCATACCGCTTCTTGCTCCATGGTTTACCTTTTCTCCAGAGTAACCTCTGCCACACGTCTCCGCACAGAAAGCCTCGTCCATCTCAGAAGGTTGTGGTCTTGATCTCAACGATAAGAACATCCCTGTCACTGGAATCCACGGCTCACGGGGCCTGCTTTGCTTCTCAAGGATGCTAAGTTCTTAAGCCCAGGCAAGATGAAAAACATATTGTACATCCCTCGGGGACTATTTAAAACGTACAATATAAATATTTCTGCTTTGAATGGACTTAACTTAGCGAGCCTGGGTCTGGTTTGTGTCCTTCTAGTCATCGCACCGACGGGGTGTGTGCCAGCCCTTCATTTAGCTGAGCCGAGTGAAGCTGGCGAAGAGCCATCAGCACCCTAGTGCCTCTCGAGGGTTGCCAAGTCGCCCTTGATCACATAATGCCTTTCAGATAAGGTTAGCTCCGCAGGAGGCCCTGCCTCGTGCTAGTGCTTTATGGTGACAGATCCCCCGGCTCTGGGTCTCCTGTGGCAACGGAATCTAAAGGGAAAGTCAGGGAGACTTGCCTGGTGGCCCCATGGTTAATACTTTGCCTTCCAATGAACAGTGTACAGGTTCAATCCCTGGTCAGGAAGCTAAGATCCCGCATGCCTTGCAGCCAAAAAGTCAGAGCATAAAAAACAACAGAAGCAATATTGTAACAAATTCATTAAAGCCTTTAAAAAAGAAAGAGGCCCTGTGAAACCTCACCCAAAAAATAAAAGTTAAAAAAAGAAAGGGAGAGTCAACCAGCCAGGGGTGACAGTGGGTGCTGGGCCTGAGACCCATGACCTTCGCTTTGACAGAGCCGACTCAGAACCGCTGCCTTCCTTCCCACCCCTTCCCCCTACCAGGGTGTCCTGAGAATTTTCTGAATATAATGGAAAAACTAAGAACAGCCACATCTTTCTTCTGGCATCCTCCCACTTTGCCAGGCTTAATGGCCGCATGTCAAATAGGAATCAATACAATTTGAGTCTCACACAGTGTTCAGAAATCTAGCCTGGCCCCTTTGTCCTGCCTTAATTTAGGACCCAGGCCTTGTTGAGGACCAGGGGACAGGCAGTGTGAGGGCTGTCTGATTCCCTTCTGAGGGTTCACTCCCGAGTCTTGTTGGACTGTGCTTAGTCGATTCAGTCGTTTCCAAGTGTTTGCGATCCCATGAACTGTAGCCCACCAGGCTCCTCTGTCCGTGGGGATTCTCCAGGCAAGAATACTGGGGTAGGTTGTCATGCCCTTCTCCAGGGGATCTTCCCAACCCAGGGATTGAACCCAGGTCTCCTGCATTGCAGGCAGTTTCTTTACCATCTGAGCCACTAGGGAAGCCTCGTGTAGGGCTGACTGGTGTCTATTTTCTGTGTATGTACTGTTTGCAGGCCTTTTTTGGTTCTGAGAAACATTAAAGAATAAGGAAAGCCTTACCGGGTGCAGGAAACATCTGTCTTTGTGAAGCCAGGGGATACTAAGTACTCCAGGGACAGTACTAAGTGGGAAAGTGGCTCAGACGCCTTCCTTCAAGCAAAACCTCCTGAGGAAGCCCCATCTTGGAAGGGATTTTTCTGGCTTAAGGAGGGTGTTGAGTGTGTCAACTTAAAAAAATATTCACAACCTCAAAGTTGAGAGCTTTTTTTTTTTTTTTTTTTTTTTTGGTGGAAATTTTTAGGACTTCAAACCCAGAAGACAGTACCTCAAATAACCTCAGAGAACTCCTCCTCCGAGGAGGTAGAGGGTTCCAGGTTATAGAGAAGTTTTACAACAAAGGGAGCAGGAAGTCTGAATATCAAAAGACTATTGTTAATGAAAGAAAACCAGTTATCTCAAGTTAAGAAATTTAGACTTTTCTCTGTATGTAAAGATGCAAGAATCTGGGATCACTGAAATCATCCCTTTGATACTCACCTCAGCTATCTGGGGCCAGTATCCTGTTTTCACATTCTGAGTTTCCTTTCTTCAGGGCTCACAGTAGGGATTGGGTGCAGTCTGAGGGCAGGTATTCTTCTCCTTCCTGAATTCCCTCAAAGTTCACCAGCTCACCATTGTGGTGGCTGCAATTGCTGATGACTGTGACATCCTTGTTTAATGATATGGCAGGAAATATTCCATTTCTCAGATGAAATGCTTATGAACAGCACCCCTGGGAAACACCTGAGGCTTTGAGGAGCAGAGTTAGGGAAGCCTCTGGATAATAAAGGGAACACACAACCTGGGGTTCTGGCTCCAGTTCTGCTGTAACCCCCTTGAATGGTAGCAAGCCAGTCATTTCACACTTTTTTTTTTTTTAAGTCGCTCAGTTGTGTCTGACTGTTTGCAACCCCATGGACTATATATAGGCCTATATATAGGCCTATTCTATAGGCCAGAATACTGGAGTGGGTAGCCTTTCCCTTCTCCAGGGCATCTTCCCAACTCAGTGATCAAATCCAGGTGTCCCACTCTGCAGGTGGATTCTTTACCAGTTGAGCCACAAGAGAAGCCCAAGAATACTGGAGTGGGTAGCCTATCCCTTCTTCAGCAGATCTTCCTGACCCAGGAATTGAATTGGGATCTCCTGCAATGCAGGCAAGATTCTTTACCAACTGAGCCATCAGGGAAGCCCATTTAACACTTAGGTGCTTATTTTCTCATCTGTCAATGAATGTTCATTTTCATAGCACCTCCTGCTTGACTCAGTTTGCAGAGGAATGTCAGGGGTTGGTCCAGAAGAGTCAGAACCAGAATGTCATTTGTTGTTTTTCTTCTTCCCCTCCCAGCTCCCACATCATTTTGGATCAGACAGAGAAGAGATGCTACCTGGGGTCTCCTTGCATCCCCAGAGTCTTGCTGCAAAGTTCTATGGATTGGGTACTTTATAGCCAACAGAAATTTCTTCCTCACAGTTTTGGAGTCTGAATGTCCAAGGTCAGGGCATGAGTACAGTTGGCTTCTAATGAAGGCCCTCTTCCTGGTTCCTGACAACACATGGCCTTCTCACTGTGTCCTCACAGGGCAGAAGGGGCGATGAAGCTCTCTGAGGTCTCTTTAGCAAGGGCACTAATCTCATTCATGAGGGCTCCACCCCAATGACCCAATTACTTCCCCAATGCCCTGTCTCCTAATACCATCTCCTTAGGGGTTAGGTTTTCAACCTACAAATTTGGTGGGTTTGTAAATATTCAATCTATAATACCCAACCCCTCCATATACTGCAAATCAGCCAACCTCAAACATATCCTATCTTTTGCCCACTTGGGGGTCTTCTGCAGCTTATTTTATCCTCCTCTAAACTTCCTTTATTTTTATTTTTGCCTTTCCATTTAACAGAAAGAAACAAGTGGTTATGTGTACAAGGCACTGTGATGTCTCAGATGATTTGTAAGAATTGGGTGAAGAAGCTGGAGTCTAAGGCTGTGGACACAGATAAGGTGGAGATAACATCACAAGTAAGATATTTTACTGTTGATGAGGAAGAATGCCCATGGCTATTTTTTTGCATTAGATTGCACCACAAATGCAATACAATTTCAGATTGTTTGGAACTTTTTATTTTATGAAAGTCACCTACAATCACAGGACCCTGACATTACAGCCATTATTCTCAGTTTTTCTATTTGACAGTTATTTTGGCTATGAGATTATCTCAAAGTTGGAAGACATTGGTTTATGCATTTTTTCATGGACATCTCATCATGAATATCTTTGGTGCTAATGAGATCTGAGGCTTTGGGATCAGATAGCCCCTTTTTAAAAATATTTATTATTTATTTACTTGACTGCATTGACTGTTAGTTGTGGCTTATGGAATCTTCGTATGGGGTTTACTTTCCTTACCAGGGATCAAACCCCAGCCCCCTGCATTGGGAGCATGGAGTCTTAGTCATGGGACCACCAGGGAAGTCCCAGTTAGCCACATTCTATCTGTATAACTCTAGATAGTGTCTAAACCATCAGTTTCCCCATTAGTAAAATGATACAACAACTAGGATTAATGTGAGCACATGTGGCACAGAGTTTGACATGTAGACATTGCTTAATATCAGTTCTGCCCTGCCTCCTTCTAATATCCCAGACAGCTATTATTTGTGGTCATTCCTGACTAACCAAAATTTGGAAAGGGATTATGAATCTAGTTCTACGTTTTTTTTTGCCAAAATTATTTTGGTGTGTAATGTTGATCCAATCCAGCATTTATCTTTTGACCTTCCATTTTGAGAGACATTGTGCGTTATCCTGTGTAGTGTATAAAAAGCATGATCCTAATTCTTGAGGAAACTGTCACCTATAAAGGGAGATTAAAGCTAATGTGCAAATAGCTGTGATGCAAGGTATGTTGAGAGATATAGGAGGCACACAGATTGCGATGGCTCCAAAGTAGGAAGAGGGAACTTCCTGCCAGAGACAGTTCCAGTTCTGCCCCTCTAAATGAGCCCACCTGCAGGCAGACGCCCCATTCTTTTGGCTCCTGTTCTGTGCTTATCATATCCTCTGGTTTCTCCACCTTGTTTAATGCTGTGCTCTCCTGCCTCTCCATTAACTTCTTGGCCATTTTTTCTTAAACCATTTTTCTCATGTCTGCCTTTGTGACCTTATGGCCCCCTGACTTCACATACTGTTTACACAGTAGGGTTCACACTCTACTACTCTGTCCAGAGCTCCAGGAAACTCACCTAGCTAGTTTTGCCCAGGTCTTCCCTGGTCAGCCGTAAAGAATCTGCCTGCAGTGCAGCAGATGCAAGAGACACAAGTTCAACTTCTGGGTGGGGAAGATCCCCTGCAGAAGGAAATGGCAACCCACTCCAGTATTCTTGCCTGGAAAATTCCATAGACAGAGGAGCCTAGTGGGCTACAGTCTACAGGGTCGCATAGAGTCAGACGTGACTGAGCGCGCGCGTGCACACACACACACATACACACACACACACAGCCCTGCCCTATTCATTAGCCACGCCCTGATTCACTAGCTCCACCGTGATTTATTAACCACTCCATAATTCATTGGCTGTGCCCTGATTCACTAGCTATGCCCTGATTCTTCCCCATCCAATACTCAGGAAGGACAGTTTTGATAGAGGAGAGACTTGATCTGTTCCTTTAAGAGCAGATATTTTTCAAAAGATAAAAGAGATTTCTAGATGTTGAAAATGAGCTTCACAAAGTGAAAATACAGGAAACTGTCCCATCTCTGGGGATTGCTGAGTAATGGGGCTGGAATACAGGTCATAGGAAGGAGATATGGGAGACTTCTGAATGGATAAATTGAGGTAAAATTGTGCAAGTCTCAGAAATATCATTTAATAGTTTTAAACTTCATCTGGCAGTATGGAGCTACTAGAGATTTCTTATCTAAATATGCTTTAAGATTTCTCGACTAGGGCTTTGCAGCTTGAGAAGGAATATAATCTCATTCTGGGTGTACCATGCTTCCTTGGGGCCCCCCATGACCCATGATTATTCCAGTATCACCTGGTGGCACTTGCTTCAGCTTCAGCTATGCTTTTTCCTTTCTGACCTGGACCTTCTCTGATGCTGCACCTGGAATGGGAGGGAAGGGCCCTCATAAGTATTCCATCCTGCCAGCCCCAACGTGCAAACAGGTTAACCCATGCAGCAACCTTTACCCTATGGGGAAGCAGGTGGGTGATAAATGCTACCCTCTGGGGCACATTATCCACAGCTCTTAGGAGAATCCCACATGGCTGAGCCCAGAGTGTACCATGGAACCACTGCCCTTGTTTCCTGTTTCTTCCTCTGCCTTATTCCCCTCCTATTTCCTGGGATCTCTCCCCAAAATAAATACCTTTGAGACATGCCTTATCTCAAAGTCTGTTTTTTTTTTCCTCAGAAAGCTGGGCTAATATCTGTGGGACTTGTGTCTCTACCCTGGAGCAAGGATGAGAATAAGGTTTCAAACTACATTTCAAATTCATTAGCCTATAGGGGATTTTGTTTTTTTGTTTTTTACCCATATTCTTTTTTTTTTTGTTTGTTATTATAAAATATATTTAACATAAAAGTTGCTATTTTAACCATTTTTAAGTGTCAAGTCAGTGGTATTACTTACATGCACAGTATTATTCTATTATGATCACTTAAACTTCAAACTTCTTTCATTACCCCTATAGAAACTCTATAGCCAGCAAGCAAGAACTTCTCATGCTTTTCTAGCCTGGGTAACCTCTCATCTACTTTATGGCTCTGAATTCTTCTATTCTAGAGATTTCATATACTAATACAATATTTATCCTTTTATGTCTGGCTTATTTGACTCAGCATAACATTTTTAAGATTCATCCAAACTATAGCATGTATCAGAACTTCACTCCTCTTCATGACTCAACAATATTCCCTTGTTTGGATATACCATATTTTGTTTTCACATTCATCCATCGATGGACACTTGGATTACTCCCACATTTTGACTATTGTGAATAATGCTGCAGTGAATATTCTCATACAAGGATCTGTTCAAATCCTTTTTGAAGGGTATGTACTCAGGAAGGAAATTGCCAAGTCATTTGGTGACACTGTGTTTAACTTTTTGAGGAATTGACAAAATGCTTTCAACAGCAGTTGTGCCATTTTACATTCCCACCAGCAGCGTAAGAGGGTTCCAGTTTCTCCACATTCTCAACCAACTTTTCCATTTTAAAAGTTTATTATTTTTCCATCCTAGTGGGTGTAAATGGTATCTCACTGTGGGTTTTGTCGTTTTTGTTTGGTTTGTTTGGTTGCACTGGGTCCTCGTTGCTATGCGGAGTCTTTCTCTGGCTGCAGAAAGCAGAGGCTACTCTCTGGTTGTGGTGCCTGGGCTTCTCCTTGTGGTGGCTTCTGTTGCTGTGGTGTGCTGGCTCTAGGCACACGAACTCGGTACTTGTGGCTCAAGAGCAAGCACTGCAGCATGCAGGTTTCGGTACTCGTGCACTCAGGCTCAGTAGTTATGACACAAGGGCTTAGTAGCTCTGCAGCCTGTGGAGTCCCCTCACATCAGGGGTTGACCCTGTGCCCCCTGCATTGGCCGGCAGATTCCTATCCCCTGTACCACCAGGAGAGTCAGTCCTCAGTGTGGTTTTGATTTCCATTTGTCTAAGGAGGAAGGACTCTGAGAGCATCCTGTCATGTGTTTAGGGATCATTTGTATATTTTCTTTGTAGAAATATCTATTCAAATCTTTTGCCTTTGAAAAAAGATGGGTGGTTTGTGTTTTTCTTGTTGAAAATTAGTCTCTTTATATATTCTGGGCGTATGGTGAGGTATACCAGAGATTCAATTTGCAAACATTTGCTCCCATTGTGTCCATTGTCTTTTTAATTTCTTGACAAAGTCCTTTGCACAAAACTTTTTAATGTTACTGAAGTTCAGTTTACCTAGTTTATCTTTAGTTGCTTGTGGGTTTTTTTGGTGTTATATCTGAAAGTCCATTGGCAACTCCAAGATTCTGAGAATGTACCCCTGTGGATTCTCAAACTATATTTTTTTTTTGAAGACTTATGTATCAGGCACTTTCCACATATAATGTTATTTAATTCTTGCAGCAAACCTACTTGGTAATATTGTCCTCTTTTGATTGTCAAAAGATTGATTACTGTCAAAACAGTAATTTGACCAAGATTGTACAACTATCAAAATAATAGAAGGATTTGAACCAATGTTCACAATGTCCTAATAGACACATATGGGGAGGGGGAGTGGTTCAGGAATGAGATATCATAATTTATAGGATTTCTCAAGATTTCTTCCAAATCATAATTTTTTCTTAAAATACTTCCAACATTCTTTATGTGCATTACTCATTATTATGGATATCTAAAAGTTTTTGTTTAATAAATAAGAAATATTAAATTTAATAGTATTTATAAAGTATAGTGAATGTTCAAACACTGGAAATGCCAGCAAACAATATTGGTTTATACTCAAATAGTGTAATATTTGGATCTCTTAGCAAGATTAATAGAATGTCAACAAATCTTGTGTAGAAACAGCCAATTTAAGGATTTATTGGCTTCTAAAACTTGCTATTTCTTAAATCATGCTTAATAGGATTTAAATAAAGCATACAAAGTATATAAACTTCTTAATATTTATTTTATGTGCCAGAATGACTCACTGTTAGCAGCAGACAGGGCCAGAAGCAAACACTTATAACAACAGCTTCAAGCAAGACTGGGCTTCCCAGGTGGCTCAGTGGTAAAGAATCCACCTGCCAATGCAGGAGATGCAGGTTCCATCCCTGGGTCAGGAAGATCCCCTGGAGAAGGAAATGCCAACCCACTCTAGGGATGGAGTCCAGGGAACTCCCATGGACACATGAGCCTGGTGGGCTACAATCCATGGGGTCAGAAGAGAGTCAGATATAACTTAGTGACTAAAAAACAACAGGCAAGACTGATTAGATTGTAAATTCTCCTCTCTGATTAAGCTTCAATTCTTTCTAGAGAGTTATAATACTTTTTCCCTTTCCTCAGTTTCTCAAATGATTATTCTCAGGATTTAGAAAACATAAATTTTCTGAGAAATGCCAAGAAAGAATTTTTGCATAGAAGCACTAATTAGAACCAGATCTGGGTGTTTCCCTTTAAAATCCCCAAGAGACCTTAAGAAGGAAAGAAAAAAGGAAAAGACCATTCAGTTTTATGATTAGGAGGTCTTCATATAACATTTTGAGAGTGATTATTGTTGTATTAGTTTTCTATTACTGCTGTAAAAAATTACAACAAACTTGTTCAGCCATTAAGCCATGTCCAACTCTTGGCAACCCCAAGGGCTGTAGCATACCAGGCTCCTCTGTCTTCCACTATCTCCCAGAGTTTGCTCAAATTCATATCCACTGAGTCGGTGATGCTATCTAACCATCTTATCCTCTTCCAGCCCCTTCTTCTTTTGTCTTCAATCTTTCCCAACATCAGGGTCTTTTCCAGTGAGTCAGCTCACCACATCAGGTGGCCAAAGTCCACAGCTGCAGCCACAGTCCACAATTTTACTGGCTTAAATTAATGCAAATTCTCTCGCTGTTCTAAAGAATCAGTGTCACTGGACTAACGTCAACTCACTGACAGAGCCAATTCCTTTTGAAGGCTCTGATGTTTCCCTGTGTTTTTCATCTTTGAGTAGCTGCCTGTATTCCTTGGCTTGTGGCCCCTTCTTGATTTTTCTAAAGCATCACTGCAATCTCTGCTTTCATCATCACACCAGCTTCTCCTCTAACTTCTCTTTCATCCCTCTTTAAGGACCACTGTGGTTATGTTGGGCCCATTGTATAATTCACGATAATATCTCTTATCTAAAGATCTCTAAATTAATCACATCTGCAGAGTCTGTTTTGCCATATAAGGTAATATTCACAGGTCCAGGAACTAGGCTGAGGACCTAACACAGGAGCCATTCTTTAGCCTACTGCACTGGGCATTGTGGTCCACTTTTCCAATAGGAATCAAAGGCAGAAGATAGAGGTGGCCAGGACCTGACAATAGGTGAGTCATCTATATCAAGGTAGCAAAGGATGTTCCCACGTGCCAGTTAGGCTTCACCTCCATAGGCAAAATTCAAGTCTAATGGAACTCAAGAGGTTCCGATCCTGATCAAAGTCAAGAGCTGGTGAGCATATTTTGTTGCATTACAAGGGACTCAACTTGAAAGAAAGTAGGATCCAGATGACTGATGGCTTAAAGTTTAGGTGGGCAGCCATCATGGACAGTCTGTCAATAGAACAAGAGTTCCTGCTTAGACTCTGGTTTTAAAGGAGGTCTAATGTCTTAGAAGGAAAACTGGGATGAATCAAGTGTGACTTCAGGGCTCTAACAGTGTTCAGAGGAACCAGCTTGTTCCTGTATTACACCTTCAGAATGTAGAAAGAGGACTTCCCTCATGGTCCAGTTGTTAAGAATCCGCCTGCCAATGCAGGGGACACAGGTTTGATCCCTGGTTCAGAAAGGTTCCACATGCCTTGGGGCAACTGAGTTCATGTGTCACAACTACTGAGCCTGAGCTCTAGAGCCTGTGCTCCGCAACAAGAGAAGTCACTTTAGTGACAAGTCCACACACTACAGTGAAGAGTGGCAACCACTCATGGCAGCTAGAGAAAGCCCATGCACAACAGTGAACAACTAGCACAGCCCCCCACCCCCCAAATTTTTTTTTTTAAAGATTGATTTAAAAAGAGAGAATGTAGAAAGATGCAAAAGCATGGTTCTTACGAGCTGTGTTTTAGGAGAGTGTATTTTTTGGAAACTGTGTTATCCGACCCTAGTGTAGTAAGTGATATGTGGGGCAAGTGAACTGCGACCTAAGAAAACTTGAGATTTTCTATGGTTAGAATTAAGAATAAGCTTAGGCAAATCAGATTTACAGAAAGAAAGATTTAGTTATTCTTAAGTCTACTGAGCACTTGTACCTGGTATATATGTGTGTGCATGCATGTGGGTGCATGTGAATTTTAGAAAGATGTTTTGAAAGAACAGCATGTATATTATCTATGGTGAAACGGACCACCAGCCCAGGTGGGATACATGAGTCAGGTGCTCGGGCCTGGTGCACTGGGAGGACCCTGAGGAGTCGGGTGGGGAGGGAGGTGGGAGGGGGGATCGGGATGGGGAATACGTGTAACTATATGGCTGATTCATGTCAATGTATGACAAAACCCACTGAAATGTTGTAAAGTGATTGGCCTCCAACTAATAAAATAATATTAAAAAAAAAAAAAAAAAAAAAGAAAGAGTACATCTTACTTATCCACTCTCCCAGTGAGGTATAGCAAGATTGCCTATAGCTTCCTGGTACCAAAAACAACACTGCAATGCTTATACTCAAGTCCTTGTCCTTATTGAGCTCTATGAGGATTTATTTGAATATACCTGGAGTGGAATTCCTAGGTCAGGGAATAGAAGTGCCTGGTAACTTCCCAGAATGATGACATCAGTCTACATTTTTTTTTTCCCAATAATGTTTAAGGATTCAGGTATCTTCACATTCCTGTCAACATTTATCATTTTCTAACTTTTGCCCATCAGTTTATTAGGCAGTGTCTCCTTATTGTTATAATTTACACTTTTCTGATTCCTGAGTCTCATCATTTTTTGTGTGTGCTTATAGTCATGTGAATTTCCTCTACTATACGTTGCCTTTTTGTAAACTTTTCTATTTAGAGTTGCTATCTTTTTCTTGGTTCTTATGAAAGTGTCTCTGGTATTCTTGGATATTAATCCTTTGTCAGTGCTAGGCATTACCAATAACTTTTCCATTCTGTCAGTCTATGAGTTCTGCCTGTGACGTTCCTTGCTGAACAGAAATTCATAGTTTTGATGTGATCAAACACATCAAGTATTAGCTTTCCTGAGGTTTTAAGAATTCTCTCTTGTTCAAGTCACAGAAATATTCCTCTATGTTTTCTAATAACTTTAGGTCTTTATTGCACATGATATCCAACAATCTGGCGCTAGATTCAGGTTTTTTGTTTTTTTTTCAGGTTTATTTTTCTTCCTAATACTAGCTACTGGATAATGGATTCTTTCCAAGTTGATTAGTTATGCTATTTTACTATCCATTAAGTTCCCCTCTCTACATGCATCTGTCTCTGACCTTTTGTTTTTTTTTTTTTTTAATGTTCTTTTGGTCTCCTTTGATGCCATACTGGTTTTATTATTGTGACTATGATAAGTCTTAATAATTGATACATGTCCCCCTTATAAATTTTCTTTCAAGAATAACTTAGCTTTTGAGAACCTTCATTCTTTTTTCTTCCTTTTCTTTCTAATATTGATACTTTTCATACATTAAGCATACCTTTTGGAAGTATATAATTCAATGGGTTTTAGTAATTTTTTCTGCCATCACCACTCCGCTCAGAATCTTTTCATCACCCCAAAGAGAAACTTTGTACCTATTAGTAATGACTCACCCTCTCCCCCATCTCCAAACTCCTGGAAACTCCTAATATACTTTCTACCTCTGTGGGTTTACCTATTCTGAATATTTCACTTAAACAGAATTACACAATATGTGATTTTTAACTGGCTTCTCTCACTTCAGTCAGTCAGTCAGTTCAGTTGCTAAGTCATGTACGACTCTTGGTGACCCCATGGACTGCAGCATGCCAGGCTTCCCTGTCCACCACCAACTCCCAGAGCCTACTCAAACTCATGTCCATCGCATCAGTGTTGCCATCCAACCATCTCATCCTCTGCAATCCCCTCCTTCTCCAGCCTTCCGTCTTTCCCAGCATCAGGGTCTTTTTCAATGAGTTGGTTCTTCGCATCAGGTGACAAAAGTACTGGAGCTTCAGCTTCAGTGTCAGTCCTTCCAATGAATATTTGGGACTGATTTCCTTTATGATTGACAGGTTGGATCTCCTTGCAGTCCAAGGGACTCCCAAGAGTCTTCTCCAACTCCACAGTTCAAAAGCATCAATTCTTCAGTGCTCAGCTTTCTTTGTAGTCCAAATCTCACATCCATATATGACTACTGGAAAAACCATAGCCTTGACTAGACAGATCTTTGGTGGTAAAGCAATGTTTCTGCTTTTTCATATGCTGTCTAGGTTGGTCATAACTTTTATTCCAAGGAGCAAGCGTCTTTTAATTTCCTGGCTGCAGTCACCATCTGCAGTGATTTTTGAGCCCAAAAAAATAGTCTGTCACTGTTTCCATTGTTTCCCCATGAAGTGGGGAAACACTTTATTTGCCATGAAGTGATGGGGACAGATGCCACGATCTTAGTTTCCAAATATTGAGTTTTAAGTCAGCTTTTTCACTCTCCTCTTTCACTTTCAAGAGGCACTTTAGTTCTTCTTTGCTTTCTCCCATAGGGGTGGTGTCATCTGCATATCTGAGGTTATTGATATTTCTCCCAGTAATCTTGATTCCAGCTTGTGCTTCATCCAGCCTGGCATTTTGCAGGATGTACTCTGCATATAAGTTAAATAAGCAGGGTGACAATATACAGCCTTGTTGTACTCCTTTTCCTATTTGGAACCAGTCTATTCCATGTCCAGTTCTAACTGTTGCTTCTTGACCTGCATACAGATTTCTCAGGAGGCAGGTCAGGTAGTCTGGTATTCCCATCTCTTTAAGAATTTTCCACAGTTTGTTGTGATTCACACAGTCAAAGGCTTTGGCATAGTCAATAAAGCAAAAATAGATGTTTTTCTGGAATGCTCTTGCTTTTTCGGTGATCCAGTGGATGTTGGCAATTTGATCTCTGGTTCCTCTGCTTTTTCTAAATCCAGCTTGAACATCTGGAAGTTTACGGTTCAGGTACTGTTGAAGCCTGGTTTGGATAATTTTGAGCATTACTTTGCTAGTATGTGAGATGATTGCAATTGTGATGTAGTTTGAACATTCTTTGGCATTGCCTTTCTTTGGGATTGGCATGAAAACTGACCTTTTCCCGTCCTGTGGCCACTGCTGAGTTTTCCAGATTTGCTGGCATCTTGAGTGCAGCACTTTCACAGCATCATCTTTTAGGATTTGAAATAGCTCATTTGGAATTCCATCACCTCCACTAGCTTTGCTCATAGTGATGCTTCCTAAGATCCATTTGACTTCACATTTCAGGATGTCTGACTCTAGATGAATGATCACACCACCTAGTGATCACTAAGCAGTGATCATGGTTATCTGGATCCTGAAGATCTTTTTTGTATAGTTCTTCTGTGTATTCTTGCCACCTCTTAATATCTTCTGCTTCTGTTAGGTCCATATCATTTGTGTCCTTTATTGTGCTCACCTTTGCATGAAATGTTCCCTTGGTATCTCTAATTTTCTTCTCCCACTTAGCATCATGTTTTCAATGTTTATTCACGTGAGGGTATGTATCATACTAAGTAGTGTTTTTGTTGTCAAGTAATATTCCATTTGTATATATGTTCCATATTTTGTTTAACATTCATCTGTTGATGAATATTTGCTTTGTTTTTAGTTTTTACTGTCTTGAGTGATGTTGATGCATACATTTGTGTACATTTTTTTGTGTGAACAGTTTCAGTGATCTTGGTTATATACTGAAGAGTCCAATTGCTGGGTCATAAATGGCAACCCACTCCAGTACTCTTGCCTGAAAAATCCCATGGATGGAGGAACCTGGTAGGCTACAGTCCATGGGGTTGCAAAGAGTCAGACACGACTGAGCGACTTCACTTCATGGTAATTCCATGCTTAAGTTTTTGAGAAATTCTCAAGCTGTTTCCCAAAATGAGTGTACCATGTTACATTTCCACCAACAGCACCATCATCTTTTACCTGAGTTATTGCTTAGGCTTCTAACCGTTTTCCCTGCTTCCACACCCACCCTCAAACTATCTCCTCTTAATACAATACGAGAAGGATTCAGTGGATTTGATTTCCATTTTCCTAATGGTTAATGTTGAGCATCTCCCTGTGTGTTTGTTGGCTATTTGTGTATCTTCTTCAGAGAAATGCCTATTTGAATCTTTTGTCCATTTTCAAATTATGTGGTTACTGAATTACAATAGGATTATATTACACCTCTGATCAAATTCTCCCCAAACCACTCAGAATGAAAGCCAAACTCCTCACAGTGGCTTAGAAAACCTACAGAATCTGCTTACTCTTTGAACACTTCTCTTCCTATTCACCTCTCACTCATCTCTACTCCAGCGACTGGCTGCTTCCAGATGCATGCCCCTGTGCCTTTGTACCCGCTGTTCCCCTTACCTTGATATGTTCCCACATATGATCACAGGACTCTAATTTTTCAGGTGTTTGCTTAAATATTATTTTTCAGTGAAGACTTGCCTGTTCATCTTATTTAAAAATCATGTCTCACTTCTATCACTACCACCACTACCCTCCCTTTCCTGGCTCCCTGGTTTATTTTTCTCCATAGCACTTGTCCCTTTCTAAGTGCTCTAGTTTTTGCTGATTTTTAATTTTTGCAGGCACTCTTGACTCTGCTTTAGAAAGTAAGTTCTATGAGGGCAGGAATTTCAAAAGATATGAGGATGCACAAAAACCCTCAGGACTTTTGGCACTTCTCTGTTTGGAAATCCATATAGCAGTAATTCAAACTATTTGTCTTATCCACTTCACATGGATTTCAGTGTAGTGTTTCCTCTACATTTACACAGGGCTGCTTCTATCACAGCAGTGATTTCTATAAGGGCAAGTGGTGAATTGGTTTGTTTTTGTTTTTATGAATTTTTATTGGAATATAGTTTCTCTACAATATAGTGTTAAGTTGATTTTTGTTTGCTTTTTAACATTGAAAAGTGACAGTGTGTTTAAATAAGGGAAGAAATCTCTGGATTCTTAACAGTCAGTTCCTCATCTCTCTTTTTTTGGCTGCACTGAGCATCATGTGGGGTCTTAAGTTCCTTGACCAGGGATTGAATCTGCACCCCCTGCAGTAGAAGTGTGGAACCTTAACCACTGGACCTCCAGGGTTCTTTATGTAATTTCCTTCCTTCTACCTTCCTTTTCCCATCTAGAACATTCAACTGCTCCCAGCTACCCCTGAGACTCTTTGGAACTCAGAGGGTGGTAAGAGACTCAGGAGAATAAGCCTTATAACTTCAGCATAAATCAGACTCTGCTCCCCAGCAATCCAGCTTCCTTTATTGAGACTATTCCTTCATTCTTCCTCTGTCATTAGGTCCTTTTTTTTTTTTAACTGATTAGCATACAGTACACAGAAGGCACACAGATCATAAGTGAACAGCTCAATTGAATCCCACAAGTTGAACACACCTGCCCAACCAGCTTTCACTGTTAGGAAAAGACCGACTGTTACCCAGCAAGTCCCATCTGGATTGATTGCATTTTCAGCTGATGAAGGAGGTCAAGACAAAAGAACAAGCAGATGGACCATAGCATCATACATCGTCACCTGACTAACAGGATTGTGCCTTTTCAAAAATGACCTTCTGGGACTTTGCTGGTGGTCCAGTGGTTAAGAATCCACCTTGCAATGAAACAGGGTGTAGGTTCAGTCCCTGGTCAGAAGACTGAGATCCCACCTGCCACAACTAAGACCCAACACAGTCCAGTAAATAAATAAATAATGAGCTTCCAAATGTGCCTAATACTTTTGAATTTCCATAATGAGCTCATCTAATCTCTATGCAGATATCTGATATATATTTCATCCCAGCATTTTAGCTTTTCTCTCTTTTAATGTTGTTGTTGTTGTTGTTGTTTTAATGTGGGAGCTAATTTTGAATCTATGTGGCCAGTCTGCCTTCAGATACTGTAAGTGGATGGCTCCCAGGAGGAGAAGGACAGCAAGGCGCTGTCTGAATTTACTCTAAGATAAGGACACTCTCAAAATCTTGTCACCTCTTATTCTCAAGTAGCCTTTGCCTGGGATCCAGGCTCTCCCTGCAAGAAGCAAAGCAGGCAATCATCTATGGCCCAGAAGCTCTGAGAAAGCCCCAAGCTTAAAATATCCCTTCTGAATTTGCTGCTTTCTCTGCCAATTTCTGACCTTTATTCCTAGACTTCAGTGTTGCCAAAGGCAAGTACCCTTAGAAAGGCATCATTTGAGGTGTGATAATTTAGAAATTCAACAAGTTTTACATCCCTTCCTGGTGTAATACTCTTCTAGGGTAGGTTAGAGAGACTAAAGCTCTAAGAGGGAAAAAGAATAATCAGGAGAAAGTGACATTTGTGAGAATTAGCATGGTTTAGTGGTGAAGAGATTAAGCGTGAAGACAGATGTGGATTCAGCCCTAGCTCTGCCACTGTACAACCTGTGTGAGCCACAGGCCGCTGCCTTCAACTTCTCTGAGTCTTGGATTCATTACCTATGACACAGAAACATCATTGTACTAGTGTGATGAGCGTCTGTAAAATGGGGATAATCACAGAAACAGCAAATGAAGTAATACATTTGTAGGAGGCAGAATAATGTTCCGCCAAAGATGCCCACACCCTAATCCCAGAAATCTGTGATTGTGTCACTGCATGTGTTGAAAAGGACTTTGCAGTTGGTCCCAGTTAAGGATCGTGAGATGGGGAGATGTTGAAGGAGAATTAAGATTGCGAGTGAGGAAAATTATTAAAATAAGGAGATGATCTTGGATTATCTGTGTGGGTCCACTATAATCAGAAAGATCCTTAAAAGTGAAAAAGTGTGCAGACTTACCTGGTGGTCCAGTGGTTAAGACCCCATGCTCCCAATGCAGGGGACACAGGTTTGATGCCTGGTTGGGGAACTAAGATCCTGCACACCACACAGCATGGCCAAAAAAAAGAATAAAAGAGGGAGACAGACAAGAAGGTCAAAGTGTGATGTGAAGTGTTGTGATGTGATGTGAAGTGTTGGGACAAGCACTTAACCCACCATCTCTTTCTTTACAATGAAGGAAGGAGTAGGAGCCAAGTATTGCTGGCAGCCTCAAGAAGCTAGAAAAGGCAAGCAATGAATTTCCCCCAGAGTTTCCAGAAAGAGAAACAGCCCTGCTGTCTCTTTGATTTTAGCCCTGTGAGAACTGTGTCAGGTTTCCAACCTTCATAATTGTGAGATAATAAATGTGTACTGTTTGAAAGCCACTCGATTGGCTGTAGTTTGTTATACCCGCTGTAGAAAACTCACACGAACTGACAGAAAACTAATATAATATGTAAAGATCCTAATGAAGGGCCAGGTACATAAAGAATTATCAGTAACACAAATACATGTTAGTTATGCAGAGTAGACAGGGGGAAGAAAGACTGAATGCTGTAAAATTTTCTTACGTAGCAATTTTATCCAGGGTTGACCCTGTTTATGTCATCAACAGCCTGTTCTGAAAATCACAATGAGATTGACAAAGTTGGTTTTAGAACCTCAAGTGATTCGTCCTCTTCTTCGTTTGAGCCAGGGTTGTCATGTCTAAGTATTTAGTCATTCTGTCTTAAAAGAGCTTAAAACACTGTGTTATTCCAAAATATGTGTATGTATATTTATACATGATATATATATATATATATATATTTATGTACACTAATATAAATGTGGAGCTGATGTGTCTCAGATGGTAAAAAATCTGCCTGCAATGTAGGAGCCCCACATTGAATCCTTGGGTTGGGAAGATCCCCTGGAAAAGGGAATGGTTACCCACTCCAGTATTCTTGCTGTATATATTTATGTATACTTTATACACATTTATAAATATTATATACATGTGAGTTTGAGCAAGTTCCAGGAGTTGATGATAGACAGGGAGGCCTGGCATGCTGCCGTCCATGGGGTCACAAAGAGTTGGACATGACCGAGCAACTGAACTGAAGTGATATACATATTTATAATACATAAATTTATAAATATCTATATATTTGCATATAAATATATGTACTATAATATAAATATATGTTATATAATAAATATATAAATATAAGTATGTTGTTGATTAGTTGCTCAGTCACGTCCGACTCTGCCACCCCATGGACTGTAGCCCACCAGGCTCCTCTGTCCATGGGATTTCCCAGCCAAGAATACTGGAGTGGGTTGCCATTTCTTTCTCCAAATATAAGTATAAATATACATAAATATATAAATGTAAATATATAAATATATTATTGATAATTAAAAAATATAAATATATAATATGCATAAATACACATATAAATATGTGTGTATATGAACACACATATATTTACATGTAAATATGTGTGTGTGTTAATACGTGTGTATATGTACATATACATATATATATACACAGATACACATATATGTTTTATATTTGTAAAACGTGAACCCATTACTGGTCTATAATAGTGCAGAAGGATATCTCCCACCTCACTGGTTAGCACTCCTCTAATGCAGATCCTATGACCTCACATGTTGATGATTTTAGTAACCTCCTAACAAGTCTTCTGCACATCAATGGCTACTGCCTTCAAATCTATCTTCCACATTGTCTTTGTGAAGCTTTTTAATAATAAAGATCTGGTCCTCAGTGCTATATTTAAAATAGACAAGCAACAAGGATCTACTGTATAGCAAAATAATAATAATAATAATCTGGTCCTGTCCTACCCCCCTGCTCCAGGTGTTTAATGATTTTATAGGAGAAAGTTCTAAGATCATCAGCAATTTCAAAGGGCTTTCCAGTCTGTTTCCAAGCCTCCTTCCTTTCTAGAAAGCTGAGGTTTCCCAGCCTGCCTACTTGAGTTGTGCAAAGGCCTACCAGTGTGACTCCTCAGTCCCTAAGGAGTTCCTTACCTTTGCCATCCTATTCCCTCCTCCTGGAATGTCTTTCTATGATATCTTGGCAAGTCGAAGTTTCCTCCACTATTGTTTAAAACCTTTACAGGACAGTCCAGATAGATGCATGGAGTCTCCCCTCTGAGATCACAGAGCATCTGCTGCCTTTTAGAACAGAGCTTTCATACCTGCCCTAACTTCTCTGTGAGTATATACACCTTAGAGGGGCTGAAGGATGGGAGGTGAGGGACATGGAACATTATGTATTGATGAATCACACACAGTATCAGAATTGTGCCTTCCATGATGGTCCCCAGTGTAACACATGACTATTTAGAGGTTAACTAGTCAAAATTAAATCTATTAAAAACCCTTCAGTCCTACAAGCCAAATATTCAATAGCGACATGTGGTTAGTGGCTACCATGCTGAAAATCAGGGACATAAAATATTTCCATCATCATAGAAAATTCTATTGGTCAGTGCTGATCTAAAACACAGTAAATGATCAATAAATATCTAAAGAGGAAAGAAAGAATGAAGGGAGAGAAATAAAGAATGAAGAAAAATAAAATTCCAAAGGATGTCAAGAGAAATGGTCCAAGACTTGGAAATAGAGAAAAATGATTACAGAGTATAGTTTCAAGGGCTGGAAATTTGTAGTCAGGTTCAAATGTGGGAGTTGGATCATAAAGAATGCTGAGCACTGAAGAATTGATGGATGCTTTCGAACTGTGGTGTTGGAGAAGACTCTTGAGAGTCCCTTGGACTGCAAGAAGATCCAACCAATCCATACTAAAGGAAATCAACCCTGAATGTTTATTGGAAGGACTGATACTGAAGCTGAAACTCCAATACTTTGGCCACCTGATGGGAAGAAATGACTCAAAGATTCAAGGCAAAAGGAGAAGGGAGTGGCAGAGGCTGGAATGGTTAGATAGCATCACTGACTAAATGGACAGGAATTTGAGCAAACTCTCAAGAGATTGTGGAGGACAGGGAAACCTGGCATGCTATAGTCCATAAGTTGCAAAGGGTTGAATACAACTTAGTGACTGAGCAACAGTAGTTTTATATCTCTGTAAGGGAAGATATTATCTTGCAGAAACTAATAGCAGTGCAAAGGATTCTTGCCCACAACATTGCAAATAATTTTGTGTCACTAGAGAAGCAATTCATTTCTACAATAAAAATATTAAAGATAATCTCAAACATTAGATTTACTAGACCCATAAGATATTAACCCACTTGACTCTATTAACAAATTCTAGCATTCTAAACCAACTATCTGTAACTATCTGTTTATTAATATCTGTCAGTCTCTTTTCTATGTATCTATCTACCTGTCCATCTCTCTGTTCTTCCAAGTGTCTTTTGAACTAGTATTACTGGTTCCTTCATTAATTACTGAGTTGGTTAAAATTTTGGAGACATGCTTATTTTTTATTTATGCATATGTTGCACATTTTTAACATTTAAAAAACTTATACTTGAGAAATTTTGGAGGCTGCAGTGCAACACTCTTATGGACTCACCTGGAAGCCTGGTACAATGCATTGCTTGAAAAGTAAACCTCACAGACTACATAAACCCAGGCTGATCTTGTCTTGGCTCCCAGAGTGACTGACTAACAAAAAGCAGTAGAACTTGAACTTTGCTGACTCTCGATTTCTGTAGGTTCTTTAATCCTCTCTACTTGTTTGGGATTTTTTTTTTTTTTTTTTTTTTTGGAGTATGTGTATGTTTGGTTCTGGTGCTAGTTCATGCAAAGCCACTAAGTCATTTCCACTTGGTTGCAGCCATGATGAGAGATTTGGTTTTATGGTCTTTCTGGTGATTCTAACCAGATGGATGATGCAGAGGCATGTGAGTTATGTTTTCAGTGTTTTGAAAATTACACTCTGGCAGGGCACAGCAAGTAACAGAAGGAAGCTCCTTTGCACGAGCTCCTTTCTCGGATCCTGGTCCCTGTACAACTTGTGAAAGAAAATCAGAGTCTGACAGTAAAGTGGTAAAAAAGAGATTTTATTCATGGGTGATTGCACGAGGGGATGAGAGACCTCAGCATAGAACTGGGCTTAATTCTGAAGACAGCAAGGACAGATGGAGCTTTATAGCCAAGGAGTGGGGTGTGGGTTTGTGGATGGGAGCACATAGAGATGAAGCATCCAGGATAAAGGGAATTCTGGCTAAACTGACCTGACATTCTTGCTGTGGGCAAACTGAGGTGATCAGACATCACCTAGGGAGTGATGGGGGTGAGGAATTTAATCAGATATCAAAGTGATCAGATATGGAGGGTGGTAGAATTCTCTTACCTGGCCTGTCAAATTCCGGGTAAAATTGTGCAATGCCGAGAGTCCTGTTACCCTAAACAAAAATGAGGGTTTGGTGTAGACTTTGGAAAGGAGAAAATGACTTGGCTAAATCTATAATCAAAGGTTGTTTAAGACAGTGAAAATTGACAAAATAACAGACAAAAGTAATATAAGAATGAAAATGTGCTTATGGTCCCCATGTGTAGAAAATGGTGTCATTCACAAAGGCAGGGGCTGACAAGTGGAAACCTCTGGAGTTTATTTTTGAGGTTGCATCATTAACAGGAAGGAAAACGCTTTAAAAAGAGTCCCATGTGGTCAAGATAGAGGTTTGTGTTTTTATACATTTACTTTGAAATGTTAACAGGAGAGAGAGAGGATAAGAAATAAAGTGAATGTAGCCAGGAGAAAGATTTCTTTGACAGATGTAAAGAGAAGTATGAATAAATATAATAATGTCAGGTAGGAAAATCTTTACCTCTACCCTCTTACACTGAGTGCCTCAGGGCCTGCAAATTAAACTAACAAAAGACAGATTAGCAGGAGAAAGGCATACAATTTTTATTCCGATTTATGTACCTAAGTGCCAAGTTGTTTCAGTCCTGTCCAATCCTGTTCGATGCTATGGACTGCAGCCCACCAGGCTCTTCTGTTCATGGGATTCTCCAGGCAAGAATATTGGAGTTGGTAGCCATTCCCTTCTCCAGGAGATCTTACCCACCCAGGGATCAGAACTGCGTCTCTTACGTCTCCTGTATCAGCAGGCAGGGTCTTTACCACTAGCACCACTTGGGAAGCCCATGTGCATAAGAGTTTATAGAAAAGTGAAATGCAAACCAACAGTAAGACTCAGGGTCTTATATACCCTTTTAACAAAAGTGGGGAACTGAGTTTCAACAAATGACAAATCATGGGGAAGTAACTAAGAAATGTATATAGGAGAACTAATGGAAGATAGGGTTATTTTTTTTTTTTTTTTTTTAGGTAGGGTTATTTTTTAAATTTTTATTAATTTTTGGCTGTGCTGGGTCTTGTTGTTGCACAGGCTTTTCTCTAGTTGTGGCAAGTGGGGGCTATTCTCTGGTGGTGCACAGGCTTCTCACTGAAGTGGCTTCTCTTGTTATGGCACATGGACTCTAGGGCACATGGAGGGCTTAGTAGTCATGGCTCCCAGGCGGTACAGCACAGATGTGGTCCATGGACTTAGTTGCTTCACAGCATGTGGGATCTTCCTGGACACATGGGAAAGAACCCATGTCTCCTGCATTGGCAGGTGGATTCTTGAACACTAGACCACCAGGGAAGCTGAAGATAAGGGTTGTTTTAGGGGAATATTGGCTCTAGTGTCTCTAGTGATATGAATTGCTCTTCTCTTTCTGCTACAAAGTAAGGTAGAAAAGGGAGAGGGGGACACCTTCTCACAGGGAAATTAATGTTCTCCATTTAGGCAGAGAAGGACTGGGCACAGAATCATCTTGCATCCATTGATTATGAGTTGTCTTCCACTCAAAATAATCTTTATTCCAAAGTGGCATATTTGGGGAGGGCGTATTGGATTGCCTTCAATGGCTTTCAAAAACTGTATTTGGTTTTGATGTGTAAAGATCAACACAAATTGAAGAAAGCTCTTATTCATTCTTCATTCATTCATTCAATAAATTTTTTGTTGAGGGCTACTGGTATACCAGGCACTTGTCCAGGTTATAAAAATAGAGGGATGAGGCACACTGTTTTGTTCTTGAAAGCTTTCAGACAAGTGGCAGACAAATACAGAAGAAAATTCAGTGAAATACAATGCCATAGTTGCTATACTGTAAGTTCATGATACAAAGGAATGCAATAGTATTAATTATTTTTTCTGAGCAACCCACATAATACAGTTGTGAACAACTGTGATGGTAACGATTGTGTTCCATGGATCCTAACAAGTTGTGAGTGCAATCTGAAATCAGAGTCACTCTGTGACTCAGTAATGACTGCTTGTCACATAGCAAAGTCAACGTGAATTCATTGGAAGGATTATTCAATAAACAGTTCATTTTGAGATGTTATTTGGGCTTAAAATACATGTCTTTGGAATTTTACCAGTTGTTCATTTTCTTCAAAAGGAAAGTAAGCAATGACAGTGACTATACTCATACCCAGTAATATATCATTGTGAAAAAGGATAAAAATTTGGGATTGGGGGGATTCAATAGAATTTCCAGCGGCACCGTGTTAAAGAATCCACCTGCCAATAGAGGAGACCTGGGTTTGAGGCCTAGGTTTGGAAGATCCCCTGGAGGAGGAAATGGCAACCCACTCCAGTTTTTTTGCCTGGAAAATCCCATGGACAGAGGAGCCTGGCAGAACAGTCTTTGGTAATGCAAAGAGTCAGACACCTCAACTGTCTGTTGCACTAACAGATATGTAGCCTGAACACCTATGTCTGACTTACTTCTAACTGAGTCTGAGAAGCCTTTGGATCAAATGTTTTGGACTGAATTTAGTGACATGTGCTCCTTGTGTGAAAATGCATTCTCCAGATTTGTTTAGTTATTTCTATGCCTCTAATGAATATTTTTCTGAGAAGTTATCCAATAGCTTGCCTGCAAATTCTCACGAGCGCAGGCTTTTTGTAATAGACTTTTCGCAACTCGCTAAACAGATCTAAAATCTGCTCTTGTTTTCCTAACTGCTTGATATCTTTCTACATCCCTATTATAATCCGATCGCAATTCTCTCACAGATAAACCTGACTTTTCTTAAGATGTCAATCACAGAAAGGCTTTCTTTGAATTAAATCGGTTGCCCTGAGCAACACCAAGGGCTACAGATTTCGAGGAAGTCAGCCTTGCTCTTTGAAGTAAACAGGGGTAATTTTCCATTCTTTATCAGAATACTTTGTGCCATTAGAAAAATCAAATCTCTGTGTGACGATAATATAAATGTGTTGATCTGCCATCACAGTCTGACTCAACTGCTACTAATGCCAGAAGATTCTTTTGTATGAAAATTCCTTCTGTGTCTTTGAACAGACTCAAATGTGTGTGGGCGATTGGGGTGGCTGTGCAGGTGGCCCTGTTAGGCGGTAACAGGCATAAATGGCCATGTCTTCTGAAAGCCAAGCTACTTACTCCTGTGGGCAGAGAACAGAGCAGTTATTTGAAATCACTTTCCAAAACCTAATTTCTGACTGCATCTTTTCCTCTCTGTTCAAGGTTAGGTTCATTTTAGCTCAGACCATTTACAAAGGGATTTCCAGAATGAATTTGTCTGGTATCATTTTTTTCCCCCTGGGTCTTTCTGTCAGGCTGCTCTGGGAGGTTTTTTTTAACATTTTGTCCACTTTCCCACCTGCCCACAGTTTTTCAGACCAGGAAACAGCTTCCTGTGTTATCATAGCTTCCAGTTTCTAGTTAGCAGAGTTCAGAAAGAGGGTCCAAGGCTTCTAATGACAAATCCCACTTGACATAGAACTAAGTGTTCCTTCTAGAGAGTTTTGTTGAATCAGTTGTGTGCAGAAGCTTATCTCTAAGAACAGAGTCTTGGTTGGGATCCTTGAAACCTAAATACGGCTATATTATGTAGTTTCCACTTAGAAACACTAGTGACGTCTCTCTGATTTTTTCCTCTGATGGCAATGAAGATACATTGATCCTTCTTCCCTTCCTTCTTTCAAAGTCCTCCCCCATCCTCCTCCCTCCCCTCCCCATCTTTCAGACCTTTCAGCTTCTGCTCAGCTATTTCAGTTGCTACTAAAGATGTGGTTTCCTATCTCACCCACCCACCCCCTTTACCCTTCATAGAGCCAGGAAGGAATTGTTACCAAGTCTAAGCTTATTCTGCTCACTGCATGACAGGCCAATAAGTCAGGAGAGGAGGTGTTGAGGCAAGGAATAACAATTTTATTCAGAAAGCCAGCAGACAGAGAAGATGGCAGATTAATGTTTCAAAATAACCATCTTGTTGGGGTCTGGATAGATTCTTTATAGAATTCTAGATTCTTTTATAGAATAGAGATGGGGAGGAGGTGAAGAAGTTTGTAAGTCTTGCAAATATCTACCAAAATGGTCAGCTTCAGGAAGCTGATATGTTAATTTCTTTCTTGCAGCCTTTCACAAGTGGAGAGGGTCAGGATATCTCCCTGACCAAAGGCATTTTGGTTTAGCATTCAGGCAGAGTGGCAGGGTTCCCCGAGGCAGGCCATTATGTGTGGACAGTATCCTCTTAGTGAACAAAAGCAATAAGAAGCAAAGTTTAAATGAAAAAAAAAAAAAAATGGATCCAACATGTAGTTAGATTTTGCTCTTCCCTGTAACAAAATGGTCAGATCACATTGCCTCTCAGCCTCAAACATGGCTCCCCCTACCTAAAACTGGGGTCCACAGATCTGGAAGGGTTTGGTTACAACTTCTCTGGGGCCTATTCATTTCTTGATAAACATTTTAAAAATTGCACTTTGATGAAAAAGTATAAAGTTAAAATAAGAACTGACTCATCTGAGTGCTTATAATCTAGTGTTGGCAGGTGACATGAGCGTCCACATCAGTTTCTGTGTTTACTCATCCCCTGTAGAGCCATTTTAAAAATGGTGATTTTTCTTAAACTTGTGCTTAGAGTTCCAAGAGGCCTTGTTGTTGTTGTTTTGTCCAAGTCGTGTCCAGCTTTCTGGAAACCCATGGACTGTAGCCCACCAGGCTCCTCTGTCCTAGAGATTTTCCAGGCAAGAATACTGGAGTGGGTTACCATTTCCTTCTCTAGGGGATCTTCTTGACCCAGAGATCCAACCCCCATCTCCTGCATTGGCAGGCGGATTCTTTATCACTGAGACATCTAGGAAGTCTGAGTTAAATAGTGGAGCCAATGTTTTATCCATTATGCCATTTAGGCATAAAATGGTGATTTTCAAAATGGAGCCACATTTTACAGATTGTCTTGCCCAGGGGTAGGTGATGTTTTTAGAACCATCTCCATTGCTCAGAGCTTTGATGGGTGTTAGTTAGATATGCACTGTGAAATACCCAGTGGGGCTATTTGCTTTATCCTATGTGTTGGGTTTTCATTTTCTGAAGGTTCCCAAAAGTTGCGAGTTTGTCAAGAGCTTGCTCTCCATGCTGCAGGATTGCAGAGCTTTATGAAACGTTTCCCCACACTCCCCAGTCCTTCCTCCCACTCTTGTTATCTGTTCTCAGTCTGGTGACTAAGTTTTCTGAATTAGAAGGTACACTCTTCAGCAGAACAGTCACCCTCCTCCGTTTTCTGGCTCCTCGTGGCTGCGCTTCAGCTCTGGATCACTGTGTTTCTTCCCTCATTTCCTTCTGGTTTTAAGATAGTCTGATGTTGTCATTGTTCCTTCCCCAGGAGTACTAGAAACTTGAGCTTGAACTACAGGGTGGAAACAGAACACAAATAGAAAAAAAGTGCACAATAAATGTATTGCGTTTGAATCACCCCCAAACCACCCACCACCCCAGTGTGTGGAAAAATTGTCTTCCACAAAACTGGTCCCTGATGTCAAAAAAGTTGGGGACTGCTACACTGAAGGATAGGTTGATTCTTTAACTGGGATATCCTTCTCAGGATTTATGTGTCATATACTTTCTCTCTGTTTTGCCTGCCTCCCAGTTCTTTCTTGCCCTCACCCACATGCTCCAGAGAAGTGCCAGATAAATCATGGAGATTACTTCTAACTCCTAATTTCTATCCTACAAGACACCAGGGAAAAAATAAAAGCAATTATGAAAATTTCAAACTCTCAACTACTCTCCTATGGACCTTCACACAGTGTCTGCTGGCACTTTTAAGAAACCCACCTCTGCCATTCAGGCAAAAGAGGACATTCCCTGGTACCTCTCTGCAGAGAGCACCGTTTCATTCTGAAAACTCACTCAGTTTGTATTTTTCACCCCGGGATTTCAGCCATGGGAGGAAGACAAAGTACACTCACTCTGGTTTGAGTGAAAAAAGTTGGTGGAAACAGTTGACTTCACCTGGGCCAGGTGCCCACCCTGAAGTTAATCAACTGGAAAAGGGGCATTTTGTCTCAGTGCAGTAGCTCCCATGTGGACCCAGGGCAGGACAGGCAGGGATGGGAAGGAGCCAGAGGCTACCAGGCAGGTCATCTCAGGCGTCTATTTCATCTGTGTCCCTGTATGTGAAAATCTCAACCATCTCAGGTGTCAACATTACTATGCTTAATTTACAAATAAGGAAAGATTCTTGGAGAAGTTAAGCCACACAGATGATGAATGATGGGTCCAATCAATTTCTGAGTCAAAGTTTATCCCATTCCCACTGTGACATGGCACATACAATATTTAATTGTAGATGAAAATTGAGTTGCTTTAGTAAAATAAACGCATTCTTTTTTAAGATTTATTTATTTTTGGCTTTCTAGGTTTTCATTGCTGAGTGCAGGGTTCCTCTAGTTGCAGCAAGTGCGGGCTATTCTAGTCGTGGGGCATGGGCCTCTCATTGCGGTGGTTTCTCTTGTTACAAAGCACAGACTCTAGGGCAGGCAGGCTTCAGCAGCTGTGGCTCCTGGGTTGTAGAATACCAGCTCAGAAGTTGTGGCATACGGTCTTAGTTGCCCTGCAGCATGTGGAATCTTCCCAGACCAGGGATTGAACCTGTGTTCCCTGCATTGACAAGTGGATTCTTAACCACTGGACCACCAGGGAAGTCTAAATAAAGACATTCTTAACCAACTGTTATCCAGTACTCTTCACCGAACTTCACTAAAAGTCACCACTGACTTATATGTTGGTTCCTTTTATTCTACGCTGTGCTGTGCTGTGTTTAGTCATTCAGTCGTGTCTGACTCTTTGCGACCCCGTGGTCTGCAGCCCACCAGGCTCCTCTGTCCGTGGGGATTCTCCAGCCAGGTATCCTGGAGTTGCAATGACATAAATCAAAGCAAGATCCTCTATGACCCACCTCCTGGAGTAATGGGAGAAAAAGCAAAAGTAAACAAGTGGGACCTGATTAAACTTAAAGCTTTTGCACAGCAAAGGAAACTATAAGCAAGGTGAAAAGACAACCCTCAGAATGGGAGAAAATAATCGCAAATGAAATAACTGACAAAGGATTAACTTTCAAAATTTACAAGCAGCTCATGCAACTCAATGCCAGAAAAGCAAACAACCCAATCAAAAATTGGGGAAAAGGCCTAAACAGACATTTCTCCAAAGAAAATATACAGATGGCTAACAAACACATGAAAAGATGGTCAGCATCGCTCATTATTAGAGAAATGCAAATTAAAACTACAATGAGATATCACCTCACACCTCACACCTCACACCTTCTGATGATGGTCATCATCAAAAAGTCTACAAACAATAAGTGCTGGAGAGGGTGTGGAGAAAAGGAACACTCTTGCACTTTTGGTGGGAATGTAGATTGATACAGACACTGCGGAAGATGGTACGGAGATTCCTCAAAAAACTAGAAATAAAAACACCATATGACCCAGCAATCCCACTCTTAGGCATATACCCTAGGGAAACCAAAACTGAAAAAGGCACATGTATCCCATTGTTCATTGCAGCACTATTTACGGTAGCTAGAACATGGAAGCAACGTAGATGTCCATCGACAGATGAGTGGTTAAAGAAGTTGTGGTACATGTACACAATGGAATATTACTCAGCCATAAAAAGGAACACATTTGAGTCAATTCTAGTGAGGTGGATGAACCTAAAGCCTATTTAGAGTGAAATAAGTCAGAAAGAGAAAGATAAATATCATATACTAATGTATATTTACAAAATCTAGAAAAATGTTACTGAAGAATTTATTTGCAGGGCAGCAGTGGAGAAACAGACATAGAGAATAGACTTATGGACATGGGGAGAGGGGAGGAGAGGGTGAGATGTGTACAGAGAATAATGTGGAAACTTACATTACCATATGTAAAATAGATAGTCAATGGGAATTTGCTGTATGGCTCAGGAAACTCAAACAGGGGCTCTGTATCAACGTAGAGGGGTGGGGTGGGGAGGGAGATGGGAGGGAGTTTCAAAAGGGAGGGGATATATGTATAACTATGGCTGATTCACGTTGAGGTTTGACAGAAAACAACAAAACTCTGTAAAGCAATTATCCTTCAATTTAAAAAATTAATTAATTAAAAAGAAAAGAATCCTGGAGTTGCCATGCCCTCCTCCAGAGGATCTTCCCAACCCAGGATTGAAGCCAGACTCTTGCATTGCAAGTGGATTCTCTACCAGCTGAACTACCAGGGAAGCCTTCCTTTTATACTAAATCCACATAATATGTTGTTAGAGCTACAAGGACCTCTCCACCCAACCCTGCGGAAGTCCCAGCTGCCTTCAGTCCCCACATCAGCATCCTTACATCCTGCCTCTGAGCTCTCAGTTCTTGCACCACCTGGATTCCCACAACCTTCTCCTTCTCTCACGTTCCATCCCATCACAGTACCAGATAATGTGTCACTCCATCTGCCTCCTTTATACAACCTGAAATCCATACTTTGTGTTCTCTGGCTGCACCTGGCCTCGGTCCCTCAGGTGTTCCTGCTACAGCTGCCACCGTTTCCCTGAGACACCTGCTCCCTTCATCTCCCCACCCCCGCTGCCTTCACCTCCTCTGGTCCTCTCTAACCTCCCTATTCACACAAGAACACATGCTTCTCCGTGTCAAATACTCTTTTCCAGTTTCCTCCAGCCCTTACGGTCTTCCCACCATGCTCAACTTCAAACCCACTGGATTGTTTGCATTCTCCACTTACTCCTGCCCTTTGGAAACAATCACAAAAAGTACAGATGGGCAAAACCAGGCATTAACTCCTGAGTTCTCATTGTCCCTTTCTCCACAGTGGTTGTTTCAAGACTTTGCTGTTTTTCTAGATTTTTCTACCCCACAGCATTTTCTTCTCTCTCAGTATGTGGCCTTACCTTCTTCTGAGGAAAAATCAAAGCTTGTTTTAATGACCATTATCTCACCTTCCCAAGCATCCCAGGTGGTGCTAGTTGGAAAAAACACGCCTGCCAACGCAGGACACATAAGAGATGTGACTTGGACCCCTGGGTTGGAAAGATCCCCTGAAGGAAGGTATGGCAACCCACCCCAGTATTCTGGTCTGGAGGATCCCCAAGGACAGAGGCGTCTGGCAGGCTGTAGTACGTGGGGTTGCAGATGTGACTGAAGCAACCTAGCATGCAAAACTTACCTTCCAACCTGAAAACCTGTGATCTCCATGTATTTTCATTAAATCTTTATTATAGAGGAATGCCCCCTTTCTCCCTGACCTTGGGGGCAAATTCCCTCCTTTTCAGACAGCACAGTCTACATATTTTCTTCTTTCTTGCCTGAATCTCCCACATCTTCCTGTTTTCTAGTTCCTTTTTATCAGACTTTTAAAAATCCTCAGTTCTACTCATCAAAACCAAACAAAACACATATCTTCCTTCTTTAGACCAGTTCTGGTCTCTCACTCATAGAATATGATATTCTCAAAGAGAAATGATATATTTCCTCACCATAGTTCCTGCTCTTAATAGAGATATTTATTCATAAACATGTGATAAAATAAAATAATGAATATACTAGTTCATATGCCTCTATTGATGAATAAGGAAACTGAGTCTAGATTATTATCCACATTTATCTAGTGACAAACCTGGTTTCATGTCCCCAGTACCTTATTTAGTCAGTTGATAGAAGCATAGATATTCAAATTAAATATATAACATGATTTGTACTTAGTTTGGGTGCTTTTGAGATACACATTCTTGGAGTAGCTAAAGAATAACATCTTGCATGGATACAGTGAGCTGATTCAGGATTTAATAGAGTTAAAGCAATTCCTCCCAAGTTCTTACAGAAAGACTATCATCAATACATCAGCCAGAAACTCCTGAAGTCCATGTCAGAGCAGGATGCTCATGCCTCTGCTCAAAACCCTCCAACATTTCCTGTCTCACTCAGAATAAACACCCATACCCTGATTGTCACATCCAGGGCTCTTCAAGGTCAGACCTTCCTTCTCCAACCCGATCTCTGCACTGTCCATCTGTCTGAGGACGCCAGGCTTGTTTCCTCCAGGAATGATAAACAGCTGGGCAGATCAACTTCTGAACCTAAGTTTACCCTATTTCCACAATGGCCAACACAAAGCAGGGTTTAGTTGGAGATGAACATTGAGTTGCTTTAATAAAACCTGACTTGCCTAGAAAGCTCATCCCCCAGGCAACCATGTGGCATACTCCTTCACTCTTCTTTCCTCCAGAGTAACCTTCTTGATGAAATTTAGGAAGCTCTAGATCAGTCGCTGAAACTTAAAGAAAGATTTCTCTGCTTATAGAAAGCTATTGGGAGACCATCTTCTGGGGTGTTAAGAGAGAATATGGTGGCCAGCAGGGATAGGAAGATATCAAGGAAGACAGACTTTAGGGCTCCACCTCCCTTTTCTGTCTCCTCATGCCTTGTCTCTCTCCTTCTAGAAGCTGCTTGTGAGAAAGAATGTACTGATTCCATTGCCCCTCAGGGGTCAGAGCCTCAGGGGTCAGCCCCCTCCCAGACATTTATGTCAAGAGTCCCTCCCATCATCACCTCCTTTTCCTCAGGGTAACCAAATTCGCTGAGTGTGTTAGCTCTATAGACATTACACGTAAAAAGTCTGCTGTGTTTATTCTCCCCACGTGTTGTTTGCAGCTTAAAAGACGAGCTATTGATCTAAGCAAACAAGGAGTCAGTAGAGGGTCCAGGGAAGCTATTTTTGCCTCAGGAAAACCTCTTGGGTAGCCTGGCCTCCCTTGGGACAAAGTAACAGCAGGAAGTAGATGCTTACCTTTTTTAAGAAAATTTATTTCTTAAGGTGTAGTTGCTTCACAACATTGTGCTAGTTTTGCTGTATAGCAGAGCAAATCAGCCAGATGTATACACATATCCCCTCTCTTCTGGATTTCCCTCCCTGTTAGGTCACCACTGAGCAGTGAGTACAGTTCCCTGGGCTATACAGAGAGCTCTCGCTAGTTATCTGTTCCATGCATAGCAGTGTACACATGTCATTCCCGATCTCCCAATCCATCCCATCCCTACTCATCCCCCTTGATGTCCGCATGTCCATTCTCTGTCTCTGTCTCTACTTTGCAATAGATTCATCTGCACCATTTTTCTAGATTCTACATGTAGGTGTTAATATATGACATTCGTTTTTCTCTTCTGATTTACTTCGCTCTGTAGGACCCTCTCTAGGTCTATCCACATATCTGCAAATGGCACATTTTTTTCCTTTTATGGCTGAGTAACATTCCATTGTGTGTTTGTACCACATTTTCTTTATCCATTTATCTGTCTATGGGTATTTAGGGTGCTTCCATGCCCTGGCTATTGTACATAGTGCTGCAGCCATACCTTATTTTTGCGAGTTGGTCAAATCCTAACATGTGAGGAATTGTTAAAAAAAAAAAAAAAGTGCCATGAAAGGCAAGCCATTGATAGCTTAAGATTTTAATAGCAATATGTCTCAAATAGTATTATTCAGTTTCACACTGTATATTTTTAAAATTTTGTTGACATATAGTTGACTTATGTTGTGATTAATTTCTCTTATAGAAGAAAGTGATTGACTTACACGTTCTTTTTCATATTTTCTATTATGGTTTATCATAATATATTGAATATAGTTCCCTGTGTTATACAGTAGAACCTTGTTGTTTATCCTTTTTAGAACAATTATTATTCACATATTTTTTTCAAGTGTCTGTTTTCATCAAGCCAGTACCACGAGTGGGGGCCCTAGTCCCACCTTATTTTGGTGGGATAAGCTTTGTTTATTAGTTTCAGAGAGTAGCATTTGCTGATCATGGCCTGAAGGATACATTCTGTTTTTAAAGGAAATGTTTCACCAAGGAGCAGGACAACTTATCACAGGCACTTAATTTAATGTGGAAACCCAGCTGTTACTTTCTCTGGAACTTTTAGTAACTATAAAGGAAGGTAGAGTGCCAGCCTTGGAACCTGAGCTCTGATTTGTCAGCCAAAACTGTTCTCAGAAAAAAGACCTCCAATTGGCTAGAAAGAGAGCGCAACTCACAGTGGACAACCCAGAACATAGAGCCAGGATTCACAGAGCACTTCAAACAAACACAGCCCAACCTCATCCTTGAGCTATTGTTTGTTGGCCAATGGCCGAGGAAGATATTTGGAACTCCTGGGAAGCGTGCCCAAGGCAAGAGTTCAAAGCTCCCTTTTTGAGCAGATTGCAAGAACTGGGAGATAAAGAGCCATCATTACAGAAAAAATTGGGGGTGCTTTGTTTAGTGGCCTGATCCCCAAATGTTTGGGAAGATGCTGGTCTCCATGTCTCTTGCCTTTAATCAACAGCTGTACCCAGCCTGTATTTTGGGAGTGGGCTTAGAAAAATATAATATAGCTTTAGAAATTGTGGAGTCACCAAAACAAAGGTTTTATGTAGAAAGGAGCAGTTGTATATAAACTTTCATAATGGAATTTTCCCCTAAATGATAGGATTGTAACTTGGCGTGTACACAGATTTCAGACTGGATGACTGGTTGGAAAATGTATGAAGTTGGGAGAAGAGCAAAGAAAAATGTATTCATTTGAATTCAACTTGATACTTTAAGAGATTTCCCCTAACTTGTCCTTAAACCTTCCTTTAAAAGTGCATAAAATACAATCATGACCTACTATAACTCAGTGTTTGGTTTTCAATTTTTATGAGCAGCATTAAGAGTAATATGTGAGGGAATCAGAGCAATTCTTTGTGTATCAACGAGGATCAGAAATACAGGAAGACAGTTGAGAGCTTTGTCCTTCAATAGGTATTATGGAAGCTGTTTAAGGGAAATGACTTTGTCTCAGTAAATAGTTTTCCCAGAGTCTAGCACAGTACCTGGCAAGCTGTAAGTGCTCAGTATGTGTTTGTTGAATGAATGAATGAATGAATGAATAAAAAAATTTTTTATTGATATATTTTTTCAAGTGTCAGTTTTCATCAAGCCCATGGGGGTTTGCCCTAGGGATTCACAGAGAGGATTCACATTTTAGAAGGCACAATCTTTTGGGGTCTGTAAGAGGAAATCCTTAGGCTATTTTCAGACAGTATTGGAAAGACTGTATATTTGGAAAGTTCAGTATGTCATGGAGAAATTGTCTGGTAATTCTGTGAGTAGTTACAACTGGTTGTGGGTTGAGGAGAGACAGAGGATGGAGAGCAAAAAATAGTTTGAGTCAAAGCCCATTAAGGCCACAAACAGGAAGTTGGATGGTCTTGGAGGGTCGCATGGCATCTTCTGCAAGTTGGGGCAATACTGAGAGCTTCTAAGTAAAGACAAGACGAATTAGGTGACTATAATTTCATGGACTGCCCCCTGGCAAATATGCAGAAGAATGCACATTACAGGTCAAGTCACCATCTCTCTGAGTTCAAGACCCGCTCTGAGTTTGCCCAGAATCCCTGAAAGATAACCTTGCCCTCTCCCCTGTCCTGTTTCCACCATGCCATCTCATCTACTCTTTTCTTACTGTGACTATTTGAACTGGCAACACCAACTGTTGGAGTTGTCCTAAGAAGACCTCCATCCAGGCAGCCTGGCGTGGGCCTCCATTCAGCTGATGCTCAGGCTAGGTGTTCCCTAAATATCCCATCTCCCATTTTGGGTGAGTCTCCTCATGGAGCCAATGAGGAACAAGTTGAGGTCAGCTCAGTTCATATATCACCATTGTTTACCACCTTGTGACCATCTCGCCCCTACCACCAGCCAGGCTTAGTGAGTTGGTGGTTCTTGAGATTCACTTCATAGTTTTTAGACCTGAGCTCCATACTTGCAAGGAGGACATGGACCTGAAAAGTCGTGCATGGCCAAGGCCAACTTATGGCAGGGGGAATGTGAGGACGGGGGACAGGGAGGGTACAAAGTAACTCTGAAGAGCCTCTGACTATATGTTTTGAGTTTTGAGAAGAGTTATAAAGAGAAATTGATGAACATGTTCTGTTCTGATATCCATAAGATGACAATCAATGGTCCCCAAATCATTTTCGTTTATTGCTGCATTTGATCAACTTTAGAGACATCTTTTAAATGTCCATTTCTGTTTCTTCCCGTTGATGCATAATGCATTTTTCACTTTTCAAAAGCATCTTTAAAAATATTTATTTATTTACTTGGCTGCATCTGGTCTTAGTTACAGCACATGGAATCTTTGTTGTGTCATGCAGGGTCTTTTGTTGTGGTGTCTGGAATCTCTAGTTGTGGCACAGGGACTCTGGAGTGCATGGACTTCAGAAATTGTGCATGCAGGCTTAGTTGCTCCATGGCAGGTGGGATCTTGGTTTCTCAATGAGGGATCAAACCTGAGTCCCCTTCATTGTAAGGTGGATTCTTAACCACTGGACCACCAGGCAAGTTCCTCAAAAACATTTTGTCCTTGGAATATATTCAAACTTCTTTCGATGACTCCATCAGCATGTACTGATCACTTTCTCTGAGCTCAGCACAGGGCCGGATACCATACAGAAAGACCACACCACATGCCAACTTGTGAGACTCAGTTCCTTCAAAGAGATCATCATTTAACTAGGGAAAAGAACCCAAGGTACTTGAAGAAATTCAGAGAAGAGGAGTGTCTGGGGAGGGGGGGGATGGGCCAGTCTAGGAAGGCTTCATGTGGAGCTGAAGCCTGGGCATGGAAGGATGAGAAGGCACTAGAGTGAGGATGAAGCTGGTGGCTTGGGAGAGCAGCCCAGCAATTTGAGTCTGATGGTGTGTGTTGGTGGGACAGGAAGGGTTGACCTGGGTTGAGTCTCATAGTCCAGGGAGAAGTTACTATAGCAATTCAGGCATCTGGTGAGTAGGGCCTGGGCTAGGATGACAATGGGAGTAGGGATTAAGGTCAGGTCATTGAAATGTGTGAAAGGAAACTAAATAGAAGACCATTTTCATTGACTGAATATAAGAATCATGAATGATGACACCGCCCTACATTGTTATGGTCTACAGACCCTATAACATAAGGTCTTTAGACCCTGTAATCCAATGTTTTCTGAATTTCTGAGTACTTTTCAGATTCTGTCTTTTTGGAACAATCTACCAGAAGCAGCATATAATGGAAAATAGAATGTAAATATATGGTTTAGAGTCATAGGAACCTGTTTTCCAGAACCTGGGACCTTTGTAGAGTGATTTTGGGCAAAACTGTTAGCTTTTTTGAGTTAAGTTTCTATTATCTGCAAATTTAATATAAGAGTGCTCCCTGAGATAATTAGGAGGATCGAATGTAAGTAGGATTCCTAGACTTTCAGACCTCTTACCTTTTCTTCCTTCAGGAAGGTCATGAAACCCTGCAGAATCCCTGACATGTTTAGTCCCATGTCATAGACCATGTCGACAATTGCCAAGTAGGAGCTATTTTCAGGAGGCATTTGGCTTTCAAATTACAATGCCTTGGGACTTCCCTGGCAGTCCAATGGTTGGCCCTTGGCACTTCCACTGCAGGGGGCACGAGTTCCATCTCTGGTCAGGGAACTAAGATCTCACATGATGTAGCATGCAGCCAAGAAAAAATTACAATGCCTTCATCCCAAGACTTATACTATCTGTAAAAATACATTTCCCCAGTCCCCCTTTACACACTTTATCTTCTGTCTGCATTTCTCACCCCTAGATATTATAGTTTGCCACACACAAAAAAAAAAAACCTAAAATAAAGAAGAAAAAGAAGGTGTACACCTCTGTATCCTGACTCTCAGTGCCTCTTCTTACAGACCTTCATTTGGCATTCTTATCAAGGATGTCTTGTATGTGATGCAGTTATCTTGTGATCAAATTCATCTTTTCCTAAGTGGGATTTTTTTTTTTCTTTACAAAAATAGAAAGCCTAGCTTCTGCAATAACAAGGTTGAGTATTTCACGTGTCATGTTCTAGAAAGACATCCAATAGCAGTTTGATTGAAAAAATAAGACACACTGCATTTGAGTTATTTCTTACTCTTCTGATTGTCTTTATTTCAAATGACCAGCCAGGTTTCCTGTCTAAACCTTACCCACCTGCAGGCTAGGTGAGGAAGGCAGACTCTTGAAAGGGTACTTGAGTTGGAAAAGAGGTTGTTTCCACATCCACTGAGAGTAAGTTCTCCTCGGTGTGAACAGTGCATCCTTAGACTTAGAAAGAGCTGTGAACTAGATCAGGTCTTGATGTGGGAAGCCAAGGGCCTAGGTTATAAGGAAGGATGGTTTCTGAGTTCAAATTGAACTTCTTTGATTTTGTTTACCTAAGTTATGAAATAACAGGGTCTTACCAATGACTTACTGTGTGCTCAGTCTTGGAAATTTCAAAAATATCCTCAAAGAGCTTTCCTGTTGGAGTGAGCAGAGGGAAAATGCTCTTATTGTCAAAGCTGACAGACTTCTGGACAAACTGCCTCGGAGGGATAGAATAATACTTTCGTAGAAAAATGGTCTTTATATGGGGAAGTACCTAATAGACCTTTAGATGCTATGAGTAAGTTTCAGAGCCAGTCTGGATGAAGGAGGAAGAGGGATGAGATTCCCAGTAGAAAAAGGAAGCATGATGTCTGGATGGAGAGAAGAGTTGACGTTAGTGAGTAGAGTCTTTCTCTGAGGAAAAAGATAGCTATTGAGCAAGTCTCTTTGCTACAGATGATTTGGGATTCAAAGTCAGGTGACATGCAATATTCAATTCTGGGTTATCTCTTGCTTTTCTAAGATGTGTTATTATCTGTTACTGTCATTACTGTATCATTTTTTCCCTGTCTACTGCATTGGCAGGTGTGGGTTCTTTAGCATTGAGCCACCAGGTAAGCCCACTGTCACAATTTTTAATAATCCTAGACTTCAATAAAGTAGAGTAGAGATAGCAACTTCCTTTGCAGAATGATGAAGGAAGAGATATGCTTCAAAACGAAAGGATAACTACAAAATAAAAGATTTTGTGGTGGGGAAAAAGATGACTGTTTCCAGAGCATCATCCCTGTCATCACCAGCTTCCATTGTCTTAGAGCAATTTGACAACCCTGCCAGGTAGACGGCGGCAGCGATGCAAATGATTCTTGTTCACAAAAGTGCAAATTGTGAGGAGAAACAATTGATTATTGCCGTGTGGTACTGACTACTTTTGCTTTGATCTGTAAAAAAATAGTTTTAGCATATATACATGTACTTTTAAAAATGCTTATTTAAAGAAGTGATAACAGCCTATGGGTTCCCTCAACAATTAATAAGTTAAGTAAAATCTTTGGCAGACGTTCATTTTATGGTTGTATGACCGTCACAGTTTAAGTTTTAAAAATTACCCATTCACAAAGGAGAAGGAAGAGGAGAAGCAACATAGGAGGGAAGATGGGGGCCACTTCCCCACTTTGAGAAACTCTGTGTAGACTGTGGGCTAAGAAAGGTAAATAGTGAGAATAGATCAGGAATTAGACATTATAAGAAGAGAGGACCAAGAAGACAATCACCCTTCACTTGGATTCCCCACAGAATTCTTGGGGGTATGTGCTCAAGCTTTCACAAAGAAATTGTCTTAGGTATTTTACTTGAGGGCTTCCCTAGTGGATCAGTGGTAAAGAATCCACCTACCAAGGCAGGAGATGCGGGTTCCATCCCTGGGTCTAGAAGATCCCCTGGAGAAAGAAATGGCAACCCACTCCAGTATTCTTGCCTGGGAAATTGCTTGGACACAGGATCCTGGTGAGCTACAGTCCAGGGGGTTGCAAAAGAGTCAGCCATGACTTAGTGACTGAACAACAACAATTTTACTTGAATGTTAAAAGAAAGAGTAATCCCGAAAAGGGAGGATCTGGGTACTAACAGGTAACACAGGTAAACAGATAACTATAACACAGTGTGATAATAGTCAGATTGGAGATCTTTACAAGTTTGACCAAGTCATAGGAAGGACCCCCTAAATCTGCTGATTCTATCATCCAAATTTTCATTTAAATTTGCTTTAGCATTTGAAAAGTTAAATCAAGTTCTCAGGACTTACAGACTTACAGAATGACCCTATAGTTCCTGGGGAGAAGAATGTGAGGAAGGGATAGTTAGGTAGTCTGGGATGGACATGTACACACAACTATATTTAAAATGGATAACCAACAAGGATGTACTGTACAGCACAGGGAATTCTGCTCAAGTTACATGGCAGCCCAGGTGGGAGGGAGCTTGGGGGAGAATGGATACATGTATATGTGTGGCTGAGTCCCTTTGCTGTCCACCTGAGACTGTCATAACATTCTTAATCAGGTATGCCCCACTACAAAATAAAAAATCAAGTTCTCAGGATTAGCATTATAAATATTTATATCTATCTGCATCTGTAATTATTTATCTGATATATTCATCCATCTACCCATCCAACATTCTATCTGATATATTCATATATCTATCAATCATCTATTTACTTGTCATCTACCAACCTACCTACCTACCTGCCTGCCTGCCTATCTACCTATCTGCCTGCCTTCCTATCCAGCCATCTATCCACCTATCATCTGTCTTTCTACCTATCATCTATCTATTACCTATCTGTCTATCATCTATCTATTAGAACTCTTCTCCTCAGAATAAATCCTTCCATAGATTGATGGACAAGACCATTAATTGCTTTGCAGGCATAGTCCAACAGTGTTAGAGTAACGGAGAATCCTTTACTTGCCCAATATAAAAATACTCTTTGTGAAATAAAATAACAATATAATTTCTATGATAAGGTAGGAAAGATGCCTCCATCTCCACGTTGACTGAAGTGACACTTGTGGAAATGTGATGATTTGATTCTTCAAGGGGTCTCAGTGAGGGTGATGGTTGAGGAGCAGGGGTCAATGTATGGCACAGGAAAATCTTTTCTCAGACTTTGAGAAAAAATTCTCTCCTTTCCTTTGTGCAACCTTCATTCAGTCCTCACTGAGAATTGCCACCCCAAATTGGCTTCACCCTACAGGCAAATTTATGGAATGCCTTACCGGAGAGATATCACCCATAGTTACCAAAATCAGACACGCATTTCTGGTCAGGAGAAAATAACAAGAAATATCAGGTCAAACAGATCTGTCTTTTCATCCCAGCTCAATGTTTCACTGACCATTCAAAATATGGTCAATTCTTAAATTCCCTAGTGATTTCTTATTCATGAGCTAAGTATGAGATACATAGAGATGGCATGAGTTAGTATGCTTAACCTGGAGGCTGGTACATAAGTAGGTAGGTTGGTAGGTAGGTAGATAGAAGGATAGATGAGAGAGAGCAAAAGAAAGATAATTCACAGAACTTGGCAGATGGTGGATGCTCAGTGTGACTTCCACTGCCCCCTCTAATGGCCAGCTCAAGATCACGAACTAGATCTCAGAGCCTACAACTGAATTTTAGAAAAAGGAAATATGGAATTTTCAAACAGTAACTTTTTTTAGGGGCCTACAAAAAAAGAAAGGATATGGCGCTTGGGCTTTCCTGTCTTTCTGTAATTAGGTTTGTGCCTTTCCAGGGAAAGATGCGTGGTCCCCAGTGGCCATGGACTTGGTTTCCTCTTTTCTAACCTCCTTTGGCACAATTCCATAAAATCGTCCTGACTGATCAACAGTCTGTGCCCATTGGTTTCTGACCACCTCTCTGGCGTGGGAGTTCTAAATTTTGAGCATCTGTGTAGAAGAATCAGAAGGAAGAATGGTCGGTGATGTCTTCTGTACTCACTCATCAAAGCCTGTACATTCTGAATTTGTTTGTGGCAGGTAGACTCAGCCTCGAACCTCTGTCACTCCCACAAGTAGTCACGGATTTGACTCCTGCCCACAAAACTGCCTTTCGCTGAGAATACATGCCTCCCCCTTCAACAGCACAGATGACTCAGGGTGAGTTTTCTGTTCCGATTATTTTCCTGGGATGTTGACTTACATAGCATAATGCCACTGCCCCACTCACAGACCTTTTCTCTTCCTGGGACTCTCTGTAAACATTGCTATTTCAGGGAGTGGCATCAAAGCCAAGACTAGGAAAAGAATTTCCAGAATGTCCGTGAGAAGGTCACGTTTTAAAAGCATTTTCAAGCACAACCAAGAGCACTCTATTTCAGTATCATTCATCCATCACGTCAACACTTCTTGCAAGACCTCTAAGCCCCCATTACTTCAGAGGGGTCAGAAGAGGCTTAGCTGATGGTGCTGTGGGGGCACTTGTTTGTGTGATATTTTAAACATCTTGAAATAGCAGTATGATTTGACTTTGTTTTCTCTTCCTTCATCTGTTAGAAAAATGAGTGATCTGTGATCATGGGAAGATACTGAATGGGATTGTTTGAAAAGAAGAAAGAAGAAAAAGGAAAAGAAAGTGAGATTTCTGTGGGAATAGGTCTTTCACAAACAAGGTGAGGCCAAACCCTAGACTGGATGCTTCCTTGCATTGAAAGAAAGACCACAAAAGTTGCCCTGACCTTGTTTAAAGAGGTGACCATCCCTTGCTTGTGCTGGTGAATATTTTCAGTCCCTGAGATTTGAATAGTTGCTATAGGCAACGTATTTCTCAAACTGTTCAACTCTGGAGGGAGGTAGAGATTGCTCTTCTTTGCAAAATAGGAGTCTTGTCTTCATATTTGTCTTGCAGGAATCTTAAAAGCTTTCCCCCCTCCTCCAAAATATTTTGAGTTCTTCAGAGATGAAGCTTGGGAAATACCAAGAGGTTTTTATTTTTTTAACATATTAGTAGAAAACTCTTGTCCCAGTAAAACATATTTGTACATGTAGATTTTCTCGGGCTTCAAGATCTTATTCTCTTGCTTCTGACTATTTCCTTTAAGTGACTTTTCAGGCTTATGGTAGTCTGTGAAAATCAAGGACAGCAAAAAGGCTGCTTTTTCACTTCCACTAACAGATTGAAATAGGAATGGTAATTGTGTCCACTAGAAAATACCCACCCTGAGCTCATGGGAGTCACCTGCATTTCTTGCATGTTTATCAACTTAATGTAGAATTTCTTGAGAACCGTCGGCACCTTTCTCTGTTATAAATCTACACTTGATCTTAGCCAAAAGGCCAAGAAGCGATCTCTGTTATAAATCTAAATGGATTCTCAGGGTGCAAAACAAATATGAGCACATTCAGTTGCATAGTATATTATTTTGTAAGCAGGATTTGCACTTCAAAGTACCCAAGATCCTCTAGAGAAGAGGGTGACCATAATCTTATATTTCACTGATGCATCGGAAGTGTTAGAATTAACCCTTGTCTTTCAGAGACAACTCAGCTTTTTACCTTCATCCTTGAGTACTTACATATAGTCAATAGGAATATTTCCTTTGCCAGATATGGATCCTCTATTGTATTTTGCTTTATGCTAATTGTTAAAACTTACAGGTATTAGTGTGATAAATTGTATTAGTAATTACAACAATACCCTAGACCACACTACACATCCACTCAGTCGTGTATGACTCCTGCAATCCCATAGACTAGAGTCTGTCAGGCTCCTCTGTCCATGGGATTCTCCAGGCAAGAATACTGAAGTGGGTTGCCATTTCCTTCTCTAGGTGATCTTCCCGACCCAGGAATCAAACCTGGGTCTCCTGCATTGCAGGCAGATTCTTTACTGACATCACAATTACAGTAATAGAAATCATTCATTGAGAATAGGGCAATGGAAAACATCTTACATATTATCTCATTTAACCCTCATGATTACCTGTGAAGCAGCTATCATCCCCACTTTATGGATGAGGAAACAAAGACTTAGACAAAGTAACTTGCCTAGGACACATTTTAAGAAAGTGGCAGGGACTTCTCTGGTAGTCCAAAAGTTAAGACTCTGTGCTTCTAATGCAGGGGCGTGGGTTCCATCCCTGTAGGGGAACTGAGACCCTACACACCACTCGGCATGGGAAAAAAAAAAGTGACAGAAATGGAGAATATTTATACAACTTATTAGGCATTGGTTTTTTTTTAAATTTTACATAAAAAGAACAGAGTAAAATGTCTGTAAGTTTTCTGCCTATGGGAATCTGTTTCTGATCTGCTATAGAACCACAAATCAAGTCAAAACCATTGACAAGCATTTGTGTATGAGTTATTACTTTACCCTATTGATGCATTAAGATCTTGTTGACCTGGTGACGATCTGATTAGTTCATTCATTTACAACTGTTTCTTGCCTGAGTCTTTTGATTTTATTTATCCTTAAGCCCCTGCTCAATTCCACTTCCTCCACAAGGTTTCCTCTGTATATGTTTATCTGCTTTTCTTTACATCCACTTGTTATTTCTTTATTCCTAGGATGTGATATGTGGTAACACATTACATCTGTGACTCATACATATTATTGCTTATGCCAAAGCTAAATTCACTTATCAATAAAAAATACTAAATAGGAGACAGTAGAGTTGAGGATATGGTAACTAACTTCAGGAGATAGTGAAGGACAGGGAAGCCTGGCATGCTGCAGTCCACAGGGTCACCAAGAGTCAGACACGACTTAAGTGATCGAACAACAAGAAAAACAGCAAAGAATTGAAAATATGGTATGTGACTTCTTCAGTTAAGGAGAGGTTGGGAATGCCATATCCAATGGCACACTTATTATGTTTTATAGTGTTGTCTAATTGTTACTATTTGTAAGTTTTATTTCGCAGACATCATTATCATCATTAACACCTACTGAATATTTAGCACATGTCCATTTGTATACTAAACACATAGATACATGATCTCAATTGTTTCTCATAACAACTGTGAGGTAGGTACTATTAGACACCCACTTTCTGCAAGAGGAAACCAAAGGTTAGGTTAAGCAACCTACTCAAGTGTACACAGTTAGACAGTAGACTCAGGATCAAAATCCATGTCTGTCTAATACCAGACTCATCAATTTTTACACCTCCTCCTTCACATACAGATTATTCCTCAAGATTAGAAATTGTTGGCAGGTAATATGATGTTCAAAATTATTGCTGGGGTATCTTGACCTTTCAATAAAGAAAGCTAGAACTTCTCAGAAAGCAGGATGAATTTTGTAAAAGGAAAAAGGTTTTTCTCTTTTAGAACATAAAAATTTATCAAGAACTGGGAGAACATTACAGTCTTTCCAGTAAGAAGCTGAGTATGTGGAAATTCTCTTTGTATATTCAGTTATTCTTTAGACACTGCTGATTGGATGAAAAACAACCTTCCAACTCTCTCTGTCTCTCTCACTCACTTACACACACACACACACACACACACACACACACACACACACACACACACACACACACACACACACAGTCTTTTGTTTAGCGGTCAAGACAAAATTCTGTTTCAGACAAGCTGATCTGGGAGCCTGTCTCTGGGTGTGTGCTGTGCTGTGTTTAGCTGCTCAGTCGTGTCCGACTCTGACCCCTATAGTCTTTGGGGAACATAGACAATCTGGGGAACATAAGCTGCTTTTGTGAACTGCCAACTTTTCCATTTCATTGCTTGAACTATCAATCCTCTGTACACTAAACAAGTAAGTAGATAAGAACATCAATCTATTAAAATCTGTGTGGGTTCAAAAACCAAAATGGAATAAAGCTCCCAAAGCCAGATTGACTTCATTTTAAATGCTGTTAGTTTTCAGTAGAGGAAAATCTCCTTGATCTTTTATTGATGAATTCTGGAGATTGATTTGGATTTTTGGTACATGGCATTCTTAATTATTAAAGTAGTTTCATTATGGTGATTATGGGAAGAAAACGCCATCTTATTTGCCCCAAGTCATTGCCTTTCTCAATTTCAATATGAAACAAGAATTCTGAATTTCTCTTAGATAGGCAGTGAAGAACCTAATTACTTCACTTTGGGCCTTAGTGTATGTACTAGTCAATGTTCACCAAAGAAATAGAACCAGTAAAATGGGATGTTTAGAGCTGACACTCAAACTACTCATGTTGTTAGGCTTAGAAGTGCTACCCTCCGCACAGGTGAAAATCCTTATATAAGTTATTGTTGTCTCTGTGGATCTGCAGTGCTGTATGAATTCATCCAACTGTGGATGGTGTAAGGCTATAGTACATAGGTATTGGGAAAATGTGCATATTAAGTAGACCCACACAGTTCAAGTCTGCATTGCTCAAAGGTCAAATATATATAGGTGTGTGACACACACACACACAGAGAAGCGAGAGAGGTAGATAGATCTGGAGACCCCAGAGAAGCAGTGGTATGATTCTAGTTCAAAGGCTGACAGACTGAAGACTCAGAAAGAGCCAATATTTCCATTTGAGTCTGAAGGCAAGAAACAAAAACAAAACCAAAAAAACCCCAATGTCCCTGCTCAAAGGCAGGAGTTCCCTCTTCTTCGTGGGATGGTCCACCCTTTTCTTCTAGTCAAGGCTTAGATAAGGCCCACCCACATTAGAGAGGGCAATCTGCTTTGCTCAGTCTACTGATTCAGTCTCATCCAAAAACAACATTACAGACACACCCAGAATGATGTTTGTTAAAATAGCTGGGTACCCTGTGGCCTATTCAAGTTGACATACAAAATTAACCATCACAGTATAATCTCCAAGTTGCAATGAGGCAAATATAGACTCCGTTATCTGTTAATTCTTTGCCCCCATTTGCAGAATTTCTCTAAGGCTGAACAAGTTCTAAAGTCCTTTTATGCCCTTCCCAGTACTAAGAAATCAATAAACATTGCAGAAATTAATTTTTATTAATTTTATTACTTTTGTCATCCCTGTCTAGTTACTGGGACAATAATGGACTCCATCAGCTAAACTTCTATTTTTTATACACTCATTCTAGGTGTTAAGAAACAAGACAGAGTACCTTGAAGACAAGAACAAATGAGACTAGCAGAGTGCATAACACATTGTAGGTAAGAAATAAATGTTTATTGTATTGATGGTACTAAGTAATGCTCCAAAAGGTATGTTGCCTTCAACATGTCAGATTTTTAAACATTTCCATAATTATTAAAATGAGGTGGTAAAAAAATTTTTTTAAGTGTAACCAGTAGAAGTTATTAGAAATTAATAATACTGTCAGGTATATATTTACTTTCAGAATGACCTCTGACCTTTGGTACTTTGTCCCAAAAAGGATGATCAAAATACTTCCACATGTTCTAGAAAATGAATAGTCATATAGTGTTTTGAGAATGGACTCCAGCAATGATTTGCATTTTCTTCCCCGTTGCCAAAAATAATGTTAATACCTTCTGGGGTTCATGGCAGGGAGAATAAATGCCCTCTATCTTTCCCCTTGTCAGAAACACACTAAATCATTCAGGAGTGTTTGAAGTAACTTCTTCTATTTTTGGTCCTGTTTTTATGACCATGGAATCTCTCTTTGGAACCTGGGAAGTGCTTTCAGTTAAAGATGCATATTCCAATATTGTAATTTGTGACATTCATTTGTATATGCCTCCCATGACCCTAAAGGGCCCAACTCACTTTGGGAAAGCGACGTCTTCCCCTTGAGTTGACATTCAGCCAGAAACAGGGGGTCCCCTCTCTTGAACATTCTACTGGATATACAAAAGCACACTGGTACCATGATTTTTAAGGAAAAAGATTGAACACTATGGATTCTGCAATAGACAAATGACAATAACCTGGTGTCTCATATACCAGCAAACTCTTGCTAGCCTTGTGTCCTTTATAAAAGTCCTCCAAGAAATGGTCTATAATCTGTCATACTGCCCTCTGCTGGTCTGGCCCATACTTGCTGATAGAAAAAAATGAAAAATTCCTGAAGATGTTATGAAGGGAAATTTCAGATTCCTCCTCTGGATTTGACCACTGATTACAGCTCTCCCAGTGGAATCCACAAGTAATTGCACAAAACACCATTCATTCAACACTGTTGTAGCATTTGCACTGCTAGGCAATGCAATCACTAAGAATGTAACAATGAACAAATCACTGCTCCAAAGAAGTTTCCCGTCTAGCAGGCAGGATGGGCTAGTAAACTAGTAATTACAGAAGAGATGAAAATGTGCACTTTTTTTTTTTTTTTGGCTGTGCTGGGTCTTCATTGCGGTGCATAGGCTTCTCTACTTGTGATGCTCAGGTTTAGTTGCCCTGCAGTGTGTGGGATCTTAGATCCCCAACCAGAGATGGAACCTCTATTGGAAGGTGGCCGCCAAGAAGTGAAAAGTGAAACTGTTAGTTGCCCAATTGTGTCCAACTCTTTGCGACCCCATGGACTGTAGCCCTCCAGACTCCTCTGTCCATGGAATTCTCCAGGCAAGAACACTGGAGTGGGTAGCCATTCCTTTCTCCAGGGGATATTCCTGACTCAGGGATTGAATCCAGGTCTCCTGCATTTCAGGCAGATTCTTTACTGTCTGAGCCACCATGGAAGCCAGAAAGTCCCTGAAAATGCCCACATTTGAGCAACAACAGTGTTGGTGGTCTTGCTGATTATGATGATGGATCCTATTCTTTTTCTTGCTATAAATAAAAGACCCTATCCTGGTATTGATGCGCTTAGTCCAAGTATTTGTCATTGTAGGAGTGTGACACTCCACATTTTCTTTGAGCGTGGGCCTGTCCCGTTGTTTGTCTAGAAGACAACTGCTTAAAGATACCTATTCCTCAATTTGGACACATAGATAAAATGTGGTGAATGGTTAGCTAGTGTTTTGACATGTGGTTATTGAGACATTCTCAATCACTAAGATGTGTCTAGAACAGCGATCCAGTTTCTAATACACTTGATATTCTGTGCCTTCTGACCAAGATTCCTTGCCTGAACAAACCATGTTGGCAATATAATTTGATGGGTTAAAACGCAAAGAATAACACATTAATCATTTGCATCAAAAGTATGGCCAAAATTTAACCCAAATGCCCCAGGTAAATCTAGGACTGCATGTGGACAAAGGTCAGAGTAAAGATTGAGACCAACAAGGTAAGCTAAAGTCTGAGACAGTAGATGAGACTGGAATTCTTATTTTGAGCTGTACATGGCAGACTTGCAGCTGCAACATCAGAATCCCAGGAAGGGCTGTTGTTTCCTGCTGATTATTTTGGTTTTCTTATGTTAGAGCAATTGCCATTGAGGAGATCTTGGCCCAAAGGCCTTGCTTGGTTTACTGAATCAAGGAATTTCATAGTTTTCCAACTGACTGTGTTTGTTCTGTCATAACAGGATTCAATTTGTTTTTTATAAAAAAACTTCATTTAGGAAACCATAATATATTTATAAAATCATTTAAAGCAAGACTCAAGGGATACAATTGCTTAGGTATCTTTTCTCATTAATAACATGTATTAATAATTGCTTAGTTCAACCTGGTTTTACTCTTATACTGAGTAGAATTTACGTTTCTGACTCACTGATTTTTTTAATTTTCTTTGCGTTTTTGTGCTTTGTTTGCTTTTAACATGTCCATGACTCCAAGTTATACATAGCTATTTTTCAAAAAATAAATTCACTTTGAAATTTTGCCCTTCATTCTGGATTTTTTCTTGTTCTCCCTATTTAAAAAATTTATGTATGTATTTATTATTGAAGCCTAATAGATTTACAATATTATATTACATTCAGGTGTGCATCATAGTGATTTGCTATTTTTATAGATTGTGCTTCATTTAAAGCTATTACAAAATAATGGCTATATTTCTCTATGCTGAACAATATTTTTGTTGCTTATTTGTTTTATACACAGTAGTTTGCATCTTTTAATCCTCTACCCCTACCTTGCCGCCCCCCCCCAACCTGGTAACCACTAATCTGTTCTCTATGTATGTGAGTCTGTTTCTTTTTTGTTATGTTCATTAGTTTGTTGTATTTTTTAGATTTTATATATTAGTGATAACAGAGTATTTGTCTTCTCTGTCTGACACATCTCACTAAGCATAATACCCTCTTGGTCCATCCATATTCTTACAAGTGACAGAATTTTATTTTTTTCTTATGACTAATACTCCACTGTGTATATATGCCACATATTCTTTGTTCATTTGTCTATTGATGAACACTTTGGTTGCTTCTGTATCTTGGCAATAGTAAATAATGCTTTATTACTGTTAACATGGGGGTGCATGTATCTTTTTGAATTAGTGTTTTTGTTTTCTTCAGATGTATACCCAGGAGTGGAATTGCTGGATTATTCCAGTAGTCCTATTTTGAGTTGTTTGAGGAAGCTCCAGATTGTTTTCCATAGTGGTTGCACAAATTACTTTGCCCCCAACAGCACCCACATCCTTGTCAGCACTTGTTATTTTCAGGCATTTCGACGATAGCCATTCTGACAGGTGTGAGGTTTACCTTTTTGTGGCTTTGATTGGAATTTTTCTGATAATTAGTGATGTTGGATGTCTTTTTATGTGCCTGTTGGCCATCTCTGTTTCTTGTTTGAAAAAAAAAAACGTCTATTCAGGTCTTATGCCCATTTTTAATCACCTTGTTTATTTTTTTGATATTTGAGTTGTATGAGTTGTTCATGTACTTTGGATTTTAACCTCTTATTGGTCGTATCATTTACAAATATTTTCTCCCCCTCAGTAGATTATCTTTTCATTGTGTTGACAGTTTCCTTTACTGTACAAAAGCTTTTAAGTTTGATTAGGCCCCATCTGTTTATTTTTGCTTTTGTTTCTTTCACCTTAGGAGTCAAATCCAAAAAAATTTTGCTATGATTTATGTCAAAGACTGTCCTGCCTGGTTCTGGATTTATCATAAGTGAAAAACTCAATAACTTCCAATTTAACAAGAGAAGTTATAACAAGTGCCTGCTTAAGTCTTAATTAGTTCTCTGAGTTCTAAAATGTACTGTTATTTTCCTTATGACATCCATTGTTGTCTTTCTTACTGTAGTGAGTAAATAAAAGTATGAAGAAAAGATCAAACTTTGAAAAAATATGCTCACAATAATTTTTAAATGATATTTGCAACTGAATTTTTGTGAGTTTTTTTTTCATGTGGACTATTTTTAAAGTCTTAATTGAATTTGTTACAATACTGTTTCCATTTTATGTTTTGTTTTTTTGGCCATGAAGCATGTAGGATCTTATTTCCCCAACCAGGGATTAAACCGGGACCCACTGTATTGGAGGGTGAAGTCTTAATCTCTAGACTGGCAGGGAAGTCTCTTCATTTTATCATTTACTTTTGTTATTAAAGAAAGGTTTATACTGGAACATGCTAATACTCCACTGGCTATTTCTCACCAATAGAGCTTGGATATTTGAGGATCTGCCATTTTGGAGACAGAAATAGTCTTATTTCATGGAGAAGTCATGCTTCGATATAGACCTACCAACCACCAACCAAAGCTTATCACCAACTTCTAGCAAAATAGTTAGTATACAGCAGGTGATGAAATGTTTGTTGAATGAATAGTTGAAGGGATGAGTAAATCTGTTTTCTTCACCTTGTATAACCAATGGCTATTACTTGACCAGAGTCACACAATTACTTATGGAACAATCCCAGAAATGAAGCCCAGTTTCTTGACTTCCAGCGAACGTGTCCCCTCTGATCTACCACCTCATTGGACCAGAACCAAATGTCACTCAGCCTCTTCCTATCTGCTCTTACAGTCAGATTTGAGTGATAGGGTACAAGGCCGAATGACTGGCATCTTTTGTTTCTATTTTGGGGGTGGATTTTTTAAGGTGAGTTTTTGTTATCTATTATGGTTTAGTAAGAAAGTAGAAAGTGGGAAAAGTGGAAACTAAGAAAGTGATGTGAGATGTGACAGTTGAACCATAAACAAGGCTGAGCACCAAAGAATTGATGCTTTTAAATTGTGGTGCTGGAGAAGACTTGAGAGTCCCTTGTACAGCAAGGAGATCAAACCAATCAATCCTGACAGAAATCAACTCTAAATATTCATTGGAAGGACTGATGCTGAAGCTGAAACTCTAATAATTTGGCCACCTGATGCAAAGAGCCAACTCATTGGAAAAGACCCTGATGCTAGGAAAGATTGAAGGCAAAAGGAGGAGGAGTGGCAGAGGATGAAGTGGTTAGATAGCATCACTGACTCAATGAACATAAATCTGAGCAAACTCCGGGAAATAGTGAAGGACGAGGTAGCCTGGCAGGCTGCAGTCCATGGGGTCACAAAGGGCTGGGCTTGACTTAGCGACTGAATAACAACAACAAGAGTAAAGGATTTAAAACTCAGAAAAACTATAAATCTATTTCTCAGATGGTTTATATTTGACAGGCATTGCAATATAGCTTACTCTATTTTCTACACCATAAAAAGTAGTTATTTTTAGACATCTTGTGATCCAGAAAATGGAGGATTCTATAATGACAGGCCTTCCCACCAGTTTGTTTCACCCTACTAAGGGAAAAACAGCTGTGTGCAGTGTTAAGTCACTTCCGTAGAGTCCTATTCGGTAACAAACTTAGTATATTTAAGATTGCCTATAAACCCACAGCTCGATTTAGTCTTGAGAGGTAAAATCTTATAAATAGAGTGCAGTTTGAGTCCTGAAAAAAAAAAAAAAACTCAGAATCTTTAATAACAGATGAAGTTAAATTGCTCTTAATTTATTTAAACTGAAAAATGTCCTTCTAAAAACAGACTTGGATCATGAGACCAGTAGAGAACGTATCTGAAGATTCCACTATCAGAAATAGCCAGCATAACACAGGAAACGTGATCCTTTTTTGGAAATGTAGCAAGGGCTTAAGAGCAGGTACTTGGACGTTCTCTGATAAAGTGAAAAACTCTAAACATTTATCTGCATTAGGAGTTTAACAAGGGAAGAGAAAAAGCCGTGTGGTTAGAAATGATCTACAGGATAGGAATGAAGACCAGCTTTCTGTTTTGAGTGCTTTGCAAATGTGTGTATTTCTGTGTGTCTAATACAATAAATAAAAGTACTCTCCAGCACTTCAGATTATTTATATTACTCTGGCCTTTCTGTAATCTACTCGTGTTTTAAAATCTCTTTTATCACACTCAGGTTTATTGATAATCAGCATTGCCTTCTATCACTGTAAATTTTAAATTTTTTTTTAGATCTTCCAATTTTCTTACCACAAAAATATATTAAGATTCTTAATCTGCCTTATCAGGAAACAAGAAACATAGCATATTGTGGTAACATATTGTGGTAGAAGGCAAAGCAAGGACCAACGAACTGTTGAGATTTAAATCCCAGCTTGGCCACTGCCTCAGATCTTTGACCATTGGCCATTGTTTAAGTGTTTGAGCCTAATTTTTTTGAATATTCAATAGAAATTGTAAAACTCACATGGAGTTGTTATGAGCTTGAGATGAGATAACATATGTAAAATCTTAGCTCAATAACTGGCCCTTAATGAAGGTTAGTTCTTATTTTCATTATTATCACCTCACCTGATTAGAATCTGTCACTTTAAGGAACTTCCCTGGTGGTGTCCAGTGGTTAAGACTTCGCCTTCCAACACAGGGGGTGCAAGCTCCATCCCTGGTCAGGGAGTTAAGATCCACATGCCTTGCGGTCAAAAAACCAAAGCATAAAACAGAAGCAATGTTGTAACAGACTCAGTAGAGACTTTTTAAAATGGTCCACATCAAAAACAAACAAAAACATAAGTTAGAAGAATCTGGCACTCTGGAGTTAGCTAAAATGTTAAGTTCTTGGCTGAATAGGCAAAGTGGGGAATGTTCTGTTACAGCCTTTAGTGCTTGAACTCTGGACCTCATTTGATCATAAAAGGAGAAGAGTGTGTGTGTGTGTGTGTGTGTGTGTGTGTGTGTGTGTGTGTGTGTGTGCGCGTGCGCGCGCACTAGGTAGAAAGACAGAGACCAAGTCAGACACCCATCATTCGGAGACTTGACACAGCTTCTGGGTATCTTTTAGTCTTTACCCTCCTCTCTTCCTTCTTGCTGGTACACCTCTTCAACCTGTCCTTGCATCTCTTGTCTCCTGCTCCATTCATGTCCATGATTTCAACACTCATGTATCTGCTAATGGCTCCAAAATCTCTAATTAATATTTACAGCTCTCCTGAGCTTCAAATTTGTATCCCAGTGGCTCTTCGGGCATGTCCCTCAAATGTCCCTTAGTCTATTCAAACTCAGCATTTAAAAATCTGGGCACAGGTGGGAAGCATGAGTCAAGTGTTCGGGCCTGGTGGGCTGGGAAGACCCAGAGGAATCGGGTTGAGAGGGAGGTGGGATGGGGGACCAGGATGGGGAATTCGTGTAACTCTATGGCTGATTCATATCAATGTATGACAAAACCCACTGAAAAATAAAAAATTAAAAAAAAAAAAATCTGGGCACATTATGTTTAAGCCCCTCTCTTAGCTGCTAAACTGCTTCTCTTGATTTCCTCTCTTTGGCTAGTAAGTTCACCATCTACCCAAAACCTTTGGTTAATTGTCTCAGAGTCATTCTGAACCCGATCTAAGTTAACTCACCTGTCAACCCTACTTCTAAGTCAACTCTCATTTCTTTGCCACCAGCAAGTTATGAGGAAACCCCAAAGGTTGGCTCGGAAGTCAAGTGAAGTCATTGACTATGTCAAAGACTGAGGAGCGGGACACAGGAGCAGCTTCTGTAGGCTGGCTCAGGGAAGATCTGATGAAAATGGTCTTCAAAGACCAGGAGAGGAGAGGAATTGATAACTCTGCGTATTAGCAGAGCTTTTAAGGAAGTTTGCTAAAATGAGCAGAGAAATTGGTTGGAAACTGACATCGGAGGAAGTGGGTTGAGGGGAATTTGTTGGTTTGTCTGTTTCAGTGTTTAAGTTTTTGTGCTGGTGGTGATGATCCAGAAGAAAGGGTGGAGATAGATAAAACAGGAGAGAGATGGGAACATTCAGAGTTCCATATATTTGAGAAGGTGAGAAGATGTCGACTCTAACTCTTGAGCACTGGTTTTATTGGTTCATCTTTACCATCTTTGTTTTTCCGAATGAGTACAACGCTTTGTTGATGGTCAGTGTTCAGTGAATCTGCATGTAATTGTTTGTTCTTTTGTTAATGTAGGGGGGAAAAAAAAGAATGCATACTCTTTTAAAAAAAAAATTTAACTGCGCTGGGTCTTCATTGTGGCTCATGGACTTCTCTAGTTTTGGTGCACAGGCTCCAGAGTTCAGGGGCTTAGTAGTTGTGGCATACTGGCTTAGTTGCCCCACAGCTTGCAAGATCTTAGTTCCCTGACCATGGATCGAACCTGAGTCCCCTGCATTGAAAGGTGGATTCTTAACCCCTGGACTACCAGGGAAGTTCAAGAATGCACACTCTTTAAATTTTCTTCTTCCCTCTCTCTTCCATATTGTACTATGTTGTACTCTACTTCATTCCCTTAGTTCACCCAATGTTATTTTCATAAGGGGGAAAGAGAGAGGGCGGTAGGTGGGGAGAGAGAGAAAGAGAGAGAGGTGGCAGGGGAATCTATGAAACTTCATGGAAATGTATTGTTCAGTTTTGGAACAAATAAAACCTGGCAGTGATGGAAACGCTGTCTTCTCTGTCCCTGCCTCACATGGAGAGTCCCCTTGTTTTCAGGGTACCCTAGCTGTCAATCAACCAAAGTCCTCCGTCACTGGGGCTTTAATGCCGATGGATAGAGGGGCTGTTCTCCCACCCACTTTCCCTCCCCCTCTTCTGATGCCACAGTGTTTTCCTCTCTGGCTCCATCCCTATGTTCCCAACTGTCTCTCCACCCACCCACACACAGGGACTGATTTCCTATGTGGGACAAATTTTTATTTTCCTTATAAAACTTGAATGTCCTTTGTGGTGCTAACCGAGTTCTCTTTCTGTTCCGTGTCTAGACAGCCTGTTCTAAACCCTGGTGAGGACTGTATAGAGGCATTCTAAACTTCTCTTTCTCACATTTTCTAGTAATTAAGTATCTTTGTCATAAAAGAAAAAAAGTTTGGTCTGAATGTTTAATGATGAAGCAAATCAGGCCACCACTTAACTACCTTAAAGATAATTGAGTAATCATTGATACGTCTCACCTGTTATCCATGTGTTTGATTTTGGATGACTCTGGGCCTAGGAATGAATGGCATACTCTGCAAATTTTGCTGATCTGGGAAAAACTATCATCTGCCTGATCCTTCCAGGTCAGGATCACAGGGAGAGCCATGGATTCCACAGAAGAGCTGATGCAGGGCTATTTTAAGATTTCCCTAATTCAGGGATTTGGAGACCAGCAATTGGCTCAGGCAATACAAACTGCAGCCAAACTTCTATGGATTTGAAGCTTTTTCTTACATAAGTAAATGCTACAGATTCTCACCACATCCTTATCTAATTCATTCAGTCAGCCTTGCACAGCCGGTATTTCAGTCTCTCAACTTTCACCCCAAAGCTAAGATTCTCCGTTGCTTTAGCTTTGATGCCCTGTGTGTGTCTGTGTGTGTGTGTGTGTGTGTGTGTGTGTGTGAGAGAGAGAGAGAGAGAGAGAGAGATGGCACTCAGAGCCCCTATGGAAGAAGCAGGCAGTAGGACCTTCCTGTGTTTAGACTAGCAGCCTGACACAGGGCAATTGTTTCTTAGGTTGATGGGTGATTTGTGATGGGGTCCAGTACAAAAGGAGAAGCTGGACCAGTCCCTGTCCTTCTCTTGTTTTAACTAGGCAATATGGAAATAATTAGGTACTTAGAATGAGAGAGAATCTAAAGTTGCGAAGAAAACTAGTGTGGCCAGGGAAGCCATCATGGGCTTGAGTGCTGAGTTCATGATGAAGGTAATCCTAAGACACCAGTTGATGGAAAGAAGACCTTAACCCACATAAGAGAAGCTTCACCCACTAGGAAATGAGGTTAATTGTTACTCAAGGCCTAAAAGTTACACAATTCTAAAGGTCCTATGTAAGAAAAGGAATATACAATGACAAATACAAAGTCACTAGAGTCTCACCCAGATTCTTGGTAAAGACCCAAGCCAGTCATAGACCTTGAAGTTTAAACTTTGTTGAGTTCACACAAAATCCCACTAATCACTATAGGGGCTTGATTTTTAATGATGTTCAGAGCTTTTTTCAAGTTAGTAAGCATCCTAAAAATAAACCCCACTTAACTTGTGTGAGGTATTTTCATTGTAGCAAAAGCCTGATTAAAGTATGATGTGTACATCAAATATATTGACATCAGGCTAGCAAATTAGTAGATATATTTATTTATCTGATCACATTGGCAACAGGAAAAGCATTGAGTCCACTTATAAAGAAAACTACCTAGATTGCTAGGGTTTCTTTTTCATTAGCAAGGTATAAAAAGTCTCCACTATTGTAATGCCCTGCCTTCCAGGCTATTGGGGTTACATTCTGAGGTTATAAGCTGCTTCTTATACTTGCTCTTTTCTCTTCAAACCTAAGTTTGTTACAGTATTTGAAAGGGTCCTGGAAAGAAAAATATACAAAAAAGAATTTCAGTAAGTATATAGTTTCTTTATTTTATTATTTTTTATTTTTATATATATATATTTTTATTTTATTTTTTATAGTTTCTTTAAACTTGATGCCTATATAAGACTCAATATGACAAGGTAGATTAAATTTTTTATTTCAGGTTTATCAATTTTCCCTTCATGATTAATGTATTATAATCCTTTTCAAAGTGATCTTTTTCTAGATCTTGGCTTGTCTCAAAGTCACAAGGATATTCCATGTTTCTTCTAGAAGTTTCATCATTTTACCTTTCATATTTATATCTATAGTTCATTTAAGATGGGTTTTTATGTTATGGTGTGAGGTTCAGTTTCGCCCCCCCCCCCACATTATCAGTGAAGTACAAATTAAAACCCTAATGTACTTACTATTACTGAGAGATTATTCTCCATGGGCCTCTTGTATGTCTGTATGTCTTTTTTGGGGGCGGGGGAGGAGGTTTGGAAACACCACACAGCATGCAGGATCTTAGTTTCCAAACCAGGGATTGAACCCATGACCCCTGCAGGGGAAGCCCAGAGTCCTAACCACAAGACTGCCAGGGAAGTCCCCCTGCATGTTTTGCAAGCAGAGATAATACTCTGCTTTGAGAACTGGCCTTGTCCCTAATTACCTTTTCAGAGATGTTTGTAGAGTCTAAAGCCTCGGAAGATAAAGACAGTATCTCCTTCTGGAGTAAGGCAGGTCTGCTCACTGTCCACTTTAAGAGTCCGCTCCTCTAAGCACAGGATTACTCTCCTGTAATGCACCTCACTGCCCATGCAGGTGCCATCTGGCTTCACTTGCGAACAGTGGGGCTTCCCAGGCGGCACAGTGGTAAAGAACCAAGAGATGTGGGTTGGACCCCTGGGTTGGGAAGATGCCCTGGAGTAGGAAATGGCAACCCAATCCAGTATTCTTGCCTGGAAAATCCCATGGAAAGAGGAGAGACTAGTGGGCTACAATCCATGAAACCACAAAAAGTTGGACATGACTGCGCACACACACACACAGGAACTGAGGCTTAGTGTATCCGTCCAGACCAGTTAATAGTCTAATTACTGTAATTGATGTGATGTAATCAAATGTCCCCCTTCTCTGACCCAGGAATACTGAATCTTCTTCTAAGGCCCGTGACACTGCAGTAAGTAACTAACTTGGGTATATGATAAAATCCTAATCCTTTATAGCTCTTGATACTTTGCATCCTCTAGAATCACTGTAAATAAAAAGATGATTGATACCAATTATTGGAAATGACTGAAGCAGAACTCTCCCTGTTGGGAAGTTAAATTGTCACATCCATTTTGGGGAACTGTTTGACAGTATCTACTAATGCTAAAAATTTATGCTATGACTCAGTAAGTTCCTTTCCTGGGTTTTTATAGAACCCAATACATTTCTATTCCTGATGGAAGTGTATCTATGTTTACCAAAAGCCATGTGTGAGAATAATCCTAGGCACACTCTTTAGAATTGCTTCCAATACAAAACAACCCAAATGTCCATCAGCAGTAGAATGGACAGATACATTGCTGTAGACAGATTGCATTTCATTGCATGAAGCATTTGCATTGCATTTGCATTGCATGAAGCAATGAAATCCTACAAAGAAATGAGCATAAAAAAAAAAAAAAACTACAGTTACAGCAATGTGGAGGAACTTTGCAACATAACATTGAGTGGAAGAAGCAACATACAAACCAGTACATATACCAGTGGTATATTCCAGGACAGGAAAGCTAATACATAGTGTTAAACATCATGATGGTAGTTTTCTTTGTTGGTGGTCAGTGATAGGCATGGGGCACTGAGCGATTCTCCAATTGGTGCTAATTATGTTCTCTTTCTTCAACTGAATGTTGGCTTTGCAAGTGTGTGTTTCTTATGTGAAAGTGCATTAACCTGTAAACTCATGACTTGTGGACTTTCCTATATGTATACTATGTTCCAGTAAAAAGACAGAAATAACAACTCTGAGGCCTTTTAGATAGCAGACTAAGTTAGCTCAAATAATAATTCTGTCTAATGTTACCTCATTCAAGATTAAACAGAGCATAATTTTGAGCTCCATTGGGCTTGGAGGGCAGAGTTCAGAAACTCCATAAAGAAAATAATAGTCTTGGTGCTAAAATTGCTTTAAAAATGAAGCTATTTAATATTTATATGTCTTTATGCATGCTTGGTAATTTTTCTTATTTTTTGAAAAGTTGAAATATGTTACAGGGTGAATCATACAAATTCAGAGTGAATTTATTAAGATAAAAATTAAGAAATTTACTTAATTCAAGATTGTCTTTGTAAATTGGTACAGCTACTGTGGATAACAATATGGAGGTTTCCCTAAAAACTAAAAATAGAGTTATATGATCCAGCAATCCCACTCCTGGACATATATCCAGAGAAAACTGTAATTTGAAAAGATACATGCATCCCAGTGTTTACACAACACTATTTACAATAACTAGGACATGGAAGCAAACTAAATATTCATCAACAGAGGAGTGGATAAAGAAGATGTGGTATACATATACAATGGAATATTACTCAACTAAAGAAGGGCATGGCAACCCACTCCAGTGTTCTTGCCTGGAGAATCCCATGAACGGAGGAACCTGGTGGGCTGCAGTCCATGGGCTCGCAAAGAGTCGGACATGACTGAGCAATGAAGCACAGCACATTACTCAACTAAAAAAATAAAGAATGAAATAATGCCTTTTGGAAAAATATGAATGGACCTAGAGATTGTCATACTAGTGAAATAAGTCAGGCAGAAAAAGACAAATATATGATATTGCTTATATGTGGAATCTTAAAAAATGATAAAAATGAACTTACTTGCAAAACAGAAACAGAGTCACAGATGTAGAAAACAATCTTATGAGTACCAGGGGGTGAAGGTAATGATAAATTGGAAGATTGGGATGGATATATATACACTACTATATATAAAACGCTCAAAGCAGTCTTAGTCATTGATGAGTATGATTCCATTTAATCTTCTCACAAGCCCTTGAACTCTACACACAACCCCAAAACCAACATCATACTTGGACTAGTTCATGACTTTTTTTTGGCTGCCTTGTGTCTTTGTGACACTTGAGGATCTTTCTCTGTGGCACTTGAGGATCTTTCACTGTGGCTCATGAGGATCTTTCACTCTGGCACTTGAGGATCTTTCACTCTGGCACATGAGGATCTTTCACTGTGGCACTTGAGGATCTTTCACTGTGGCTCATGAGGATCTTTCACTCTGGCACATGAGGATCTTTCACTCTGGCACATGAGGATCTTTCTCTGTGGCACTTGAGGATCTTTCACTGTGGCTCACAGACTCTGTAGCTGTGGTCTGGGCCTAGTAGTTACAGTGCACAGGCTCTCTAGTGTGGTACATGGGCTTAGCTGCTCCGCAGTGGCATGTGGGATCTTAGTTCTCCTACCCGGAATTGAACCCCTATCCCCTGCATTGCAGGGTAGATTCTTAACCACTGGATCTCCAGGGAAGCCCCAGTTCATGACTTTAAAGAGTGTTACAGTTTACGTTACCATTCTTATAGTAACATAAACCTAGCGAATATAATTTGTGAAATGACAGCAACGTAACAAGAAGAATCTGAAGAAAAATTTTTAAGTGAGCAGTGAATGGAAATAACCACCGTTCCCTTAAAACCTGCTCTGCAAAACTTAAGAAATGATGAATTACTCATAACACTTGCTCATTTGTGTTCTGACTCATTCGCCTTTTAACATTATGTTAAAGGAAGTTAACAACACAGAAAGTTAACCCAAGCTTATCAAAGTGTGCAGGACAGAATTATCTGTAACAAATTTTAAAGAAGCTTATGTTAATTGGCTCTATTTAAAAATCCTTTTGTTGTTGTTGTTGTTGTTGTTGTTGAGGCTAGAATTTATTATTACACCAGAATACCAAAGAAACAGGAATAATTATGTTTCCTATAACACTGTTTTTGATGTGCTAATTGAAAGCTCTCTGCTTTGGGTCTTTAGTCGGGGCAGGACAGGGGAGATTCTTCATATAAAGTTCTAATTCTTCTGAAAAAGGCTTAGGAGCCACTTCTGAGAAGATATTACAATGTAAATGAAAGAATTTTGACCATTTAAATGTGCAAATGATCATGTAAGAACTGTAGTCTTGAGAGAAATTTTTTACTAGGTTACGTGTTAAGTCAAGAGGCGTACAATCCACCTGCAGTGGTAAAATCTATTTTTTATAGTTTGCTTTGGAACTGGTATGAGACACCAAAAATAAGCCTATCCAGGATTAACTAACCTTTAAAATTGCCCTTGGAAAATCAGTGTTCCATATGATATACTAATGCAAGCATTACCTGTTAAAGGCTTCAACAATTAACCAAACATCCCATGGCAGGAACAAGGCATATTTTTAAAATTCTTTGAGATCCCATCAAACATCTGCTATAAGATTCTATTCTTTTCTTTTTTTGACCAAGGTTTGGTTCCCTTGCTTATTTTGGTTTCACTGTCACAAAGATTCATGAATAATAATGAATAAATTATATGCATCTGTATTTATAAGCTGTCTCTTGATTTCCTTTAAAAGAGAACATGGCTTGTTTAGGCAATAAAATAATGTACTAGCCAAAACATAAGTAAGTCGTTCTATTATTGTCTCCCAGATTCATATTTATGAAGTTAAAGCAAAGACATATGGACCTGTGTGGTAACCACATGTGAGATCTGCTTTGAGAAAAAGTTCGAAGACTTTTTCTCTTTCTATTTGGATGGTCTGAAGGATGCACCAATTCACTCATTCACAAGCTAAAGTATATGTATGATGACTGCATTGTAGACACAACACTAGAAATAAGGAAGTGGGGACAGGGACGGTGGGAGTAAAGATTTCAAGACTAAAGGATGTAAGAATTTGGGGGAGAAGAATGAGGATGGGAAGGACCAGCAGAGGCTGACACAGCTGTGAAGACCCCAGCAGAAAGACCTTGATAAAAAGTGTTAGAACTACCATATGATCCTGCAATCCCATTCCTGGGCATATGCCCATAGAAAACCATAACTACAAAGTATACATGCACCCCAGTGCTCATTGCAGCACTGTTTACAATAGCCAAGATATGGAAGCAACCTAAATGTCCATTAACAAAGGGACAGATAAAGAAGATGTGGTACCTTTATACAATGGAACGTTACTCAGCCATGAAAAGGAACAAAATCGTGCCATTTGCAGAGATATGAGTGGACCCAGAGATTGTCATACTGATTGAAGTAAGTCAGAAAGTGAAAAATATTATATATTAATGCAGATATGTGGAATCTAGGAAAATGGAACAGTTGAACCTATTTGCAAAGTAGAAATAAAGACACAGACATAGAGGACAAACATAAGGACACCTAAAGGGGGAAGCAGGGGTGGGATGAACTGAGACGTTGGGATTTACACATATACACTACTATGTATAAAATAGATAAATATTGAGAACCTACTGTATAGCACAGGGAATTCTACTCAGTGCTCTGTGATGACCTAAATGGGGATGAAATCCAAAAAAAAAGGAGAGTATATGTATATGTATAGTTGATTTACTTTGCCGTATACTTGAAACTAACACAACATTGTAAAGCAAATAAACTCCAATTTAAAATAAATCAGTTGTGTAACCCTTAAGAAAAAAATAAGTTAACAAGACTTACAGCTTATTAAATTTTTTTTTTTTTTTAAGAGGGACTTGGTGCCAGCAGTATTTTGTTTTCTTCTTTAAGTGAGTCTCCTGGAAGCGCTCGGATGTGAGTGATGGGGAGGGGCCTCTGGATCAGCCCTCTGTGGTTTCCAAATTGAAAGTGAGACATCCTGATTCAGTACTGTTGGCTGATGACAGTGAGAAGAAGGACACAGAACTGCTGGGAAAGATGCTTGCAAAGGAAGAATTCATGTCATTTCCTATCTGATCAGATGGAGAGACGGAAGAGAAGAAAGGTAATGTGTAGAGTTCTGGCTGAGGCAGTTAGACTGATATCTCCACTGTGGAAAAGGAAATCTAAAGACTTGGTAACAAGCTTTTATTTTAGATATAGTCAGATTTCTTGGTTTTATTTTTTGCTTTTTATCAAAGTACAGTTGCTATATAATAATTATGTAAGCTGTTGTTGTTCAGCCTCTAAGTCATGTCCGATTCTTTGCGACCCAATGGGCTCCAGCACACCAGGCTCCTCTGTCCTCCACTATCTCCCAGGCTTTGTTCCAGTTCATTCCATTGAGTCTGTGATGCTATCTAACCATCTCATCCTCTGCCACCCCCTTCTCCTTTTACGTTCAGTCTTTCCCAGCATTAGGGTCTTTTTCAAAAAGTCTGCTCTTTGCATCAAGTGGACAAAATATTAGAGCTTCAGCTTAAGAAACAGTCCTTCTAATGAATATCCAGGCCATCTCCTTCTCTAGGGGATCTTCCCAGATCAGAAATCAAACCTGAATCTCCTGCATTGGCAGGCAGATTCTTGACCACTGAACCACCACCAAGAAAGCCCCATTATGTAAGTGACGGTGTACAGTGCAGTGATTCACAATTTTAAAAGTTATACTTCATCTGTAGTTATTATAAAATATTGACTCTATTCCTGTGTTGTCCAATATATCCTTGTAGTTTACTTGATCCCAAATAGTTTATATCTCTATTTCCCTACCCCTATAGTGCCCCTCCCCAACTTCCCTCTCCCCACTGGTAATCACTGATTTGTTCTCTATACTTGTGAGTCTGCTTTTTTGTTATATTCACTAGTTCGTTGTATTTTTAGATTCCATGTAAGTGATATAATTCAGTATTTTTCTTTCTCTGACTTATTTCACTTAGCATAATACCCTCCAAGTCCATCCATGTTGCTACAAATGGCATTATTTCTTCTTTTTTATGGCTGAGTCGTATTCCATTGTACATATGTGCTACATCTTCTTTTTTCTCTTTTTTATAAATTAATTTTTATTGGAGTGTAGTTGCTTTAGAATGTTCTGTGTCTGCTGTACAGCAAGGTGGATCACTTACATTTATACATATATTCCCTCGTTATATCTTTTAAAACAATATTTACTTATTTATCAATTTGGGTCTTAGTTACAGTGCCAGGATCTTTTGTCATGGCACATGGACTCTCTAGCAGCGCTCTGGCTCAGTAGTTATGGCACATGAGTATAGTTACTCTGTTGAATGTGGGATCTTATTTCCCCAAACAGGGACTGAACCCAAGTCTCCTGCATTGCATGAATCACCACTGGATCAACAGGAAAGTCCCTATCCCCTCTTTTTTAGACTTCCTTCCCATTTAGGTCACCACAGATCATTGAGTAGAATTCCTTATGCTATACTGTAGATTCTCATTCATTATCTATTTTATGCATAGTCATGTATATATGTCAATCCCTATCGCCCAATTCATCCCACCACCCCCTTCTGCCCTCAGTAACCGTAAGTTTGTTCTCTATATCTGTTACTCTATTTCTGCTTTGCAAATATGTTCATCTGATATACCACATCTTCTTTACCCATTCATCTGTTGCTGGACACTTGGGTTGTTTCCATATCTTGACAACTGTAAACAATGCTACTGTGAACATCGAGGTGCATTTATCTTTTTGATTGTGTTCATTTTTTGGGTATATGCCCAGCAGTGGGATTGCTCGATCATATGGTAACTCTATTTTTAGTTTTTTGAGAAACCTCCACACTATTTTTCACCATGGCTGCACCAATTTACATTCTCGTTAGAGTTCAATTTGTTCATCAGCAGAGAAGATGAAGATATGATATTTTGTGTTCTGAATCTAGAGCTCAGTTGATAATGTATTTTGATTAAAATGAATGTTATCTCTTTACAATTACTTGGTGTCTGGCTTAGTGTTATAGTTTCAGAGTGGGAGAAACGTTAGCATATCAATTCTCTACTTTTTTTAAAAACTGGGGCATTTTTTTTTTTACAAGGTTGTGTTCATTTCTGCTGTGAATCAGCTATGTGTATACATATATCCCCTCCCTTTGGGGGCTCAGTCCCATTCCCCCATCCACCCTATCTCTGTCACCCTGGTCAGCTCTCTACTTTTTATGAATGTCTTTGTTTTCTCTTGTTTCTTCTGGAGAGAGAGAGAGAGAGGGAGAGAGAGAGAGAGAGTGTATGTGTGTGTGTGTGTAATAGAGATATTTGAGCAACCATATTCATCACTGGTCACAAAGAGGCAGTGATCATACCCTGCAAACAACTGGCAAATAAGACTCAGAATCACTGCATAAAGGACTCAGCATTTGAAGGAGTCACAAGCTGCCAGCTAATGCTTTCAGAAAAGACACTGAAGGAAATAATCATAACAGAATTACTAACAAGAGCTTTCAGCTGTGAATTTCTTTCATACCTACTGCCCCTTTACTGTTACTGTGTACAAGTGAAAGTTAATCAAACCTTGGGGAATTCCACTCATTCTCTCTCAGCCAATAGGAAAGCATAACAGAAGAAGGATTATTATTTATGAACTGGTTATCATGTGTTAAACTCTCTATGCTTATTAGTACATTGAGTCTCCACAACTTCAGGAAGCAGAGATTATTTTTCATTAATTTCTGGCAAGAAGCTTGATCTACAGAGAGGGCAAATGGTTTCTCCAAGGCCACTCAGAGCAGGATGGTATTTGTGGGTATTCAAACCAAGGCCAGTGTAGTGCTTCAGCCGGTGTCCTAAAGCATTAAGCATTTTGAAAATTGTAGAGATTGATTTAGAGCAGAAAACTTGGACTATGTGGCCTGTTTAGAGCCAGGCTTATTTCATAGTGAAGTTTGTTAAATAACTGTCTTGATCCAATAAGATTTCAGCAGAGCAGTCTCCCTTCCTCCCTCCCTTCTTTCCTTCCTTCCTTGTGAATCATTACCCTTGTTTCACAGGTTAATATATATGTAGCCTGCTAGATGGTGGCAAAATTTCACCATGAATTACTATTTGTTTATCCATTTTATAATTAGACAATTTGAAAACAAATCTCTAATACCAATAGTAGAAATGATTATATTCAGACCAGTGTGCATACATACATACAGATATAGGCATACTATACACACACACACACACACATATATATATATATATAGCCTCAGACAGTAAAGAATCTGCCTGCAATGCAGAGACCTGGGTTCTATCCCTGGGTCGGGAAGATCCCCTGGAAAAGGAAATGGAAACTCACTCCAGTATTCTTGTCTGGAGAATTCCATGAGCATAGGAACCTGTTGGGTTACAGTCCATGGGTTCCAAAGGGTCAGACATGACTGAGTGACTAACACTTTCACTTTTCATATATACACAGTGTATATATATATACACGGAGAAAGAGAGAGAGGGAGGGAGAGAGTGAGGGAGGGAGGAGAGAGTCATTATTTGCCACCATTATCTTCTTAGCCTTGGGTGAGGTTTTTCATCTTTCTAAAAGTCTCTTCCTCTTTATATATATATATGAAATGGAACACACCTCATAGAATTGTTGCATAGAATTGTTGTAAGGACTTCATTAAATAATGTGTGAAGCTTTTGCATGGTTGCTGGTACATAGTAAGTTTGTTGTTGTTTAGTTGCTAAGCAGTATCTGACTCTTTGCAACCCCATGGACTGTAGCCTGCCAGGCTCCTCTGTCATGGGATTTCCCAGGCAAGAACACTGGAGTGGGTTGCTGTTTCCCTCTGCAGGGGATCTTCTCATCACAGGGATCTAACCTGTGTCTCCTGCATTAATAGGTGGATTCTTTACCACTGAGCCACAAGGATAGCCCAGGAAGCTTGTAGTATAATGAAAAAGTTCAAGTTGTGCATACATTTCATTAAAATATTGTATATCTGTTGTTTAGGGTTTAACTTGCCTACTTCCCCCTGGACAAGATTACCTCCTAGTAATCTACACCTACCCCTGTTGATGGGGTACCTATGACTGGAGTCAAGTCGACAGTACTCCCTGAATTGTTATCCAGTATTAATGTGTGTAATCAAGGGCACACTTCTGTCCTCTCTACATACATAGGGCTGTGTTTAAGCCTATTCATTTCCATTTATGAAACCCTTTGAGATCCTTTAGGATGAAAAAATGTCATTTTCTATATTATTGCCATGTGGCATTCTGTGTCTGTTTTATGTCAGTGATTTATGTGACAAAAGTACGTCATTCCTCTGCAAATCCTTTATATGCAAAATCATTCATCCCCAAATCCTTAATATGTAACTTCTTGGCCAAAATATTTTCAGGCTACTATTATTTGTAAAGTTCTTTGGAGGTCTTGGATTTAGTGTACCATCTTGGTTTTAGAATGCTATTATTAGTACTTGAATTTTAAAGCCCTTTGAGGTGATTCTTCAAGTATGAGTGAGATATTTTCCTTAAATATGTGATTCAGAGAGCTTCTTATTAAATTACAAATGTGGGCCATGAAAACAATCCATTACATTTGGTAATGGATTCTTAGATATGATACCCAAAGCACAAGCAATTAAACCTAAAATAGATAATTTGGACTTGACCAAAATGAACAATTTTTGTGTATTAGAGGGCACTATCAAGAAAATGGGAAAAGCTACTGAATGGGAGAAAATATTTAGCATCCAAAATATATAAAGGACTCCTACAGATCATCAACAAAAAAAAGACAACTCAATTATAAGTGACCAAAAAGAACCACCTAGACAGTTCTCCAATGAGAATAAATGGTCAGATAGATGCAAGAAAAATGTTAAACATCACTATCCATGAAGGAAATGCACATGAAAATCACAATGAGTCCTGTGTATAGCACACAGGACTCTACTTAATACTTTGTAATGACCTATGTTGACAAAAGAGTCCAAATGGCCTATAATGACAAAAGAGTCTGAAATGCAGTACTTGGATGCAGTCTCAAAAATGACAGAATTATGTCTGTTCGTTCCCAAGGCAAACCATTCAACATCATAGTAATCCAAGTCTATGTCCCGACCAGTAATGCTGAAGAAGCTGAAGTTGAACGGTTCTATGAAGACCTACAAGACTTTCTAGAGCTGACACTCAAAAAAGATGTCCTTTTCATTATAGGGGACTGGAATGAAAAAGGAGGAAGTCAAGAAACACCTGGAGTAACAGGCAAATTTGGCCTTGGAGTACAGAATGAAGCAGGGCAAAGGCTCATAGGTTTCTGCCAAGAGAACGCACTGGTCATAGCAAACACCCTCTTCCAACAACACAAGAGAAGACTCTACACATGGACATCACCAGATGGCCAACACTGAAGTCAGATTGATTATATTCTTTACAGCCAAGGATGGAGAAGCTCTATATAGTCAGCAAGGACAAGACCAGGAGTTGACTGTGGCTCAGATCGTGAACTCCTTATTGCCAAATTCAGACTTAAGTTGAAGAAAGTAGGGAAAACCACTAGACCATTCAGGTATGACCTAAATCAATTCCCTTATGATTGTACAGTGGAAGTGAGAAATAGATTTAAGGGACTAGATCTGATAAACAGAGTGCCTGATGAACTATGGACAGAGGTTCATGACATTGTACAGAAGACAGGGATCAAGACCATTCCCAAGAAAAAGAAATCCAAAAAAGCAAAATGGCTCTCTGAGGAGGCCTTACAAATAGCTGAGAAAAGAAGAGCAGTGAAAAGCAAAGGAGAAAAGGAAAGATATACCCATTTGAATGCAGAGTTCCAAAGAATAGCAAGGAGAGATAAGAAAGCCTTCCTTAGTAATCATTGCAAAGAAATAGAGGAAAACAACAGAATGGAAAAGACTAGAGATCTCTTCAAGAAAATTAGAGATACCAAGAGAACATTTCACGCAAAGATGGGCTCAATAAAGGAAAGAAATGGTATGGACCTAACAGAAGCAATTAAGAAGAGGTTGCAAGAATACACAGAAGAACTATACAAAAAAGATCTTCACAACCCAGATAATCACGATGGTGTGATCACTCACCTAGAGCTAGACATCTGGGAATATGAAGTCAAATGGGCCTTAGGAAGCATCACTACAGACAAAGCTAATGGAGATGATGGAATTCCAGTTGAGCTATTTCAAATCCTAAAAGATGATGCTGTGGAAGTGCTTCACTCAATAGGCCAGCATTTGGAAAACTCAGCAGTGGCCTCAGGACTGGAAAAGGTCAGTTTTCATTCCAATCCCAAAGAAAGGCAATGCCAGTTTCATCCATCTCATTAGAACTGATTCAAATGAATTCTTTTTAATGGCTGAGTAATATTCCATGGTGTATATGCACCAACTGGAGCCCATTATACAGAGTGAGGTGAGCCAGAAAGATAAAGAACATTACAGTATACTAACACATATATACGGAATTTAGAAAGACGGTAGCGATGGCCCTATATGCAGGGCAGAAGAAGAGACGCAGAAGTACAGAACAGACTTTTGAACTCTGTGGGAGAAGGGGAGGGTGGGATGTTTCGAAAGAACAGCATGTATATTATCTATCGTGAAACAGACCACCAGCCCAGGTGGGAGGCATGAGTCAAGTACTCGGGCCTGGTGGACTGGGAGGATCCAGAGGAACTGGGTGGAGAGGGAGGTGGGATGGGAGACCGGGATGGGAAATTCGTGTAACTCTATGACTGATTCATATCAATGTATGACAAAACCCACTGAAAAATAAAAAATAAAATAAAATAAAATAAAAATTAAAAAAAGAAAGGCAATGCCAAAGAATGCTCAAACTACCACACAATTGCATTCATCTCACACGCTAATAAAGTAATGCTCAAAATTCTCCAAGGCAGGCTTCAGCAATACGTGAACCGTGAACTTCCAGATGTTCAAGCTGGTTTTAGAAAAGGCAGAGGAACCAGAGATCAAATTGCCAACATCTGTTGGATCCTCAAAAAAGCAAGAGAGTTCCAGAAAAACATCTATTTCTGCTTTATTGACTATGTCAAAGCCTTTGACTGTGTGGATCACAACAAACTGTGGGAAACACTTCAAGAGATGAGAATACCAGACCACCTGACCTGCCTCTTGAGAAATCTGTATGCAGGTCAGGAAGCAACAGTTAGAACTGGACGTGGAACAACAGACTGGTTCCAAATAGGAAAAGGAGTGCATCAAGGCTGTATATTGTCACCCTGCTTATTTAACTTATATGCAAAGCACATCATGAGAAATGTTGGGCTGGATGAAGCACAAGCTGAAATCAAGATTGCTGGGAGAAATATCAATAACCTCAGATATGCAGATGACACCACCCTTATGGCAGAAAGCAAATAAAGAACTAAAGAAGAGGGAGGTGGGATGGGAGACCGGGATGGGGAATTCGTGTAACTCTATGGCTGATTCACATCAATGCATGACAAAACCCACTGAAAAATAAAAAACAAAAACAACAAAAAAAAAAACACTGCACTAAAAAAATAATAAAAAAAAAAAAAAAAAAAAGAACTAAAGAGCCTATTGATGAAAGTGAAAGAAGAGAGTGAAAAGTTGGATGAAAGCTCAACATTCAGAAAACTAAGATCACGGCATCCAGTCCCATCACTTCATGGCAAAGAGATGGGGAAACAGTGGAAACAGTGGCTGACTTTATTTTGGGGGGCTCCAAAATCACTACAGATGGTGAATGCAGCCAGGAAATTAAAAGATGCTTACTCCTTGGAAGAAAAGTTATAACCAACCCAAACAGCATATTAAAAAGCAGAGACATTACTTTGCCAACAAAGGTCCATCTAGTCAAGGCTATGGTTTTTCCACTAGTCATGTATGGATGTGAGAGTTGGAATATAAAGAAAGCTGAGCAGCAAAGAATTGATGCTTTTGAACTGTGGTGTTGGAGAAGACTCTTGAGAGCCTTGGACTGCAAGGAGATCCAACCAGTCCATCCTAAAGGAGATCAGTCCTGAGTGTTCATTGGAAGGACTGATGTTGAAGCTGAAACTCCAGTACTTTGGCCACCTGATGTGAAGAGTTGACTCATTTGAAAAGACCCTGATGCTGTGAAAGATTGAATATGGGAGGAGAAGGGGATGACAGAGGATGAGATGGCTGGATGACATCACTGACTCAATGGACATGAGTTTGAGTAAACTCTGGGAGTTGGTGATGGGCAGGGAGGCCTGGCGTGCTGCATTCCATGGGGTTGCAAAGAGTCGGACATGACTGAGCGACTGAACTGAATGACCTATATGGGAAAAGAATCTAAAAAAGAGTGGACATATGTATAACTGATTCACGTTGCTGTGTACACCTGAAACTAACACAACATTGTAAATCAACTAGACTCCAATAATTTTTTTTTTCAATCAGAAAAATGGAAAATAGCAAATGTTGGTGAGAAAGTGGAGCAATTTGAACCTTTGCATGTTGCTGTTTGGAATGTAGAACAGTACAGCAACTGTGAAAATGATTTTGTGGTACCTCAAAATGTTAAACCTAGAATCACCATTTGACCTCACAACCCACTCCAAAGTATGTACCCAAAAGAATTGAAAAGAGGTAGCTCAGATGGTAAACAATTCACCTGCAATGTGAGAAACCTGGGTTCGATCCCTGGGTTAGGAAGATCCCCTGGAGAAGGGAATGGCAACCCACTGTAGTATTCTTGCCTGGAGAATCCCATGAACAGAGGAGTCTGGCGGGCCCCATTCCATGGGTCGCAAAGAATTGAACACGACTGAGCAACTCAGCACACAGCATTCAAACAAAAACTTGTACATGAGTGTTACAGCAGCAGTATTCACAACAGTCAAAAAGTGAAAAAAAAAAGAATGTTACTAACGGATAATGGATAAACAAATGTGACTTATATGTGCAGTAGACTATTATTCAGCCATAAAAAGGAATGAAGTTCTCAAGCATATTGCAACATGGATGAACCTTGAAAATATTATGCTAAATGAATTGTCAGACACAAAGGGATGGAGATTGTATGATTCTACTAAAAGAAATGTCTAAGATATGCAACTTCATGGAGAGAGAAAGACTACAGGCTACCAGGGTCTGGGAGGAAAGAGAAAGTGCAAGTTATTATTTAATGGCACAGTTTCCATTTGGAGAAATGAAAATATTTTACTACTAGGTAGAGGTGATAGTTACACAATATTATGAATGTACTAAATGCCACTGAATTGGATACTTTCAAATGGTTTATCTTATTGGAATTTTATCTTAATAAAAAAGAGATTGCTAAAGTACCAATTGATGTGCTAGCCTGAAATAAAACACGGAGGCTCACAAATATGTCACTAAATATCGTAGTAATTGCTGGAAAATTTTTTTTCTAAGTATGTGTTAGTGACAGAAAATAGTGTTTATTTCTGTATCCTTTTATAAAGACAAAAACCTGAAGCTAAGTGAAGACTCATCAACTAAAAGCATTAGAATGGCTGTAATTGAAAGTACAAACATAAGAGAAAAATTAAGACTCTGACAGCTTGAGTGGCATTTTACTGCAGATCTACTTGCCAATAGAAATGTGGGAACAGTTAAAAATAGACAGGATGAACAAATCATAACAAATGGTAGGGACTCGTCTGTAATAAGGTTGAGGTTGAATTCTTCATTGTTTTCACTCATATTTCTTCCGGTCCTATTGAAACAGAGATACATATTTTGCTACATTTTACTGGTTATGAAATAAATATCTGAGCCCAGAATTGGAAGTGTGTATTGAGCTGAGATTCTGCATCACTTAACTTTTCTGAATCTTGGTTTTCTCAACTGTGAGATGGAAATAACAGAGACTTCCCTGGGAGTCCAGTGATTAAGACTTCACCTTCCAGTCCTGGGGTTGCAGGTTTGATCCCTAGTTGAGAAGCTAGGATCCCACATGCCTCGTGACCAAAAAACCAAAACATGAAACATTAACAATACTGAAACAAATTAAAGACTTAAAAATGGTCTAGAGAAAAAAATTAAAAGATGAAAATAACAATATCCTCTTCCATGCCAGTAAGAAGCATCACAATAGATCATTTATGTAAGGCAGACTGCCTGGCATAGAGTCAACAACTATTAAACATTGAAAAGAAGACCCTCTCTATCCTAGAGCCATCTCCTTGAAATTTCTGCCTGATATTTCTTCATATTTTAGGTCTCTTCCAGGGAGCAGTAGGAGGAGGAGTTACCTAAGTTTTGAAAATGGGAGTTTTTAAAGGAAAAGTACCATGGAGTTTGGGGCTTCCCTGGTGGCTCAGCAAGAAAGAATCTGTTGACTGTGCAGGAGCCGCAGGAGACATGGGTTAGATTCCTGGGTGGGAAAGATCCCCTGGAAGAGGGCATGGCAACCCACTCCAGTATTCTTGCCTGGGGAATCCCATGGACAGAGGAGCCTGGCGGGCTACAGTCCACAGGGTCACAAAAGAGTCGGACATGCTGACTTAACAACTTAACACACATGCACGTACCTTGGAGCTTTGAAACTAAACATGCACCTTTTCTATGGTTTAAGGGCTATTCCATATAAAGTTCTTCAAATACTTTGAGATTCTCATCAAGGGGCATCTCTGAATAAGCACATTCCTATTGCTGTTTCTATGAATATGACTTTCATTTTTTAAAAATGTATTTATTTATTTATTTGGCTGCACCAGGCCTTAGCTGCAGTACCTGGGACCTTCCATCTTTGCTGTGGCATGCAGGATCTTTAGTTGCAGTGTGGGGTATCTAGTTCCCTGACCAGGGATCAAACCCATAACCCCCGCATGGGGGGTGCAAGTCTTAGCCACTGGACCACCAGGGAAGTCTCGTGATTTTCTAAATCATCTGAAAATATACATTGAGAATCCAAAAGCTGAACTCTTACCTCATGTCCTATACAAAATTAACTCAGAATGAATCAAAGATCTAAAAGTATGGCCTAAAACTGTAAAACTCTTTGAGGAAAACAGAAGGGAAATATTTTATGCCATTCGATTTGGCAATAGGCAATAAAAAAAAGATAAATTGGACTTCAAAATTAAAAATTTTTGTGCATCAACGGATACTGTCAACAGAATGAAAAGGCAACCCATGGGATGGGAGGAAATAATTGCACATCATACATCTGGTAAGGTATTAAGATCTAGAATACATATATATAAGGAACTCCTATAGCTTACAAGAAAGAAACAAAAACCCACTGAAAAATAGGGAAAGGACTTGAATAAACATTTCTCCCCAGAAGATGAGACAAATGACCAGCAAGCACATGAAAAGATGCTCAGCATTACTAATCATTAGGGAAATACAAGTGAAAACCACAATGAGATATCACTTCATACCCATTGGAATGGTACTAAAAAAGAAAGAAAAATAAAATAACAAATGCTTGTGAGCATGTGGAAAAGCCGGAAGCTTTGTGCACTGTTGGTGAGTATGTAAAATGGTGCAGCCACTATGGAAACCAGTATGGAAGTTCCCCAAATAGTTAAAAATGCAATTACTGTTTGATTCAGCAATTCCATTCTAGGTACATACACAAAAGGACTAAAAGCAAGGACTCAAAGAGATAGCTATATATTGATGTTCATAGCATTATTCATAATAGTACAAGGTAAAAGCAAGTGAAGTGGCCAGTGATGGACAGATGGATAAACATAGTAGATACGAACAATGGAATATTATTCAACCTTAAAAAGGAAGGAAATTCTGACACATGCAGTGACCTGGATAAGCCTTAAAAGTATTATGCTAAGTGACACAAGTCAGTCTCCAAAGGACAAACACTATAATATTCCACTAGAGGAGTCAATTCATAGAGACAGCAAGTAGAATGGTGGCTGCCAAGGAGTGGGGGAGGGGAGGACAGGGAGTTTAATGAGTATGGTGTTTCCATCTAGGAAGATGAAAGATGCTCTGGAGATGGATAATGTTGATGGTTACATAACAATATGAATGTACTTAATGCCACTGAATTGTACACTTAAAAATGATAAATTATTTGCTCTATGTTTTATCACAGTAAAAAATAAAAAAAGAAATACTGAATGTGTATGAGAAGAGGTTCATCCCAATTAAAAAAAATGATAGCAGTAACTTGGACTATAACTTAGAGTTCAAGAATATTTGCTTTTCTTGGGAAATTCAAGAAGGCAATCCTCAGTCCTCTCAGACAGCACTGTTCAACAGAAATACAGTGCAAGCCATGTGTCTAATGACAGAAGAAATTCAAATTTTCTAGTAATTGTATTGGGCTTCCCTAGTGGCTCAGAAGAATCTGCCTGCAATGTGGGAAAAGTGGGTTCAATCCCTGGGTTGGGAAGATCACCTGGAGAAGGAAATGGCTACCCGCTCCAGTATTCTGGCCTGAAGAATTCCATTGACTGTATAGTCCATGAGGTCACAAAGAGTTGGACACAACTGAGCAATTTTCACTTTCACTTTATTCAAAGAGAAATAGGTGAAATTGATTTTAATAATTAATGGATGTATTTTAATACCATAACATCTATTTAACATAATGTACTCAAAATAGATCATTTCAACATAGAGTCAGTGTAAAACTGTTTATGAGATATTTTAGTCTTTTGGGTGGGATACATGTGGGGTACCTCACTTTGGTTTGAAAGTGAAAGTTTAACTTTGGTTTAAAAAACGTTTAAAGGTGACACTAGTTACATTTCAAGTACTCCCTAGACTAGGGGCTACTAAATTGGCTAGGACAACTCTGCAGCATTTTTCTTTCCTTTGTTTAATATTTATTCATTTTCGGTTGTGTTGGGTCTTAGTTGTAGCATGTGGGATCTTGGTTGGTACTTATGGGCTCTTCATTGCATTGCTCAAGCTTCTCTCTAGTCGTTGTGGAGGGAGGGGGGTTGTGACACCCCCAGTAGCTGTGGCTCACAGGAGCATAGTTGCCTCGAGACATATAGGATCTTAGTTCCAAGACCAGGAATCGAACCCACATCCCCTGCACTGGAAGGCAGATTCTTAACCACTGGGCCACCAGGGAAGCATTTTTTTCTCCTGGAGAAATTAGTCTCTTAAGCTGAGGTGAAACACCTCACAAGGTAGTCACATCTTAAATGATGCTAATGAACAACTGTGGAGGGAACTACTCAAAAACATGCCTCAGTTTGACAACATGACAAAGCTAGGAGTGTTAAAATGAGCTACTTAAATGCAGAAATCTGGACAGTACCTGTTTCCGGACCTAAAAGAGAACCAGAGGAAGGAAAGCTTGGTTTGCTCTCTGAGATGTATTTATTTCTGACTGGGGAGGCCAAGAGTGAGCCAGTAAAGAGTGAAAGGAGGAGAGAAATACTGGAGCAGTGATGGTGGGTGGGGGTGGGGTGTGAAAGAGCGGTGAACAAAGACGCATCTGTGTTGGGGTGAAAAATATGATTTTATCTCAGAACTTTCTTTTTTTATCCTTACATCACTCTATCCTAAGGCCAAAGGAATTTTTTTTCTCCTCAGCAGAGATGTTAGAGGTTGAAGATTACATTCCCCAAGTGCAAAAGAGTCCTTCTTCCTGTTCCCTGGTTTATGGAGTAAACCCCTAAAGATTGAATCATGTGTTATATGCCGAAAGCAAGGAATCAGAATCAAATACTGACTTCACTTACAGACGTATTAATAGGAGGGTTGAGCAGTCTGAAATGATCTGTGTTTAGCTGCTTCTGAACAGTTGTGTTCACATAAATTTGCCTTTAAAAATGGTTTATTAAGCTCTGATATTTATTTATTTGGCCACACCATGCAGCATGTAGGATCTTAGTTCCCCGACCAGGGGTTGAACCCACCCCCAACCCCTTGCACGGGATGCACAGAGTCTTAACCACTGGACTACCAAGAAGTCCCTAAATCTGTGCTAATGAATCTTTAGTAAGTGTGGAGCAAGGGAAAGATGAACACATCATACAGGGACCTACTCTAGAGCACAGGAAACGCTGCTCAATATTCTGTAATAACCTAAATAGGAAAAAACAATTGAAAAAGAACAGATACTTGTATATGTAAACTGAATCACTTTGCTGCACATCTGAAACACAACATTGTTAATCAACTATGTTCCAATATAAAATGAAAATTAAAAAAAATAAAGATGAGCAGAAGCAGCTAGCTTTGTGCAGAAGAGAGACATGGTCATTTTCTTTCAAGCTGGTAAGTGCAAACAAAACAAAACAAAACACTTTTTTCTTTTTAAAGCAAGAAAAGGAATTTCATCCCACACCAGAGTAATAAGGGTAAGCTTCCTGGAACTGACTTTTAAAAGCAACTGGTGTTAGCTAAGTGAAATAGGACGTCCTTCCAGGCAGAGGGCAGAATGATCAAGCATGAAACAGTAAGATGTGGGTAACTGCCCAGCAAAGAGAAATAACTTCAAAGGTTCCATCTTGTCCATTTAAAGCATTACTCACTTATAACCTATGTTGCCTAGTCTACTGTGTATTCAGTAAGTGTAGGAGTCATACTTCATTCAATGCCAATATCTCTATTGCTCTGGATTATAGCAGACACACACATATACAATGACATGGATTAATAACATTTCTGCTATTCACAGCAGGCTTATCTCTAGCAAGTAAATGAATGTAGTCACCACAGCATGCAGCAATAGAAATATGAAAATCCGTTTCTCCAACTAGAAATGCAGTCTTAACCTGGGTGGCAGAGTAACTGAAGTCCACCAGGCAACTGAAAACAGGTCTTAGAGTTGGGGTTTAAAAAACTCAGGTGTAATTCCTGCCACTTGTCAGCTATTTAGGCTTGGTGACGTCAGTCTTTGCTAGTTCTTCATCAAAATCCACTCTCCTAACTGGACTACAGTTCACAGCTTGACTTGTAGAGTTTTTCATGGGATAGAGATTTAGCCAATAAAATGTAAGTAGGAGAATCCAGACCACTTCCAAGGTTGGCCAATAAAAATTTGCAGGCTCCACCTGTCCACCATGTATGTTCCAAGGTCACATTTTTCAAAATGGTAGATTGTTGCTCAAAAATTTGGTCCTAAATATGAGTGTGAAGCAGAGCCCCTTCTGATGGTGAACCACTTACCCCAGCATCAAAGGAATGCATTTCTTGTTCTCTAATCCTCTAAATACTTAGAGCTCATTTGTTAGAGAAATTTGACCTATGCTAACTTAGGGAACAGTAATACCTACTTCACAGATGAGATGACATATATAAATCCTTAGCACAGGGCTTGGCAATTTGTATGTAAGCCAAAGTACCAGTTGTTACAGTTATAATTTGGATGAGAATCAAATCATAAATTATAAATCAATGTGAAACTAAAAACTAGAAAGTTATACAATATTGGATATTCCAGACCTCTGTCTCTTGGGTAGTTTTAAGAACTCATGAAATCTTATTACTTCTAATGAAGCCTTTACTTTGGAAGTGAAATTAAGCTTTCCCCAACCACTTACACATCTCAGTTGTAACCTTTCACTATATGCACACACAACACACACACACACACACACACACAGACTTACACACATGTACAATCCTTGTAAATGGCATGTACTTGCATCTTTATATGCTTTTAAATACTAATTAATGATTCAGGGCATTCATTTTATACTTTTCAAAAAGCAAGTGTGTAACTTAGTGGAATGTATCATAACAATTCATATACCAGTGACTGATACAGGTATACCCTTATGAAAATACCATTAACAATGTCTGAAATCTAGAACCATAAATGATATGGAAAATGATTTACTAAGTAAGATGAGAAATCACTCTGGTGCATATCTGTCCTAAAGAACTCTTACTCCAAGGTCTGAAATACAACCACAACTCTACAGGCAAGAGAGAAGTAAGGTAAGTATAATCACCGGTTCTTCTATTTACAAGGGGGGAAAACCCAGCTCTTATAAAACTTCTGGCTTCCTTGGCCAGTGTTTCTTTTTAGCCTCTGTTCTCATCTCAGAGCATTAATAATGCCCAGAATATGCCTGTCCATTACAACGACTAATGAGCACACTGAAGTTCACATACAGCTTGAACAAATTAGTCATCTGCATTTAAATGCCTCGGCTGATGATTGTACATCCATTATTACTGGGGTGCATCTGCATACCTTTTAACATTGAAAAGAATTGGGCTTTCCATATCAAATTATAGGTTTCATCTGTGGCTTTTAAGTACTGCATAAGTCACGTTAGGTTAAAAACAAAACTGACCATAATAGAAAACATCCATGATAAATTTCCCAAGAATTTACTCCCCACCCCCATCTATTCTGACATTATTCCCTTTTTTAGGTAGGTGCAACGTGGTGTTACTTTTTATTTGAAAACTATGACAAGTCAGGCTACAGCCTGAATGGGTACATTTATAGTGTTACTGTTCAATATAAGCTAATTAAATTACACAGGTTATAAGGAAAGAATTAATATAATCCTTTCATAAAAGTTGTGATTAGGTAAATGTCTTCATATCTTAAAATTTGCAAAGTTATATGCTATCTTTTAAAACATGTGAAGACAGATCATTCATTCATCCATTTACGCAACAGGAGTTTTCAGGTTCCAACTAAGTGCCAGACACCATGCTGGATGCAGGGGATGCTAAAATGAGTAAGACCCAATTGGCCGCCCCCAAGGAACTCTATCTAGTGGCAGAGACAAACAGAAAACACAGTTCTATATCATAGATTAATGGAATGAATAAAATACACTCTATCATTTAAACATTTAATTCAAACTTGACTTGCCCTTTGGCTGTAAGCATTATTTTAAATGATTTGCAAGGTTGTTTTTCTATTTTGTGTGGTCTCTTTAAAAATCTGATGAAAGATAAAATTCTACTTCCCAAATGTTCATAATTAAAAGCAAATGCACAGATAATTAAGTATACTATAAGAAATCCAACAGATATCACGGGGAAACAAGTTTCATCAAACCTGATATTTTGAAAACAATATTAGAATGCATCTGTCATTCATTCCTTCAAGTATGCATTAACTGGTTTCTAAGTGCTTACTAAGTAGATTGTAAACTACAAAATTCCTGATCTTCATTGTCCATGCTTCTAATCAAGATTCTGAGTGTGCCCAAGTGAATAAGCATGACTCCTACCCACACAGAATTCATACTCTAATCTAAAACCAGATTTAATGTTATCTGTTCTTTAATGTTCTTTAGAGGAATTTAAACACTCCCTTAAAATAGCAGCAGATCATGAAGTTCAAAGAGACTGTAACTCCAAAAACTTTAAATATCTCATCTTTTCACTTTCTTATGTACATACATGCATACATATACACATGCACACATGAAAAACTGCTGCCGATTGTTATAAATGAAACTTAAAAAAAAAAATCTTAGCCAAGGTTTTCAGAAGGCTGTTAGCCATGGCTGCAAAGTAGAGAGTGCCACATCCCTCACTAGCTGGATACCCACCCATATGCTAACCAAGAGCTTCCTAACTCCCACTCTGTTGCTTTACAAAATGTGATTTTATTATTATTGTGAAATGTTGTTAACCAGTTTTTCACTGCTTCTGCTTAACATTGTCATGTCTCTTCCTTATTTTGGAAATATTTATTTTTCTTCCAGTTTTATAGAGATTTAATTGAATTACAACACTGCGTAAGTTTAAGGTGCACAGCATAATGATGTGACTTGCATACATTATGAAATGATTATCGTAATAAGTTTAGCGAAAATCCATCATCATATAAATACAAAAATTTTTTAAATAGAAATTTCCCTTGTGATGAGAACTCTTAGGATTTACTCTGTTAACAGCTCTCACATGTAACAGAGCAGTGCTCATTATATTTCTCATCTTGTACATTACATCCCTAGTGCTCACATACCTTATAACTGGGAGTTTGCACCTTTGACTGCCTTCAGCTAATACTCTCCCACCTCTGGGAACCACACATCTAATCTCTTATCCTACAAGTTTGTTTTTGAACACCCAGTAGCATTTAAATTACAGTGACAATATTAACACCAAAGATTAGAAAAATCAGTAATAGCATTTTGGATATGCCCAAATCTTTAACCATACCAACACTAGTTCTTCAAGCCTGATTCAAACAATGTATGATGGAGATGGATACGTTTATCTTTGAGAACAAGGACTGTATCCCAGAATAATTTAGTGTGTGCTCAGTGGCTCAGTCTTGGGGACTCTTTGCGACCCTGTGGGCTGTAGCCCGCCAGGTTCGTCTGGCCATGGCATTTCCCAGGCAAGAATACTGCACTGGGTTGCCATTTCCTCCTCCAGGGGACCCTCCCAACTCAGGGCAGCAACTAGTGCCTCCTGCATTGCAGGCGGATTCCTTTATCTCACGGTAAAAAAACAAATACAAAAAAAGGCAGCTGAATGAAGCCTATTGTAGTAAATTTCCATATGTATATTTCAGTATCCAATGTGTACTTTCTGCTGTTACAAAACAACACTTGTGCTGGAAAAAACGTGTTATATAGAGTTCCACAGTAGTAAAAGTTGTTGAGATAAGAGCTAGCCTATTTGTGTGTGTGCGTGTGTGTATATATACATACACACACACACATATACTCTTACTAGGAAGAGCTTAAAGTTATGTTGTGAAGGAAGCATTCTTACTATGGCTGCTACTCTCTGATCACGATTCAGAATCCTAAGGAAATGTTTGTTTCCCCCAAAATGTGACAGGAAGACTTCTCAACTCTACCGAAAAGTCAAGAAGGGGTTTGCAAAGGTGAAGACAAACCGGAGTCGTAAAGGAAAAGCCTTCGGACGTGGAGTTGGTCTGTTTGGACCCGGCAGCTCAGGCCAGCGGCAGATTCGGGTGTGGGACCGCAATCCTCGGGTCGCACCCAGCAGCCCCACTCTGGTCCGGCTCCTGACTCCCGCCGTCGTCAGTGATCTGCACGGCCGGTGGGGATGGGAGGTCCTTGGGAGGCACTTGCTCCGCGGGGCTGCTCGAGGCCTCGAGAGATTTCAGGAGCGCAGGGTAGGCGCGGAGCCTCGCGGGTTCCCCGCAGCAGCGACCTGTTCCCGCCCGCTGGGAGCGGAGGGAGTAGAACTGGGCAACCGGGGGAAGGAAGCCCCCGGGCGCGAGGCCTGGCTTTCGCGGCTTTGAAAACTTTCCAACGCGCGTGCCACGGCGACGCGCGGCGGCTGCGCCCGGGGCCCCGGCGGCCCGCGCCTCCCGCGGGGAACTTTCGGGTGTCTCGGTGGCCTGTCACTCTCGCCGGCCGACGCGCCTCCCCCTGGGCTCGCGCGGCCGGAGCGCCCTCCCTCTCGGCGAGGACCTGCCCAGGCGCCGGCGGCTCCCGTGCCCGCTCGGCGCTCGCCCTGCCAGCGCCCCCGCCGCCCGGCTCCGCGAGCCTCGCGTTTCAACCTGGCCCGGCCGCGCCCCGCGCCCTGAGCGCCTCGAGCCCCCGGGCGGCCCCCGGAGCGGGGAGGCGGGGAACGGAGGAGGGGACCCGCCGCCGGGGGGTGTGGGGCGGGGGGGGCCTGGCTGCTGGCTCCCGGCCGACTTTTCGCCAATGGTCCAGAGCGACATGTCCAAGTCGCCTCCCACAGCGGCGGCGGCGGTGGCGCAGGAGATCCAGATGGAACTGCTGGAGAACGCGGCTCCCGCGGGGGCGCTCGGAGCGGCCGCACAGGTAGCGAGAGCGCCGCGCCCTCCCCTTCCTTTGTGAGCCGCCCGGGCGCCCGGGCTCCATCCCGCCCGCCGCCTGCTCTGCTAGGATCCCTCGCCCGGCCGTCCGCCCCGGCCTGGGTCTTCCCCGCCGCCGCCGCCTCCTTCCCTCGCGCTTTGCCACCCACTTCTCCCTCTCCGGGCGCCGGCGCCCCCCGCTCCTCTCCGCCTTCCCGCCCCCCCTCCCCACCCCGGCTCTTCTCCGGCTTCCATTTTCCTCTGCTTCCCCAAAGCCAGTGGGAAGGGGGCGGGGGAGACCTCCAGGTCCTCAGAGGCTGCCCCCCGAGGCCAGCCCTCCTCGCCCCTTCCCGGGAGAGGCGCATGGACAGACATGAATCAGGCGGGCGGACTGGACCTGCTCAAGATCGTGAGTCGGGGGTGGGGGGTGCGGGGGGGTTCTACAACTCTGCTCCGACGCCGACCCTTTTAGACCATCTCCGAGCCGGGGTGGGAGTAGGGGGCGTGTGATGGGGTGGGGGCGGGCAGGGGGGCGTCGGAGGGGGCGCTCTGCCCCTGCCTCCCCACAGCAGCTGCGGCCCCCCTGGGCACCCGGGCGTTACACCTCTGGGACAGCTCGGCTCCCCTCCTGGCACTGGCCAGGTTTGCCTGGACCCCTCGCTCGCTGCAGAAGAGAGCGAGTTGGCGACGTGAAAGTTTTTCTTTTTCCCTTGGTCTTGAAATGTTAGCCATCTCAGAGAGCTCCGAGGCCACCTTCTGATGAGTATTAGCGGTTTCTGGGGAAATTCCGGGTTGCTGCTCGTTGTGAAATAGGAGATGTCAGTTGTAGGCACTGGGCAGTGATAAGGTGGCTTTTACGTAAGGCTTTGGCAGGTACAGTTTGGATTACAGACACCTCCAGTTCTCAGCGGTAAGGAGTCTCTCAACTTTTCTCCTAGCAGGGAAATTTTTTAAGACTCCTAACTGTGTAGGCAGCTTGGCAAAAAGGTTAGGGTTTCATTTCAAGCATCACTTTGGAGATATCTCTGCTTAGTGATGCTGGCTTGTTGATTTCAAACCTCCACTTGCTAGATTGTAAATTGTGAGAAGATTCTATAGTTTTATACTTAGGTCAAATTTCTAAGTACGTAATTTGTGTACTTTATATTTGTATATGCCGGAGAGAATGCGTTAGTCTTATTTACTGTAGTAAGGGGGGCAGGAGTGGGCCACGGTAATAAAATGTTTGGCTGCTTAATTGTTTTCAGAGGTGATAGAAATTGACTGCTTTAGCTATTTTAATACTGTTAATAACGGTGGTTCCCGCGGCATGGTCATGGAGCTTTGTTGAACTTTCTTTTATCACTGGGAATTAAAAGTGCAGATTAAAACACACCATTCATTTTGATTTGAAATGCAGGAAAAAAAGGTAGAAACCAATCATTTGTTTAATCAGAAATCCACTTCGATTGTAGAGGAATTCATTCTTTCTTAGAGGTAAGACAGCTAGATTTTAGTCAGCCTTGGGTTGTTAGGCTGCCAGAACGGAGTCGGGACATGTAACTAACAACCTACATTTCCATCTGGCCTCTGCCAGTGGGCCTGAATTCTTACCAACACCTGTCACGTTTGTTCTAGACTCCTGATTTTATCTAGATACTCACTAGGTTAGATGAGAACAAGAAATGTACTCAGGGACTTCCTTTTTTTTTTTTTTTTTTTAGGATGAAGGTCTTAAATATTGATAGAGAAAAGGCCTTTTAGACCCTCTTTTCTCTTTGATCTCCCTTCAGGGTTGTTGCTTTTTTTTTTTTTTCCAGTTTTTATTCTTATGATAAAAATAGAGTTCCTGAATTCCTGGAGATCAAAGTTAGGGCAAAATAGAAAGCATGACTGCATTCAGATAAGAGACACTAATTTACTCAGTGATTTATGTAGTTAAACGTAAGGCAACAAGTATTTGTGAAGTTACTGCAAACATGGAAATGATTCAGAAAGGAGAAGACACACTTTCTACTTTCATAGAATGTACATTCCAGTAGCTGCAAGGGTGATGAATGGATGACTATTGTGTGGCATGGGGCTCTAAGAGAAATACCGAATCTTAGATGGTTGCTAAGGAAAAGATCACAGATACTCTGTTTGGAGTAATCTGTAAGGACTTCATGGAAGAGGTAGCATTTGAGAAGGGATTTGAAGTCTGGGTCAGATTTCAGCAGATTTTCAGAGAGATGCTGCAGAGCTCTTCAGGGAGCTATTCTGACTGCCAAGTAACAGCAGTTACAAGTCTTATACCTTTGTAATCCCTAGTTTGAAAAGCGTGGACAGGTTCAGATTGGAGCTTAGTCAAGCAGAAGTCTGACAAGGCAATTGAGGCCACATCTTGAAGGCTTTGGAACCTGAAATGTAATGAACAACAAAAAGCCTTGGAAGGGGTTAGGGAAGGAGCAGTGTAACAGCTCATGGAGAAGATTCACCTGGGAGCATGCTGGAAGGGAGTCAGGAGTCTCAGGAATCCAGAGGTAGAGCTGCTGGAGGGGAGATTGATGTAACGGTTTGGACAGGAGGTAATGAGGTCTAAACTGAAAAGAGAGAAGAGATAATAGATAGGACAGTACTACGGATGGACATAGTCCAGAGACCCAGTCCATAGGCATTACAAGTGATTGGATGAGGGAAGCAGGGAGGAATGGATAACAGAGGCAGGTAAAAGGCATCAGCATTCAGCTGCATCAGCATCCTTCTCCTTGCTCCACCTTCCAAAAATGAAAGCATTTTCCCCTGAATTGTGTTCAGATCACAGCCATTATCTGAGGGAAACATTGCCTTGTTTATTTGATATCTAATAAATCATGTCATCACAGGGCTGTGAAAACTTGGCAAGGCATCTCTTCCATGTCTCCAGGAAGGCTAGGCCAGCAGTAAACCACCTGGGGGAAAAAGACTGTCTCTGGAGCATCCCTCTGTTTTGTGACACTGAGTCACCGTAATTCCTCTGAGAAATGGAGTTTTCGTTTGTGACATATCTGTCTCAGCAGTCATTGGTCTGAAGGATCCTTTCTCTTTCACCTCTGGGTTATACTGCACGTTCTATACGAAGAAAGCAAAAGATGGAACTCCACAGACTGCCCATTGATCTTTTTTCCTGTCAGAAATCCTGCCGAGGGAGGGGGCACCCTCCTACTCTATAACCCTAGGATATGGTCGTCAACAAAATAAATCTATTTCTTACATGAGAAGCAAGTGACAGTCTAACTGCAAATTCTTGAGAGTTCAGATTTAAGCACATCACATCCCTATTAAGGTAACCTGTTGAACAATCTCAGTGCAAACTTGGACACAGTCTACCTCCAAAGTCAAGTTGCTGACCAAACGCTCTCCCTCCAAAACTCCAAATCTGTGCCATCTGCCATGGTGGCCACTAGTCACATGTGACTTCTGAGCACTTGAAATGTGACTGGTTTGAACTGAGATGTGCTGTATGTGTAAAATAGACATTTTAAAATACATCAAAATATAGATCAAATAAGTAGTGAGGTATATATCGACTAAAAGTGCAGATAACTTAAAAATACAAAATGCACGTGACATATATGTATATTTAGGTATACTTAGAGGAGGAGGGCATGGCAACCCACTCCAGTATTCTTGCCTGGGAAATCCCATGGACAGAGGAGCCTGGTCTTCTACACTGCATAGTGTCACAAAGAATAAGACACAACTGCAGCGACTTAGCATGCACACACATGTGTACTTCTGGCTGATTCACGTATGGCAGAAAGCAGCACAGTGTTGGAAAGCAGTTATCCTCCAACTGTGTGTGTACTCAGTCACTCCGTCATGTCAGACTCTTTTGTGATTCCATGGACTGTAGCCTGCCAAGCTCCTCTGTCTGTGGAATTTTCCAGGTGGGAACACTGGAGCAAGTTGCCATTTCCTTCTCCAGGGGATCTTCCAGACCCAGAGATGGAACCCATGTCTTCTGCATTGCAGGTGGATTCTTTACCTCTGGGCCATTGGGGAAGCCATCCTCCAATTAAAAATGAATTAAAAAATAAACAAATATATACAGATGAAGAAATCTCAAGGATATTGTCTCAATGAAAGTCAATTTCATTCAATTCAATAAACATTTAATAAGTAAAAAATACATAAAATACAGAGGAGACCTTGCTGGGACCAGCCAGAAGATTTCAGCGAGCAGCACGACGCGTTCCTTTAGGCTAAGAAATGAAGACACAGAACAGATGGGGTCGAGAGGATCGCTGCAGTCAGCGATGATTCTTTATTTCTCAGGGTTACATTTATACTAAACCAAGAAGAGAATCTTAAGAGAAAATATTTTTCCATAAACATCACTTTGAGATAACAATCACCAGAACTCTCTGATAACGTCAAGGGATAAGAAGGGCATCCCGTTTATCTTAAGGGTGATCATGAAAGGCTTATCCACCTGCGTCATGTGTGCATTCAAGGCTTACTAGTGTTCTGTTTAACTTTGGATAGTAAATTCCAGGAGAGGGGTGGCGGAACAGAGAGCTATGTCCTTGAAGGGACCATTGATAATCAATCAAGGCAGCTCCCAGAGTCAGCTCTTTCAAGCCGCTCCCCACAAGACCTGTATTTTGCAGAGACCCCTGTTTGATTCCTGGGTTGGGAAGATCCTCTGGAGAAGGGATAGGTTACCCATTCCAGTGTTTTGGGGCTTCCCTGGCGAGTCAGCTGGTAAAGAATCCACCTGTGATGCAGGAGACCTGGGTTTGATACCTGGATTGGGAAGATCCCCTGGAGAAGGGAACAGCTACCCAGTCCAGTATTCTGGCCTGGAGAATTCCCTGGACTTTACAGTCCATGGGGTCACAAAGAGTTGGACACGATTGAGCGACCAAGCACAGCACAGCACAATGTATCAAAAATACGATCACAGGGGTGTGAAAGTGAAAGTTGCTCAGTCGTGTCCGACTCTTTGCAACCCAGTGGACTGCAGCCCACCAGGCTCCTCTGTCCATGGGGATTCTCCAGGCAAAAATACTGGAGTGGGTTGCATTTCCTTTTCCAGGGGATCTTGAACCCAGGTCTCCCACATTGTGGGTGAATTCTTTACCATCTGGGCCACCATGGATGCCCTTTGATACATTTAGCCAGATACATTATTACAATGCACTTGGTCTGCTGCCTTTTACCATTTTAATAGAGCTACTAGAAGATTCCTATTACGTAGGTGACTTTTATTTCTATTGGACAGCATTAGTCTAAAAGCACAGCACTGGGAATTCTCCAGGGAGTTGAACAGATCTGGATGGAGGCCGGCTGGATGCAAACTCAGGGTGAAAGGAATGGAGACTAGGGTGCAGCAGAGGAGGAAATGGGTGAAGCAAGAGCATTTCTCAGCTCTTTAGGCCTCAAAGAGCTGGTAACCAGCACCTCCAATTGCACCTGGAGATGCACCAACAGTAAGCAGAGGGCCTGTTTGTTTTGCTCCTGGCAACGAAACCCGGCTGGCTCCACCCCATCAGAGTTTGCCAGATGCTTCTCAAGCACATTGTCTAATACAGCCCGGTCAAGGCAACATCCTGAATCGTGTAGCAAGGTGCTTTATCTAAAAAGAGCAGCAGCTCTTCCCCCAGGTCAGTACCACTTTCCAGAGACTTTCTGGGGTCCGAGGTTCAGTTCAGCCCTTGCAGCCTCTTCGCATAATGCACTTGGGTCCTGGACTTCCATGTCTTGCCCCTCTAACCTTGCTTGTCTAACCTTTGTCCCCAGCCTCCATCACTTGCCTCTCTGATGGGATTTTGTTCTGGCATTGCCTGGGTGAAATTTACAAACCTGCTCATCAGGATTTCTGAGTGCATTTTAAACCTCAAAACATCACATCTGATTGAGTGACTGGAGGTTTAGTTGGTTTTGTGGCTTTATGTTCCTGTTTTTTTTTATTTTCCTTTTATGTAAAGAATTAGTTTACCTGTTGCTCTGTGTAGTTGTATTGAATTATATAGTCTGTTGCCTTGCTTCTTTTAAGAAAAGCTGAGTGTGGGATGGATTAGGAAATTGGAATTGACATCTACACACTATTGATACTATGCATAAAATAGATCATTAATGAGAACCTACTGTATAGCACAGGGAACTCTATGTCAGTCCTCTGCGGTGACCTAAATGGGAAGGAAATCCAAAACTGCATGGACGTAAGTATACATATAGCTGATTTACTTTGCTGTACAGTAGAAACGAACACAACACTGTAAGGCAATTATACTCAAATAAAAAGAGAGAGAAGCTGAGCAAAATATGTTAATCCTATGTGTGTAGAGAATTAGCCCTCCTCGATTTTGTGACTGTGGGGACTTGTCTCGGTCCTGCCAAGAGCTTATGGCACAACATGGACTTTCACAATGACAGGGAGTTCAGATTAATTATGACACCACTTAAGTGACTGGGGCTGTCTTAAGAGTTCTTTCCAAACACGGCTGGAGGTAAACCGTGAGGAAGGCAAGCTTGGCCCTTGACCATCTCCCGCCCTGGCCTGTCTCCTCTCCCTTCTCTACCTGAAGAGCTCTATTTATCCTGTTTCTTGATTCCTTTCTGCTTTTGTGTAAACCAATCCATATGGAGAACTTGCTCTGTTCCCTTTTCTAGGGAGGAGATATCTCACTGCCGTTTCTCCTAGTAAAGGATCTGATAGCCTCATTCACCCAAAACTGATGGTAAATGAGGATATTAACTGTCTGAGTCCTCTCTGTTGAGTTTTGGTTGCTTATGCTTCAGACCCTAAGATGAGGAAAGTCTGCATTTGGAAGGGATAAATATCAATGAATGCTGAAAAAGAGGGCTGGAAACTAACTTCAGGCATCAGTATTATGCTCACAGGGAGCAGTTCATAGGGAGGAGAACTGTTACCTTATTCATCAACCAGAGAAGCTGACATCTTCAAAACTGTTCCCAGGGGCCATCAAGTCAACTTTGTGTGCAAAACTGGGCTGAAGTCTAGTTAGCTGGTGACTTCTGTAATTAACTACTGTCTACTTCCAGTCATACGGAGATTAGGTTTCAGTGACCTGTGGACATGTGACCATTTGCTGAGTTTAAGATTGCAATCCAATTTTAAAAGTTATTTAGTATCAAAGAAAACAATCTTTCACATGAAGATGATATTAACGTAATCTTGGTGAATGGTGGATATCTTTTTAATGTCAGTCATGTACTTGTGGTAATTTCTTAATTTTTTTTTCTGTTTTCTGAAACTTTACTTGTCTACTGTTTTAGGAGAGGTAATTTATTTTTTTATTTTCGTATTGGGGATATAGTTGCTTTACAGTATTGTGTTAGTTCCTACTGAATAGCAAAGTGAATCAACTATACATAAACATAGATCACTTCCCACCTCCCCCTATCCCACCCCTCTAGGTCATCACAGAGCACTGAGCTGAGCTTCCTATGTTACACAGCAACTTCCCACTAGCTATCTATTTTACACAGGGTATTTATGGGGGTTTCCCAGGTGGCTCAGTGGTAAAGAATCACCTGCCAAGCACGAGATGTGGTTTCCATCCCGGGGTTGGGAAGATTCCTTGGAGAAGGAAATGGCAACCCACTCCAGTGTTCTTGCATGGGAAATCCCATGGACGGATGAGCCTGGCAGGCTACAGTCGAGGCTTGCAAAAGAGTCAGACACAATTTAGCGGCTAAAACAACAACAGTGTACATATAGCAATCCTAATCTCCCAATTCATCCCTCCTTTGTCCCCTACCGCCATATCTCTGTTCCTGCCTGCAAATAGATTCATGTGTACCATTTTCTAGATTCTCTATATATGTTTAATATATGGTATTTGTTTTTCTCTTTCTCACATCACTCTGTATGACAGACTCTTGATCCATCCACGTTCTTACAAATGACCCAATTTCATTCCTTTTTATGTCTGAATGTTCAATTTATGTCCATTGTATATATGTGCCACATCTTCTTTATCCATTGATCTGCCCATGGACATTTAGGTTGCATCCATGTTCTGGCTGTTGTAAATAGTGCTGCAATGAACATTGAGGTGCATGTGTCTTTTTTAAATAATGGGTCTTTTTCAGGGTATGTTCCTAGTAATGGGACTCCTGGGTCATATGTAGTTCTATTTTTAATTTTTTAAGGGACCTTCATACTGATCTCCATAGTGGCTGCATTAATATACATTCCCCCCCAATAGTGTTGGAAGTTCCCCTTTTCTCCACACCCTCTCCATTTATTGTTTGTAGACTTTTTGTTGATGGCCATTCTGACCAGTGTGAGGTGATACCCTGTTGTAGTTTTGATCTGCATTTCTATAATAATGAGTGATGTTATACACAGTTTTCTTTTTTCCTATTTACTGTGATTGACTTCACTGGTTTTATTAAGCTATGTGTGTGCTCACTGGTGTCCGACTCTTTGTGACCCCATGGACAATAATCCGCCAGGCTCCTCTGTCCCTGGGATTTCCCAGGCAAGAATCCTGAAGTGGGTTGCCATTTCCTTCTCCTTATTAAGCTAATATAACTATTAATAAGAGGGAATGAGTGGGCATTAGTGACTTCTAGACTGCAGGGACGTAGGGGTCTGCGTGTATCCTAGAGAGTGTTATGGGTTACACTTGGCACTCTTGACAGCCTGGCCGTGTTCTCTTCCTTTACATCCTGAAACTCTATAATCATCTCATATATTTAATAGCAGATGTTTAGATACTTAGTGTTGCTAAAAAAAATTTAGAAACCCCATTGCTCATAAAAGTAGCTGCATCTGAAGTAGCCAGTTAAGAAAACTATACTCCTTTCCCAAGTTTAGGCAGCTACATATTTGAATACTTATTCTTTCCTGTCTTTTACCATTTGGGTAAGGGTTGGCCTTCACTTTTTTTTTTTTTAATTCCTTCATCTGAAACACTCTGGTCCTCATTTTCTAGAATTTTGAATAACTTACACAGATGCCATTTTAGTAAGTTAGACCCAGTTTTAAATATGCATGGAACTTAATGTAGCTTCATTTGGGAATGGTAGTATAAATTTTCACTAACCTGTTTTAAAGTATGTAAAGATGGACTATTAGCTTTGCAAAAGTTGCTTTAATTATTTTCTTCTTGATCCTGGATATTGTTGTAAGAAATAACTTGTTATTGAAGCATCACTCAATAGTTATATTTTTTTTTTAAAAAAAGGAGATTAGAAGAGAGAAAGTACTGCTGAAATTAGTAAACAGAAGTGTAATTAATCATATCTATTTTGACTTTTAGTAAACACATATAATGAATAAGAACTGCTTTAACACTGTTAAGCAGAAACATTTTGAATAAATCATCCCTCATACATTTAAGTGATTGAAGGAAAAGATATTTTTTCTCAATACTGTCACCAGGGAACTTTTCTGGTGGTCCAGTGGTTAAGACTCCACACTTCTAATGCAGAGGACATGGGTTCGATCCCTAGCCAGGGAATTAAGGTCTCACATGTCGTGTGGTGTGGCCAAAAAAATAAAAATAAATTATCACCAGTTTGTGTGCAATTCAGTATGCCATCTTTAAGTGTATCAGCTGTGTCTTAGTACAGTTGAAACCTGTAATAATCCAATTTAGACACATGGCATTTGTAGCTAAGTACACCTGAAATAATGTTTATGAATAGTGTCCCCAGGGGCCAGGAAAATTTAAAATGGCTTTTTAAATGTGTTTCATTTTTTTGCAGAGAACAGCAGCCTCCCCTGGGACTGGCTGTCTTAAATATTGTGTGGTTCTCACAGTGTCTGCTGGCCAGTGTCAGCAGCCATGAAAGAGCTCATACTCCAAAGCAACTGAATAGTAAAAACATATTTATCATTAAAAATCCAAAATAAATGATAATGGTGTGACTTCAAAGAAGCTTTTTCCACCCATGTGCAAACAATGCTGTTTGGACACAGGATTATGGGATGATAGAATATTTTGTTTTTATTCTCAAAGATAATTTATACTCCAAATGAAGGTACATAGTAAATTGAACATAGACTTGCCCTCACCTTCCCTCAAGGAAATATGTAAGGCTTTAAAACTGCTTTCAAGGTAATAAGTATTTTTCCACATGGAATAATATAAAAAATTTATTTTTTTAATTTTAAGGAGACTTTCAAACTTTAACGTTTCTAGGCCTTGGAAGACACTTCTGTGCGAACCTTTCCATAATAGTTGGAAAAGGAAGAACATTGTTGAAAGAATGTTATTTTTCAACAGTTTACGGCATAATGTTTACAAAAGTAAGAAGAATATGCTGTTACGTGAAGAGAACCTTGTATTATGAAAGCCCGGCCTAGATTGTCTTTCCTTTTATGAAGTCGAGAGTTAATTAAATGCCATGGAAACACATTTGTATTATATAAATCCCTTCAGTACTTGGAAGAGAACAAACATATTTAAGGCAAATTTTTGCTTTAAAATTATACCACCCCTCTCACTGATTGCAAATTCATCTAAATTACTCATAACACAAATGTTTGTAAGAGATTTCAGCTTGCCTAAGTGCTATGTATATTATGGTTTATATTTCCATTTTAATGAAAACCATATGAATGTGTAAAATATAACAAAAGTAGCATTTTCAAAACCCGAACATGGTGATTTTCAAAAAAGCAAATTTTGTTAATTCTGATCATCCAATGAAGTCTCTGTGGGCCTTCTAAGCACTTAATACATTTTAGCCCAATTGTTCTCTACCCTTGACACCTAATGTGGGTATCACATTTTATAATATTATTTTGAGCCCTTATCATGTGCTAGCTCTTACAGTAAATGATAAATACATTCTTTCATTTAGTACCTAAAACCACCTAGGAGGTAAGTCTTACTATTTTAAGGATGAGAAGACTGAGGTTTAGAGAGGTTGAGAAACTTGCTCAAGGTCTGCTATACCAGGATCCCTGCCTGTGTGTATGTACCCGTAAAGCTCAGTGTTGAGCTATTTTTTACTTATATTTTAACGTGTGATTTTCTCAGTCACTTTATTCCTGTCTAGAATTAGCCATAGATGAATGTATAGTTTATTTTTAGTGCTCTGAAAGTAAGCTGTAGGTATAGTTTAAAAGAGAAGTAAGTTCATTTGTAGGTGTTTGTGCTTGGCCTTATCCTACTACTGAGACAAACCGTCTTACCTTTAACATCCTGTTCTTAAATGCTGCCTAGTACTACTTAATATTACAATTCCATAAAATTTATTTTTCTTGCCTTCTCAGCAGAATAATTGAGTGATTAAAAAGCAGGCTTTTGAGATAAATAACAAGGTCCTACTATATAGCACAGGGAACTATCTTCAATATACTGTGATAAACCATCATAGAAAAGAATATGAAAAATAATATATATGTGTGTATATATAAATATAAATAATATATATATATAACTGAGTCACTTTGCGTACAGCAGAAACTAACACAGCATTGTAAATCAACTATATTTCAATAAAATTAAAAAAAAAATAAACTAGTGAAAACCATGCTTTTCCAGAACAGTTCCTCAGAGCTATCTGAGAAGCTTTCTTTCAGGCTGTAGTTCTTGGTGGCTCAAATAAAACTCTTTTCTATATCTATTAACAAAAGAACAAGCTTGTCACATCATATTCAAACATTACAACAATGGGCCAGAAAAATTGTACAAAATGTTTTAATTTCGTGTAATTCACTACCACTTCCATAGTTCTTTTGACATCTCCCAAAACCAATCTCTAAATCTATAGAATGTGAAGAATTGACACTGTGCTTCATTCATATTTCATCTAGATTGATCAACCTATACTAATCTATCTATATGTAAAGGTAGTCAGAATTTATATTGTAACGCTTCCTGAGCCACCATGTGCAAGGAATACCTATGGAATTACAAATTAAAACATGAACCAAAGAGTGGCTGTTCAGCACTGCTGGGAAACAGTATTTCATTATGCTTTCAAACCATGGTGCTGGAGAAGACTCTTGAGAGTCCCTCGGACAGCAAGGAGATCAAACCAGTCAATCCTAGTGGAAATCAGTCCTGAATATTCATTGGAGGGACTAATCCCGAAGCTGAAGCTCCAGTACTTTGGCCACCTGATGTGAAGAGCTGGCTCACTGGAAAAGACCCCGATGCTGGGAAAGATTGAGGATAGGAGAAGGGGGCGACAAAGGACGAATTGGTTGGATGGCATCATCGACTCTATGGACATGAGTTTGAGCAAACTCCGGGAGATAGTGGAGGACAGAGGAGCCTGGCATGCTGCAGTCCGTGGGGTCACAAACAGTCAGACATAACTGAGTGACTGACCAGCAACAACTGCATTCATCTCTCTGAAGGGTTTTGACAAGTTGCTTTCCTCTCAAAGTAATTTTGCCCCAGTCCCTCCTACACGCAAATGTTTATTTTTTTTAATGCCTTATCTTTAGTGGCCTTTGCGTCTTGACCAGAGATATGCTAACAGAGCTTAAAATATTTTAATTCAAGAGTTGTTGTAGTTGTTTAGTCAACAAGTCATGACCAACTGTTTTGTGACCACATTGACTTGTAGTCGGCCAGGCTCCTCTGTCCATGGGCTTTCTCAGGGAAGAATACTGGAGTGGGTTGCCATTTCTTTCTCTAGAGTATCTTGCCAACCCAGGGACTGAACTTGCGTCTCCTGCATTGGCAGGCAGATTCTTTACCCCTGAGCCATCAGGGAAGCCCAATTCACCAACTGTGAAATGCTTTTTCCAGAACCCTCTCCTCCCTATAAAGTCACTGATTTGAAATAAATATTTGTGATTCCACCAATCACTTTTTAAAAAATGTTATTTTATTGACGTATAGTTGACTTACAGTGTTGTGTTAATTTCTGCTATACAGCAAGGTGATTTAGTTATATACATATATACATTCTTTCTAATCTTCTTTTCTATTATGTTGAATAGAGGATGTTGGATATAGTTCCTGGTGCTGGGCAGTAGGACCTTGTTGTTTATCCATCCTATATATGAGTTTGCACCTGCTAAGTCCAAACTCTCACTCCATTCTCTCCCCAACCTACCTCCCTTGGCAAACACAAATCTGTTCTCTATGTCTGTGAGTCTGTTTCATAGACATGTTCATTTGTGTCATATTTTAGATTCCACATATAAGTGGAATATATTTGGTCTCCAGTAACTTTTTAATCATGCTCATGTGATGGCAATTTATTCTTTGTCTTGATCTAGAACATTTTTTGGAACTAGGTCTAGATTCCTGTGTAAGGGTCTAATCATAATCTCGTTTGTCTTTTGGTTTTCTTTTTTGTAGTCATATGGAAAAGGAGCCAGAAGGAAAAACAGATTTAAAGGATCCGATGGGAGCACTTCTTCTGACACTACCTCAAATAGCTTCGTTCGTCAGGTAAAGGAGCTTTTTAATTCACAGTTTGAAGAAGTCTATGAAAATGAATTCAGTTTTGGTTTTTTAAGAGGTGGTTTTAACAATGTCATCCCTATGATTTATATAGTCTTATTGTACTTACTTTTAATTGAAGTGAAAATTGTTCCATTGAATGTCACTGTGATTCGTTGTTCAGTCACTAAGTCATGTCTGACTCTTTGTGACCCCATGAACTGCACCACACCAGGCTTCCTTGTCCTTCATTATCTCTCAGAGTTGGCTCAAACTCATATCCATTGAGTCTGTGATGCTATCTAACCATCTCATCCTCTGTCGCACCCTTCTCCTCTTGCCTTCAGTCTTTCCCAGCATCAGGGTCTTTTCCAATGAGTCAGTGCTTCACATCCGGTGGCGAAAGTATTGGAGCAGAAGTTCATATATTTAAATTTTAAGTGAGACTGTATGTCGTAATTACATTCTTTCCCAGCACGTTGGGGGAAGAAATGCAAGCTTCATTACAAAGGATTTCTTCATAACAGAGTGAACTCCTGTAGAAATGATTCCAGGTTTGGGGGGTTCATTGGGGAAGTGAAAGTGGTGGAGTGGGGCGGGGCGGTAGGCATCCATACCACCTGCTATGAGTTGAGATACGGGTGTTCTTCCAGCTGGAGTTTTCTTCTTCCCACCTGGGGCTTGGCTTGGGAAAGAGATTAGCCCTGCTCTTGAAAAGGCCGAGGGTACTGAGGTCAAATAGAGGACAGGGTATCTTGGAGACATAATTGAAACTGCCTTTAGAGACAAAGCCTTTATCTCAGTTCACGTGGATTCTTGCTCAGTAGTTTGGGACTGCCCCCTAAGCAGTGTCAGGATCCCTAACATCAAAACACTCTCATCCTTGGTTACAGAGAGAACTTTCATTCCCAGAGAAAGAGCAGAGGCAACCAGATCTCTGAGGACAATAGGTTACAGATGAGGCTAAAATCTCATCAGGTATAGGTACACGAGCATCTTAAGCTGATGCTTGTCAGTGGCAGGGGAAATGTGGGAGGAGCTTGCTGGGTGACTCTGCTTTCCTGGCCCAAGAACCACCTTTCTAGTTAGCAGGCTCATAAATCAATCTCTTGTCAGTGAGATCTCACTCCTGGAGATGATGATTGGCCACCATGAGAGCTGCTCCATCTCTGTTGGGAAGGAAACCATTTCCTCACCACTTTTGGGGTCCTTTCCCCTTGTCTTTCCCCCAAGTTAGTTAGCAGCTGTTCAGCCCAAACATGTTGACCTGTTACATTCACGGGGACTTTGTTTTTGGTCGGTGGCTGCCTCCTTCCACTTTTCCGACACAGACAAAGGATGACCTGAGTTCAGCCATCTGCTCCCTGCATCAAAGGCACCAACGGTAAGTCTGAGTAACCTCAGTAACTTTCCAGGCAACTGGAAAAACTTTGGTTCTGGTCTCTGCAACCTGGGATATGTTTCGGTTGCAGGAAGTTAGAAAAAGAGAGCTGTTTAAGAAGGAGCAGAACTTTTGTGGCTCCGAGACATTTAGAAAGAGAAAGGAAGATGACGCTACATGAGGGCCCGCGTTCTGGTGGGGGCAGAGTTGCTGAGCAGTGTGTGATGGACACTAAGGGTGTGTGTGTTGGCCTGAGGTTGTCGTGAGCAGAATTCAGGCATCCTGGGTCTGAGTGGAGAGCCTCAAACTTGGCTTAGGTGAGCCCCTTAAAGGAAAATCACCCAAGGCTTTTTCCATTTCAAGCCTCCATATTTATTCTGCCTTTGGGACTGGGAGACTGACCCTGGAGGGCTAGAATTCACACTCTGAGTAATCATCTCAGGGCTGAAGGATCTGAAGCAGAAAGAAATAAGCCCTGCAGAATGACAGGTAGCTGGTCAAAATTGCATGGAAAGAAAAACTGCAGTGTTTCTAGTGAGCAAAGATATTGTGATAGAAATAAGTTGGGACTCATTGAACTCTAAAAATATCTTTTTAAGACAGTTGTTGGGCACCATTTTTCATTCATCCCTTTGAATTCTCCTTTCATGAAGTTTTGGTAACTTAATCCACAGGGATTGCTACACTGCATATAGTAACTGGACTTTGTTTTTCCTTCTGATAACTTCCTTTTGACATTGTGTTCTTGGTGATATATGACATCATGTGCGTGAAACAGTTATAAATGACAAAGAGAGCTACCAAGTGACTTAGTATTAATTTGAATATATATTGCCAAAACATGCGTGAGCATGTAAGCAGATTGAAGAAAAGACTGTCCTAAAAGTTTGTCTCCTTGAAATAAAGGTTTAGCTCTTGGAATCTCAGTGTAATGAGGTGCTTGCTGTGACCTAGATTTGGGGTATAATTATATAGGCATCATGAACCCCAAGGTGCCCCGTTGATCCTGTCACAGAAGGATAAACCAGGATCTTTGGCAAGAATGCTGAGTCGGACACTATATTTTTCCTTGGATAATTTATTCTCTATTCTGTAAACAACACGTTCATATTTTGCGACCATTTGAAAATAAGCTTAAGTCACCCTGGCATTACTAAATATTTAATAGACTAAAGTTTCACTGGAGGATTTGCAGAAATGCAGGGTAGGTGGTAACAATAAGTATGTGTTACATGAAATCATTTGAAAGTACTCTTTTTCAATGTTTCCTTCTTATCATGTGTAGTTGTTTAACAAAACAGGTGACCCGCATGTGTATTGATTACTTGTCTGTGGCGAGAGTTTGTATATAATCGGTATTGAAATGGTGTTTTGTCAATAAAACTGGGTTCTATTTAAAAATATAATTAGGTTTTTTCCCTGTCCTTGAATTAAAAATAATTTCCATGAAATTTTGAAAACCTTAGATTTAAACATTTTCACAAACTGTATATGGTGAAGACTTTAAAGTACTTGGGAAACACCTGGTACTTTGAGGTGGTATTTAAGGTAATGAGATTTAAATATTTTAGAGGTTGAAAATGTGAACATTTTACATAAAGAGGATTTTTTTTTAATTAGGAGAGTGTCAATGAGTTTATTATAGATTGAGTTGGGAACTCTCCCAGAGTTCATAGGCTGAAGCCCTAATCGCTGATGTGACTGTACTTGGCAGTAAGGTAACTAACGTTAAATGAGGTCATAAGAGCGGGGACCTAATCTGATGCCCCATAAAGAAGACGCCCCAAGAATGTGCATGCACAAGAAATAAGCCATTGAGAGGACAGTGGGGAGAAGGTAGGTGTCCCTGAGCCAAGGAGAGAGATCTCAGCAGGAAACAACCCTGCCAGCACCATGGCCTTGAACTTCTAGCCTCCAGACCATAAGAAAATACATTTCTGTTGTTCTGTCATGGCAGCCCTAGTAAACTAATATAGATATATACATATGTAGACAATTGGGCTTGAAAGTAGATCTATTTTTTCTTTAAAAAATATTATTTTTAATTTTAATATAATTTTAAAAAGTTTTTTAAAATAACTGTAAAAGACCTATTTTTAACTTTTAACTTTTTAAATTTTTATGTTTAAACATTCTTGGGAATTCCCTGGCAGTCCATGATTAGGACTCAGCATTTTCATTGCTGAGGAACCAGGTTCAATCCTTGGTTCCAGAACAAAGATCCCACAAGCTGCATGGTGCAGCCAAAACAAAAATTTTAATTAAAAAGATAATAAGCATTCTTATTGATATGTAACATATATACTGAAAAATACACAAATTGTAAGTGTTCATTCTGAGATCTTACAAAGTGAACCAACTGCCAGGTCAAGAAATAGGTATCAGTATCACTAGCACCCAATTTGCCCCCTTTGACCTCTATCAGTAATTCTTCCTTCATGCTAAAGGTAATCAAACACTGTCCCTTCTCGTGAGACCATAATTCACTTGGCCTCTTTTGTGGATTTGTATAAATGGAGTTATTTTCTGACTAAATTCTTTCATTTGACCTTACCATTATTATATTCATCAATGTTGTATGTTTCAATAACTGGCTCATTTTCCTTGCTGTACAGTATTTCATTGGGTGAGCATGCCACAACTGGTTTATCTCCTCTACTGTTGCTGGACTTTGAGTCATTTCCAGTTGGGGTTATTGAGAGCCATGCTGTGACATGCATTCCTGTATCTTCCTGTGATCTTACATGTGAATACATTGTTGTTCATTGAATGGAGTAGACTGCTGGGTTATATGTGCAACTGGAGTAAATACTGCAGAACATTTATCCAAAGGAATGAACCAATTTGTAATCCCTCAAGCAGTGGAGAACAGTATTTGTTGTTTCATAGTTTCACCCACACTTGTTATTGTCAATGATTTTTCATTTCAGTCATTCTTACAACAGAGTAGTCAAAGCTCATTGTGGTATTAATATCCGTGTCCTTGATAACAAAGCCATAGATAACAAAGCCATAGTTTACCTGTGGCTGTATCTAGGGTGCATTGTGTGATATAAATATGTCATTGTGTGGCATGTATTTATAAATGTATATGTAATATGTATTATAAAATATATAAATATGTATATATAAATTTGTATGTATATATAAATCTGAACAACCATATGATATGAGAGTATTTTGTTACTCTCTGTGGCAAATAGCCCATTAGTCATTGTAATCAGGCCTATAGCTATTTATTGGAAAATTAGAACTATTGGTTGGAATATGTTGGAACATATTGAAATATGTTAGAACACGAGAAGGAAAGAAGGCTACAAGTAGAAAGGTAAAAAAAGCATGGTTTCTTTTTCCCAAGCTTTTAGTTGTATATTTCTGACCATCATGTGTTTGTGTTGCTCTGAATAATTCTTTTGTCTTCCCTCATAGCTCAGTTGGTAAAGAATCTGCCTGCAATGCATGAGGCCAGGGTTTGATTCCTGGGTTGGAAAGATCCCCTGGAGAGGGAACTGGCAACCCATTCCAGTATTCTTGCCTAGAGAATCCCCATGGACAGAGGAGGCTGGCAGGCTACAGTCCATGGGGTCGCAAGAGTTGGACATGACTTAACGACTAAACCACCACCAAATAATTCTTTCAGAAATTCATTAGTCTTAAGGAGCAATTACTTATAGATATGTTTTGCTTTAGGTCCACAAACAGGATAACGGCTACCGTAAAATAGCTTTTCTAGATCGGAACTCCATTATATTGGTTGACCAGTTCACCCTAAGCTAACCGAATAATGCAGCTTCTGGTTCTTCACATCATCAACCTATTTAAAGTCTATGATATTCTAAAGATGGGGATGAGAGGCGCTTTCCCTCATGTGCTTAGTTCATTTCTCCCAGGACGTGGTTTCCATGCTGAAGCTAAGGGAGGGATCTGAGTTCTGATCGGTGAGTGTCACTGTTCACTGAGGTTCACGTCACAGTCGTGGTCCACACAGATTGTTGGCTGTGTGTGACTGATATCAGTGGGGCTTCCTGTGGGCTGTGTAAGGTTGTTGCAAAGTAGCAGCCTAGATGACCTTGGATATCAAATATTTCAAAGATTGAACTCCTTTTCGGAAACTGCAAGGAGGAGCATCAATTAGAAGGAAACTTAACTGTGGTTGATCTGTTTGCTTTTTAAGTCTCATTCCTTTGTATTATACTTAAAATGTTACTGAGATGCAAGATAGTTTCACTGTGTACTGAACTTAGAATTTCCAAAGTTCTATGTTATATAAATTATGATGTTAGCAAATTTGTATCAAAGGTTTTTGTTCAAGAAGCAGATTAATTTTTACTGTCAGTTTGACTTTCTTTGTAAATAGGTATGGGCGTGGGAGATAGGCTAAACATTTATAGAAAATGCCAGCGAAGGTATTTTTGACTAATTAGAATTCACCTTTAGATATGATTAGCTTACTTCCTTGGAACTTTAACACGTGTAAAAAAGTATGATAGTAACTAGGTGAAATGAGGCAGGAAGAGAATTTTTTTAAAATGGAGTAGCTTAGATGCTCAGATGTGGGTCTGCCATTTCAGAGGTCATTTGTGTTAGTATGTGGTGCATAATTAATGCTCTGTGTTAAAGTATCTGTTGTTTACAGCATGTGTTTGGAAAAGGTACTTTGTGTAATTTACAGGGAAGGTATTTTGTATCTTCTTTCTACAACGGATGGCGCATTTGTGGTCTAATCTCATCTCCCCACTGACTGGAACCGTGTTTGTGTGGCAGATTTTCCAAGTTTGGATGGAAAGGTGTTCAGTGTTGCAGGATACAGATGTTCTTGCTTCACAAGCTCTATACCAGCCTTTTAAAAAGTGAATTTATACCAACCTGGACGTTCGTTTCAATAAATTTTTTATATTCATAAAAAAAAGAGAGAAGCAGGATAGTGATAAGGGCCTGGGCTCTGAAGCCAGTCTGAGTCTGGATTCTGCCTCTGTTATTTACTAGCTGGCCCTTGGACGAGTGGCTTCATCTCTGTGTACTAAGCATCCTCATCTGGGAAATAGTGGCCACCTCAAAAGTTGGTTGTAAGGATCACATGAGTAAAAATTGCTTAGAATGGTACCTGCTATCTAGTTAATACTGTTTTGTTGTTGTTGTTCAGTCACTAAGCCGTGACTCTTTGTGACTCCATGGACTGTAGCACATCAGGCTCCTCTGTCCTCCACTGCTGCCCAGGGTTTGTTCAAATTCACGTCCTTAGAGTCAGTGATGCTATCTAACCATCTTGTCCTCGTTCACCCCTTTCTCCTTTTGCCTTCAGTCTTTCCCAGCATCAGGGTCTTTTTCAATGAGTTGGCTCTTTGTATCAGGTGGCCAAAGTATTTTCAGCTTCAGCATCAGTCCTTCCAATGAATGTTCCAGGTTGATTTCCATTAGGATTGACTGGTTTGATCTCCTTGCTGTCCAAGGGACTCTATATAGTCTTCTCTAGCACCACACTTCAAAAGCATCAGTTCTTTGGTGCTTGGCCTTCTTTATGAAACACTCTTTAAGCATTTATTATTCTTACTTATAAACATTATTCCATATTTAGAACATTAGTTAAAAGCTGAATAAGAAATAGACCATGGCAGAGGAAATTATAATGGTTGTTGACTGTTATGGTTATTTACTGTATATTTTATCTATAGCTCCATTTTAGACCCAAAGAGGTAAGACCCAAAGAGGTAACTCATTCACAGTCACATGACAAGTAAGGTTGGAATCCAGGGGGCTGATTCTGGATCTGTGCTGTCATTGATGATGCTACACTCTTTTGTAACAAAGGTCAAAATGAAAATCAATTGCAAGTGCTTCCTTCTTTCAACCAAGGAAGACGTGGAGAAGGATTCCTACCAGTGTTTTTAGGATGAATCCAAAGGTATTCTTTCAACTTCCTTCCTTATAGGAAGGTGAGGATGTCACCAGCACTGTCAGTTTACCCTAGCATCATGATTTTAAAAAGAAGACAGTAGATGTCATTTCCCTCTTTTTTCCTCAAAAGTTGCTCAGATTCCTAATTGGTATCACCATTTTTGCAGACTCTGTCACTGTTACTGGTCCCTGAGAAGTATGATTGGAAGAGTGTCTATTTTTTCCTTCCTACTATGAATGTCACAGAAACAGGCACTTTTTGGAATTGTGAAAGTCTGTTTTTTTCCCTTTAGTTTTTGAAAAGATAAATTTGAAAATGAACTCAACTCTGAATCACCTGCAGTATCATGCCAGTTGGTTTTGAGGTTTAACTGAGGCTGATGTTGGCCCATAAATCATTCTTACTGTGAATCTGGGTAAAATTAGACACATATACAGCATCTGGGTTTAACATCAGATTCTTCTAGAAATGTCTTTTTTGGTTCATTAGGGCCTGTGCTTTGTAAATAAGCACTTTAATTTTAATTTACTAAGGGGTGAAAAAGTGTTAAACATGACTTATAGGCACCGTAATTAGAATTAATGAAGATTCTTGCTCAGTGTTCATGTCCTAAAAGTTATTTAATATATCAAAACTGTGGTTATTTTGGATTTATTATTAAGATAATTAAGATATCCAGGCTGTCTTTGATTATAGTATAAACTCTTTGTACTCTTTGGCTCTGTGCTGTGAACAGATCCATCAATAAGAGAACTTCATTTCTCATAATAATAAAGCTGGAAAAGCTACAGTTGTTAAAATCCTTTGCATTTCATGCCCAGCATAAATTTCTAGTTGATGAAGATAATTAAGTTTTCATAGAAATTAGCTGTTTCCTCCAACTTCATCTAAAGAAAGGGAAAAAAAAAATCTGAGTTCTGTTGTCAGAGATGGAGAGGAAGCAAGAAGAGGAGAGCTGGTCATTTATTTTTACATCGGTACCTAAGCAAGTAAATTAATTTACTGGAAGAAAAATAGGAGGGTAGAAGCAGCAAGGCCTGCTGGCATTGAAGGATAGAACATTTGTGCTGTTCTTTTTAGGAGATTGTGCAAGAATGGCTAACTGTATAAATTCTTGGATTCTGCCAAGGTCAGGAGGAACTATGTACATCTGCAAAGAAGTGCTAGTCATCAAAGTGAAAAGCAGCTTGTGGGGGGTGGCAGTGTTAGTAACTGCTTCTTCAGTCCCATTACTTCTCTCTTCTACCCTCTTCTCCTCTTCTTCCTCCCTTTTAATCCTTCATTTTCTTAAAGACATGTTCTCCCTGGCTATGTTTATGTACCTGGCAGTATTCCTAGGATGAACACCAAATGCTAAGGGGATAACTGCCAGCTAGCTTTATTTTAATGATCCCACAGCCTGGCAGCTTTCATTTGGGGTTCAGGGTACCCCATCTTCCAAACTCTTGGCTGTCCTCTGCCAAGTGTATCCAGGACTCACCAGCTCTTCCCACTGATAATTTTGATAGGTCACCCTAGAGTACCAGTGGGCTTCCCTGTGGCTCAGATGGTGAAGAATCTGCCTGGGATGCAGGAGACCTGGGTTCAATCCCTGGGTTGGGACGATCCCTTGGAGAAGGGAATGGCTACCCACTCCAGTATTCTTGCCTGGAGAATTCCATGGATAGAGGAACCTGGAGGGCTATAGTCCATAGGGTCGCAAAGAGTTGGACACAACTGAGCGACTAACACACACAAGAGTACCAACTGGAGTCCTTTGGACTTTGCAAGAAGCATCATTATTTGGAGGGGGTGGGTAGGAGGAGGTTCAAGGGGAGGAACTTTGTAGTTAATCTCGGATTTTGCTCATCAACCTATGTGTGCTGCAATTGTCAGGAAGTAATCCTGTCACGTATAAGGGCTTCCAGGATACAAATCAGGATGACAAAATGGAATGAACCACACATTTAACAGAAGGTTGCATGACGCTTTTCGGAACACGGTATTCTAAACACATTCCATTGCTTTCCAGTACCATGTTCTTGGAGCTGCTATTTTAGACCTTTTCTTCGTTCCGATTGGCTTTAAATATGAATGATTAATCACAGAGACACACAGTCTATTTTTTAGTTTTGTTTTGCAGAAGACAGATTAAACTGTGATAATGATTACAGACTCCAGGCCTGTGTGGACTGATATGTTTAAGGTTGGGTAAATCTCTCAGCCCTGAAATACTGGCTTGTTGCCGTGTTAGGCTGTATTCATCACAAACACAACTATAAATAATAATGCAGTAGATTTATTGCCACTGTGATTTCCTATAAATATCTTTAGATCTTATTAAGCATTCATTTAGATTTTGTGAATGGCAGAATTGGTTCTGAGTTCTCTTAAGAACTTTTCTTAAATATAGCAGTATAAAAATATTGAGCCTTAAAAAAAGTTCACTGACCTTTCCATGGTATATGCCTTTATGTTACTGAGAATGTTGTATATTTTTCTTTGAGTTGACATAAGTAATTTAGAAAGTATTTTTTTTAAGTTCGATTTTGTACTTCAACAAATCACTAGCCTTAACATGTCTTTTTTAAAAATTTATTTTGAATTAGAGGATGATTGATTTACAATATGGTGTTGGTTTCTGCCATTCATCAACATGAATCAGCCACAGGTGTACATTTGTTCCCTCCCTCTTCACCCTCCCTTCCGTCTCCCACCCCATCCCGCCCCTCTAGGGCAGATGTGCCCCTCTAGGCACAGAGCACCAGATTGAGCTCCCTGCATCATACAGCAAATTCCCACTGGCGGTTTTACATATGATGATGTATATGTTTCCATGCTGCTCTCTCAGTTCATCCCATCATCTCCTTCCCTCACTGTGTCCACAGTTCTGTTCTCTGTCTGCATCTCCACTGCTTTCTTGCGAATTGGTTCATCAACCTTTTTGAAGATACTTTTTGTAGGGGAACAAGGGCATGGTTCTATAGTAGTCTTCCTCATTTTCAGTTTGTTTTCATGTATTTGGAACACTTACCCTGTAAACTAGGTATAATTAAGGTTCCTCATTATCATTAAAATTATTTTGTGGATTGACACAGTTTTTTATCTTTGCCTATCTTTTCCCCACATAGTTAAAAATATCAGTTTACAACCCAGAATCATTTCTGCTGGTGTTCTGAGATTTTAGACTCTGAGATACGTTTCAAATTATAATATACTTTCCTTTTATGCCCCATTTTCTTCCATTATTATCTGCCTTCTGCTTGACCAGTCCTTGCAAAGTCCTAGCTAAACTAACCCCCTAAATTAATTGAGAATGTACAAGTGATCTAATATGAAGTAATTAAAATGACTAATAAAATAGGTTTTCATTAAGCAGTGAATTTCCAAGAAGTGTGTGTTTCAACTGAACCCTGAACTTAAGGAGTCATGCTGAAATGGTTAGTTACTTCCCTCCAGGTTAATGATTCACATGTCTCAGGTCTTCACAGACATCATACCCAAGTGTGGTCCAACCAAGAAAGAGTTCTCTTTTCCCTCTTCTGTCTTTCATAGATGTAAATATCATCAGCATCTTTGTTCTCTATGGACATGTTTTGAAATCTTCATACCTGATGATTATCAGATGCTAAGGAAATCCTTTTGGAGAGTTTGACTAATGTCTTGAAAATATTTGCAATAGTTTAACAATTTCGTATTCCCATCTTACCATTTTCCACATTCATGACCAAGTGTGTGTATTTATTGCAAAGACTTGAGATGGAGAAAAGGAACTGATTGCCCTAGCCCTGCCCCAGAGCTTATCACAATGCTTCCTTTCACCCTCTGCTTATTTTAGAGTTTGAGGGTAAAGGAGAGGGAAACAAACAGGAAAATGATTCACTGGGGGAGGGGAGAACTTTTATAGAGTCTTCTGCTGCTGCTAAGTCGCTTCAGTCATGTTCGACCCTGTGCAACCCTATAGAAGGCAGCCCACCAGGCTCACCCATCCCTGGGATTCTCCAGGCAAGAACACTGGAGTGGGTTGCCATTTCCTTTTCCAATGCATGAAAGTGAAAAGTAAAAGTGAAGTCGCTCAGTCATGTCTGATTCTTAACGACCCCATGGACTGCAGCCTACCAGGCTCCTGCATCCATGGGATTTTCCAGGCAAGAGTACTGGAGTGGTTGCTATTGCCTTCTCCAATAGAGTCTTCTATTGACTCGTAATTGTGAGAAAATAGAAAGTTCTTCAGGAGGTCCCTTGCTACCATCTCATCATCTGTGTCATTCCTGTAGGCTAGTCCTGAATTTTAGAGGTTTATTTTGACTTAGGGCGTTACATCTCCCTTCATATTTCCTTATGTCTTTGATACACATGGAAGAGTACCAACTTCCGTTCCTTCTTATACTTGACATCTGGTGATAGGAGAGCCCAGAAGACAGCTTGAGTCTTTGGACTTCTGACAAGGACACTTGAGCTAGACTGTTTTTCCTCTCCGTCCTGGAGTGTCTGGGCATTGTGACCTCACCAGTTCCTCTTTCCTGGAAAGTGCTGCTTTCTCTGACTCAGGGGTCTTTTTCTTGTAGATGTAACCTTAAGGTTTACTCCCACAGGAAGATTTGTTGATTTCTTTGGTCCAGGTGCTGTATCTGAAAATTGAAAAATGGCCAACCACTTTTTTTTTTTTTTTAAAGCAACCCTCCCCACCCAAAACAAGCAAGCCAACTTTTCATTTTAAAGAAAAATAAAGTGGAAAATATATTCCTTTGCTAGAGCTCTCGTAACAAAAGTATTGCACACTGGGTGGCTTAAACAACAGAAATTTATTGTCTCACAGTTCTGGAGGCTAAGAATCTGAGATCAAGGTGTTGGCAAGGAAGGAAGACGTTGTTCCATGCCTCTTTCCTTGGCTTGTAGGTGGCTATCTTCATGTTCACATGGTGTTCTCTCTGTTGTGTGTCTGCCTACAATTCCCCTTTTTATAAGGACATCAGTCATACTGGATTAGGGCCCATCCTAAAAACCTCATTTTAATTTAAATACCTCTCTAAAGACCCTGCCTCTGAATAAAGTCATATTCTGAGGTATTGGGGGACAGGACTTCAACATATGAATTTGGTAGGGACATAATCCAACATGTAACAGATAGAAATGCTTATATAATTAGCTTCATGTATAATTTGTTTCCTTGTAACTTGAGTTTTTCACATGATAATAGACTTACACTAAAAAGCACTGACGCCAAAACTGACAGAAAAACATTTTTCTTGCTAGAATATTAAAGGAATAAAGAGATGCATTTCCCTCTTTACATCAATGATTGATGTAGAAATGAAACAACCATGTAGTTTTGCAATCAACCTAATAGACTAACATCTTAACTATGAACCCACTTTTATTTTCTGTATCATTTCATGAACTTTTATTTAGATGATTCAGTTTCTTCAGAGTATAAGATCTCTTTCTAAGGCTTTGATCCCTTGTAACCAAGGACATGGCCAATATCTGTAAAATGTTTAAAAGGCTTGAGGCTTTTAAAGATTCAACTTCTCCGTATAACCCAGAATCCAGTTCTCACTTTAGCATATGGGTAAAATGTGTACAAACTGTTGCACATCCACAGTAGATGTTTTCTTTGCACTTAGCTTCATGACAGCCACAAGTACACACACAGAGACATTTATAGATATATGTGTGAGTGTGTATTCTGTGACTTAAGTTTTCCTTTTACCCTTTCCCTCTCATTTAAAAGCAGCTATATTTTAAAATATAATCTTACACCTAAATCATACGCGTCAAGATTGGAGCTACTATTTTAAAATAATTTCTGTACTTGCATTTCTCACAGTGAATTATTGTTCATTGCATTCTTGCAGTTATGACTTCAAGCTTATAGATGTTTAATACCAAGAAAAATGAGGAATTAACGTTCTCATTTAATCTTTCTCTCTGACAATTACAGGGAGAGCTGCAGCAAGGAGAAAAACCACATGGTGGGGCAGAATGCCCTGTTATGTGTTAGTTACTCGTGGGGGAAAAAAAATCAAAGAACATAGGTCTTCTCTTGCTGATTTATTTGCGGATGCTTACTGGCTTGCCAAGGTGAGGCTTATACAGAAGAACATTATTTACTCTCTTCTAAGTCTGATTTCAAGTGCTGTGCCTTTACTAAGCAGGATGTGTTTAAGGAGTCCAGATGAAATCTCTAAGAAAGATTTCACAGTTAAGTGTGTTGTTAGGATCAAAGCTGGACATGTGCATTTTTATTTTTATTTTTTAAATTTATTTGTCTGTGTCGGCTGTTAGTTGTGGCACTTGGGATCTTGTTGCATCATGTGGGATCTATCGTCATGGTGCACGGACTCTCTGGTGTAGCACATGGGCTCCAGAGTACATGGTCTCAGTAGCTGGGGCACTCAAGCTTAACTTGTTCCTCAGTGTGTGGGATCCTAGTTCTCCAGCCAGGGATTGAACCCACGTTTGAACCCAGGGCAAATTTTTAATCACTGGACTACCAGGGAAGTCCTAGGACATGTGCACTTTAGAAATAGTTCACAGAGAGTTCTGATGTTCTCTCATGATCAAGTACTATTATCTGAAAGGAATCAAGGGGTCAGAATGGATCATGAAGGAAAAAATTAGGTTGACAGTAACTACTAGGAAAGTGGTAAACCAAGGCATGACTTACTGACATAGAATGACTATTCCTGAACTTTCGGTATGTACTACAGTAGAAGAACAGAAGAAAATCCTGTGTGAGCCCTGAGGAAGTGATCTTTTATTCTGAATAGTAAGGAGAGAGAGCATCTGAGCATGTATCACCCAAATAGTTTTCAATTTAAAATTTCAACTTAAATTTAACAACCTAATTTCTAATTGAAAATTTAAGTTAATAATTTGAAATTTCAAAGGTTAGTGTGCAGTGTGTTTCTGAGATGGTATAATTACCTTATGTGTGTGGAACCTGGGTGTGTGGAGAGATGGATGAGAGGTGAAGTTGGAAGTGAAGGAGTGATCTCGGGGGATCATGGGGTGCAATGGCTTGAAGTAGGTCCTTGTCTTCTTTGAAGAAAGATTCCAGCAAAGAGACGGAGATTGTGAAGCAGCTAGAGCATTTATTAGAACCAAAGTATGTGTGGAAGAACACCCAGGTAGACTCAGAGTGAGTTACACACTATAGGAGTGGCTTAAATCACTTATATGGTGGCAGTTTTCTGGGTTCCTTCTGGCCAGTTAACTTGCTCCTGCCCATGTTTGATCTGACTCAGGGCCCTCTCCCATGTCCACGCGCATCTTTCGGCCAAGACGGATTCCAGTGCAAGGGTTTCTGGAAGCTTGGCAGGACACACTGTGGGCTGCCACCCCCTTCCCTTCTCTGACCTGTGAGGATCTGTTCTGTGGGCTGTGTGGCCTGGGCGGGCTCCTTGACCACAAGAGTGAGAAAAATGTGGTTGCCTTATCTTTTTACTCAAGCAGGGCCCTGCTCCTGTTGTGTCTTTATCAAGAAGTGTCAGCCAACAGGAGCCTGGGACCCGGCTAACTCTCGCCTCAGGAGGGCTCCAGACTCCAGCGGCCCCTCTGTCATGATGGGTGACAATGCCTTGTCCTGAGGTGTGGAAGGGTTTGCAAGAATGCACTGATGAGTTGGCTAATTGGAAAAGCAATCAGTGTCAAAGAAACTATTTGAATAAAGATGATAGTGATCACTAACATTTATTGAATGTGACGATGTGCCAGCCACTCTGATAGGCACTTTATTTCATCGTTAGCACAGCTCACTGAGGTGGTTACCATTAGTACCCCCATTTAAGAGAGGATGAGTCGAGGTTTAGATAGAATAGTAATTTTCTCAAGTTCATACACTTAAACAGCACATAGTATTTACTAGGTCAAATTGGTGTCCTCTTGGAAATATTTAGGTGTTTGTTGGGCAGTGAGAAACTTTAGACAATAGTGATGATGCTCAAAGCCTGGAAGAAAGTGGCAAAAGGCTGTCCTGGGTCATTGACCCAAAAGCAGTGACTGTGACTATTGCCTATGGGTATGAGGCAAGGGGTCCAGTCTCCCGAGCCAGGACTCTGCCAAGACTGGACATAGCCTTGGGTCCCAAGGGCTGAGGTGGCCTCAGGGTCCAGCACAATCAAAGACTCAGGAGGGTTATTTGTTTAGTATTGAATGTATATGGAGAGAGAGAAAGGTGTTCACAGGAAATCTGAGTGGAGGTTATACAGGTATTACTTTAAAAATTTTATTGAAATATGGTTGATTTGTGGTGTTGTGTTTAACTTCTATACAGTAAAATGTCTCAGGTATATGTATATACATCCTTTTTCTTATTTTTTTCATTATGTTTTATCACAGGATGTTAAATATTGTTCCCTGTGCTATACATTAGGACCTTGCTGTTTATCTATTCTCTATATAATTGTTTGCATCTGCTAATCCCAATCCCCCACTCCATTTCTCCTCCAACACCCTCCCACTTGGCAACCACGTGTCTGTTCTATATGTCTGTGAGTCTGTTTCTGTCTCATAAATAAGTTAATTTTTGTCACATTTTAGGTTCTACATATAAGTGATATCATATGGTATTTGTCTTTCTCTGTTTGACATGACTTCACTTAGTGTAATAATCTTTAGGTCCATCCATGTTGTTGCAATTGGCATTATTTCATGCTTTTTTATGGCTGAATAATATTCCTGTGTGTGTGTGTGTGTGTGTGTGTGTGTGTGTGTGTGTGTGTGTGTGTGTGTATACCACATCTTTATTCATTTGTTGATGGACATTTAGGTTGTCCGTTTCCATGTCTTGGCTATTGTAAATTATGCTGCTGTGAACATTGGGGTATATCTTTTTGAATTTCAGTTTTGTATGGATATATGGCCAGGATTGGGATTGCTGGATCATATGGTAATTTTATTTCTAGTTTTTTGTTTTTCTTTTTTTTTTTTTTTTGAGGAACCTCTATACTGTTCTCCATAGTGGCTGCATCAGTTTACATTCCCACCAATAGTGTTGGAGGGTTCCCTTTTTGCCACACCCTCTCCAGCATTTGTTGTTTGTAGGCTTTTTAATAATGGCCATTCTCACCAGTGTGAAGTGGGACCTCATTATGGTTTTGATTTATGCAGGTATTATTAATTGCATCTGTTTTTTACTTTTTCTGTTGGCTTGAGAAATTTCAAAATAGCTAGGGGCAAGAGGAAGACTTAAGGTGGGGGGGATCTGGGCAGGGTGTGAGGTGGAATAAAGGGCCGAAGCTCTTGTGAGAGAGAACAGGACCCCAGGACCAGGGTCAGAGTGGTTGCTGGTGAACGCCTGCCCCACTAGCAGCGCAGAGAACAAGCAGTGTCCCACCCTCAGGGAGTCCATAGCCATGACCTGCCTGCCACCTCCTCAGAGACGTTTCTGGACTGAAGGACCCAACAAAGCAGAGCTGGCAGGCAGAAGTTGGTTCTTTCTACTGGCAACTTGATTGAAAGTTTCGCATTTTTAAATCTTTTTAAAAAATGATTTACAGTGTTGTGTTACTTTCTGCTGTACACCAAGGTGAATCAGCTACATGTATACATATATCCCATCCGTCGTGGACCTCTCTTCCACCCCACCCCTCTGGGTCATCACAGAGCCCCAAGCTTAGTTTTCCAACAGATAAAATAAAACCTCATGCCAACACAATAAAAATAGATTTTCCTCATTGGCATCGAGTTGAAGGATAGAGGGTTTATAGCCCCTAAACAGCTGCTTCTCTGAATGTCATCTTGTGGCTTTTTCAGTGAATTTGTGCAGACCCTTTAAACAGGTTCTCTAACAGTGGTTTCCCCTGGCCTAGGAGGAGTCCTTAGCAGTCTTAGATGTTGAGAACCCGCCATTCTGTTGCTGCCTCAGGCCATTTATTTGTGGGAGAGCAGTTGTTTGAGAAAATGAGGTTATTTGGTTACCAAGAGACCCTGCCCTTGACCCTATCTAATTACCCTCTTTTGGAAGAATTGCTTAGTATCTGTTAGACAACCCTACACGCTAATGGTCTTTGGGGAGTTGTTCACAATATTCCCATAAAACAGTTCAAAACAATTTCACTAGCATTTTCCACAGTTGCTGTCAATTGCAGTTAGTGCCAATTGTAGGAAGCGTCAGCATCCTGAAGATGTGGTATGTCCTATGAATATAATAAGCTATTTTAATGATTAAAAAATGATTGTACCTGGCCAAATTTTTTAAAATCGTTTTTTTAATTTATTCTTATTTTTGTCTATCTTTTATTTATCTTTATTTTTATTTATTGGCTGCACTGGGTCTTTGTTGCTGCATGCAGACTTTGTCTAGTTGCAGTGAGTAGGGATTACTCTCTAGTTGTGGTGTACAGGCTTTTCATTGTGGTGGCTTCTCTTGTTGTGGAGCTCAGGCTCTAGGCACGTGGGCTTCAGTAGTTGCAGCACGTGGGCTTTGTTGTTCCGTGAAATCTTCACAGACCACAGATTGAACCCATGTGCCTCCATTGGCAGGTGGGTTCTTAAGCGCTGTACCACCAAGGAAGTCCAGCACGTAACCCGATTTTCAAACACAATTATTTCAGGACCACACACCTGTGTTTAGTCTTTTTTATCCAAAAAAAAAAAAAAGAGAGAGAGAGAAAACAACTCTGGGTTCAGGGTTTGAAGATATTTACATTATCTTATGAAATGATGTCTCTGATCATTTTTTGGTTGTTTATGAAAATGACATGAGAAACAGACCAAATATATCTGAACTTCTTGACTCAGACTTTCTTTGTACTAAGTTTACTGGCCCTCAGTTACTCAAAGCTGCTTGTTCGTTCATTGATTCATTTATTCACCAACAGGCAATATGTCTTTGCCAGGAACAGGGCCAGACAGAGAATAAAATAGCAAGGTTCTTTCCAGTTATAAGATAAATAAGTCTTAGGTAAGTGCTGCATGTAATGGACAGCATAGTGACTATAGTTAACAACACCGTTATCTGTGTTTGAAAGTTGCTAGGAGAGTTAACTCAACAGTCTCATCACAAGAAAACAAAAATTGTAACTTTACGTGGTGGTAGATATTAACTAGACCTATTGTGGTAATCATGGTGATCATTTCACAGTACATACATACATCAGATCATTATGTTGTACCCCTAAAACAAATCCAATGTGATGTGTCAATTAAATCTCAGTGAAATATTAATAATAAGGTGCCTAGATTAAAGTATTAATTGCATTAAATATATTAGTGCTTTAAAGTCCATTGTTAGGAGTTCTGTAATAGAAGTGTGTGCACAGCGTGTTGGATACATGGGGAAGGGACAGAATTCTGTCATGGGAAAAGGAGACAGTGTCACCAAGAAGGTCTGGATTGAGGTGGATATTGAAAGATGGGGAGAAATATTCTATGGCTGGGGTCCCCAACCTCTGAGATCTAATGCCTGATGATCTAAGGTGGAGCTGATGTAATAAAGAGCGCAATAAATGTAATGTGCTTGAGTCATCCCCAAACCATCCCCACCACACCCATGGAAAAACTGTCTTCCATGAAACTGGTCCCTGATGCTGAAAAGGGTGGGGAGTGGCTGTTCAAGGTGGAGAAATAGGGAAAGATGGACTGGGCTTAAAAGCTCACCCTGTGTCAAAGCAAAGGTACGAAAATGGCACATTCCATCTCCTGTGGCTGGTGGGTGGGTGGGTAGAAGAAGACCAACCAGGTCTATGGAGGAGCAGCACCCCTGCCCCTGTGCGCCCCCTAGAGTACACTGGTGGTGTCACGTGCCTTTTCCTGCCAGAACCACCTCTGTAACAGAGGAAATATTTCCATATCTTTCCAATACTTATTCACATCCATCAGTTCAGAATAAACTGTTCAGAATCTACTCCATCTCAACAAACACCAAATAAGGGTTTTCTCTCATAGCTCTTTCTATAAGTGTGGGGCATTTTAAAGGGCAGGATGGATATTAACAAATGCCATATGCCTTCTTACTTCCCTTCAAGCTGATTTTAGGTTGACTGTGGTGGTTTACATTTCTGTGTTTGAAGAGTTGTAGGTTTCTGGGTCACAAATGTGTTTTATTTTAGATTTCATGTCAAAAGCATCTCTTGAGAAAGCTGGGCTCTACATAGAACTTGATCTTACATCCATAATAAGTATGTCACTAGATAAGTACATATATATGTATAAATATGTACATATTTCCAGCGATGTGTGACTTTAGAGATAATAGACATAATCTAACATTGTTATTAAGGTCATAAGTATTTCTGTTATACGATAGTAGTGATCAATCTTAAAAAATCAAGGCAGTTCAAATCTGAATTAATGGATAAGCACTTCTATTTAAGTTCCTTTATTTTAATCTCCAGACATAACTCTTCCTGTATATGTGTTTAAGAGATTATATGTACTTTCCTCCTTTGAGGGTAGTTATTGGGCACCAGTTTTTTTGCCTTATGAGGTATAGTCCCTGGTAGGAAAGAGGAGAGAAAAAGTGTTGAGGGTCCCCAGGTCCCTCCAGAGTGAGGGAGAGAAGGAAAGGAATGAACAGAGCTGGGAAGTCGTTTGAGGTCTTGTAAACTTCTAGATCCCACTGGCTTCCCATTTTCCTTCCCAATTATTGAAACTAGAACTGGAAAGTTTCTGGAGTCCTGAGGCTAGCCTTATCCCATCCCCTGTTATCCACCCCCACCCTGTTCTTAAAGGGAAAGTTGCTCAATGGCTTCATGGATAAAGAATCCGCCTGCAGTGCAAGAGACAAAGGAAACCTGTGTTCAATCCCCGAGTTGGGAAGATCCCTTGGAGAAGGGAGCGGCAACCCACTCCAGTATTCTTGCCTGAAAAATCCCATGGACAGAGTCTGGCAGGCTACAGTCCATGCAGTCGCAGAGTCAACAGGACTGAACCCTGCTACAGTGCTGCAGTATAGCACAGTACCTAGAGTCATTCTTCTGTTGTTTTTCAGTCGCTAGTTGTGTCCGACTCTTTGCAACCCATGGACTGCAGCACACCAGGCTTCCCTGTCCTTCACCATCACCATGAGCTTGCTCACACTCATGTGCATTGAGTCAGTGATGCCATTCAGGTATCTCATCCTCTGTCGTCCCCTTCTCCTGCTGCCTTCAGTCTTTCCCAGCATCAGGGTCTTTGCTAAGGAGTCAGCTCTTTGCATCAGGTGGCCAAAAGTATTGGAGCTTCAGCATCAGTCCTTCCAATGAATACTTAGGGTTGATTTCCTTTACGATTGACTGGGTTGATTTCCTTGCTATCCAAGGGACTCTCCAGAGTCTTCTCCAACACCACAGTTCGAAAGCATCAGTTCTGCAGCACCCAGCCTTCTTTATTGTCCAACTCTCAAATCCATACATAACTACTGGAAAAACCATAGCTTTGACTAGATGGACCTTTGTTGGCAAAGTAATGTCTCTGCTTTTTAATACACTGTTTAGGTTGGTCATAGCTTTTCTTCCAAGGAGCAAGCGTCTTTTAATTTCATGGCTGCAGTCACCATCTGCAGTGATTTTGAAGCCCAAGAAAATAAAGCCTGTCACTGTTTCCATTGTTTCCCCATCTATTTGCCATGAAGTGGTGGGACCGGATGCCATGATCTTCATTTTTTTGAATGTTGAGTTTTAAGTCAGTATTTTCACTCTCCTCTTTCACGTTCATGGGTGTACCTATGGCTGATTCATGTTGATGTTTGGCAGAAAACAACAAAATTCTGTAAAGCAATTATCCTTCAATTAAAAATAAATAAATTTTTTTAAACAGAGGCTCATTAGTTCCTCTTCACTTTCTGCCATAATGGTGGTGTCATCTGCATATCTGAGGTTATTAATATTTCTTTTCGCAATCTTGATTCCAGCTTGTGCTTCATCCAGCCCAGCATTTCACATGATTTACTCTGCATAGAAGTTAAATAATCAAGGTAACAGTATACAGCCTTGACATACTCCTTTCCCAATTTGGAACCAGTCTGTTGTATGTCTGGTTCTAACTGTTACTTCTTGTCCTGCATACAGGTTTCTCAGGAGGCAGGTAAGGTGATCTGGTATTCCCATCCATTGGATGTTGGCAATTTGATCTCTTTTCCTCTGCCTTTTCTAAATCCAGCTTGAACATCTGGAAGTTCTCAGTTCACATACTGTTGAAGCCTACCTTGGAGAAATTTGAGGATTACTTTGCTAGCGTGTGAGATGAATGCAATTGTGCAGTAGTGTGAACTTTCTTTGGCATTGTCTTTCTTTGGGATTGGGATGAAAACTGACCTTTTCCAGTCCTGTGGCCACTGCTGAGTTTTCCAAATTTGCTGGCCTATTGAGTGCAGCACTTTCACAGCATCATCTCTGAGGATTTGAAATAGCTCAGCTGGAATTCTGTCACCTTCACTCACTTTGTTCATAGTGATGCTTCCTGAGGTCCACTTGACTTAGCATTCCTGGATATCTGGCTCTAGGTGAGTGATCACACCATCATGGTTATCTGAGTCATTAAGAATCATTCTTAGGTTCTATTTTTTGGTTGTTGTTCAGCCCCTAAGTTGTGTCCAACTCACTGTGACCCCATAGACTGCAACACACTGGGCTTCACTGTCCTTTAGCATCTCGCAGACTTATACTTGCGGTACAGTATTGGGTTGGTTTCTGCTGTACAACAGTGTAGATCAGCTATGTGTGTGCACATATCCCCTCCCTCCCCGCCCACTCCCTGGTCATTACAGGGCACCGAGCCGAGCTCCCTGTGTTATGCAGCAGGTTTTCACTAGCTGTCTATTTTACACATGGTAGTGTTGGCTTCCCAGTTGGCACTACTAGTAAAGAACCTTCCTGCCAATGCAGGAGACACAAGAGATGTGGGTTTGATTCCTGGGTCGGGAAGATTCTCTGGAGAAGGACATGGCAACCCACTCCAGTATTCTTGCCTGGAGAATCCCATGGACAGAGAAGCCTCATGGGCCACAGTCCATAGGACTACAAAGATTTGGACACTACTGAAGCAAATTAGCGTGCACAGTGTATATACATCAATGCCACTGTTTCAATTCATCTCACCCTCTACATCCCCTTCTGTGTTCACAAGTCCATTACTGCGTTCCTATTCCTACCCTGTACGCAGGAGAACAGTGGTATAGGTTGGGGATTGGTTGAGGCGGGTGCAAAGGGCTGGGAGGCCACCCAGTGTTTTCTCTCTCATTGGGCTATTCAACCCTGCAGCTTGTCTCAGAAGTGCTTAGGTTGACTGTGGGAAATTGTATTTATCCTCTCTGAGGCTCTGATTTTCAGTACCTATGTGACCTGGTAAAGTTACTGGAACTCTCAGGTGCTCTGGGAAGAAGGATCATAATACAAAAAGGAGCCAGGTAGCTGGTAGGAAAGTCTTTCAGCTTGCTTCTAATATCCATCAGCACAAACAGAGCTATAAGGGAAGATGGAACGTTTACTAGGTGATTGCAACTTTAAACCATGTGTCACATCCAAGCACCTGAGTGCAGACTACCTGCTTACCAAACCATTAAGGCTTCTCAACAAATTCCCGCAGCCCCACAACCCCACCTGTTGCAAGTAGTGTTTACCTCTAACCCCCTTTGGTGTGGAAATTATTGGAGAACTGTTTGTGATGGTTCATGCAAACATTCCACATTCCCATACACTTGGTGTATTTTTGTTTTTTTTTTTTAATTGTTGATGGTTTGTTTTTTACTTCCTTTGCCAAAGAAAGCTCAGGAGGCTGGTGATCAGGTTGAAGGCACTGCTGCTGAATAAATCAGCTACTAGGAGAATTTTTAATCAACACATAATGTGATTTCTCCTCCCCCAGAAATGGGTTCTGAGCAAAGGATTTTACATCAAAGGACCTTCTTTAAGCAAAAGTGTGATTTTCTGGATGGTATCTTAGTGTAGATTTGAATCCCGCCCCCAGTCTTTTTTCCTCTGAAGATACATTTCAAATACACCAGTTACTTCTTAATGCCATTTTGTTCATTCTCTGACTTCAGCAGCTAAAAAAGTCCATTTGTTTTAAAATTGGAGGATAATTGTTTTACAATGTTGTGTTAGCTTGCGCTGTACAACATCATGAATCAGCTGTATGTATTCATATATCCCCTCCCTCTTGAGCCGCGCTCCCACTGCCCGCCCCCATCCCACCCCTGTAGTTCATCGCAGAGCACCCAGCTGAGGTCCCTGGGCTATATACAGCCGGTTACCACTACTGTGTAAGTAAGTGAGAGGCTCAGTCCTGTCCGACTCTTTGCAACTCCATGGCTCCTCTGTCCATGGAATTCTCCAGACAAGAATACTGGAGCAGGTTGCTGTTTCCTTCTCCAGAGGATCTTCCCAACTCAGGAATTGAACCCAGGTCTCATGTTTTACACATGGTGGTGTACATATGTTAGTGCTACTCTCTCAATTCATCCCACCTTCTCCTTCATAAAATACCCATTTTGTCCATTCAGTTTTTCACATTTTGCTCGAACATTGAATACAAGCTCCCAGTTCTTTTTATTGACATGCTTTCTTCTTTGCTGTTTTTTTAATACCATGAGAGACTGGCCTGGGAGATCTAATTGGAAATTAGTTGGACTATAGACATCCGTTTTGAAAAGCCAATGGATTATTTTCCCCCAAATGTAAGACCTGGGGAATGATTTTTAACGGTGGCCTGTGGTGATAATTTGACCAGTGAGTGTGTTTCCTTGCAAAGACCTTATAAAACCTGCTTAATCTGGAGACCCTATTTTTTCTATGGCCTATTCATAGGCAAGAGATTTTTAAAAAGCAATTGTTTTTCTTCTGTTGAGTTCATTCAGAATCCCCATCTTAAGTGTACATGATAAATGCATTATACCAGTAATGACTGCAATAGCATAGAGCTTCAAAGATAATATTGGGTTATTGGTAGTAATTTTTTAAAAAACAAATTGTTTGATAAATGTGACATAGATTAGAAAAAATATGTCCTATTGTTTATGAGGATATCTGCATGTTTACAAGGTGATTCCACCTGAAACATTGGCTACCATCATTATTTTATGTTTCAAATAAATAATAAAGTACAAATATAATATTTATAATAAGCTATAATTTTCTTTTTTACATTATACAATTTTATACAAATCCTAATGTATTTTATACATGAAATGAAATCCTTTTACTCTCTCTGAAGATGAAAACTATTTTTCATATAAATTATTAAAATACATCAAAATCTTTATTACCCCAGATGCATATGTGAGTCAGTTGAGATATTTCAGCCAGAAGCATGTCATCATCTAGAGAATTTATTTGATTTAAATATGCTATACTTTATAAGTATACTTTATAAATAATATTCATGTACTTTATTATATTAAAAATATAATTGACCAGTACAATCTACATATAAGTTGTAATAGTGTACTATATATTAAATAAAATATAAATGTAAAGTAATAAATATTTTTGAAAACTTGCTGAAAATATATGCTGATATCATTCTGACTTTATGATTAAAAGTAGATGTTTTTCTCTGAATATACAATTAATATATGCTCACTTAAAAATAATTCCGAAAATAAAGATTGCACATGATTCCATGACCCATACCTGCTTATATTTTATTTTTTTATTTTTTAATATTATTTAATTAGTTGGAGGCCAATCACTTCACAACATTTCAGTGGGTTTTGTCATACATTGACATGAATCAGCCATAGAGTTACACGTATTCCCCATCCCGATCCCCCCTCCCACCTCCCTCTCCACCCGACGCCTCTGGGTCCTCCCAGCGCACCAGGCCCGAGCACTTGTCTCATGCATCCCACCTGGGCTGGTGGTCTGTTTCACCATAGATAATATACATGCTGTTCTTTCAAAACATCCCACCCTCACGTTCTCCCACAGAGTTCAAAACTCTGTTCTGTACTTCTGTGTCTCTTTTTCTGTTTTGCATATAGGGCCATCGTTACCATCTATCTAAATTCCGTATATATGTGTTAGTATACTGTAATGTTCTTTGTCTTTCTGGCTTACTTCACTCTGTATAATGGGCTCCAGTTTCATCCATCTCATTAGAACTGATTCAAATGAATTCTTTTTAACGGCTGAATAATATTCCATGATGTATATGTACCACAGCTTCCTTATCCATTCATCTGCTGATGGGCATCTAGGTTGCTTCCATGTCCTGGCTATTATAAACAGTGCTGCGATGAACATTGGGGTGCACGTGTCTCTTTCAGATCTGGATTCCTCAGTGTGTATGCCCAGAAGTGGTATTGCTGGGTCATATGGCAGTTCTATTTCCAGTTTTTTAAGAAATCTCCACACTGTTCTCCATAGTGACTGTACTAGTTTGCATTCCCACCAACAGTGTAAGAGGGTTCCCTTTTCTCCACACCCTCTCCAGCATTTACTGCTTGTAGACTTTTGGATAGCAGCCATCCTGACTGGCGTGTAATGGTACCTCATTGTGGTTTTGATTTGCATTTCTCTGTTGATGAGTGATGTTGAGCATCTTTTCATGTGTTTGTTAGCCATCTGTATGTCTTCTTTGGAGAAATGTCTGTTTAGTTCTTTGGCCCATTTTTTGATTGGGTCGTTTATTTTTCCGGAATTGAGCTTCAGGAGTTGCTTGTATATTTTTGAGATTAATCCTTTGTCTGTTTCCTCATTTGTTATTATTTTCTCCCAATCTGAGGGCTGTCTTTTCACCTTACTTATAGTTTCCTTTATTGTGCAAAAGCTTTTAATTTTCATTAGGTCCCATTTGTTTATTTTTGCTTTTATTTCCAGTATTCTGGGAGGTGGGTCATAGAAGATCTTGCTGTGATTTATGTCGGAGAGTGTTTTGCCTATGTTCTCCTCTAGGAGTTTTATAGTTTCTGGTCTTACATTTAGATCTTTAATCCATTTTGAGTTTATTTTTGTGTATGGTGTTAGGAAGTGTTCTAGTTTCATTCTTTTACAAGTGGTTGACCAGTTTTCCCAGCACCACTTGTTAAAGAGATTGTCTTTTTTCCATTGTATATCCTTGCCTCCTTTGTCAAAGATAAGCTGTCCATAGGTTCGTGGATTTATCTCTGGGCTTTCTATTCTGTTCCATTGATCTATATTTCTGTCTTTGTGCCAGTACCATACTGTCTTGATGACTGTGGCTTTGTAGTAGAGTCTGAAGTCAGGCAGGTTGATTCCTCCAGTTCCATTCTTCTTTCTCAAGATTACTTTGGCTATTCGAGGTTTTTTGTATTTCCATACAAATTGTGAAATTATTTGTTCTAGTTCTGTGAAAAATACCGTTGGTAGCTTGATAGGGATTGCATTGAATCTATAGATTGCTTTGGGTAGAATAGCCATTTTGACAATATTGATTCTTCCAATCCATGAACACGGTATGTTTCTCCAACTGTTTGTGTCCTCTTTGATTTCTTTCATCAGTGTTTTATAGTTTTCTATGTATAGGCCAGACCTGCTTATATTTTAAAGTAACATGTGAAAGGTTCATGATAAGAAGAATGATGACAATGTTGCCCTCTGAATAAAGTTCTCCGATTGAGCTCAACTTTAATTTGGAGGACTTTGTTCAATCGATTTTAGACTTTTGTCCAAATGATTATATTTTCCAAGGTGGATATTTTATACAAGGTGGTGTAGATTGACTCCTTTATTAAAAAAATTTACTACTTAGGTCACAGTGTTTGATTCCGTGCTGTTCAGGGTTCCCCTGTTGGCTCAGCTGGTAAAGAATCTACCTGCAATGCCGAAGGCCTGATTTTGATCCCTGGGTTGGGAAGATCACCTGGAGAAAGGAATGGCCACCCACTCCAGTGTTTTTGCCTGGAGAATTCCAAAAACCCTGGTGGGCTACAGTCCATGGGGTCACAAAGAGTCAGACAGGCCTGAGCAACTAACACTTTCACTTTCTTCATTAGTGTTTATGGACCCATTCTTCCCCCTCATTCACATCTTCCCTCTAATTTCCCTGTGCTGAGCTTTAGAAAGATTCTGCTTTCTGGAAGAGACATGGGTTAGAATCCTCTGTGGAAGGAGACTGTACCTACAACCAGGCTGGCTTAAGCTGAAAGTAGATTGGTTGGGGCGGGGGGCTCATTGAACTTTTGTGCTCAGGCGTCAGTGACAGGAATGGTGGCTCTATCCTTGGGGACTTGGTTTCTCTCCATCTCTCACCTCTGCTCTCTCCCATGGGTGCTTCATCCTCAGCTCAAGGTGCTGGCAAGAGGGTTCCCAACAGTATCAGGTCTCTGTCCTTCCAAGTTCATGTTTCCTTGCACCTCGTGGACTCTGACTGACTGCTTGTACAGCCATGGATGAAGAGCTCAAGCTATGGTTTCTGATTCACTGATGGCCCAGACCCAAGCCCTATGCTCCCTTGGCGGGGAAGAAAGGAGGAGAAAATTCAGTTCCATCTAAGGCACGACATGGACTGAGTGGGAGAAAAGTGGTGACTTCCCAGGGGAAATACGCAAGGTCTGTTATTGGGGGAGGGGTGAATAGGTGTAGAATGGTGGCAGAAAGAGCTGAGGTCCACTTTAGAGGGTGAATGAAGCCTTTTTTTTTTTTTTTTAAGTTAAAAAATATTTATTAGAGTTTTGCTAATAAATGAAGCCTTTTGCTTGCCCTATGAGCTCCTAAGAGTCCTGTTCTTAGATTCCTAGGGGTGGATCAGGAATGAGTGAATCTCAGAAAATATAGCTCCCTGGGAACATATATGTACATTTATCTATCTAGGAATATGTGTTCATGACCATGTGTGGTGTCCCTGTAGTTTTGGAAATATCAAGTTGTAGTCTTTGTTGTAAAACCACTCCCTTTCAGTCGCTCAGTCGTGTCTGACTCTTTGCGACCCCATGAATCGCAGCACGCCAGACCTCCCTTTCCAGTTACCAGTATAAAATTTGAATGTTTTAGTGTTGTATGTGTGTGTTTTATATGTGTGTTGAAAAAGCCCTAATGGAGAACAGAGGACTGGCTAAATCTAATTATTATGGTCTTAATAACATTTGAATGACAGTGATGGGCTCAAGGAAGAAGGGAGAGTTTGGCTGGTTGTAGAAACCAACAAGTTGTGTTCTTGATGATTTTTTTTTTAGCTTTGAATATAGTGTTGTCAGGTTTTATCACAAGACTAAACATCTTGAGACATTTAATGAGATGTTTGAGAATCTTAGTAATTGGGGGAAATGAACATTGTGCATTGAGATTGTGCTTTTTAAAGAGCAATGATAACTTTTGCTGAATCTTAATTTAGTGGAAAGGAAGATTTCATTTGCCAGTTTGTGAGGTGTTAAGCTCTATGTGTGTTACCATTGGCTTTGTCATGAAAGTACCTTTGGCACCCATCCAGAGAAAAATACTGTGTTTGTTTTCAGATATTTGAAGTAAGGATTTGGGGGTTGTGAATGTCATTATCCCATCTCCAACTCACATAAACAGAAAGGAATGTGTTGCCACTCATAACTGTCAAAGGCATGGATGTTATTAGAAATTAGATGCTGATAGGACTGTGTCTCCCTCTTTAAGTATTGGAGTCTCTCCCACAGACAAGATATCATCATGTAGGCAGGGACGTAACAATTGGAAGCTCTAGGCTTCCTTCCTGCTATCTTTCATAACAGAATAAAAGGCTGTTTCTTCCTGTTTACCCTTTCTAATTCCAATTCAGAGAATCACCAAGAAGGACTCTTAACTGCCCTGCTTTAGTTCATGCACCACCTTTGGGACCAGTCTCTGTGGACAAGAGTGAAGTACTATGGTGGACCAGTTTGGTTCAAATGTGTGTGTCAGGGGTGTGCAGATAGTATGGTTAGAGTGGGGGAAGAGCAGACTAAGGAAGGAGGCTGGGAGGATCTTTATCAGAAGTCAAAAAGGAAGGCAAGGCACGTCAATTATGAGTGGGAAGAGTTGACTTCCCTTACCCACAGTCCTTGTATGAGTATTGCTTTGGTCCCCGCACATTGTACAAAGGAAAGCAGCCATCTCAGAGACACGGGTCCTTATCACGCCCTCTGTTTTCCTCACGAAGGAACAGAGCCTTGCTTGAGGCACAGATTCAGAAGAAGGATCAAGCAAGAGGAAAGGTTAAAAGATCTACTCCCTCGGGGAATTACATAACCAACATTCTTCAAGGTGTGAAACGCCAGCCCTGCTGTCTGACTAGTTGATTGAAAATGCTTTTCTCTTAGTTTGGATTCCACTTTTCCCTTCATTCAAATGTCTTAGATTCCATTCATGTTGTACTTTCTTGTCTCCCATGTATGTTTTCGTACATCATTTCTTTTCTTTTTCATACATCATTTCTTTCCAGCTATACATTCTTTTCTGAAGGAATGACAATAAAAGTTCAAAGAAATTCGGCCCAGAGTCCCAGAACTAGGAAAGGGCAGAGACAGGATTTTAAAAAAAGAAAAGAAAAAAAAAAAAAACTTCTTTTTTTAATGCATTTGGCTGCATCAGGACTTAGTTGCAGCATGTGAGATCTTAGTTCCCTGACCAGGGATTGAACTCATGTCCCCTGCATTGCAAGGAGAATGCTTAACCACTGGACCACCAAGGAGGTCCCCAGAGGCAGGATTTAAGCCTGGTGTCCTGTGCCAACCGTACCACCCCAGGTGGTCTTAGTTGTCAAGTTTGTATTCTTATCTTAGTGTCACAAGCATTCTCTGCTAAAAGCTGATACCTATTTTATTTTACCTTCAACAATATCTGTCTTAATTGATAAGTGCTAAGACTAGTGTGTTTATATTAGTCACTTAGCAGCAAGATCGCCTAGCCATTTTGAGCACAGACTCTGGAGTCAGACTGCCTGAAGTCAAGTGAAGACTTTCAAGTTCTCTGACTTCAGGCAAGTTACTTCCCCTTTGTGAGTTTCAGTTTCTCTTCAAATGGGAAAAGTTATAAGGCCTCTCCTATTAAGCTATTTCAAGAAATGAAAATGTTGATGTAGATGAAGGAAAGATAATTCATCAAATACTCTGCTTTATAACAGCACCCAGCCTGGTACCAGGTAAATGTATAAATAGTGATTTGAAAGATGCTAATAACAGATTCAGGGCAATGGCTCGTTTTAGGTCAGTGTATATATCTTTAAAAAGGGAAAAAGTGGAAGCAGGGGCAGATTTTCTTTTCTTGGGCTCCAAAATCACTGTGGATGGTGACTGCAGCCACAAAATGAAAAGATGCTTGCTCCTTGGAAGGAAAGCTATGACAAACCTAGACAGCATATTAAAAAGCAGAGACATCATTTTGCTGACAAAGGTCCGTACACTCAAAGCTATGGTTTTTCCAGTAGTCATGTACGGATGTGAGAGTTGGACCATAAAAAAGGCTGAGCACCAAAGAATTGATGCTTTGGGATTTCAGTACTAGAGAACACTCTTGAGAGTCACCTGGACTGCAAGGAGATCAAGCCAGTCAATCCTAAAGGAAATCATCCCTGAATATGCGTTGGAAGGACTGATGTTGAAACTCCAGTCCTTTGGCCACCTGATGTGAAGACTTGACTCATTGGAAAAGACCCTGATGCTGGGAAAAATTAAAGGCAGGAGAAGAAGGGAGTGACAGATGGTTGGATGGCATCACTGTTCAATGGACATGAGCTTCAATAAACTTAGGGAGATAGTGAAGGAGAAGGAAGCCTGGTGTGCTGTAATCCATGGGGTTTCACAGAGTCTGACATGACTGAGTGAACAACAAATATATCTTTATAGAATGCCCACAGGTGAGAGATGTATTTGTAATAGAAAGATTCTAGAACATGTTAAGAAAGGTTCCTGAAAGCTGTAGGCCATAGAAAATTTAGGTTTAATTTTGACTTTGAGAGGTGGGTTAGGAGTCCTTAAATAAATCAAGTTTGTGGTTTAACATTTTCGGCCTTTGAATTTAGAGGTAGATGATGAGTCACTGAAGTTTCTGAATATGGAGAGAAATGCTTCCTACTGTCGAATATAACATGTTTTCTTAACACAGAAAGCAAGGACATGGTGTGTTTTGTTGATATTCAGATGTTTGTATCCCGTGGTTGGGTTGTGTCTTGTTACATTTTTGTAGGATTTTAAAATGCTTGGCAATTCACTGAGACTTTCAAATGTTTGGATTTAACATTTCCATAAAGTACCACAAGCATCCTTGCAGATAGTAAGCTTGGGGTAGTTTTCCAGCAGCAAGTTGAAACTGCTAGTCTGAAATGCCCTGTATTAAATGAGTAAATGTATACTAAGTTTGATTAAAAGTTTAGTGATAGACATTTACAGAAAGTGAAAGAGATTATTCTATAATAGCCACTGAATAAAGTTTCTGTTCTATAAGTTACCTTTTAAGTGCTTTGAAAATATACCTTATCTTTGTTTACTTTGACCATGATTTTAGAGAAAAAAAATTTAGCACCTTTGAAAATGGGGAGGTTGAGACCCTTTTATTTCTGATTTCAGATTTGCTTTATTGTTTTCCTCAAGTATATGAACCAGATAGCTGTTCTTTCTAACTTTACTCCAAATTTAAATAGAATGTTAGACTCATGGAGCATGGACTTTAGATCTTTTCGTTGGACTAATGAAAATGTTTAAAAAAAAACAAAGAATCAAAACTTTTAACTTTTGTTTCAAGACAAATTTAGGAACACAAATCAAAATGAAGAGTGTTAGAGCTTTGATGTCATACAATTATTTGGTACATTTGTAGCAACATGGATGAACCTAGAGATTATCATACTCAGTGAAATAAGTCAAAGAAAGACAAATATGTGATATCACTTATACGTGGAGTCTAAAACAATGATACAAATCAACTTATTTACAAAATAGAAGTAGAAATCACAAACGTAGAAAACAAACCTATGGTTACAGTAAGGGGAAGGAAGGGAGAAGGATAAATTAGGAGTTTGGGATTGACATATACACACTATGATATATAAAATAGATAACAAACAAGGGAACTCCTCTCATTATATTGTATTGATAATGACCTATAATGGGAGAGAATGTAAAAAAGAATGCATATATAGCTTACCTTCTACCAGTTGACTTGGTTTCATATTAAATGAGCAAGTTGGATGCAAGTCAAAGGATTGGGTCTGAATAAAGCTATTATTAATTCAAAGATTCTATAGATTTACATAAAAAGATTTAAAAACAAGACCCTATTGGGAGGGAAATGCTCATTAGCCAAATTGTTAAAAATTTTTAATGAAATATAGTTGCTATACAATGTTGTGTCAGCTTCAAGTGTGCAGCAAAGTGATTCATATTTATGTGTATATACATATATATATATTCCTTTGTTATGGTCTCTTTCATTATAGCTTATTATCAACACAAGATATTGAGTAGACTTCCCTGTACTATACAGTAAGTCCTTGTTTGTTATCTATTTTATATGTAGTAGTGTGTATATGTTAATCCCAAACTGCTAATTTACCCCTCATCCTCCTTCCCTTTTGAAGAAATAATGGGAACGATTGAAATGTCAAATCAACATTTAGGACCAGATGTTTTAGGAGGAGCGGTCATTTTGTTAAAGCTAAGGTTCCTGCTTGCTAAGTCTTTGGGAATCTCTCCACATGCACAGACACACACACCAGTACATGTCCAGAGTCATTGCCAGGAGCCTAGGGGCTACAGTCTTCTTGAATTTAAATTCAGAACCATCTGCCCTTGTTCTGCCCTCAACTCTGTGGTGTCCAGTAGAAAACAAACACATTTTGTGCTTTTCCAGGAGAAACCTAGAGTGAGGAGCAAGTTCTTGCTGTTCTACTTGCAGCAGACACTTTCAGAGCATTGAGACTGGATTGAGTTCTGAATTCAGCACGTTAGAGATGAGGACAGCTTTTAAGTCTTCATCAGTCATTCCTTGAAGGCCAAGGAAAACTGCACGTTGATTCATGACCACATCGTGTTTACTCATCTTATTACTTAAGAGTAATTATTGTGAGTGTCCTCATATTTTGTTTCATATAAATAGGGTGAGGAAAGAGAAAGCCTCAGTGATTGTAAGGGGAATTGACAATGACCTGCCACCCGATACCCACCAGAGGACACAGCTTGATTGGGTCTCTGATTCCTGGAAGCTTACAGTTTTCCAGAGGAGCTAAAATATGCACACTGTGTCCAGTAGAAGAGAGTGGGCATGTCTTAAAGAGGGAAATACAGAAAGTGCTTTAGAAGTTGAGTATTGGAAGATTATGTTCTTTTGGGGGAGGAAGATTATGTTCTTACTAGGGAATCACAAAAGGATTGCAGAAGAAATTAGACATGATCCACCGACAGTGGGAAAGGAAGGACATTCTAGGAAAAGGGACCAGGGAGATGCAGACATGGCAGAGGGAGAAGCTTGATTTCTGTGGAATAGTGAGGAATCTCTTACCTGGCATTCAGGGAACACTAAAAATTCATGATAGGCAAGTATAGAAAGGTGGGTTGAAGGAAATGGTAGACAGATAAAACACCAGATAAAGGAATTTGCATTTAGAGGTTGGAGACAGATGGTCAAGAAGTTTGAGGGGGCTGCGGTAGAAAGGGTCCCCTAGGAGTAGCTGTAACTCAGAGAAGCCTGGGTCCGTTTCAGCTTAACAGGAGAGGCTGTCTACTTCAGCCTAGAGTTTCAGGGGACAGAGGAAGAGCAAGGGAGAAATAAGAGAAAATACAGAGGGGATAAGTGGGGCTTAGCAGAGACATCACTTTGCTGACAAAGGTTCATCTAGTCAAAGCTGTGGTTTTTCTAGTACTCACATATGGATGTGAGAGTTTGACCGTAAAGAAGGCTGAGCACCAAAGAATTGATGCTTTCAAACTGTGGTGGTGGAGAAGACTCTTGAGACTCCCTTGGACAGCAAGGAGATCAAACCAGTCAGTCCTAAAGGAAATCAACCCTGAATATTCATTGAAAGGACTGAGCTGAACCTCCAATCATTTGGCCACCTGATGCAAAGAGCCAGCTTATTGGAAAAGACCCTGACGCTGGGAAAGATTGAGGGTAAGAGGAGAAGGGGTGACAGAGGATAAGATGGTTGGATGGCATCACCGACTCAACAAACTAGAGTTTGAGGGAACTTAGATATTGAAGTCAGGGAAGTCTGGTGTGCTGTAGTTCATAGGGTTGCAAAGAGTCAGACATGACTTAGTGACTGAACAACAATGAAGAATCCCAGAATTTGATGACAGTGACAGTGAGAAGGGTATAGAGGTGGATGGGGAAGATACCCTCCATTTTAGACAGTGACAGGGGAAAAGCATTTCACTCACATCGTGGTCTCCTTGTACCTAGGATTTAGCTTGTAAAGATATTTAGTGAAGAAAAAAATACAGAAGCAGAAGTACCCTTTAGAGTTCTACAAATCCCTTTCTAAAATGCAGAATGTATTGTGTTGGCCCAAAAGTTCATTTGGGTTTTTCCATATGGACAAACCCAAATGAACTTTTTGGTTAACTCAAGATATATATAATACAGCATTGAATTCATCTGGTGTTCATAACGTAGCCAGCTTGCATTTTGGAGACATATTGTGTGTATTTTGAAGCTAAATACACATCTAACAGAGCAGGGTGGCCATCCTGGGAGGACAGAAGATACCTGAGTGATGGTAAGATGTAGTACCCCATCCCTCGTCTCAGATTCCCAGGGCACACATGCTCATCTTTGTCCCTCTCCATTGTTTAGTGATTCTTATTGAGGTTGCAGAGTTGAATTGGGATATTGTGGGGATGCTGTGTGTGTTCTCTAGGGATTGAGGTCTTGATCTTTGTCACAAAGTCAGGGCAATGATCCTTTGTGTATATATGTTATCTTTGCTGTCGATGGTCTTCCTGAAAGTGAAGGTGTTAGTCACTCAGATTTGTCTGACTCTTTGAGACCCCATAGACTGTAAGCTGCCAAGCTCCTCTGTCCATAGAACTCTTCAGGCAAGAATGCTGAAGTAGGTTGATGTTTCCTTCTTCAGGGGATCTTTCCCATCCAGGAGTTGAACCCAGGTCCCCTGCATTGCAGGCAGATTCTTTACTATCTGAGCCACCAAGGAAGCCCCAAATGTTTATTGAGGGCCTACTCGGCATTGGGTACTATTCTAGACACTGATGAAGGAATCAGTCTATCCACAAGGAATTTCTAGTGATTTTTAATCATTTCACATGGTTTTTTAAGCATTAAGCATACCTTATTAGTCTTTTTTAAAGCTTAAGTGATAATGAAACTTCTGAGATTCATTCTTATTCAGGAAACTTTTATTAAATATCTTTTTAGTGCCTTCCTATCATCATTTAAATACATGACAGACACTGAAAATCAGAGGAAATCATCAGACAGAGGTTACGTTCTCAAGGATCTGATTGACCAACAAAATCTCTTCTTTTTTGATGCATTTTATTTTTATTTCATCAGGGTAAGATAAGGTCCCCCAAAAATATATTGATGGGGGTGGAGGGATCTTTCCACTTTTATTGTTTCATTCAGCATGACTGATAGAAGCAACTTGAGCTGAAGGTGAGAATATTGGGGGTGAGAGTGCATAAATCCTTTAGGTGGAAGACTAGCAGAAATTCAGAAGAGAAATCTGAATCAGCCTTTCTCCTTGTACTGCCTCCTGCTTCTGAAGTTGATAAGGACTGGCCTCGGTGTTGCCATGGGGATGGGGACTTTAAAGGAGCCACCATTAGCAAGTCTATTTGAAACTCTTGAGAACCTTTGAGCCACAGGGAAGTAGGGCTGGTAATGGATCCCTGCGGGGCTCCTTGGGTGTTTCAAGGACCAGACCCTGTGGGGAAGGGGGCAAGGGAGTGACCAAATTACAGAGTAGCATCGATCACTTCATTCTGTCTTTATAAAGAGAGAGACAGTGACCTTCTGGCATCTCTGTGTTCTAGAGAGACATGCACAAGAACAAATTGTCAATTTCTAAGCTTTACTTTCAAATGGGTTCCTACTGATTGAATAACTACCAACATTTCCATTGCAATGTAATTACCAGGAAATAAATTACCAGGGACTTTAATTTTTCACTTCACCTCCTTTTAGCAGAATGTCAGAAAATACATAGCATTGTGAGGTCTGGAGTGAGAAAGCTTGTAAAGAGCTTGGATCGTAGCCTTTGCTATCTTGCAGTTGTGGAAAATTGATATTTATCCAACAACCATTAGGAAGTGTCCTCCGTGTCTCTGGGTCACAGCAGGGTGATGGGATCAGCACATCCACAGTGAGCTGGCATCACCCATCTTTCTTTTCGCAGTCCTTTCCACTTAGTTTCTGACAAGAGTGTTCATTCCTGCTGAATGAAACCTTGATGTTTCGGGTCAGATAAACCTTTTTGATATCAGAACATCCCATAATGAGCCATGCATATTTATCTCCTTTCTTCCAAATGGCTTGACATCTTTGAACAAAGTGAAACTCATATCAGTGAGGTTTTTTTGTTCATGTGTTTGCCTTTATTTATTTATTTTTCCATTTATTTTTATTAGTTGGAGGCTAATTACTTTGCAATATTGTAGTGGTTTTTGCCATACCTTGACGTGAATCAGCCATGAATTTACATGTGTTCCCCATCCTGAACCCCCTTCCCACCTCCCTCCCCATCCCATCCCTCTGGGTCATCCCAGTGCATCAGCCCCAAGCATGGATTAAAGATCTAAATGTAAGACCAGAAACTATAAAACTCCTAGAGAAGAACATAGGCAAAACACTCTCCGACATAAATCACAGCAAGATCCTCTATGACCCACCTCCCAGAATATTAGAAATAAAAACAGAAATAAATGGGACCTAATGAAACTTAAAAGCTTTTGCACAACAAAGGAAACTCTAAGCAAGGTGAAAAGACAGCCTTTAGAATGAGAGAAAATAATAGCAAATGAAGAAATAGTTTTTAAAGACAGAATTCAAGACTTTCTCCCGAGGACTTGAGCTGAACCATTTGTGTTTGAGTTTGGGGCTTACATGTTTGCCTGATGGCTTCTTGGCTGTTGGTTATTTTCTTTTGCTTATTAATAAACATGTGTGTGCTTCTGTTTAAGAGGTACTTTACCAGGAAAGAAGGACTTTAAAACTCTTTGCATTCAGATGAGTCATTCAAGCTGCATTTCCCCTCCAGGGGTCTTAAAAAAAGCGCACACGCACACACCTTTGGCACATTATTGGCAAATGATGCTCTCCATGGTACACTCCTTGGGTAGAGATAAGGCTCTAAGAAAAGATGCATCCTGAAGATTCCATCCCTATGCTTGTATGTACAAGTTGGCATGACTACGGGGTCGGCTTCCTCTACTGGCTGGAACCGGGGCTATTTATAGTGTCTTTTCTTGGCTTCTGAGTTAGCGTATCAGTGTGTATTTATGCAAGGGAGAGCTCCGAGGCCATATAAGACTGTAGTTGAGAAACCTAGTAGCCTCATTTGCCTTCTGCATTCTGCAGGGAGAAGAGTGATATTATATTTTGCCAACACAGAAATGTAACGGGGATGGAGTGACAAGACACATTACTCCAGCTTCACTGAAACCACAGGTGGTGTAGACAAGGCATGAGGCAGAGTCTACACAGGGATAAGAGTCGTCCGTGAGTGACAGAGGCATCATCCCAGATAACAGGACTGCTGTCAGTGGCCTAGATGGTCGTTTGTTCCCTTTGCAGGTGGGCAGTACCACAAATTCCCTCTCATTACCAGAGGCCTGGATGTTTTCACTGAGGCCAGCGATTGCCCAGACTGATGCCAGGACAGGCAGGGTGATGTCATGGAAAGAACACAGGCCAGATAAGACTGGCCTTTCATCTTGGGTCCTGCAGTTACGAAGCTGGTGATGTTGTAAAGTTCACCCCTCCCCAATCTCCACTTTTACCTTCTGCAAAATGGGAAAATTATATCGACCCCTCACAGGGCAGTTATGAGGGGCAGGGATAATGTAAACTATAAGTAAAGTCCGGCACAGAGCAGGTGCTAATCAAATCAGAGAAATAATAGAAAATGGAGCCGAGGCAATCTTTTCCTTAAGAATCCATATTAAGGGTTTTAGCCAAGTTGGAAAAAGAGACAAAATGTATCTTTGGGATCCATTTCCCTTTTCTTCTGCCTCTGTGCCTGGCATCCCAGGGTCATTTTGTCCTTTAAATTCTCCATCTCAGAAGCACCAGGTTTGACCTCATCTCAATCTCCTCCTGTCTCCCATAAAGCTTCCCTCCTGTAAGAGACTGTAAGAGATTCTCACAGTCAGTAAGCATAATCCTAATAGTGAGTAGACATAAACCCAGAACTTTGGTTTTAAACCTTTTTCCCTTTGCTGACAGTACTTATACTCGGCTAAGTTTTAGGCTTTAGAGAAAATAATCAATTTGCAATGCTCTTTTGTCATAAGGCCACTAGTCAGAGTTTTGAAATGTGAGGTTAACTTTAACTGCAGCGAAGTGAATCCTAAGAAAACCTAGTGACCCCTGTGGGCATTCTTACAGCACACTGCTTGCCTTTTTTCATACAGGTCGATTTCATTTTTTCCCTTTTTTTAATTGAAGTATAGTTGATTTACAATGGTGTTAGTTTCAGGTGTATAGCAATAGGATTCAGATATGTTCTTTTTCAGTTTCTTTTTCTTTATACTTTATTACAAGAGACCGAATGTAGTTCCCTGTGCTGTATAGTAGGTCCTTATTGTTTATTTATAGTAGTGTATATCTGTTAATCTCAAATTTCCAATTTTTCTCTCCCCACTTTTCCCTTTGATAAGCATAAGTGTGAGTCTGTTTGGTAAGTAAATTCATTTGTGTCATTTTTTTTTTTAGATTCCCCATAAAATGATACCATATGTTTGTCTTTCTCTGACTTACTTCATTTAGTATGATAATCTCTAGGTCCATCCATGTCGCTGCAAGTGGCATTACTTCATTGTTTTTTATGGCTGAGTCATACTCCATTGTATATATGTGCCACATCTTTATCCATTCGTTTGTTGATGGACATTTACATTGTTTCCATGTCTTGGCTATTGTGAATTGTGCTGCTATGAACATTAGGGGGCAATTATCTTTTTGAATTAGAGTTTGCATCTTTTCCGGATATCTGCCAGGGAGTGGGATTGTTGGATCATATGGTAGCTCTATTTTTAGTTTTTTAAGGAACCTCCATACTGTTCTCATCGTGATTACACCAATTTACAGGCTGATTTTAGTATCACAGAATAGACCTGTGGGCGAGTGGCAGATAGCAGGAAGCTAGTAGGGCTCCACTGGCTGACTAGGGGAGCAGCCTACCCTGAGTAGACCATGGGCTGCCTTCTCTTTGACCCACTTGGTCTGGAGTGCTTGTTTACTGGTTTTGAAACTCAGGTAGAATAGGTAGACATATTAAGAAGTCAAGAGTCAGATTTCCCCACCAGTCCAGTGGTTAAGACTCTGCACTTCAACTGCAGGGGCGCAGATTCGATCCGCGGCCAGGGCTTCCCTGATGGCTCAGTGGGTAAAGAGCTCGCCTGCCCTGGTTCAATTCCTGGGTCAGAAAGATCTGCTGGAGAAAGAATAGGCTGTCCACGCCAGTATTCTCAGGCTTCCCTGGTAGCTCAGCTGGTAAAGAATCTGCCTGCAATGCAGGAGACCTGGGTTCGACCCCTGGGTTGAAAAGACCCCCTGGAGAAGGGAAAGGCTACCCACTCCAGTATTCTGGCCTGGAGAATTCTGTGGACTATATAGTCCATGGGGTCACACAGGGTTAGACATGACTGAGCGACTTTCACTCAAAGGGAACAAAGATCCCACTTGCCACAAAGTCAAAAAATAAAATAAAATAAAAATAAATAAAATGGGCCAAGATATAAAAAAATGCTATTACAAAAAGAATCAGATAATATTTTGTAGCAAACTTTCCAAACTTTGGAAACAAGCTTTCCAAACACTGTCATAATTTGCTATATTGCTTTTTTTCCCTAAGCATCCATGTAACACACCCTCATAATAGAAAATGTGAGAAAAGTCTAAAAAAGTTTCAGGAGGAAAATAAAAAATTATTCTTCATCCCCTCGACTTAAAGTTGTAACCGTTACTGGTATCTTGGAATCTTTCTGTCCAAATCCCTTTGTCTTATCTCATACTCACAAACGTTCAAAGATATACGATTTTAACACATGTTTAACAGAATTACAGTATCGTTTCTTTTTTTTCACTAAAAGAGACAGAGGAGCAAGGTGGTTGAGAGTCTGTGGGTCTGGACAGACCTGTATTTGAATCCAGCAAAATGTTTTCTGATAGTGGAGAGAATTTTTGAGTGCCTCTTTTCTCCTCTGTAAATTGCAGATACCAGCACCTCCGCACACACCACGGGGTTGTAAGGGGTTGGTGAGAGGTTCTCTGTAAAGTGTTACGGACCCTGCCCACATCAAGTCCTGACTCCCTAAACTGTAGCCGAGCAAGCAGCCACCAGCAGGCTTTCCTGTCCCCTCTCTGTACCCTGTCCTTCTAACCATTTAAAGAGATCCTATTGGACATTTAAAGTCCGCTTGACTCCTGTGTTCATAGCACCACTGTTTACAACTGCTAAGATATGGGAACAACCCAAGGGTCCATTGACAGATGAATGGATAAAGAAGATGTAGTGCATGTATACCATGGAAAGCTACTCAGTCAGAAAAAGAACAAAATAATGCCATTTATAGCAGTATGGATGCAATTAGAGATTATTATGCTGATAATATATTAGATATATGGTATTTGTCTTTCAGACAGAGAAAAACAAATACAATATGATATAACTTATATGCAGAATCTAAAATGTGGCAAAATAAGCCTGTCTACAAAACAGAAACAGACTCTCAGACATAGAGATTGTATGTGTGATTGCCAAGGGTTGGGGTGGAGGGTTGGCCTGGGAGTTTGGGGTTAGCATATGCAAACTATTACATTTAGGATGGATAAACAAGGTCCTACTGTATAGCACAGGGAACTATATTCAATATCCTGGGATGAATCATAGTGGAAAAGAATAAGAAAAAGAATATATATATATATATATATATGAGTCACTTTGCTTTACAGCAGAAATCAATACAACATTGTAAGTCAACTACACTTCAAAAAAAACTTTCACTTGAAATGCTATCCCATCAGTGGAAACTTCCAACATGTAGAGGATTTTCCTAGACATGACCCTCTAGTTGCCTCTAGAAGGCTGTGTGGTACAGTGATTAGGAGTTCTGACACCTTCCCAAACTCCCCACATTAAAGGCTTGCTCTGTCATTCACTCGGTCTGCGCCCTGGGGAGAGTTACTTAACTCCTCCAGGGCACTAAGTGCTCCTCTGTGGGGGTGATCTGGTTACAGTACCCACCTCATAGGGCTGTCAAGACACTGAAGGGAGCTCATCCATGAAAAATGCTTGAAATAGTGCTCAGCCAATGTTAGCTATTATTACATAGAACATGCCTCCTTGGGCTTATTTGGGTGTTGTACTCATTTTTGAGGAAAGCATGGATTTTATCTTAACCATCTTAGTTGTCACTGCCAACCTATCTCAGTGCCAGGCCTGGGGCAGGTGTTCAGATTATAGGTGTTGAGGTTAATTGCATTCTGTTGAAAACTGCAGGAGAAAGGCAAGTTCCTTGAAGTGATGGCAAACCCTAGATTTTACTGTTGAGGCTTCAGGGTTTGGCCCAAGGTCACAACACTGAAGGAAACTAAAAGCTTTTGTTCACTTTTTGTTTTAAGATAGTTTTAGATTTACAGAATTACTGTGAATACAGTACGCAGAGTTCTCACGTGACCACCACCATGTCACCTGTGTACTCACATCTTGCCAGCTAAGTCGGCTTCAGTTGTGTCCAACTCTGTGTGACCCCGTGGACTGTAGCCCACGAGGCTCCTCTGTCCATGGAATTCTCTAGGCAAGAAGAGTAGAGTGGATTGCCATGCCCTCCTCCAGGGAATCTTGCCAACTCAGGGATCGAAACTGCATCTCTTACATCTAACCTGCATTGACAGGTGGGTTCTTTACACTGGTGCTACCTGGGAAACCCCACTCAGATCTTAGGTCAGTATGATATGTTCACTACCATATTAGTGAACCAGTATGGATACATCATCACCAACTAGAGTCCATCTTTTACTCAGATTTCCTCAGTATTCTCTTTCTTTTCCAACATCCCATCCAGAATACTACATTCTGTTCAGTCGTTATCTTGCCTTAGGCACATCGTGGCTGTGACAGTTTCTTAGACTTGACCTTGTTTCTGACGACTTTGACAGTTCTGAGGAGTACTGCTTATGTAGTTTGTGGAATGGTCCTCCAGTGAAATTTTTTTTTTTTTTTTTAACGGAGATTTCATTGACATGCCCTTAAGAAGTCACCCTTTTCAAGGTTACAGCCAACTAACTTTAAGAGAGTCCCTGGGTAGCTTGATTTTGTTCAACTTAAACTTTATTCACCAAACCAGTTCCCTTAAATTATATACAAAGTACTTGCAGATGGGAAACATGTTATTTAAATTACATGTATATGGTGAGCTCAGCTGCTTGTGGTGAACGTTGATTTGAGCTGGGATATAGTGCATTTTGGCAAAAGGTACCCAGAAGGTCATCTTGGGTTTGCTGTTGCCCTGGAAATGTTGAAAGGAATGAATTTGTTCTGGCATCTCAGGCTGTTTTGGACACAGTTTCTAGCAGGGTACTTGTTTTTATATACTAACTGAAATAGTACTGATGTCAGAGTAGCTTGCATTTGGAAAACAGAAAGGAAAGTGGAAATACATCTTTTACCTTGACGGAAGGCTGGCAACAGATGGGCAGAAATGACCAGAAAGCAGAAATGAGGATGTGTGAGTGGTACCCTGATGGGTACATCTTTCCTTGCATACTTAGCTCATTCATTCATTCAGCAAATCTCTATTCAGTGCCTGCTGTTGCTGCTGCTGCTAAGTCGCTTCAGTCGTGTCCGACTCTGTGCAACCCCATAGACGGCAGCCCACCAGGCTCCCCCGTCCCTGGGATTCTCCAGGCAAGAACACTGGAGTGGGTTGCCATTTCCTTCTCCAATGCATGAAAGTGAAAAGTGAAAGTGAAGTCGTGTCCAACTCTTAGCAATCCCATGGACTGCAGCCTACCAGGCTCCTCCGTCCATGGGATTTTCCAGGCAAGAGTACTGGAGTGGAGTGCCATTGCCTACCACACTCTAGACACTTTTCTTGATGCTCAGGATATAGCAGACTGCAAAGCAGAAAAAAACAGATTCCCGTGGTGCTGACATACTGGTGGTGGTGTTTGGTTGCTAAGTCTTGTCTGACTTTGTGATCCCATGGACAGCAGTACACAAGGCTCCTCTGTCGTCCACTGTCTCATGGAGTTTGCTCAAATTCACGTCCATTAAGTCAGTGATGCTGTCTAACCCTCTCATCCTCTGCTGCCCTCTTCTCTTTTTGCCTTCAATCTTTCCCAGCATCAGGGTCTTTTTCAGTGAGTCCATTCTTTGCACCAGGTGGCCAAAGTATTAGAGCTTCAGCAACAGTCCTTCCAATGAATATTCAGGGTTGATTTCCTTTAGGGTTGACTGGTTTGATCTCTTTGAATTCCAAGGGACTCCCAAGAGTCTTCTCCAGCACAAACAGTAAACAGATCATTGTGTATCAGGGGTGATAAGTGGTTTTAAAAAACATAAATTGGAGTCAAGTGATCCATAATGGTGCATGAGAGGTGTTTCTAGAAAGACCTCTTTGAGTGGGCCTCTCAACAGAGACATAGATAGGTATCTGATTGAAGGTCTGTCCACACCATGGGATTTCTCTTGGGAATGAAGTTCATTCAATCAAAATCATTCAAAACATGAACGGAGTAGTATCTGTCTAGCTGTTGCTATGCTCTGCACTGGGGACTTAATGGTCAGTTGGGTACACTGTCCTGACTTCCGAGGAACTTCCTGCCTTGAGTGGGGACAGGGAGGCAATTATCAGCAAACTGTGAGCAGTGCTGGGAAGGAGGGGCATGAGTTGCTGTGAGGCATGAGGAGAGGAGAGGAAGTCACTCAAGCTGGGTAGTCACGGAAGGCTTCTCTGAAGAAGGGACACAAGCTGAGAGGCAACAGAAGGGGTGGAATGGGCAGAAGTGAATAGGGCTTGCGAGGAAGACCAGGGATCGTGGATACCAGGAGCCAGGGAGAATTGTGAGAAAAACTTGCAGTGGCAGAAGCAGCGAGAGCATCAGTTACATATGAGTAACAGGAAGTTCTCCATCACTTACTGCCATCGCATTCTGGAAAATGGCTGTTCTGATCATTATGAGGCTTCCCTGATGGCTCAGCGACAAAGAATCCACCTGCCAATGCAGGAAACATAGGCTCGATCTGTGGGTCAGAAAGATCCCCTGGAGGAGGAAATGACAGCCCACTCCACTATTCTTGCCATGGACAGAGGGGCCTAGCGGACTATGGTCCATGGGGTCTCAAAGAATCAGATGCAACTTAGCGACTAAAACAGCAACAACAATAATCATTATAAATACACAGTAAATGATAGCACATGACAGTAAGCTCATCTAAAAAAGACCATCCACTTGACTTGCTTGGACATTTTTGAAATTTAGAGTGTACATTCAATTTTGCAAAGATAACTGAAATATCCTGTTACATGTCAGCTTTCTGATCCTTGGTTCAAATAGCCAAAAATGAGAGAAAGATCACATGACAGGGTTACTTTAATAAGGAAAAAAAGGAATTCTTTTTAGGAAGACAGTCTATAACTCAGCACATAAAGGGTTCTTTTTTTTTTTTTTTTCTCCTTTTTTAAAAAAAAGTGTTAGGGGAAATTTTAGAGGAGCTGTTGAGTTAAACAATATGGGCAAAATAGCCCTCAGGGGATGTTTTTTCATCTAATAAAATGAATTATCTTTGTTTAAAGCTTTTGCTCTAGTACATTCAGTTACTTAATGATGTGTATCAACTTTTAAGACTGTTTTGATACAGCACGCTGGAAGTCCAATGACTTTATAAAGACTGAACAATGCTTTCGCTAAGGATGCAAAAATGCCTAATCTCTGGCTTTTAAAATGTTTCTGCCTTTTTAGGAAAATCAAGATGAGATGTGATTGTGGAGTCATTAAATGAAGGGCTCATCCCAGTGGTGGTGGTGAATGATGCCAGGGGCTGGGGGTGGTGTGAGTTTCCTGGACTGTTCATATCATGTTTGGATAATGACCCTTCCTCACAGGTAGACAGACCTTGTCTGGTGACATTTGCATACTGTACTCAGTTTCAGGTTTTCATTAGCTAAAACAACAACAAACACACCCCTCAATGTTCCAATTGCTGTTAAAGTTTTCTTTCCAAAGCGTCAAATTTTCAATCAACTTTGAAACTTAAGGCCATTTTCTTTGTATATTTCTAATCAAATTTTTTATTGTAAAAGTAACATACACTTAATTTGGAAAATTTGGTGAATATAGGAAAGTAAAAAGATACCTAATTTCATTCCTGATATCTGCCTATAACATAGGAAGAGGATATTTTATTAATCTTAAAAAAATTTTTTTGGCCACACCATGTGGCATATGGGGCCTTAGTTTCCTGACCAGGGACTAAACCTGTGTCCCCCCCACAGTGGAAGCATGGAGTCCCAACCACTGGACCACTTTGGAGGTCCCCGAGAAGAATATTTTAAATGAAAATAGTTTTTTTTTTAAATTATAAAAGCAGTTTATAGAGGTTGGGGTTAACATATACACACAACTATATATAAAATGGATGGTCAACAAGGACACACAGTATATAGCACAGAGAACTCTACTCAGTATTTTGTGATAACCAATAAAGGAAAAGAATCTGATTCACCTGGATACCTGAAACTTACACAACACTGTAAAGAACTATAGTATAAAATAAAAATTTTAAAAATAATACATAATAGAGAAAAGAAAGCTAATATGTAATGAGATACCCACTATTAAGTTATGTTGTTGTGTTTTTTTTTCTGGTGTGTGTGTATGTGTGAGTTTTGTATTGTAAAACTTGAACTCAGATCAGTAGTTCTGAGTTCTGGGAAGAGTTAAGAAATAAACTTTAGAGGATTGTCTAGTAAAAAAACAAAAGCAAAAACAATTCTTTCAAAGTATCTGCATCTTGAAAATCTTGGACTTTCCCATTTTGATAATATTTTGATATTTTCAAATTGGTTAGTTTCATAGTTATAGTTGTGACATTGAGGGCTTTATTTTGAAAGAGAATTTAATGCTTACAAATAGTCCATTAAAAAAGAAATTATTTAACCAATAATTCTAACTAATTGAAGAGGTATTTTTAAAAAAATAATAAGGAGGTAAGCATAATTGCATATCTCCTAAGATACTGCATTTTTATGTCCTTTTTGGATGCACATATGTGACAGTATGTATTTTTAAACAAAATTATTTCATATTATTTGCATAATCCTATCACTTATTTTCCTCCATTAAGTTGACTATTGTGTACTTTTTCCATTTTGCTTAGCAAGATGTTTTATTAGGGTTATCAGTGGCTCTATAGTATTAGACTTTCTGACAGCGCTGTAGTGTAAGCAATTTTTATTATAAAACATTTTGGGTTGTCTTCATTTTCCCCCCATTATTACAAGGAGAACAACAGTGAACATTGGTATCGGATTATTGGCTGGAGATAGATTTCTGGTAGTTGCATTACTTAGCATATGAGTACAAATATTTTTAAAGTTCATATTTTATTGCCAACTTATTCTCCCAGAACAGTGGATACACTACCCCCACATTTTCTATCACGTCTTCATCAACATTGGATATTATCATTCTTTTAAATTCTAGCCTACCTACTAGGCAAAGAAAACACCTGTTGGTTTTAGTTTTCCTTTATCTGGGTCATTTTGATGCCATATTTTTTACACAATTCATTTGACAAGTGTTTGTGGAAGACCTGTGGGCACATTCTGTTGAACCTCAGCACTTGGCTGGTGACCTCAAATACATGTTGCAAACAAGATGTTGGTGACTTCAGATTCTGAAAGGAGAGACTCGGAAAGGCAGCCCTGGAAGTTCAGAACTTGTTCACACTTCCTTCTACACTGTGATGGGTGTACATGCCACTCAACTGGAAACTTACTCTTTCTGAGGGTGTGTTCCCATCATCCACAACAATCAAGTAAGTAGTAATTATTATAATTTGGGGAGATTATGTGATTTGCCGTAAAATGATTTAGGTTAAGTTTTATGAAAAATTTTTTCAATTTCCAAATTTCCATTTTTTGCTAATATTTAAGAGCTATAGAATCCTCTAATTAGGGGAGCTTTGAGACATCTTGAATATTGGTATTCAAATGTTTGGAATCTAAGACAGGGAAAGGCAAATCTACTTGTATCAAGTCAGAGGTGATCGCAGCACTCCAAGAAAAGTATATTTGTTGATCTAACGGAGCTTGTCAACCTACAAGGGAGGAAATCAGCTTCTCCCCTTCCACCATACAAATACACCCAAGATGTGGACATTATTTAGGTCAAAACAGTTGAACAAGCTGAAACATCCCCTTTGGTGAAAATGATATTGTGGATTGGGGTATGGGATATGAAGGATGACTGTCCACTCCAGTCTTCTTGCCTGGAGAATTCCATGGACTTTGCAACATTCCATTGGTTTGCAAAGAGTCAAGCGCGACTGTTGGCACTTGTGGAAATATTCTTTAGTTGATATCACCTTTTAAATATTTCTCTTTTCCTAGGGTTTCTTCTCCACCCCACTTCTTAAAAGAATTACATTTTTATATGTGCGTAATTCTCTGCCACTTTGCTTTCCTGTGACTGTGAAGATGATAATCCTGATCCATGCCTGCAAGAGATATGGATCTCCCTGCAGGAGAAGATGGTTTGAGAGGAGCCATTATTCTGTGGAAAGTGTTTGTTCTATGTTCCTTGAATAAGGCTTTCTTTTACTATGAAATGAATGAGTCACATGGGTTTTGAACCTATGACCTTATTCTATAGGGTCGTGTTCTTTTCCCAGACAAGCTGATGAGTTGATGAAATGGGAACACAGTCAATGTCACATGTTGGGTTCTCTGAGAGGCAGACTCTGAGACCAAGTTGAGTAGTTTTATTAGGTTTATTGTATTTTTTAGTGGTATGACTTTAGTTCAACATCTTGTTGGAAAGATATGGTGGGAAGGGAAGCAGGCTCTATGAAGATGCAATAAGCATCAGTGATCAAGTTTTCTTGTGTCTTATGCAAACAAAGAAGGGAGATGGAGATAATGATTTTTATCTCATTGATTTAACTCCAAGGATTGGCATTTGTTCAACAGGGGTGAATACATCCCTAATGCAAGCAAAACAAATAAAAAGAGAATCAGTTGCAGCTTTTGTGTGGAGTCCAAGTCTCCATCTTTAACAGTTCTGTAGTGGGAGGTGGTTTCTTATAGGAGTCGATGACACTTTACCCCCTGTTGGTGGGAAGACTAGCTCTCCAGGTCCTTCTTTCCTTCTGACTGTAGGATGGAAACCTTGGGCGCTACATATATTCTTCTTCATGTGCGATTGTGGGTCAGTGGTCACAGATGAAAAAGGGATGTGTGGGGGGAGGGATACCTTGAGAGATTGAGATTGACATATACTATATATAAAATAATAGCTAATAAAGACCTACTGTATAGTCAGGGAACCCTATTCAGTACTCTGTGTGACTTGTAAAAGTCACTCAGTTGTGTCCAACTCTTTGCAACCCCGTGGACCATACAGTCCATGAAATTCTCCAGGCCAGAATACTGGAGTGGGTAGCCTTTCCCTTCTCCAGGGGATCTTCCCAACCCAGGAATTGAACCCAGTTCTCCTGCATTGCAGGCAGATTCTTTACCAGCTGAGCTACAAGGAAAGCCCAATACTCTGTAATGACCTATAAAGGAAAAGAATCTAAAAAGAGTGGATATATGTCTACATATAGCTGATTCACTTTGCTGTACACTGAAACTAACATAACATGGTAAATCAACTACATACTCCAATAAATTTTTTCTTTAATTTTTAAAAAAATAGAAAAAGGGATGTGGGTCAGAGACAGGTCTGGCGAGGCTTGTTCACTCCATGTGGTTGTGCTGGTCATGCGTATTGGTTCCTCTGCAAGAGGAGGACCTGCTAAGCTCCCACAAGTGGGGCTTGAAATTGCCCTGTCTCTCTGGTTGGTCTAAAGGAAGGGTTGCTTCTTTCTAATGAGTCTCTCTGGAGGGGGTCAACTTTGCTGATTGAAACAAAGTCACTGTACATGCTGGTAATAGTTCTGCTCAGAGACCCTGGTTGAAGACCATTTTAACTGTGTGTCTGTGTTAAGGCTCCAGTAAAGCTCAGATGAGCAATAGAGTTGTGGTAACATCACAGAGAAGCCTTTGGGTGATCTTCTTGCCCCCTGAGCCCCTTCATTATTAGGGCTCCATGAGGCCCCAGGATGTTTAACTCACATTAGTATCCTCTGCACTAGGGACTCTCACACTAGCTTTGTTCCCATGACCCAGAGGCACAACGATCTGTGTAATAAAAAAGACATATTCACATGGGTTTTTCCAGATACATAGGGTCCAAGAATATGATGGTGTAGGAGTAGCTTCAAATCCCTCAAGGATATTCCCTTCAGCTACTCTTTCAATAGGAGAAGACCCAATCAGCCAGCCACCCACCTGCCATTTTTCTCTATCTGCTCCTAAGATCTCACCCATCTGAGTGACCCCCCCCTGGATTAAATGTGGGAGACTTGGTGGGGGGGGGGGGATGTCATAGAAGATATCCTGAAAGAGGCAATGTCTTATTGAAACCTTATGATAGATTTTGATAGAATATGTCCAGGCCAAGGATTGGGGAAGGTGGCAGTGGTGGGAGCCAGGGGGATGTGGGTTTGAGGGAAGTGGAGAGAGGGGAAACTCAGGCAGCATGGTGTGTTCCAGAAACTGAACGTTGCCTGTGAATGAGAGAACAGCAGGAGAGAGAAGATGGGGATGTATCATAAAAGGTCTTAAAACCAGTTAGGGCGTTTGCCCCAAGGGCAATGGGAAACTTTTGTAGGGTTGTAAGCAGGGTGTGGCATCCTTAGATCTGGTTTTGAAAGAGCATCTGGTGGCAGAGCAGAGAATACACAGCAAGAGTGCATCGTGAAAACAGCAGGGACCCTCCTCAGATAGTTAAGGTCAACCAGCTTTGGGACGTGAGTGTAGCCAACTCTGTTGTGATTGTTTCGGGTGCACAACAGAGGGACTCAGCCATACACACACATGGATCCATTCTGCCCCCAACTCCCCTCCCATCCAGGCTGCCACGTAACATGGAGCAGAGTTCCCTGTGCAGGTCCTGGTTGCTTCTCCACTTTAAGTGTAACAGTGTACCACATCTTCTTTATCCACTCATCTGTTCGTGAACTTGTGACGCTCATCTCTCTGCCACCTTGCTCAGCACACATGCGAGTCTTTCTAGTTATGATGGCTGATTAGTGATGGGGAAGTCTAGGTACCTGAGGTCTTTGAGCAGCTCTGGGTCCCTGGGATGCGGGAAGCCAGGTGTTAGTGAACAAAAGCTTCTCAGTTCAACTGAGATAGAAACGCAAAGTTGTAAAGAACTGTAGGCCATCACTAGATTGTTAGGGATTTTTTTTTTTTTTCCACTCTGTCCTCTGGAAGGAACTCCTCGATGATTTTGGACATATTTACAGTTGAGAGTTCAATCCTGTGTAATTCTCAGATACCCTCTGTGCTTCTGGCATTGTGCTCCAAGGGCCCCCAATAAAGGCTTGAAGTTGGTGGGTTTCTCTCTGCAGTTTCCTCCTTAGATGAAACAGTTCATTTGGAGACAGTAGCCCATAGCAAGACACGGAGAATATGGCTGAGATAGGTTGTAATCTCATTGTCATCAGGAGATTTGCACTTGAAAGAGGGCTCTGAGGCCCAATCCAGATTTGAGTTCGTCTTCGCAGATCTTTCACCACTCTATACTGAAGTTTATGTTTTGGAAAACAAACATTTCTTTAATTATGCTTTTAGCAGCCCCTATCATGGGAGGCAGGGGAACACAGCATAGATTTCGTGATATGGCTTGACTTTACAGTGATGGCTGATCTCAAGTTGGCCAGAAGATGGTTCATTTCAGAAGTGAAATGTGCTTCCCGTTTTAAACTTGTAGCTTGACATTCAGCATTTAGAGAACTGCATGTCGTCTGATGATCCGTAAGTTTGTAATCTCTAAATATGAATTTTTTTTATTTAAAAATACATGGCTCAGAATAATGAAGATAAGATGTTGCTTTAAATATCATTTCTTTAAATATCCTGCGATTGCGAAGGAAGAGTTCAAGATCTTCTCCGGAATACTTTTCCAGAATGTAATGGGGTTTGCTCTTTTTCACTTTGGTTATTTTAGGCAGTCATTAAACAATTGTTAGCCAGTTTAGTCAGTTTACATAAAACTACATATTTGGAGGCTTTAAATGCCACAGGAGAAGTTCCAGTGTAAACAGAGGAGAACAAAATCAGCGCTTAAAACGGAAGCAGCCTGCACGGGCCCTCATTCCAGGGCAGGAGACACTCACACGGACAAGGCCGTGAACACAAGCCGACTCAGCCCAGCAGTTGAAGAGGGCCTGGGGTGGTGCATGTCTTCAGGTTAGCGGGAGGGGCCCAGAGGCCAGTGCTGGCTTCTAGGTCCCCGGGAGTCAGCTTGATTCACTCTCTTCTGCGGCCACTGATGATGTCTCAGACCCTGGTCAATGTCTCATAAAAGCATTCCACTCATCAAGAGAGTGTGGATTATGAGCCGCTGGCTCGTGGCCAGTGGGACACTCCACAGCCCTTGGGCAGGCGTGCCAAGAATGCCCTCTGTTCAGACTGTCATTGCCTAACGCAGTGGAGACGGCTCTTGATCAGAGTGACACCTGACTTTGGTGGCGAACTTGGCAGCCCACTCTGCCTTACAACTGGCTCTGGCCATGGTCGGTTTCTCTGAGGGCTGCTGCTGCTAAAGGAAGACAGACTGAAAGCTGCTGTGGCATCCTGTGTAATATCCATGAACTTGAATTGACTACGAGAGTCTCTCCTCTGGGATAGAGCCGTCTATTACTTGTTCATTAGTTGCAGTGCATTGGTACTCTTTTTCTATTCATTTTAACTGAAGTATAGTTGCTTTATAATGTTGTGTAAGTTCCTTCTGTACAGCACGTTCAGTTCAATCGCTCAGTCGTGTCCAACTCTTTGCAATCCCATGGACTGCAGCACGCCAGGCTTCCCTGTCCATCACCAACTCCTGGAGCTTACCCAAACTGCTGCCCTTTGAGTCGGCAATGCCATCCAACCATCTCATCCTCTGTCATCCCCTTCTCCTGCCTTCCATCTTTCCCAGCATCAGAGTCTTTTCTAAGAAGTCAGCTCTTCGCATCAGGTGGCCAAAGGATTGGAGCTTCAGCACCAGTCCTTCCAATGAATATTCAGGGTTGATTTCCTTTAGGATTGGGTTTTATCTCCTTGCAGTCCATGGAACTCTCAAGAGTCTTCTCCAGCACCACAGTTCAAAAGCATCAATTCTTTGGTGCTCAGCTTTCTTTATTGTCCAACTCTCACATCCATACAGGACTACGGGAAAAACCATAGCTTTGACTAGATGGACCTTTGTTGGTAAAGGAATGTCTCTGCTTTTTAATAAGCTGTCTAGGTTGGTCATAGCTTTTCTTCTAAGGAGCAAGCATCTTTTAATTTCATAGCTGCGGTCACCATCTGCAGTGATTTTGGAGTCCAAGAAAATAGAGTTTGTCATTGTTTCCATTGTTTCCTCATCTATTTGCCATGAAGTGATGGGATCAGATGCCATGATCTTAGTTTTTTGAATGTTGAGTTTTAGGCCAACTTTTTTACTCTACTCTTTCACTTTCATCAAGAGGCTCTTTAGTTCTCTTTGCTTTCTGCCATAAGGATTATGTCATCTGTGTATCTGAGGTTATTGATATTTCTCCCGGCAATCTTGATTCTAGCTTGTGCTTCATCCATTTTGCATGATGTACTCTGCATATAAGTTAAATAAGCAGGGTGGCAATATGTAGTCTTTTTGTACTCCTTTCCCAATTTGGAGCCAGTCCATTGTTCCATATCTGGTTGTAACTGTTGCTTCTTGTCCTGCATACAGATGTCTTAGGAGGCATGTAAGGTTGTCTGGTATTCCTATCTCTTTAAGAATTTTTCAGTTTGTTGTGATCCACACAAAGGCTTTAGTGCAGTCAGTGAAGCAGAAGTAGATGTTTTTCTGCAATTCTCTTTTTTCTATGATCCAATGGATGTTGGCAATTGATCTCTGGTTCCTTTGCCTTTTCTAACTCTAGCTTGAACATCTGGAAGTTCTCACTTCACATACTGTTGAAGTCTAGCTTGGAGAATTTTGAGTTTTACTTTGCTAGCATGTGAAATGAGTGCAATTGTGCGGTAGTTTGCACATTCTTTTGCATTGTGCAGCAAAGTGAACCAATTACACACACACACACACACACATACACATATCCCTTCTTTTTTAGATTTCTTTCCCATTTAGGTCACCACAGAGCATGAAGTAGAGTTCCCTGTCCTATGCAGTAGGTTCTCATTAGTTATTTCTTTTATACATAGCAGTATATATATGTGTCAATCCCAGTCTCCCAATTCATCCCACCCTCTGTTCCCTCCATGGTGTCCATAAATTTGTTCCCTACATCTGTGTCTCTATTTCTACTTTGCAAGTAGATTCATCTGTACCACTTTTCTAGATTCCACATGTAACTGTTACTGTATGATGTTTGTTTTTCTCTTTCTGACTTACTTCACTCTATATAACAATCTCTAGGTCCATCCATATCTCTGCAAATGACGCTATTTCATTCCTTTTTATGGCTACTTAGCCATATTCCACTGTATATATGTACCACATCTTTTTTTAACCATTCATCTGTTGATGGACATTTAGGTTGCTTCCATGTCCTAGGTATTATAAATAGCACTGCAGTGAACATTGAGGTGCATGTGTCAATTTGAATTACGGTTTTACCCAGGTGTAAAGTGTATTGGTACTCTTGAAAACCAGCTTTCATCTGTGATCTCTGCTGTGCCTTTTTCAAATTCTGAATTTCTAGTTCCTCCTGTCCACAACATGAAGTGTAATAAGAGTAACACTAGTAACAGGTGACACTTATTAAGCACTTCCTATGTTCCAGACTTGGTATATAAACTCACTTGATCCTCAAAGTAAACCTGTCCAAAGGAAGCTATGGTTAGTATGACCATCCACATTTTACAGGGTTTTCCCCAATAGCTCAACAGATAAAGAATCCACTTGCAATGCAGGAGTGCAGGTTTGATTCCTGGGTTGGGAAGATCCCTGGAGGAGGAAATGGCAACCCATTCCTGTATTTTTGCCTGGAAAATCCCAGGACAGAGAAGCCTGGTGGGCTACAGTCCATGGGGTCGGAAAGTTTCAGACACGACTGAGCAACTGAGCACAGTTGAGCACACATAAGAGTTCAGGCCTTATTTACAGATGTATATACAGAGATTGCATTGCTTTCAAATCCCACAGTTTGGTATAAAGTTGCACCCACCATATGAAGCTGTTCAGGCACACAGTGACAAGAACACATTTTTGAGTGTGGCCTTGATACTGATCCATTGGTAAAGCAAGACTTGACTTTTTTGCTGTCCTCTCATCTCATGGGTTTCTAAAACTCTTCTTCCTAACAATGGGCTATTCTATCTTTAAAAAAAATTTTTTTTAACTATTTGCTTTTATTTTTGGTTGCACTGGGTCTTCATTGCTCTGTGGGCTTTCTCTGCTTGTGGCGGGCAGGTGTTCCTTTGTTGCAGTGCACAGGCTTCTCATTGCAGTGGCCTCTCCTGTTGTGGAGCACAGGCTCTAGGGTGCATGGGCTTTAATAGCTGAAGCCCGTGGGCTCAGTAGTTGTGATTCACAGGCACTAGAGCACAGATTCAGTAGTTGTGGTGCACGGGCTTAGTTGTTCCATGACCTGTGGGATCTTCCCCAACCAGGGATTGAACCCATACCCCCTGCATTGGCAGGCAGATTTTTATCCACTGGACCACCAGGGAAGTCCCTATCTCTTCTCTTATGCTACCACTATGAACGAAATGCCTCTGTGGCCCACTTTGTTTAAAACTGAGGAAGGCATTAGAACGGTTGTCTTCCAGGCAACAAAGCTTCAAGGACCAGGTAAGTTCTCTATGTTCCTGAGTTTTCCAGTACAGAGGCTTTAAAAAAAAAAAAGAAAAAATTTTTTAAATTGTAGGATAATTGCTTTACAATATTCTGTTGGTTTCTGCCATGCATCAACATAAATCAGCCATTAGGTATGCATGTGTCCCCTCCCCAGTACAGAGGCTTTTGATTCCATCCTATTCTGAGTCCTCCTTGCTCTTCCTGAATTCAGGATGCTCCATTTGGATTCCCTCCCTCCTCTTTCCTCTTTTCATTCTTTATATGGCACCTACTTTGTTACCTGTGCATTGCTTTTCAATAATGATCATTACATTGGTCAACAATTTTCAGAGTTCTCTGATGGCTGGGGCTGTGTGTTATTCATCATCTTTGTTCATTGAGCACCTAGCATGTGGGTCTGGCACATTAAGGACACCCTGTAAATGTTTACTGAGTGAGCAGATCCCTTCCTTCCTCTTCCTTCTCTCCCTCTGCCAATAACCTACTCCAGACACTTGTTATAGTTTCATGCCGAAGGTATATATGTTTCGATGTTGTTGCCTGTAAGTAACAGCAAAGACAGCTCAACCTGGCTCAGGCAGGCAGGAATTTTATTGGCTGACAGAACTGGAAGTCCAGAGACAAAGCAGGCCCCAAGATGGACTTCATCCAAACCCTGCAGTGTTTCTTTCTGAATCTCTCTGTCCTGCCCTCCCTTCCGCCATCAGCGGGATGGTTATGAGCTTTCATATCCCCTTCCTCCAATTAAAAATAAATTTAAAAATAAAGAGTTCAGATCTGTAAACCCTACCATAGCAACATCCAAACTGCACTTTTCCTGGAAATGTCTAGGAAATAGCACTTGGCATTTCATCACTTGGAATCAGGTCACAGCTCTGCCCATGAACCAACTCCAGGGTCCAGGGGATTGCTGAATTCTGATTCATTTGTGCACCAGGCAATGGCCTGGAGGATGGGATTCCTTTGAGATAAAAATGCAGTTGTATCAGCTTCTCCTGAAGTTGGCCTCATAGAGGGTAGAGGGGCTTCCCTGATGTCCCAGTGGGTAAAGAATCCACTTCCAATACAGGAGACACAGGAGACATGGGTTCAGTCCTGGGGTGGGGAAGATCCCCTGGAGAAGGAAATGGCAACCCATTCCAGTATACTTAAGCTGAGTAAACTTGGTGGGGAGTGTTGAAGGGAGATGAATTAGGGGGCGGCGGCATGTCATAATCAATAATATTCAGTCCACGGGGGGCTTGGCAAAGCTTCCTAATTGGTGTCCCTCCCTCTGGATCCTCCCTCCTTTTCATCCTTTCCATATAAAGCCATTCAGTTAATCTCTCCAAAACATGACATTCATGATAAATACTGATGAAGACATTAAATAATCCCCCACGACTGCCTAGAAAAATTCTGACATTGAAGTCTCCGATTAAGACAATCCCATTGTATTCTTACAGATCAATCACCCAATTCTCTTGCATCTAAAGCTGGTGCTATAAACTGAATGTGTGTGACCCCTTCAGATTCATACATTAAAATCCTAACCCCCAATATGATGGCGTTCAGAGGTGGGACCTTTAGTTGTTAATTAAATCAGGAAGTTAGAACCCTCATGAAGGGGGTTAGTGCCCTTACAGCAGAGGCCCCAGAGAGAGTTCTAGTCTCCTTTCTGCAGTGTGAGGGGGCAATGAGAAGAAGGCTTTCTGCAGTGAAAGGAGGGTCCTCACCAGAACTCAACCTTGCTGGCACCCACTCTCAGACTTTTAGCCACCAGAATTGTGAGGAATACATTTCTGTTGTTTATAGGTCACCTCATCTGTGATAATTTGTTACAGTAGCCTGAACTCACAAAACAACGGGAGTTTAGCCAAATGGATTTACTAATTACTCTCTGATAATGTTGTTCATACCATTGCTCTTATACTTTCATTTTCTCCACAGGGAAGAATTGCTTTCCTTCTCTGTGCCTATCAGAGCCCGAACCTTGCTTTCAAGGTCCATCATTAGCTGTTCTCTCTGGAGTGTTTTATGACCACTTGGCTTTGAATCAGTCTGCCTCACTTTTCAAATCTGTAGCATTTATGAAGATAGCTTGGCACTCAACACATGTTGCTTTGTAGCATTGGATAATTTTTTTTTCTTGCAATTTTTTCTAGTCTAGCTAAAGATAAAATTAAAGATATATGTGCACTGGGACTTCCCCAGTGGCTAAGTGGAAAAGAATCTGCCGGCAATGCAGGAGATGCAGGAGACGTGGTTTGATCCCTGGGTCAGGAAGATCCCCTGGAGAAAGAAATGGCAACCCACTCCAGTATTCTTGCCTGGGAAATCCCATGGGCGGAGGAGCCTGATAGGCTACAGTCCATGGGGTTGCAAAGAGTCGGGTGTGTGTGTGTGTGTTTGATTACCAACAAAGATAAAAAAAGAGACTCAAAGGTAAGTGAGATAATAGTGGCTTTTCAAATAGAATAATTGTAAAAAATTTTATTGAAGTATGGTTGATTTACAGTGTTGTGTTAATTTCTGTGGATAGCAAAGTGACTCAGTTATATACATATATGTTCCTTTTCGTATTCTTTTCCATTATGGTTTATCACAGGATATTGAGTATAGTTCTCTGTTATACAGTAGGACCTTGTTGTTTACCCATCCTCTATGTACTAGTTTGCATCTGCTTATCCTAAACTCCCCATCCTCCCCTCTCTCATCCTCCTCCCCCTTGCAACCACAAGACTGTTCTCTTTCAGATAGAACACTTAATTTAGTTTACGTTTTTAAAAACATCAAATAAGCATTTCTAAACAGTGGACATTTTAAACTATGGTTATGAAAACGTTCCCAAAATTTCCAGATTATTTAAAAATGCTGAATAAATTCAAAATAAAATCAAAGCAGACTTAGAGTGACCGTTTGCATTGGTGTCACTTTGCCATTCTGAAATCACTATATTTTAATCATCTTTTTTGTTACATTGCCTTAATTATACTTAAAAATTTTTGCCATGTCAAAAATCTTCCTTGTAAGAGTCATGAGTAAATTGAAAGTATTTTGATTTATAGAATCCATATATTGTACTGACTTTTAAAATTAATCCTGCTTGGTATGTCATCTTTGGTATGTCATTGGGCTTGCCTGAAATTTGAATATGCCTGGTTTCCATTAATAAGAGAAAAGGGAAATTTGCTTACACAAGAATGAACATAAATACTTTAAACTGTTAAAATCTAAAACTCCTATAAAAATGATCTGTTGTTTTTATAACTCATAGGCATGTTTTCTGTAGTATTTGATTATTCATCATTATCCCTATTTAGATGAATTGGTCCATTTTTTCCCCTGATAAGGCTTCTTACAAATTGAGACATTTAGTATTTTTATACCACATTTTTCTAAGAAATTCAGAATGTTATTAAATTCTTTTTTAACAATAATCTTATAATTGTCAAGCAGCAATTGTATGTTATTTCCATTTCTTAAGTGGGGACAATTGAAGAGATGGCAAGATGAGTAATTGCCATTGAGAAATTGCTTTCTCATGCCTCAACCTCCTGCTAGAACACCTTGCTTTTAGAAACAGCAGATTTTGGCACTTCACTTATGTTTTGCACTGAAATTCACCTCCATGATATTCATGCTTACTCTACACAATGAGGTAAGAATTTGATTTCAATAGAATAGTAAGACTAGTTGTTCACTGGCTTTAGTTTATGGCCAGATTCAATCTGTTGGGTGATAATTTTTTGATGTCCCTTCAAGGGAGTTATTTTTTGTTTGCTTATCCCTAATTAACTTGTTAGAGCCATTCATTGCTGCATCACTCCTTTATTCATTCACTTTCTTTTTCTAGCAACTGTGTTTACCTGTTCATTAGAACTTTCAGAATAGTTGGCCCACTAGATTTCTCACCTACTGCCTTCTGACAGACTCCAGTATCGTTTTTAAACCTCTCATACCATCTGAGGACCAGGTAGAACCGAACAGGTGGAATTTCAAAGCTCCCTGCTCTGTGTCTGTTCATCTGCTTTGATTCTCAGATTTTCTTTGACAAGTGACCACATCTTTCATTACATCACTAAATAGAAAATAATTAAAGTACTGATTTGTGTTGAAGGGCTCCTTCATGGAAATTTCACTAACTCTGTGTTCAGAGATGGTTCCCCAGTTTGGTGGTGATACCTGCTGCTTGGGTTTCCTGAAACAGAAGGTAAAACTAACTTTATTGGGTGAAGGAAGTTGACAAAAAAGTTATGTGGCAAGACAAAAATAAGAAAGATGATGGATGACTTCCCAGCATTGCCAGGATAAGTTTACTGATTCCTTTGGTTGGGATGGACAGAACTGTGAAGGCCATCTTGCATGGTTTGGAAGACAAGTGTCCTCAGGGTGAACAGATCTAATTTCCAGTTCCTTTTCTGGTAATGATTGAGAAGACTATCTTCTCTATGCCCTAGTTTCCCCAATTCTCAAATGAGGCATCTACTGGAGTCTAAATGTGTCCCCTCAAATTTCATATGTTGAAATCTTAACACCCAAAGGTGATTGTATTAAGTATTGGGCTGGCCGAGGAGGTCATTCGAGTTGTCTGGTAACATTTTATGCAAAACCCCCAATGACATTTTTAACCAACCCAGTGCATGGGGTCTTTGGGAAGTTATTAGGTCATGAGGGTGCAGGCCTCGTGAATGGGTTTAGTGCCCTTACAAAAGGGATCCCACAGGACTTCCTGGCTCTTCCTACCATGTGGGGACACAGCAAAAAGGCAGTCTCTGAGCCAGTACTGGACCATGCTGGCACCCTGATCATGGACTTCCCAACCTGCCGAACTGGGGAAAAGATAAGCTACCCAGTCCCTGGTATTTTATTATAGAGGCCCCCAAACAGACAAAAAGCAGCACCAAGTGTTATAAATGTTGACAGTCTCTTTAGAGTCAGAGAGACCTGTATCCAAAAATCAGCCCTTCTATTTACTGCAAATTATTTCTGAACTCCTCGCAACCTTCCTTTCCTCATCTGTAAAATGAAGATAAAAATACACAATTGCTAAGGATTTACAAATATAGAAATGATATGGATTATGGATTTAGCACAGTGCCTAGAACAGAGACTTGCTAAGTAAATGGCAGCCAGATAGAATGAACTGAGACGCTTGGACCAGAGTCCACAGATCTAGATTCACATTCAGGTGTTCATTGGGGATGTTGATCCATCCTGTGTGATGCCTGTGTAGTATAACCTCCTTCTGAAATATATCTTCTGGAAACATCATGTTCTTTGCCCCTGATGACTTTGTTTCAAGAGACATTCACTTTGTAACCTTTGATATTTTTACATTGAAACATTGTCTCAACATATAGACTGACATTGTATGATTAAATCAGTTTCTGGTTGTCTCTGTTAAGAGGAGGCTTCTGTTGATTAGAAATCTCAGTTAACAAAGGCCTCGTTAACAAAGTCATCGCTGAACACTGTCTCCATTATGTATTTAAGCTTCCATCACTCACTCTGAAAATATCAGACCATGTAGCTTGGGGGCAGGCTTTGGCAATATTCTCCTGAGTACACAGGAGGCACCAGGAAATAAGCACATGCTGTCTGGCCACAGCATCCAGATCTGATTGGCTCCTTCTATATTTCACTCAACTGCAGGGACATAGACATAATCAGGCTGGCTTGAGGGAGGGAGGAATTGTGATGGAGTGGGATCACAGGGGAGTTGCACAGTGGGCAAGCTGTGAGCAGAGGCACACCATTTTTACAAGCCAGTCAACTGGTATGGATAGTGTAAAGCGTGAACTGACGGAAACAAGAGTTTTGCACCTTGGCTGGTAACTAGCCATTTTTCCTTTTTAAATTGACATGTGATTGACATGGAATTTATATTTGACCCATGTATATTGCAATATGATTGCCATTGTAACCTTGTCTGACACACCTCTTGAGTCAAATAATTATGTTTCTTCTAGTGGTGGGAACAGTTAAAATCTAGTCCTTCAGCAAATTTGATGTTTATAATACAATTTTGTTGTCTCTAATCCCTGCGCTGTGTGTTAGATCTCCAGAATTATTTTTCTACTGGTTGCACATTTGTGCCCTTAAAAAATATCTCTCCTGTTCTCTGCACTCCACCTCCAGCCCCTGGTAGCTACCATTCCTCTCTTCTGTTTTCTCAAGTTTGGTTTCTTATATAATTTTATTTATTTAAAGTGGAAGCAAGTTTATTTAGAGAGATACAGTTCCATGGGCAGAATGCGGTCTGTCTTGGAAGGCAAAAGCACCAAGTTTGGTTTTTTAGATTCCATGTATAAGAGATATTGTACAGTATGTGTGTCTTTGTCTGACTTATCTCACTTAGCATAATGTCCTCAGGGTCCACCCATGTGATTGAAATAGCCATTTTTCCTTGCTTGATGGCTTTCTCCTTTCCTGTGTGCATTCTTTGGGTGACACACCATGAATGAGGGCAGAAAAGCTTTCATTACAAAGGTAGTGGGGTTTTTTTTTCCCCAGATTGAAATGTTTTGTTATTTTCCATAAGGCGTCAACTAGTTTCTTTAAAAAAAAAAAAAAAAAAGGTGACTTAATAAGGGAGATATTATAACTAAGTAAATAAAGACTCATACATACATACATATGTGTGTGTACCTATAGAGAGAGAAATTTAAAAGTGACATATGATTGATCGCTGATTATTTTAGCAGAGGCCGAAGAGTGAGCAGTACAATTACATATAAGGTAATGAAGAAGGCACAGTAATTATGTTGTAATTTCCCTACTCTGATCTTTGTTGTTGTTTTTTTGTGTGTGTGTGTGAATGACAGCTATTGCGAAAAGCCAGTTGTTGGAATACAAAACACTAAATAAACAAAGAAATGTCTTTTTATTATAGCATTTTATAGACTGTCTTTGGAAACATAAAAAATTTTCACACTCTGTGTTTCTCTGCTTCTGCCAATTACCCATTGTGTTTGTGCTTTTTCTTTTATGCATGGAAGTTTAAGCAGGAAAATACAGTCATTTTTGTAAGGCTCAATAAAAACAGGCTCATTCAAACAAAAAGCAATCAGATTGCAAAACAGCAAATACAGGAGGAGCTTATCCTTATAGGAGAAAAAAAATTAAAATTTAACCTTATGTTGAAATAGACAAAGGGACCTACTGTAGATGTCATAAGTGCTCATTTTGCTCTCACTGCTCTGGTTCGGCTTACAGATGGTCCATGCGATAGTTGCTATAGAAACCAAACCTTTTTCATCAATCTCTCTTTGTTGCTGTGGTGTGTTTGCGGTTGCTGCATGTAAACTTTTGTATTGAGTGTCATTTGTTTTTCATGACTGGGCTTATAATGAAGCCTATCGATTACACGTTAACCAACAATGTAACATGAAATGATGCATGACCAGTAACATTAGTTACTAAGTAGAATAGGTGGACCTAAAATCATTTGTAGATATCACTGTGCATTTGTTAACCAGGCTAGAAACTTTAATATGATTAGGAAAACTGGCTTGAATGCAGAGGTGGAATTTTTTTTCTAAAGTTATATATTTTTTGTCTCGTTAGGGCATGAGATCTCCTGAAAGTTAAATCTGTAACAGGATTTGGCATTCCTGCATGGTAATTTTTGCTCTGACATTTGATGTGTGACCTTGTCATTGCTCAGTCGTGTCTGACTCTTTGTGACCCCATGGACTGTAGTCTATGAGGCTCCTCCATCCATGGGATTTTCCAGGCAAGAACACTGGAGTGGGTTGCCATTTCCTTCTCCAGGGGATCTTCCTGACCCAGGGATCGAACCTGGGTCTCCTGCATTGCAGGCAGACGCTTTACCCTCTAAGCCACCAGGGAAGGCGGATCATTAGCCTCTGGATTTAATAAAATAAGAAAACTGTGACATAATAGATGTATATATGGTAAGTTCCAGGAGGGCAGATATCGACCTGTTTTGATTATCCTTGCACATTCAGAGCCCAATTACAGTACCTAGAAAAAAAAGGCTGAAACATAGTAAACACTCAAAATACTTGTGTGAATGAATAGATATATTGTGGTTTCTAATCACCCAGGCATCTCCTACCATAGTTTCTATGTTAATAGTAATGTCAAGAATAGGCCTTTATTTCATCTTAATTCAACACATATTTATTGAATTCCTACTAGTGGTAAATGCTTCACTTCTGGCTGGGCTCCATACACTGTACAAAGATTTAACTTTCAGACTCTTGGGATTCTATGATTCTGTATTCTGAATTCTCTGATTTTACTAATCTGTAGATCTCAAGTGATTTTTGTTTTGGTTTACATGTTGTGTATACCTGAATATAAATTTCCTGATCTTTCCTTTCAAGGTACATTATTAACAAGACAGTTGTCTATCCAGTAGTTAGAAGCATGAATCTTTGAATCAGATAGACTCGCATGTAAACAAGCTATCTCTGCACCATTGATAAGGTTACTTCTCACTGCTCACCCTCCGTTTTCTCATCTGTATAGTGGGGATAACCATACCTACCTCATATAGTCATGGTAAGAATTAAATGAGATCAAAGATACAGTGCTTCATAAAGTACTAAGCACAGCATTAGATGAAGGACATCTCCATAAATAGTACACGTTAATCTCTATGTATGCAAAAAGGATGTGCTTGCATCTTGATTGTGGAAAAATCTGTGGATTTTACCATTTTATGTTTCTCTTTAATGCTTCTAACTGTGTGTCTTGATAACCTTTCGTGGATAACTTATCAGTCATTTCAGGCCATTTAAAAAAGTCTGATGCAATTTAAAATCCCACAGAGGTTTCAGTCTAGTCTTCACCACCTCCAGTCCAGACCTCTGAGTCTTGGGATTGGTCTGTTTGTCAACTCTTCTTCTACTCCAGCTCCCTGGAGTTGGAAGGAGAGGGTGGTGTTTAACTCTCCCCTGTTCCTCATCAAAGCCAGACTTCTGTAGTTTACATGAGAACTCAGGGCAGTGAAGACTTTATACCATGTTTGAGACATGGGAGAATGTCCTTGGTCTTGCTCTGGTCTGTTTTGATTCTATCCGTGGAGGCTGAGGCTGTGGGCAGGTCCCAAGGAGAGAGTAGGTGTGGTTTTCAGTTTCCCTGCCTCTCTTCCATTGATAGTGAAAGTGAAAGTCACTCAGTCCTGATCTTTGTGACCCCATAGATTATACAGTCCATGGAATATTCCAGGCCAGAATACTGGAGTGGGTAGCCTTTCCCTTCTCTAGGGGATCTTCCCAACTCAGGGATTGAACCCAGGTCTCCCACGTTGCAGGCAGTTTCTTTACCAGCTGAGCCACAAGGGAAGCCCGAGAATACTGGAGTGGTTAGCTTATCCCTTCTCCAGGGGATCTTCCTGACTCAGGAATCAAACCAGGGTCTCCTGCACTGCAGGCAGATTCTTTACCAACTGAGCTATCAAGGAAGCCCTTGATAAAGGAGTTTCAAAAAGGACAACTCTCTCCTTTTGTGCCTGGCAAGCAATCCTCTTCTCCAGCTTTCTCCTCAAGTGGAAATCCTCTTCCCTGGGCTGCTGCTAAGATGTCCCTTCAGCTGCTTCCAACATGGAACCAAGGAGCTGCCCTGCCCTGCAGTCCTGCTCCTCCTCTCCGCTGGTCCCCCTTCTCTGCCGTGTTCCCGTTTTCCCTTGATGTCTACAGCTGCTCAACATGCCTTCCTCCTCCTTTAAGACACACCCAAGGAAATATACAAGATGTGGACTGTGTCCAGACATTTGCCTCAAACCCCACACTCTCCCGTGAAGCCCCCAACATGCTATCTCTCAAGTCCCTCTCTCAAGGGACTGCTTTGGACAGAGGGGCGAGGGTGCCTCCTGCTGGCACTGTGACTGACTGGGCAGGAGCTTAGGATGAAGATGCCAGTCTCCTTTCCTTGTTGGCAAGTCAAGTAAGACATGCTCCCATATACATATCAGTAAAAATTTAAAATCCATTCTGCACAGGGACTGGTATATCTTAGTTATTAATAATAAACATTTTATCCCAGAATGTTGCAACACATATGGCGGTTGTTGTTCAGTAGCTCAGTCGTGTCCGACTCTGCGACCCCATGGACTGCACGCCAGGCTTCCCTGTCCATTACCAACTCCCTGAGCTTGCTCAAACTCATGTCCATCAAGTCGGTGATGCCATCCAAACATCTCATCCTGTGTCATCCCCTTCTCCTGCCTTCAATCTTTCCCAGCATCAGGGTCTTTTCCAGTGAGTTGGCACTTCACACATATGCTTATCCCTTACCAAAAATTAAAGTTTATAACATATGGAAGCCATATGGTGCACCAAGCTCTAATGTGAACACCTGCAGTCCTGGAAGGCTTAGAAAATCATTTGTACATATTCATTTACCTTTTGACTCTGCGTTCATTGTTCTATCTTTTCAAATCTTTTGAACATGTACATTCTAATCTACACAGTGTATTATGTTGAATAGCATATAGAAGCAGCTTAAGCTTCATTTGCTACTTAACTTTGTTTCATAGTAATCATTCTTATCATTGTAGCAACAGGGGGAAGAAAACAAATTATTAATTGCTTTGTTGTCGAATTCTGCATAGCAAATTAATGTGTAAATATTTTGTATTGCTGCTTTTTTTTAAAAAAGGTTCTTTTTAAAGTCCTGCATTTTTAAAAGATGCAAATATTAGATGCATTTTAAAGTCAGAAGGACACTAAAAGAACAGTTGAACACAAATACTAAGACCTAGACCTATAAATGTGTAAATAAGCTTTTTTTTTCTTAGGCATTTATGGGCACTTCAAAAAGGCTATTTTATTGGCAGTTCTTTTCAATGAATCTGGCCTGGAGAATTCCATGGACTGTGTAGTCCATGGAGTTGCAGAGTCGGACATGACTGAGGGACTTTTCTACATGGATATTGCTAATCTTCATTCTTTATTTTTTGATCACCTTGTTTGTTAAGTTTTAGTCAGCAAATAGTCTGGAGTCCAGCGTGAGGGAAATCTGAAGGCCTTTTATATAGTCATCTTAGCTCTTGAAAAGGCAGCCATCAAATCTGCTATTTTAGAAGTCTAAGCTGCAGAAGGTACCATGTTTAGGGAGAGAAAGGCACTTAATTAACACAGACAAGTTCTCAAGAATTCTGAGGAATTGGTAAATGGACCTTTGCATATTAACCCAGGGTGCTTATTCTCTGTGAGATTCCATGGTGTATGCCACTGTCTTGTTTGTTGACAATGAAATTGCTTGATGTCAACAGGATAATGAATGCCCATATTTAAACAGAAGCTGAAATATGCCACGCAAAACCAATAGACTCTCTTCCAGAACAGCTGTCTTTTCACATGACCTGCACAACTACTTCCTTTGTCTGTGTGGGTCACGGGCTTGACTTCATGTGGAAAATAATGTAAATGTTATGACCTGTTCACGTGTCCAGGGAGATCTGCTGTAACAATTATTTTCATCACACTCACAAAAATGTGGCTTAACTTTTTTTTTTTAATCACGTGCCTTCAGCAAGTAACAGTTTAATGGCAAGATCAACTTCATGGAGTCCTAAAAGTTTTCTTTCGTAGACGGGTGTGTTTCTCAAGGGACTTTCTGCTTTACCTGACAAATGATTATTAAATTTTCAAGGAAAGCCTTGCTTTAATGGTCAGATTTACCTATTTTTGACTTTTACAGCAGGAAATTGAATTAATGATGTGGTTTTCCAGATGTTTCCATCTTTTCATGATCTGAGTGATTTTATAAGCTTATTCCTAATTTTTAACTGAATTACACTGACATTGAGAGGATCTATCTACAGATTTGTAAAAATAAGGCAATCTTTTCACTTATCTATGCTTTATTGAGTTGGGAGAAAGTCACATATATTAGTTATTGATTATATTTATACATAGCATATTCAAACTTGATATTTTGAACATTATAGTGTTTAAATTAGTACCAATAAATATGTCTTAAGGGCAACATGATAGAGGTTTTTTTCTTTAAACTTAGAAACTAGTATTTCCAAAACCATTAGTGTTCTTGAGCAGTTTATGTGTTGAATATCACTTTGGACACATTTAACAGGAAAAATCAAACATAATCTGGAAAAAAAACTCAAGACTTTTATTTTTTATGAAGATAAAAATATTAAAATAGTTTGGATCTGCAAAGTAGAAAATAAATAGTGTTTTGTCATGACAACTAGCAAAAGCTATTTATAAATGTTTGAGTTTTGAAATGGATAGAGGGGGACAAAGGATGTCTTTTTTTTTTTTTTAATACCATGAGGCACTTAAGCTTTGCTAAAGTTGATGAAAAAAAATCCCCTCTAAGTTTACAGGAGAGAATGTTCTATCCCTCAGTTTGAAAGTGAACTGTTCTTAGACAAGTTTCTGGGGAGCGTAGCAAGGTTAGGACATGCCAGACAAGTACTCAGATTTTTAGACTGTATTGAAATAAACACAAGTTGGTGACTATAATTAATTTTAAGCCAGTTTAAGGATGTGAAGGAGATAATGCGTCTCTATTTCTGTAGAAAGAAGCATAAGCAGTCACACGTTTACATGTGTATGTACATATAAACTCCAGGAGATGGTGAAGGACAGGGAAACCTGGCGTGCTGCAGTCCATGCGGTCGTAAACAGTCGGAGATGAGTTAGTGACTGAACAACACCACCAACAATTTTATAATAGTTGTCAATAGTGTGCTAATTAAGCTTAGTTACTGTACACCACTCTTAATTTGGTCCTCTTTGAACAAAGGTGAAGAATTTTTTCCCAATAGACTTTAAGAGTTGGTGGTGATTGGGGTGGAATGTGAATCTGTAGAGGCAATAAATGGAGTGTAGTGGTGGTTAAGAACCTGGACTTTTGGATTGTACAGAAGACCTGGATTTAAGCACTGGCTCTGCTATTCATCACGTGTAACTCTAAGTTATAATTACCTTTTCTAAACCTGGTTTTCTTGTCAGAAAATCAATTATAGTAAAGGACTCTACTTCCTTGATTTGTTGTTTGCATCCCATATACTATGACTGTATTATTGTTAGAAAGCCAAAATTTAAAAGTCAATTAAGTTTTCCTCTCAAACTATGTCATCTTAATTGAGCTCAAAGAACTTAATTTTTTGTAAAGTCAATATGAAATATTTAGAAGATGTTGCATGTGGGAATTGCCTGGTGGTTCAGTGGTTAAGACTTCAGCTTTCACTGCCATAGACCTGGGTTCAATCGCTGGTTGGGGAACTAAGATCCCACATGCTATGCGTTGTGGCCAAAAATGAAAAAAAAAATTTAATAGAATATGTTGCATGCATATTATGGAAAGTGGAATAACAGAGGTGATAAGAATATGGCTTTAAGATTCAGTTATATGGGTCTGGATCATGGGTCCTCCCTTTTCCTGTGCCTTTGGACAAGTTTCTCAACCTTCATAACTTCCTCTTTCTTCAACTGTCAGCAGACATCATTGTAATCACCTTGCAGAATTTGTGTGAAAATAAATAAGGTGAGATCCAAAGCACTGAGAATGAGATTTGGCTCATGATAAGAGCTCCATCAATGTCAGCTATTATAACTGTTGGTGTATAAAGAGACTGGGAGAAGATGCAATAAATTGACTTTCAGGTGAGCAAGGGTAAAAACAACAGACGAGTGGAAGAGGAGGAGAATGGGAAAGAATGGCAGCCAGAATGGAAAACAGAAGGCAGGAGACTCAGCTGGTTTTGAAGTGTGACAGTAGATACATGTGTGACTTTCTGCTTAGGCATTGGAATCCTCTCTGGAGCATTAGTCTTTGAAATGCATAATTCTCCATTCCTTAGATAAATATTTATTAGGAAATAACTGGTTTAAAAAAAAAAAAAACTTATCATGCAGTTTAACAGGCATACAAAAAGGCATAAATAATAATAAAATGAAGTATAGTATACCCATCACCATCACCCAACTTCTTAAAGTGGATTCATTTTTTATTGCTAACATGCTTGATTCTCTTCGTGTAGCACAACTCCCCCCACACACACACACCCGCCCCCAGCCACTGGCAGAAATCACAGCCCTCAATTTCTTAAATCAGTTTCATGAATTTTTCATATTTTTAGCAGGTATGTGTCTATCTTTAAGCCACAGACACCACTGAGTATTCTTACACAACTTCCTGAAAGATGTTTGTACATGTTTCAGTTTTACATGAAGAATGGAATACTGCAGTATGCTTCTAACACTTTTTTTTCTGCTAAACAGTATGGCTCTGATTCACCCATAATGTTACACATAGGAATGGTTCACTCATTTTCATGCAGTGAAGCATTATATTGTGTGAATTTAGCACGATTCATTGACTCCTCCTTCTGTAGATGAGCATTTAGTTTCCCTCTTTTTTCCTTTTGGCTATGACCAGTGATGATTCTAGGAATACTCAAGGGCATGAATATGGGTAAAAACATGCAGGAGTTTCTCTAGGGCAGTGCTTTCCCAACCTTCTCTGAGTTATGGCATATGTAGGAAATGATATTTTTTAATTACTTAGTTTTGGGGGCTGTGCTGGGTCTTTGTTGCTGCACAGACTTTTCTCTAGCTGCGGCAAGCAGTGGCTGCTCTGTAGTTGTGGCACGAGGGCTTCTCATTGCGGTGGCTTCTCTCATTTCAGAGCACCAGCCCTAGGGTGCACGGGATTCAGCAGCCGTGGCACGTGGCCGTAGTAGTTGTGACTCCCAGCTCTAGAGCCCAGGCTCAATAGCTGTGGCTCACTGGCTTAGTTGCTCCATGGCATGTAGAATCTTCCCGGACCAGGGATCAAGTCTGTGTCTCTTGCATTGGCAGACAGATTCTTTACCATTGAGCCACCAGGGAAACCCAGAAAATAATATTTTTGCAGGCTATTCATAGCTTCAGGAACTGGCCCAAGCTTCCAGACTTCAGCTGCCCCTAAAGCAGAGTGGATTGATATCTTAATTACTCCTGGAACTTGTTTAGCTGCAGTAGATTAACTGAGAAACTCTGCTCAAGGTGTGCCTTGGAGTGGAATGGCCCAGCTCTAAGGTATGCATATTTTAACTTCACTAGATGTTATCAGATTGTTCTCCAAAATAGCTGTGCCATTTCCACATCCCAAACAGCAGTGTATAACGGTTTTTACACCCCCATGTCCTTATCAACACTTGGAAATGTTGGACTGTTCACATTTTTGTCCATCTGATCCACTTTTGCTTTTGTATTTCAAATGTATATCTATTGCCATATATCTGTCATGCTTTTTGCATTTTGTATTGAGTCATGCTGACTTTTATTTTTAATTGGAGTACAATTGATTTTCAATATTGTTTCAGGTGTACAACAAAGTGATTCAGTTTTTTTCATATTCCATTATAAGTTACAACAAGGTATTGAAGGTAATTCCATGTGCTATATGATAAATCCTTGTTGCTTATCTTTTTTAAAAAATTTTTACTGGAATAAAGTTGCTTTCCAATGTGTTATTTCCTGCTGTACAGTAAAGTGAATCAGATATATGTATAAATATATCTCCTCTTTTTTAAAATTCCTGTCCATTTAGGTCACCACAGAGCACTAAATAGAGTTGCCTGTGCTCTTCAGTAGGTTCTCATTAGTTATCCATTTTATACATAGTGTATATATGTCAATCCCGATCTCCTTTTATGTATGATAATATGTATCTGCTAACCCCAGACTCCTAATTTATCTCTCCATTTTTCCCTTTCCCCTTTGGCAACATAAGTTTGTTTTCTAAATCTGAGTCTGTTTTTTATATAGATTCGTATTGAGTTATATATTCCTTGTAGTAACCTTTTCTCAGTTCCAAGTGTTGCAAATATCTACTTTCAGTCTATCAGTTGTTTTCCACTCTTTTGAATACGTATAAATTTTAAATTGTGAAATTCTCAATTTTAACAATTTTTTCCTTTGTGTTTTCCATTTCTCATCTTATAAGCAACATCACTCATCATCAGAGAAATGCAAATCAAAACCACAATGAGGTACCATTACACGCCAGTCAGGATGGCTGCTATCCAAAAGTCTACAAGCAATAAATGCTGGAGAGGGTGTGGAGAAAAGGGAACCCTCTTACACTGTTGGTGGGAATGCAAACTAGTATGCAGCCACTGTGGAGAACAGTGTGGAGATTCCTTAAAAAACTGGAAATAGAACTGCCATATGACCCAGCAATACCACTTCTGGGCATACACACTGAGGAATCCAGATCTGAAAGAGACACGTGCACCCCAATGTTCATTGCAGCACTGTTTATAATAGCCAGGACATGGAAGCAACCCAGATGCCCATCAGCAGATGAATGGATAAGGAAGCTGTGGTACATATACACCATGGAATATTACTCAGCCGTTAAAAAGAATTCATTTGAATCAGTTCTAATGAGATGGATGAAACTGGAGCCCATTATACAGAGTGAAGTAAGTCAGAAAGATAAAGAACATTACAGTATACTAACACATATATACGGAATTTAGATAGATGGTGGCGATAACCCTATATGCAAAACAGAAAAAGAGACACAGAAGTACAGAACAGACTTTTGAACTCTGGGGGAGAACGTGAGGGTGGGATGTTTTGAAAGAACAGCATGTATATTATCTATGGTGAAACGGACCACCAGCCCAGGTGGGATACATGAGTCAGGTGCTCGGGCCTGGTGCACTGGGAGGACCCTGAGGAGTCGGGTGGAGAGGGAGGTGGGAGGGGGGATCGGGATGGGGAATACGTGTAACTATATGGCTGATTCATGTCAATGTATGACAAAACCCACTGAAATGTTGTGAAGTGATTGGCCTCCAACTAATAAAATAATATTTAAAAAAAAAAAAAAAAAGAAATGCTTCGCTAATAATAGAAGGGCACAAAAATATTCTTATAAGTAAACATAGAATTTTTTTTAATTTCTTATTTGTGTTTATGATATGAGGTAGGAATCTAATTTTATGCTTTCTGTTTGGATAATGAATTGTTTCAGAGCTACTTATCAAGTGGTCGTTTTTCACCCACAGATCAGCAAAGGACAGCTCTGTAACAAGCATTGACTCTGATTTTATTTTTAAGTTTGCTAAATTTTGATTTTTGAAATAGAACTAAAGAAAAAAAAACTGTAATTCTCCTTGAAATGAAAATCACTGGGTTGAAAGTAGGAAGACTTGAGTTCTGAACCAGATTGAGAGCACGCACTCCAGTCCTGACCGAAAGTACGTATACACAGTGTATGTGATCTGGGTCAAAAGCGTTAGATGTTTTGGGTTTGAGTCCAAGTTCAGATTCCTCCACTTTGGGAGTTTGTGGAAAAGCCCATGAGCTAGAAAGGGCAGAGAAAACGCTGCCTGTATAAATGGTCACCTCATGCAACTAGAGGGTCACTTGTGGGAGCACTGTGGTCAGGACTCATTTCTAGCTTGTTCATCTGTGGTTCTTGGTAGCTGCTCACGTGATTCAGAGCCTGGATACGGAGGAGTCCTCTGGGGCAGATCAAGGGGACTGAGTCGTGGTAGACCCTTCGGGTGACAGGGACTCAGCTAAGTAAAGTGAGTCTTTAACCTCTTTGACCTTGGTTTCCCCATCTATTAAGCAACACTTTCTCATGCCTTTGGTCTCTGAAAGAGTGTGGTGTGCAGTTGTGTATAATATCAGTCATCGTAAAACCAGAAAGCTGACCCTGTGTCTTTCAGAATCTGTTGTCTTTGCTCTTTCAAAAATTGATGCAGTTTGATTTTATAATGCTTGAAAGCCATGTTTGGAATAAATGTTAATTAAAAAAAATATTTATTTGGCTTCACCAGGTCTTAGCTGTGGCACGTGCTATCTTTAGTTGTGGAATGAGATACTTAGTTGTGGCATACAGAATCTAGTTCCCTGACCAGGGATCAAATCAAGGCCCACTGCACTGGGAGTGTGGAGTCTTAACTGCTAGACGACCAAGGAAGTCCCATAAATGTTAGTTTTAGAAGACTCAGAAATACTACTTTTTTAATAACTTATCCATTTTGTTTCACAATGGAGATTATCTTACAAACAGAAGTTCAGTTCAGTCACTCAGTCATGTCCAACTCTTTGAGACCCCATGGATTGCAGCACACTAGGCTTTGCTGCCCATCACCAACTCCTGGAGCTTGCTCAAACTCATGTCCATTGAGTCGGTGATGCCATCCAACCACGTCATTCTCTGTCGTCCCCTTCTCCTCCCTCCTTCAGTCTTTCCCAGCATCAGGGTCTTTTCCAATGAGTCAGTTCCTCACATCAGGTGGCCAAAGTATTGGAGTTTCAGCTTCAGCATCAGTCCTTCCAATGAATATTCAGGACTGATTTCCTTTACGATTGACTGGTTTGATCTCCTTGTAGTCCAAGGGGCTCCCAAGAGTCTTCTCCAAACCACAGTTCAAAAGCATCAATTCTTCTGTGCTCAGCTTTCTTTATAGTCCAACTCTCACATCCAAACATGACTACTGGGAAAACCATAGCTTTGACTAGACAGACCTTTGTTGGTAAAGTAATATCTCTGCTTTTTAATGTGCTGTCTAGGTTGGTCATAGCTTTTCTTCCAAGGAGTAAGCGTCTTTTAATTTCATGGCTGCGGTTACCATCTGCAATGATTTTGAAGACCAAGAAAATAAAGTCTCTTACTATTTCCATTGTTTCCCCATCTGTTTGCCATGAAGTGATGGAACAGGATGCCATGATCTTAGTTTTCTGAATGTTGAGTTTTAAGCCAACTTTTTTGCTCTCCTCTTTCGCTTTCATCAAGAGGCTCTTTAGTTCTTCACTTTCTGCCATAAGGCAGATATATCTGAGGTTATTTATATTTCTCCAAGCAATCTTGATTCCAGCTTGTGCTTCATCCAGTCTGGCATGTTGCATGATGTACTCTGCATATAAGTTAAATAAGCAGGATGACAATATACAGCCTTGACATACTCCTTTCCCAATTTGGAACCATTCTGTTGTTCCATGTGCGGTGCTGTTCCTTCTTGACCTGCATACAGATTTCTCAGGAGGCAGGTAAGGTCATCTGTTATTCCCATCTCTTGAAGAATTTCCACAAATTTGTTGTAATCTGCACAGTCGAAGGCTCTGGTGTAGACAATAAAGCAGAAGTAGATGTTTTTCTGGAACTCTCTTGCTTTTCCTGTGGTCTAATGGATGTTGGCAATTTGATCTCTGGTTCCTCTGCCTTTTCTAAATCTAGCTTGAACATCTAGAAGTTCTTGGTTCATGTACTGTTGAAGCCTGACTTGGAGAATTTTAAGCATTACTTTGCTAGCTTGTGAGATGAGTGGAATTGTGCAGTACTTTGAACATTCTTTGGCATTGCCTTTCTTTGGGATTGGGATGAAAACTGACCTTTTCCAGTCCTGTGGCCACTGCTGAGTTTTCCAAATTTGCTGGCATATCAAGTGCAGCACTTTCACAGCATCATCTTTTAGAATTTGAAATAGCTCAACTGGAATTCCATCACCTCCACTAGCTTTGTTTGTAGTGATGCTTCCTAAAGCCCACTTGACTTCACATTCCAGGATGTCTGGCTCTAGGTGAGTGATCACACCATCATGGTAATCTGGGTCATGAAGATTTTTTTTGTACAGTTCCTCTGTGTATTCTTGCCACCTCTTCTACAAGGTAGTAGATCATGGTTAAAGTCCTCTACTGGTAGAAATGTGTTCAGCTTTATTGATATATTTTCAGTGACACACATCATATTTTGTAACGTTCTGTGTGACATTGCTGTAGAGATTGAAGTGGGAAATTTTTTTTTGATCTATAACACTGTGGTCTTAACACACCCCAAAATATCTCTTTTAGACTACTTGTAAAGAAATATAGCCTAATGGCCAAGAGAACCATCTGGACTCAGAGTTTCACTGGTCATGAACTTGGAGGATGACCCTGTGGAATTAAATGATTTTCTTCTTTCAGTGTTCTTTTTCCTATGAAATGGAGATAATAAGAGTAATTCCTCCACCTGGTTCTGAATTTTTAATAAGATAATATATGCAAAATACTAAGTTGTTTGATCACATGCTTTAGCTCTTTGTACTATTTGATGTATTTCCATGATTCTTGACTTACTCTTATTGAATTAAATCAGCTAACTCACTCTGAACTCTTTACCCATGACTGTGGGTTTTTCCCATTTTATTTCCCAATACTCTTAAATTTCTGTACACAGAGTTAATATTATTGGCTTCTATACTTACTTGGATCAGATCTTATCTCTAAACAGAGATTCCTCTTTTTATTATTTATAGGTGGTGAAATACTGTAAAGATAGAAAGTTTTATAAGAAGTACTCTTATAGTATTTACCTACTTTTGTACATAATATAATCCCCAAATTCTTTGGAACGTCAGATATCCAAAAGACACATTTTAATGTGTGTGTGTGTGTGTGATAAAGCAGGTTCCATCTCTTACAGGTTAAATCATTACAGAATTATTTATTATATTGCTTTTCACAGCTCTGACTCCTTCCTCAGATAACAGGATAGACAGGGAAGAGTCTTTAGAGGTATGTGTAGGGTGAGGCTGAGGAGGGTTGTCCTAGTGACTGTAGAGGAAAAGAAAGTAATTGTCACTCGGTTTATGCAGCCTCAAATAAAACAAAAAGCCAAGAGTTCAGACCAAGAAAGAAAAATGTTATATGAGACTTCTTGATTTTCTTCGTACAGAGTAGAATTACTCCTAAAAGGTCAACTTTGCCTCATTTGCACGTGCCATCTTGGCTGTTAAAATTGCATGTTTTATTCAACACAGTACAGCTTGTTTTTCTTTTAATTTAAACACAAGAAACTTTTATGAGGTTTATCAAGCAAGTGAATATAGATTCCTTGCCCTGAAACTTGCATGATATTTTCCATGTGATCATTCTTGTCCTAAGTTCTTTTTTTAATATTGCATTTTATATGAATTTTTCCTAGTAGTGTTGACTAAAATACTTAAAAGACTGCATATGAAATAAATGTAAGTAACTGATTCTTGATAATTTCCTCAGGTTATCCTAAATGTTGTTCTCTGAACAAGAAGTATTCCTTTAAAATTCCTTTAAAATTAGTAAAAATCTAATTCCTACAAATCCAGTGTAAACCCATGCTCATCCATTACTAATGTCCTGTCATTCTCTGATTAGAGGTTAGCAACCGGGGGACACAGAAGAATTAGTTAATGATAAGGTAGATTGTTTTTCAAACTCCACATCAGACTTCAAAATATATGTCTTTCATGAAACAGCCCTAGTACTTTTATCTATAAATGTCCTTGAAGATACTTGACTTCCTAGGTTTTTTAATTCAAAGAACTTTAAAATGAGTGAATCAGAGAAATGAATTATTATAGGACTGCAACCAAGATCGAGAAGTTATTATCTCTCTGCCATTTCTTCTTCTACACACAAACACACAGGAAATCACAAAAATGGATTTCCAAAATTTTTGCTTCCACTGGTTATTCCTGGTAAGGGTACTGTTGATCTTATTTATACTGATATTTATCTACTTAAACTTTTACTTCACACCTGTATCTTTTGATTGAATATTTCTGAGGAAGCAGTCACCCTTCTCCAGAAATGCACATACATCTCACTTCCCAAGACTTTATTTCAATTTTTTTTTTTCTTTTTTAACTACCGAGGATTCTACGACTAACTTGGAAACACGTGATTCTGCCTGAATTGGATTAAAAACAGAGAAACTAAACTTTTGCAGCCATCTTTACCTTATACAGAGATGCACTGAAAAATATTTAACAGCTACTCAGGGAAGTCGCCCCCCATACCTTTGCTGTGACAGCTTGTAGTTCAGTTGTTGGATGGGGGAATTTGGGGACAGCTGATGTGACAGGAGACTGAGAGGAGGGGCTTGGAATGGTAACTATGAACCAGTAAGGATTTTTTTTTTTTTTTTTGGAATGTAGTTGCTTTTCAACGTTGTGTTAGTTCTGCTGTACAATGAAATGAATCAGCTATAGGAATACATACATCCCCTCCTCTTGTGGCCTCCCATCCTCCCACCCCCGCCCCCCAGGTCATCATAGAGCACTAGGCTGAGTTCCCACTAGCTGTTTTACACATGGTGATGTATGTTTGTGAGTGCTACCCTCCCAGTTCCACGCATCTGTTCCCTAATCTGCATCTCTATTCCTGCCCTGCAAATAGGTTCATCTGAACCATTTTTCTAGATTCCTCATATATACATTAATATATGTTATTTTTCTCTTTCTAACTTCCTTCACTCTGTATGACAGACTGTAGGTCTTGAGTTTTTCAGAAAAAAAGAAAAATTGTGGCAGATCCTTGGACCTTCTTGGCTGTGCAGTGCTAACCCTGCAGAGCCCAAATCATGATAATGGGAGTCAAAGGACTATTGAACCTCTCACATTACTAGCAGGTTCCTGACGTTTCATGGGAGCAGTGACATCTAGCGTCTCCTCTCAAGACAGCAGTGACTCTGGACTAAGTGCTTTTATTTCAGAGATAGCCTAGGTGCACCTAGAGATGATCATACTAAGTCAGAAAGAAACAAGTAACCATATGATATCACTTATATGTGGAATCTGTAATACAACATACAAGAACCTATCTGTGGAACAGAAAGAAACTCGCAGACACGGAGAACAGTCTGGTGGTTTTGCCAGTGGGGAGGGGGTTGGGGCAGGGGTGGAGTGGAAGGTTGAAGTTAGCAGATGCAAGCTGTTAGAAATAGGATGGATAACCAACAAAATCCTCCCGCATAGCACAGGAAACTAGATTCAATATCCTATGACAAAGCATAATGTTAAAAAAAGTAAAATATAATGTATATATGTGTATAAATGAGTCACTTTTCTGTGCAGCAAAAATTAACACAACTTGTATATCAGCTCTACTTCAATCAAAAAAACCAGCAGATACTTTATAATGCAGCTACATGAATAAAAAGTTTATAACTCTGGGAAAAAAAATCAGGTAGGCCTGGATTGAATCATGTTTCCAGCACTAAGATGAGAACTCCTCTCATATTCAATTTCCTTACTATAAAATAGAGATATCGCTGCCTAGCTCACCAGGTGGTTATAAAGATTAAATCAGACAATGTATGGCAGCTCCTTAAAGTGGCTTGTGTATGTGCTATATTTAAAATGGATAAGCAATCTACTATGTTGCACAGGGAACTTGACTCAGAGATATGTGGCAGCCTGGATGGCAGGGGAGTTTGGGGGAGAATGGATACGAGTATTTGCATGACTGAGACCCTTTGCCGTGCACCTGAAACTATCCTTTCATTTTTAATTGGCTATACTCCAATATAAAATAAAAAGTTAAAAATGTTTTTTAAAAAGTGCTTTGTGTTTAATAGAGTCTCTCTCTCTCTCTCTCTCTCTTTCTCTCTCTCTTTATATATATGTGTGTGTGTGTGTGTGTGTGTGTGTGTGTGTGTGTATAAAAGTTGCCCCGACAAAGAAAGTAGCCTGCACACAAGATGATTCACCCAGAGCCTGACTTTCATCATGATCCCATGAATCTAAGTCAGGGGCCTGGTCTGTTCCAGATTTTCGAGACCACTGGGGCAAGTTGGCCTGGGAGGCCAGACAATTTCTTGTGTTTTGGCCACATGCCACACAGCACTCAGCCCAGAGGTTTCCTGGGAATAATGCACTGCTGGGACCAATCTGAGGATTTGCAGAGCCTAACAAGTGAGCCCAAAATTTCTTTTAATAAAAAGGGGGGGGGGGTAGAGGCTTAAGCCAGGCCCTTTCTGCTAATGCATTTTGACAAAAATGGTCATTTTGAATTAGATGGGATTGGAAAGCTCTTAAGGAATAAAAATGAAAATCACCAAAATCTTTTATGCTTGTACGTGTTCTGAAGTTTGCTGCTCATTATCAGATTTTTTTTTTATGCCTAGGATTTCATGAATATATATTTTATTTGTACTTTTTGGTGAACACAGCACAGACCAAGTGAGTGAGTTTGAGAGAGAAGAAGCTTTTTTAAAAGTTGCTACAACAAGGACTTCCTTGGCAGCCCAGTGGGTAAGACTCCGCTCTCCCAGTGCAAGGGGCACAGGTTCGATCCCTGGTCTAGGAACTAGAATCCCACATGTTGCATGGCACAGCCAAAACATTAAAAAAATAAATAGACGATTGCTGCAAATCCTGTCCACCCTTCACTCCTGAGCCCCGCCACCCCACCCCATTGTCCACCTCTGAGACCATGTTGATATTTAAGAATGGCCTATATAGGATGCTTTCTGTTTCTGGCTTTCAGTTCAGTTCAGTCACTCAGTCGTGTCTGACTCTTTGCGACCCCATGAATCGCAGCACGCCAGGCCTCCCTGTCCATCACCAACTCCCAGAGTCTACTCAAACTCATGCCTATCGAGTCGGTGATGCCATCCAGCCATCTCATCCTCTGTTGTCCCCTTCTCGTCCTGCCCCCAATCCCTCCCAGCATCAGGGTCTTTTCCAATGAGTCAGCTCTTCGCATGAGGTGGCCAAAGTATTGGAGTTTCAGCTTCAGCATCAGTCCTTCCAATGAACACCCAGGACTGATCTCCTTCAGGATGGATTGGTTGGATCTCCTTGCAGACCAAGGGACTCTCAGGAGCCTTCTCCAACACCACAGTTCAAAAGCATCAATTTTTCGGTGCTCAGCTTTCTTCACAGTCCAACTGTCACATCCATACATGACCACTGGAAAAACCATAGCCTTGACCAGACGGACCTTTGTTGGCAAAGTAATGTCTCTGCTTTTTAATATGCTATCTAGGTTGGTCATAACTTTCCTTCCAAGGAGTAAGCATCTTTTAATTTCTTGGCTGCAGTCACCATCTGCAGTGATTTTGGAGCCCAAAAAAATAAAGTCTGACACTCTTTCGACTGTCTCCCCATCTATTTCCCATGAGGTGATAGGACCAGATGCCATGATCTTAGTTTTCTGAATATTGAGCTTTAAGCCAACTTTTTCACTCTCCTCTTTCACTTTCATCAAGAGGCTTTTTGGTTCCTCTTCACTTTCTGCCATAAGAGTGGTGTCATCTGCATATCTGAGGTTATTGATATTTCTCCCAGCAATCTTGATTCCAGCTTGTGCTTCTTCCAGCCCAGCATTTCTCATGATGTACTCTGCATATAAGTTAAATAAGCAGGGTGACAATATACAGCCTTGACGTACCCCTTTTCCTACTTGGGTTTCTAGCTTTAGTCTAATGTTAATGGTAAGGAGATGCTTTTTTTTTTCCAATTGTTTCTTATTTAGAGACACTCCTGCTGGGCTGTGCACAGTTGAGCTTGCAGCACTATGGATCTTTGAAATTTCCAGTTGATCTCATTCTAGAATTCTTTTTATTTTAACTTAAAATTAGTCTTGGGGGGATTCTCTGGCAATTCCCCCAGTGGGTAGGACACCATGCTTTCATTACAATGGCCTGGGTTCAACCCCTGATTAGGGAACTAAGACCCCGCAAGCCATGCAGGCCTGATTAATTAATAAATAAAATAAATCTTGGGGATGACATTGTCTCTTGCAGAGTCTGTCAGAAGAGCTTTTTCATAGGTCTCTTCCCTGGTGGCTCAGATGGTAAAGAATCTGCCTGCAGGAGACCCAGGTTCGATACCTGGGCTGTGACAATCCCCTGCAGAAGGGAATGGCAACCCACTCCAGTATTCTTTCCTGGAGAATCCTATCAACAGAGGAGCCTAGCAGGCTACAATTCTGGGGGTCACAGGGAGTCAGACATGACTGAGTGAATAACACTTTCGTTTGCTCTTTAGTCCCTTCAGTTTTAAGCAAAAATGAAAAATACATAGTTACTTCATCAGCAGTAAGCATGTTTTTGGATTAGAACTTTGTGCCATTATTGGTACCTGACTTGGTTAGTGATGTCAAAAATTGAGTGCTAGAATGCCTCTGTCTCTGTGGTTTTTAAGACATTTAGTTGTTGTGGACACACACACATATGTGTGTATGTGTATATGTGTGTGTGTGTGTGTGTGTGTGTGTGTATTTTGAAAGCTTGTGCAGAGTGGCATAAATGCTTATCTTCTTTAGGTTGGACTTGGGGGAAGCAGGCTGAAGCGCCATCTGCTGGTTCCTTCCCCTTTTCACAAGACGTTTCCCCTAGTTTGTTTGTTTTTTAAATCCATTACAATAAGTCCCCTACATAGGAACCTTCAAGGTGTGAACTTTCAAAGATGGGAGCATGTGTTCACATGCCAATCACATTGAGTCAGTTCGTGAGTCTGATGTGCATTGTCATGTGTTTGCATCCTCTACTAGTCTTGGTGCTTTTGTGTATTTTATTGTGCAGCACTGCCTAGAGTACAGTAGTGCGGTATCTTTATTTCAATCCCATGATGTCCACAAGCAAGCTTAAAAGCAGTAGTGATGTAGCTGCTACTGCTGCACTTTTGAAGGTCCTGTACTGTAAGGTTAAAAATGTTTTCTCTATTTTTTGTTGGCTCTTTAGGTGTTATTTGTGTGAACAGTAATATAAACCTATCACAGTACAGCCCTATATAGCTGATTGTGTTAGTTGGGCACCTAGGCTGACTTTGTTGGACTTAAGAACAGGGTGGAGTTACAAACGTGCTCTCCAAAGGGAACTCATTCATATGTAAGGGACTCGCTGTATTTGAAATTCAGCCATCCCTCTTCAGGTTCCAAAACAAAGGTCTTGTGAAAAGCTTCCTAAAAACTCACATAAATCCATATATTGGTTTTTAGATTTCCTTCTGGGCTATTTGGGCAGTGACCACATAACCCAGTCAGGATGGAGGTGCATTTCTTTAACAAGTCAGTTTGTTTATACCAAATTCATCAATGCCTAGAGATAGCCCAGAGATCCTTCCTGGGCTGTAAATAGATCCTTTATCTTCATTTATTTCTTCATATATTCATTGAGCAAATATTTACTTAACATGTGCTGTGAGGTAGGCACGTGGGATGCACCAGTGGACAAGCGTATATCTCGTTATCCTGTATCCACTCCAGCAAATTCTTGGCCCACGTGGGTTTACATTTTAATGGGAGATATAGTAATAAACCACAAACCTTGTAAATAAGTCTATTGTTTAGTATGGCGAAAGCTTGGAAATACTGCAGGAAAAAGGGGAAATGAAGATAAGGGAGATGCATGGGGAATGTGAATTTCAGGCTTAAGTGGGGAGGTTGGGATAGTCCTGGTTGAGAGATGGTCATTTCAGCAAAGGTAGATATGAGGAGGAAGTCACATACATTTCTAGGCAGAAGGAATAGCCACTGCAAAGACCTAAGGATGAAGTTTACCTGGTGGGTCCAGAAGCACCTAGAAGACCACGTGGATGGGGCAGAGACAATGAGGGAGTTGAGGCATCATAGGAGATGAGGTGAGCAAGGAACCTGACCAGCACATAGGCTAAAACATTTCCTGTCACCCTGTCTCCACCCCAGGAAATGCCTGCCCCAAATCATCTTTAATGGTCTTTCCTTGCTTCAGATGGTTGAGCATATTCTAGTTTTCAGTAGGAATTTCACACTGTTATGAAGAACCCCTTGTATCTTTGATATCATTCTGTGTCATGACTGTATTAGCCACTCACCGTATTAGCCTTTAATTGTGTCTGACTGTTTGCAACCCCGTGGACTATTGCCCACCTCTGTCCATGGGATTCCGCAGGCAAGAATTCTGGAGTGGGTTGCCATTTCCTCCTCCAGGGGATCTTCCCAACCCAGGGATCAAACCCAGGTCTCCCGCATTGCAGGCAGAGTCTTTACCATCTGAGCCACCAGGGAAGTCACAATTGATGTGTCTTTTTATCCCCTGGGTTACATTTTGTGGGACCCTCTAAAGGTTTGGGGGAAGGCTGAATTGTAAGAGATCCTCTTACTCGGGGATGTAAAAAGCCTGGGGCTTTTTATGACAAAAGCTGGGGCTGGGATGGGGCTGGGGCTGGGATGACAAAAGCCTGGCATTTGCAATTTAATAAAAATATGTCTTGCTTGACTAACTGTAACAAATTTACGTTCTTTTGTTAGAGCTTGTCTTACTAAACCCTGGAGCTGATTTTTTGCCATTAATGGGATGGCCATCTATCATTTTGGCTAATCAATTCAAGTAGATGACCTATTGATTAAGTCAAATAGACAAAGTAGTTTGTTTTCCTGTTATATTGATCCTCATTGAATCTTCTTCAGTTCAATTAATTTGAAATCGGCAAAGTATAGATGCCATGGGGTGTGAAATATTCTCTGTTGTAACCATTTTATTCCATAGCTGAGAGTTTTTTTCTATTTTTTTTCTTACTCCTTTTTAAAAAAACTTATTTATTTATTGGCTGCATTGAATCTTAGTTGTGGCATGCAGGATTTTTCCTGCATTTTTCCTGCAGTATGTGAACTTTTCAGTTTTTTTCTGATATACAGCACAACCATTCAATCAGCTGTGTGTGAGAGAGAGAGAGAGAGAGAGAGAAATTTAACTCTTATTGTAAATTCTACCTCTAGAATTCAGAATTTTACTTTTCCACTCATGTTCTTATAAAAAGACAAGTGAATTTCAGAGATAGGTTGTTTATAAACTTTTCTTTTTTGCCTCAAATATAGACTGACTCAGCAGTCACTACTCTTGTGGTGGGGGTGTGGGGAATATGAGATTTGAGCTGGTGGTGAAAAACTGGTGGAAGTCAGATGACCTGATCTTTAGTTTCCAGGTGCTGTTAGGAAAGACATTTGACCTTCTCAGAAAGGTCAGGCTCTAAGGACCAGATATTGTCAATTAAAAAAAAATTACTGAAGTATAGTTGCTGTGCAGTGTTGTTAGTTTCTACTGCACAGCACAGTGAATCAGTTGTCTGTAAACATACCTCCCCTTTTTTTTGGATTTTCTTCCCATTTAGGTCACCACAGAACATTGAGTAGAGTTCCCCGGGCTATATAGTAGGTCCTATTTAGTTATCTGTTTTATACATAGTATCCATAGTGTATATATGTCAACCTCAATCTCCCAATTCATCCCATCACCCCATCCCGCCTTGATATCCATGTGTTTGTTCTCTATATCTCTGTCTCTATTTCTGCTTTGCAAATACGTTCATCGGTCCCATTTTTTGGATCCCACATATACGTGTTAATACACAGTATTTGTTTTTCTTTCTGACTTCACTCTATATGAGAGTCTCTGGGTCCACCTACATCTTTGCAAATGGCATGATTTTATTCCTTTTTATGGTGGAGTAATATTCCACTGTATATATGTACCACATATTCTTTATCCATTCCTCTGTTGATGAGCATTACAGTTACTAGAAAATGCACTTTCTGATCCTTCTGCCATGTCCTCCAGATGTTTATAACCCTGAAACAAAACACATTGTCAGATAGGCATGAACTAGCACAGAAGATCTATTATTAGACCTAATATTAGAAATTCTGTGTGGCTGTGTGTATCACATCTAGATTAAACAGACAGTTGGGGCTTCTTTTAGAGTATAAAACCTTGGGGGGAAATTCAGGTATTATATCCTTATCTTTTTTTTTTTTTAACATCTGCAGTTCCCTGAAGTTCAATAGCTTCTATTATTTACCTTCTCTCAGCACTTTCCCTCTTAGCTTCTCTTCTTAACTGACTCCTTATCGGATATCATTATTTGTTTATTTCTAGAGCCTAGAGGACTCAGAAGGATGCAGTTTGAATTTTTCCCTCTTATAGGAAAACACACTCTCCCTTGTGATACAGGGAAATTAGTTTGGATGGGGCACAGGGCAACTCTGCCTGGCTGGTTGCTTTGCTCTAGTTAGAAAGACGCTCAGCTGAGAGATGAAATACTGAATCCCAGGCAGCCTGCTGGTCTCTCGCAGAGGTTCCCAAAGGTCTTCATCCTTCTTCCTTAAGTCTTTAGGATTTTCAGAACTTGATACCTGTTTCTATTCCATGCAAATATAAATTTCATTCCATGGACAAGTAGCAATAATATTGACTGTGTCACAGAGCCATATGGAAATGCAGAATTTAGTGCTACTCATGGCTCACTGCCATTTTCTAATTCCTAGAACTATTGTTTTCTCCCATTAGAATTCATTAGATATGTCACAAGTGTCAATTAAGGAGCTTTTTGCTTGTGAGCACTTAAAAGCATTTTAAAAGACCTTTATAAATCCATTAAAAAGAGGTAAAATGTTTGAAGAGGTTTTCTCTTTCTCCCCTAATAGTTTTCCTTTTCTTCATTGAAGCCAACCCAGAATCTTGGACTGCATTTCATGTCCTATCTTTATCCAAAACTGCAATGTTTGCTTTCTAAAAATAGCATGGACCTTGTCGTCTTTGAGGCAGAGTTGCTCTGTATAAAAGTGTTCCAGCTAATAAATGAAGATGGGATCAAAGACTGTGAATTTTATCCTTCTTCGTTCCTGATGATTGATGACTGGCTGTAAGTGGAGATATTAGTAGTTGCTACCTTGACAAAGATAGGGAGAACCTGGATAACCTTTCTCCTGATAGGAGTACAGAGTATAAGTATGAAGAGTCCTTGCCAAAGTCAAACAGGAATCGGATCAAGCCTCTAGACCTCACTAACTGTCTACACTGAAATATGTAAAATGAAAATATGTAAAATGAAAATCTGGATGCCAAATCCAGAATGTGTAAAACTTTCCAGGACAAATGGCCAGGTTTCTTCATAACCAAATTGCCAGGGAGATGATGAAAAGAGATGGTAGGAAATCTGAAGATTAAAAGAGATGTGAGAGCCAGGAGCCAGTTGCATTGTCTCAACCTCATTTAGATCCTGATGTAAACAAAAGGTTAAAAACAACAAATTGTATGAGACAATAGGTGAAGTATGAACACAGATTGGACATTTGCTCATGTTAAAGAATCACTATTAACTTTAGTGCCTCATAGTGATTCTGTTATTAGGTTCTTTTTAAGTAGTTCTAGTCTTTTGGAGATCCATGCTGAAAAATGTATGAATGAATTGAAAGCAAGTTGTACTGAAGTCATAAAGGACATAGAAACAAATTACGTGAAACCTGTTGCAAAATTATATTTCCCACTATTTTTCTCTTTGAGTGTTCTGTGCATTGCTTCTCGGATTCATAAATCAACATCTAATGCAACTTGAGACTCTTGATTTTAAAAAAACTTTTATTGAGGTATAGTTGACTTACAGTGTTGTGTTTCATTTCTGCTGTACAGTGAAGTGACTTGGTTACACGCAAATGTGTTCTTTTTCATATTCTTTTCCAATATGGTTTATCACAGGATACTGAGTATAATTCCCTGTGCTACACAGCAGGCCTTGTTGTTTATCCATCCTGTATATACTAGTTTGCATCTGCTAATCCCAAACTCCCAATCCTTCCCTCCCCCAACCACCCTCCCCCTTAACGACCACAAGTTTAGAAAACACTTGATATTTTGTTGTCAATCACATGCGTCTGTCACAGGCATCACACAGACAGATGGAACCGTTTAAATAGGGTTCTGAGAATTACTAATTTTGCTTCACAAATAATTATTTTGGTACTTTTTTCTTAATTTTCACATCTTCAGTTTTCAGTTATGAATGAGTTTAGTCATATACTCAACACTGCTACTTATATAATACTGATATTTGATATAAATATCAAATTTATATTGATAATTGATATAAATAACCACTACACACACCTCCACAGGTATCATATCCTTCAAGATGATAACCAGCAATAAGCATACAGCCAGTATATGTTAAATGAAAAAAAGAAATTATATTTTTAGTATTGGCTTGGCCCAAAAATTCATTCGGGTTTCCATAAAAACCAGAATGAACTTTTGGGCCAACCCAATATTATTTTAAACTTGTTGTGAAAGCCAAAGAAGTTTATACTTTTAATATATTCCTCTTGTTCAGTAATTACTGATTAACAAATTCTACAGGATTTTTAAGAGTAATCATTATAATTAAAAGCACCTTTTAATACTTCTACAGGAAAAGCAAAAACAATGTTCCTTATTCCTTTCTTTTACATTAAGAAACTTTTTCTTTAATAAAAATATTACATAATCACTAGTGAAAAAAATGAAAAGTACCAAAAAGGCCTTTATTCTGTCACCAGACACAACCACTATTAACATTTTCATTTCTTTTTAGTTTTTGTAAAAACAAAGTTACACTCACATTGAGAAACATTCCTGTCTTCAATTTTAAAGACAGAATCCCATCATATCAATGTTTTCCTTTGAAGTTTCACCTTGGTGTTGTTTTTTCTTTAATAAGACAGAAACTTTGAAACTTTTCAGAAAATGGAAACTCTTCTATTCAGTGAAATGTGTGCAAAAAAGTAGGCCATAAACATAGTCACCACCTTCTGGAAGTATATGACTACACCGTAAAAGAAGAGAACTGTTTAGTTTTTAAAGTTTGCTTATATTTATTGTTTTGCCCTGAAAACGGTGGGCCTATTTTAATTTCTAGTAATGGGTTTAAATTGTTAAGTCATCCTTAGGTGGACCTAGAGGTTAGTAATAGGAACAGATTGTACCAAGATATAAAATACTCCTCCTTTGCAATACTTTCCTTCCCCAAAACTATGCTCAGTTAATGCTACTATTGAATTTTATCTTCTTTGAGGAAGAGTAGCTACAAAATCTGGAGCAAGCCATCATATGTCTTTTTTCCCTGTCTGTCTCCTCATTTTAGTGGAATATAATTGCTTTACAATATTGTGTTAGTTTCCAGTCTGCAATGAAATGAAGCAGCTATATGTATGCGTGTGTCCGCTCCCTCTTGGACTTCCCTCCCAGCCCCCGCCCCATCCCACCCTCTAGGTCATCACAGAGCACCCAGCTGAGCCCTCTGTGCTGTAACAGCGGCTTCTTACCTGTTTTACACGTTGTAGTGCGTATATGTCCGTCCTCATCTCCCAGTTCATCCCACCCTCCCCTTCCACTGCTGTGTTCACGTGTCCCTTCTCTATGTCGGCATCTCTGTTCCTACGCTGCAGGTGGGTTCATCTGTACCATTCTTCTGGATTCCACATGTATGTGTTAATAATTTGATATTTGTGTTTCTCTTTCTGACTTACTTCCCTCTATATGACAGTCTCTAGGTTCATCCGTGTCTCTGCAGCATGGCACAGTTTCATCCCTTTTTATGACTGATTTTCCATTGTGTATGTGTTCCATACCTTCTTCATCCGTTCCTCTGTTGATGGACATTTACATTGCTTCCATGTCCTGGCTAGTGTGAATAGTGCTGTGGTGAACATTCTGGTACATGAGATCTTTGGGAATTATGGTTTTCTCCAGGTGTATGCACAGGAGTTGGATTGCTGGGGGGAAAAAAGCAATCCATTATATTCCTCCATGTTGGGAGAAGTCAGGGGGATTTTTTATTATTATTTTTGTTTTTTACACAATTTTTAAAGGTTACTTTCCATTTACTTTTTTAAACAAAATATTGGCTATGTTCCTCATGCCATACAATGCATCCCTGAGCTTATCTTACACCCAGTAGATTGCCTTCCCCTACTCCACCTCTGTAGTACCCCACTGAGAACCCCACTGAGAACCACCAGTTTGTTCTATCTGTGAGTCTGCTGCTTTTTTTTTTATATATTTGCTAGTTTGTTGTTCTTTAGATTGCACATATCAGTGACATCATATAGTATTTGACTGTCTCTGTCTAACTTACTTAGCATAATACCTTCCAGGTCCATCCATGTTGCTGCAAATGACAAATTTTCATTTTTAGGATGAGTAATATTTCATTGTGTATATGCATCATATCTTCTTAATCCATTCATCTGTTGCTAGATGTTTTGGTTGTTTCCATATCTTGGCTTTTGTAAATAATGCTGCTATGAGTACTGGGGTGCATGTATCTTTTTTAATTAAGGTTTTATTTTTTCAGATATATACCAAGGAGAGGAATTGCTTATCGTTCTATTTCACTTTTTTGAAACCTCCATACTGTTCTCCATAGTGGCTGTACCATTTCCATTTCCACTGATAGTTTCATTTCCCTTTTATTCACATCCTCAGCAACATTTGTCATTCGTGTTCATTTTGATGGTGGCCATTCTGACAGGTGTGAGGTGCTAGCTCACTACGGTTTTGATTTACGTTTCAATGGGACCTTTTTAATATTGGATATTACACAACCCGTGGTCAAATGATATGAGAGTTGAAGAGAGTAGAAATATGGCTAAGTGGCTTAAAAACTACCTCCATTTTATTAAATCCTGGCTCAAATATCCTATATGTCATTTCAACATATTACATCAGTCTGTCACAATAAACATTCTGTTCCCCACTTAACAGAACTGGAAGTTGAAGTTCTGGAAGTCTGATCTGAGTCAGGATGGACTCAGGTTTTGTGACAATGATCCTCCTCCAAACAGTACTCAAGTATTTTGCACGTTTTTCGTCATGGAGAGCAGGCTGATGAGGAGTGCTTTTCTGTCTCCATGCACCATTTCAGCAGGAGTTGGGCTCATTTTGTCAGCTTTCTAAGAGTTACTGAGAGATCCGAGATCTTTTGTCAAATTATTTTAACCCTGTTTTAACACCTCTTGTAGACCAGATCTCTGCTTCCTGTTCCTTAATTTGCTCTGATCCTTCCTATCTGGTTTCTGACGGAAGTAGAGTTTAAAACATGATCTTCCTGGGACTTCCCTGGTGATCCAGTGGTTAAGACTCTCCCATCCGATGCAGAGAGCGTAGGTTCAATCCCTGGGCACGGTACTAAGATCCCACGTGTCACAGGGCATGGCCAAATACAAAACCATGATCTTTCATCTGGCAGCATTTCTTAAGATTTGTGAACCTGTGGTCTGTCGAGTGATCACTAGTAAATTAACCCCTTAAACATTAATTGAGTGGCTACGCTCTATCTTGTATTTGCATATTGTTTTACGGTTTACAAAGAGCTTCCACAGCTATCATCTCATTTAAATCCGACCCAGAAACACAGGGATGTCCCAACCAACCCTTCTTCACACGAAGAACAGACGTTCCTGTAAGGTCAGGACGCTCCTGTCTTCTGATTCCAAATATTGTGGTACTATTAATATATAGCCCCTGGTTCCTGGGTTCTTTCAGATGATGCTACCATCCAGCCTAGGAATAAGGGACAAAGAGGGAGAGAAGGAAGGGTACTTAGTAGCTGTGATTTTGAAAACAAAAGACTGGCTGCTTGAGTGTCATTGTTACTTCACTCAGAGCTCAAAGGATGGCATTAATAGCCACATTAGATGCACAAAAGGAAAGCTTCCTTTTGAAAAGACTATGATGATAACAAACTTTCAGTAAGAGTTTTATGTTGCATGACATATTGGGGTCAGTAACACTTCACAGAGGAACTGGGTCTTTCTGCAGGAGTCAAGACTTACCCCAAGCAAAAGGGGAATAAGTGGCAAGACCCTCCTTCCTAAGTAGGGAATAGGAGACACACTCGGAGGGTGTCAGAGAGGGGAGTGATGTGGGGCAAGAGGAAAGGTGTAGGTGGGGGAGTGTCTGAAGCTTCTAAAAGCTCCTGTGCCAGAGGTTGCTTGGTCAAAGGATGGATGAGAATCATGACCCAGATGGGAGGGTGGACTGATAGAGGAAGAAAACAGCAGAAATAGGATGCTAACATTCCCTCAATTCCGTACTTAATCCCATCGTTACAAACTTAAGATATTTATTCCATCAAGAAGGAGAGAGAGTTGTTTCAAGTCTTCAAAAAAAATTTTTTTTTTATTCATTGGAAGGCCATGCATTGCCTTCATTGTATTTCAAGTCACTGTACAAGTTCTTCTGTGGAAAGCATTGCCTGCTTTTCTCTTACAAAAATGCCTAAAAATCATTTCAGGAATGTAGAGAAATATCCAACTTAAATAGTGAAAAAGTGTGCCGTAATTACTGCCGCGCTGCAGTCATTTCTGCATTTCCCATGTTTCTTAAGTAACTATCTTGTCTGATTATACACAGTGTAAAGGTACCTGCTTTATATTATACCTAATATAAAGGGCCTTCTCTAGTGGCTCAGACGGTAAAGAATCTGCCTGCAATGCAGGAGACCTAGGTTCAATTCCTGGGTTGGGAAGAGCCCCTGGAGAAGGGAATGGTTACCCACTCCAGTATTCTGGCCTGGAGAATCCTATGGACTATACAGTCCATGGGGTTGCAGAGTTGGACACAATTGAGTAACTTTCACTTCCACTTTTTTTCACTTTCAAAGGTACCTGCTACTTCAAGGTACCCCCTATAAAAGAGGAAATGTCAGCCATCAACATCTTTATATCCTTCAAAAGAGAAGGCAGCCTTCCCATTGACTACTGTGTTGTTGGTGGTGTTTACTTGCTAAGTCGCATCCCACTGTTTTGCATCCCCACGGACTATAGCATGCAAGGCTCCTCTGTCCATGGGATTTCCCAGACAAGAGTGTTGGAGTGGGTTGCCATTCCCTTCTCCAGGGGATCTTCCCAACGCAGGTATCGAATGCTTGTCTCCTGCTACTGCAGGAGGATTCTTTACCACTGAATCACCAGGGAAGCCCTATTGTGTTGTACACAAATGCAAACCTTAAAATTAAAAGGTTGGATTATTTGAGGATGCCTTTTAGACTCAGATGGAAAGCATCCTGTTTATCCTTCAAGGCAGCGTAGAGGATCAGTGAAGGACCTCGAGAGACAGAATTCCTAGATTGAAATCACAGCTCTGCTCCGTCCTTGCATTGTGACCTTGGGTACGTAACACAGTGTGGTCACAACACGCGGATGTGCTTGGGTCGGGGGCAGCGAGGATTATTCTATGGTTTATAGTTCAATCCCATGCCTGTTGTGCTTCAAGCAAGACCTAATTTTCACCCCTTTCTTGTTTTCATTCTTCATTTAATTAATTTCTTTGTATTTTTAAAAAGCATCCTTATAGAAGGAAAAAAATACCTACGTAAGATAAAATATCCCAGTTGTGTTTCTTACATAATTGTGTGAATAATGTTGGTATAATTAGTAGGATATATTAGTTTTTTCATGTATGGGTAATGTTGGTGTATTAATAAAGAAAAAAAGACGAGAATGTTGCCAATCCAAAGACTAAATCCACAATTGCAGTGACATTGTTAGGGGAAGCACACTGATTGAAACCGCCCACCCTGACCAGGCACCATAGTAACCATTTGCATGAGTTGTTTTATGGCAGGAGATCCTGATAAGGAATACGGAACTAATAAGCCACCACCAGCCGGAAGAGTTCGGGAAAGATCGAAAGGAGACACTACCTGTCCGTCCACTTCCCAGAATCCCTCTTGCTAGCATCCACCTTGGCTGAGCGATGCGTGCGCCACCAGGAAAGACACTGAATTAGAATGATTGGCCAAAGACCACCCGGAAACGAATCCCATCACCATAAAACCCAAGACTGCGAGCCACGCGGCAGAGCAGTTCTCCTGGGTTCCCTTACCTACTGCTCTCCACCCGGGTGCCCTTTCCCAATAAAATCTCTTGCTTTGTCAGCATGTGTCTCCTCGGACAATTCATTTCCGAGTGTTAGACAAGAGCCCAGTTTCGGGCCCTGGAAGGGGTCCCCCTTCCTGCAACAACATGATTTTATTTATTTATTCTTAGAAAACAAGAATGATTATTCCCATATTCAGGGGTTGAGGCAGAAGTTCAAAACTTTAGTTGTATTTCTGCTTGGGAAAATAGCAGAGATCTAAAATTAGTCTTAGAAGACCACAGATATGTACCCAGCCAAATTTAATATGGGATTTTAAAGTTCATGGAGTTGAATAGTTTAAGGCCGCACTGTACAAAGCAAATAGAAAGTGCACTTTTAAAAATTCGGGGGGGAGTTTTATTTGGTAAGGTATCAAAATCATTTAAGGAATATATTTACATTTTTATGATAATGATACTTGAAATACTTGGCATCATAAAAACTGTGTTAACTATGAAAATATTAACATAATAAGAGATTTTTCTTTTAAGGAATTTCTTTTGTAGGTGTCATATTGGCTACATCAAAAGAAAACACTCTTTTGTGGTAAAAGTTCCTAATTCTAAGCTATGGATTTCTACACTTACAGTTTACTTGCTAGTTATGTGTGGTGATGACTAGTGTTAAAATTGTGATGTTATATCTACAAAACAGTACCAAACTCTCACTCTTGACTTGTGGTTGTCAAGGGGAAGGAAGGATTGGGAGTTCGGGATTAGCAGGTGCAAACTAGTATATATAGGATGGATAAACAACAAGGTCCTACTGTATAGCACAGGGAATTACAGTCAATATCCTGTGATAAATCATAATGGAAAAGAATATATGTGTGTGTGTGTATGATTGAGTATTTCTGTACAGCAGAAATTAACACAACATTATAAATCAACTGTATTTCAATAAGTTGTTTTTTAAGTCTGTGACATTATAGTACTTTTTGAAAGGATGTTTGCTCTCAAGTTTTTTCTTTCTCTGTAGTTAGATAAATTTGAGTTAAGGTTTAATAAAGTAAGATGAGCTTAGCTTTAGTCCTACCATTTGAAAAAACTGGCTTACAGCACATAGTTCCTTCCATTTTGAAACTAGGCACCCATTATATACTTTTAAAGCAAAAAAAGAAAAGAAAAGAAGAATCTTATGAACTAGTCCTCTGTAAGTCAGCCTCAAATCTGAGGATGTGTGAATTCAGGTGACAGCCGTCATTTTTAATCTAAACCACTCAAGGGCCAATTCTTAGTTCATTGGTCATGTTCTAAGGCTAACCACTTCCAACTCTTAACAGAAAAAATTGCTGATCACATTCTACATAGTAGGTTTAAAAGGGCTAACTTATATATTATTGGAGGGAAGGTGGGAGGAGATGACAGCATCCTGAACCCTCTAATTCTCCAGCACAGGCAGTGCCATCCACAACGGAATACACAGGGGGAGAAACATGGCCGAACTCTCAAAAATGTCCAAAATCAACAGCATATGTGTCTACAATAATGTACAACTTCCTTGAAGTTAGAAAAGCAAAGCAAAACAAATGAGCTCCATCTTGTGGGAAGACCATCCTCTATCATATGTATCTGTTACCTCGATCTGGTTTTATATGATTCTTAAACAAATGAACATAATATGAGGAAAAGTTTGTCACCTGTGGTATGATTAGAACAATTTCCAGTAAATAAGGTCATTCGATAGCGTTAGTGTGTGTGCTCATTTCTTGAAATTTAAAAATATTTTCAGGATATATGATAGTAAATAGTAATAAGAGACAGAGAAATCAGGAGAAAAAGCTAGTTTGTTCTTGGAAAAAAAGGAAAGACCCTTAAAGAATCATAGACATTTAGATCTATAATAGAAGGAATGAAAGTGAAAGTCACTCAGTCGTGTCCAACCCCATATATAAATAGGACTATATATACTGTAGTCCATGGAATTCTCCAGGCCAGAATACTGGAGTGGGTAGCCTTTCCCTTCTCCAGGGGATCTTCCCAACCCAGGGATCGAACCTAGCTCTCTCACATTGCAGGCGAATTCTTTACCAACTGAGCCACCAGGGATGCCCAATAGAAAGAATATTGGACATCATTTTAGTCAAATCTCCTCATCTGACTAGATGGCTTGATAGCCTTTATTTCCTTAATTAAAATTGTAAATTATCACTTAAAGTCCCATGAAAACTGGAACTCAGCCAGGAGAAGGAGGTTCACTGTTGGGGCAAGTGGCATTGTTTTTGAAACTTGTAATCAACACTTCTATACATGAAGGGTTTAAAATAAGCTGGAAGTTCCTCAAGGGGAAAAAAATAAAAGAAGGAAATTGTCCAATATGCATCATATGCAGCCTAGGTCAGTGAGGGAATTCACAGGAAAGGTTAGTTGGCTGGAGTGAAAGAACCAAAGAGATTTTGGTTTTGTTTTGTTTTGTTTTAATATTCTAACAACAGGTATAGAAATAGCTCTGGCTGGCAATAGTATAAATGCAAGCTGAAAGATACTGTCCCAAATCCTAGGTATTTGGTAATGCATGGTTCATGATGTTGTAGTCAGCTGTTTTATCTTGTATGTGTTTGATTTCTCTCCCCTCAACTAGACTGTCATCTCACTTAGGACCTATGCTGTAGATTACAGTCTGTTTCCTGTCCACCACACCTTACCTGGCACCTTAAGTGGCACTTCTTTATTTTTTAATTTTTATATAAATTGAAGCATAATTGATTAACAATGTTGTTTCAGGTGTACAACAAAGTGATTCTATTATACATAGAGAAGTATCTACTCTTTTTCAAGTTCTTTCCCTATTTAGGGAAAATTGAGCAGACGTCCCTATGCTATACAGTAGGTCCTTGTTGGTTATCTATTATATATATATGTGTAATAGTATGACTTCTTAAAAACTTGATTATCTATTAACTGTTGATTAATAACTTCACTTTACGTTCCTTAGCTATGTGATTCAAAGGTAAAGAATGATGAAGACATACCTTTCCAAGTCAGATTCTCTCTTTGACTCTATCTCTCTCTCTGGGAGTTCTGATTCCTTTCTGTATCCTTTGTTCAAGACTTAAACTAGGAGTGACAGCCCTCAGTACTCCACTAGCTGAAAGCTCTTTGTAAGCAGCAAAAAACATTTCCTTTGTAAAAGTCTTAGCCATAATAGTGATACTATCTGCAAAAATACATGTTTGGAATATTGCAAACCCCTATGTAAAATATACTAATGCCTTAGTTTGGAAGTTTTCCTCTACTGGTTTTATTTTATTTTTCTTCCCCAAGTACATAAAAACGACCAGAGGTATTTCTGCAAAATATTTCAAGCTTTCTTTTGAAGATAACATAATATTTTATGGGTTTTTTTTTTTCTTTTTTGGCAGTTAATCATTGAAGGAAAATTTTTAAAGCATAGCAAGAAGAATTAACCTGGAGGGAAGAGGAGGGGGCAATGTTAGTAATACTGCCCATGGCACTTTATATGTAATCACTTACCTAATTCTCATGACCTCCCTGCCCAGAAGGTGTTACAATAGTTCTGATTTTACGGAAGAGGGAATTTAGAAACAGCAGGAGTTAAGTAACTTGTCCACGGTTACTCAGCCAAGAACTGGATTCCAGTCCTGGCTCCAGAGGCCGTGTGCTTGATCAGTGTACTTACAGTCCTTGAATGTACAAAAAGTGTAGGAAAAGGGTCATTTCAATCTCAAATTCATGGCTTGCAATGTTTACTTTAGGGAAGATAAAAAGTGTATTGAGTTATCTGTGAATCTTTTTTTTTTTTTTTAATGCTTTTTTGTGTGTTTGTAGGGGGTGGGGGCAGAGAAGGCAATGGCACCCCACTCCAGTACTCCTGCCTGGAAAATCCCATGGACGGAGGAGCCTGGTGGGCTGCAGTCCATGGGCTCGCTAAGAGTTGGACACGACTGAGCAACTTCACTTTCACTTTTCACTTTCATGCATTGGAGAAGGAAATGGCAATCCACTCCAGTGTTCTTGCCTGAGAATTCCAGGGACCGGGGAGCCTGGTGGGCTGCCGTCTATGGGGTTGCACAGAGTCGGACACGACTGAAGCGACTTAGCAGCAGCAGCAGGGGATGGGGGAGTGTCAGAATTATACTCAAACTGTTGACCTCAGAGTGAGTTCGTGTCAACCAGGTGGTATAGCTGAATTCTCTGAAGTCACCTTCTTTTCCTATCGGAATTTTGGGAAAGTTAAAAAAATAATAATAATCCTTTCGTGTACTCATTAAAAATCTAAGGCCGAGTTTCCCAGTATCTTTTAAATAGCTTGTAGAGCTTGGGAAAACACAAAGATACGTTACCCACACGTGTTTTTGACATGAAATTGGCCAGAGTCCCACACAGCAGCCACACCCCCACATCGGACTTGCCCCCGCATCTTGTAGCAACTCCAGGAAGACACTGAAGTCCCACAGGCGGCTTCCCGCACCGCAGTTCACACTGAAGGATGGAGCCCTTGAGTAGGTCTCTCAATTTATTAGCCATGCTACCTCGTTGATGTGTTTAGTGACCTTCACTTATAATTTTTGTGTGCTGTTTTAAAAACTTCTGTAAGCACTTGAGACTCGGGAACTAGTCTCTAGTGGAAACATCTGTTTATTTCTATGACTGTCAAGCTAAGTTTCTTTGTGTTAGGTTAAAAAAAGGGATCGTGTCCTAAAATACGGAAAATAAGTGGGGGAGGGGGGCACTGCACTGGGAGTTGAGTACTGGGGCTTGATACACGCCTCTGCCCAAGCTTTTACCCTAAGGAAGATAGGTCAGCTCTTTGAGGGTCCCTGTTGAAAGAGCCAGACCATTACTGGGTGTTAAGTGGTAGGTGTTGTGCTATGTTCTTGCTTATTGCCTTTTTTTCCCACTCTTTTTTATTAAAAAAAAATTCTCTTTTTTTTTTGACTGCGCTGGGTCTTAGTTGTAGCATGCAAACTCTTAGTCACAACTTGGGGGATCTAGTTCCCTGACCAGGGATCGAACCTGGGGGCCCCCTGCATTGAGAGTGTGGGGTCTTAGCCACTGGGCCACAAGGGAAGTTCCCCAACTCTTTTTTAGATTCTATTCCTATATAAGTCATTACAGGGTATTGAGAAGAATTCCCTGTGCTATATACACCTAGGTCCTTATTAGTTATCTATTTCATATGTGGTAGTATGTATATGTCAATCCCAGTCTCCCAATTTATGCATCCCCCACCCTCACTTTCTTCCTGGTAAACACAAGTTTGTTTTCTGCATCTGTGACTCAACTTGTTTTTAAAGTAGATTCATTTGTACCATTTCTTTAGATTCCACATATAAGCAATATCATATTTGTCTTTCTGTGTTGGTGAGAATGTAAATTGGTACCACCGCTATAGAGAACAGTGTGGAGATTCCTTAAGAGCTTATTGTCTTTTATCATCGGGCTTCTTTGAGCTCCAGCTATGCGTGAAAGAAGTATTGGACTGGCCAAAACATTCATTTGAGTTTTTCTGTAAGGTGTTATACTGTCCCAGGTTCTGTGGGGGCATGAAAGAACATTAAAGAAGGTGCCTTTTCCCAAAACTTATCCATCAACACACAGGCTACGTATGTTACAACAAATCTTATTTGAAAATTCATTTCAGTAGTAACTTGGAGCTAAGATTTTCTCCATGTCCCTTCTTCTGTCTCCTCACCTGTAATAAACAGGACCAGCAACTAAGCCCAGGAGAATTGGTCAGTGTCCATGTCTTGGGCCAAGAGGGCTGCTGCCACTGGTACTCTTCAAACCAACCAAAATCCCCCAAACCTCGAGTGTGTTCCTCCTCAGAGCCTTGGAGGCCCGTGCTACTGTAAGCAAGGGACTGCAGACCAAAGGGCGAGGATAGACATTCCTATTTGCTGGCACTGAGACGCATCAAAGGCCCGAGACAGGCGGGGCTTAGCTATGAAGCTCAGGCTGTGACATTAGCCTCTAGCCGTAGAGGTTATCTTGTCTAATATCTATAACTTACCCTAGTTATCTGGGAGAGACACATGTTCTTTTCCCTTGACCTGAGATTTTCAGGTGATGTGATTGGGGTCTTGTTTTCTGATGGGCGTTGTACACAGCGAGGGTGTATGAATCATTTCTTTATCTTCAATATATCTTAAATGAGAATAAAGAATGCAGTCTTGGTGGGAACATAAATGGTGCAGCCACTGTAGAAAACAGTATGGTGGTTCCTCAGAAAATTAAACATAGAATTACCATATAATTCAGCAATTTCTCTCTGGGTATATATTCAAAAGAGTGATGGCGAACTCAGAGAGATCTTTGAACACCCAGATTCAGGGCAGCCTGATTCTCAATAGCCGAAACCTGAAAGCATCCCATGTGTCAATTAGTGGATGAGTAGATAAACCAAATGTGGTCCGTCCATACAATGGAATATTACTCAACCTTGAAAAAAGAAGGAACCACTGACACAGGCTACAGCACAGATGAGTCTTGAAGACATTAGGCTCGGTGCAATAAACCAAATACAAAAGGATAAATTCTTTATGATTCTCTTCATGTGAGGTACCTACAGCACCAAGGTTCACAAAGAAAGGAAACAGAATGGTGGATGTCAAGAAAGAAAGCAACTTCCTTTTCCAGGAGAAAGGAGGGGGCTGTTGGGTTAAACTGTGAAGACTTAATACAAGATGGGTGAGATTGGAGGTTGGTTCAGGCTGGGGGATGTTGCTGCTCTGTACCTGTCAACAGCTGAAGGCAAGGCGACTGGTCCCCACTGGCCCAGCCCCAGATGTCAGGCTGTCTTATTGTGATTGACTCAATCAGCAAGAGGAGGATGGGATGCTGGTTGGTTAGCAGTGCCCTGGTCAGGGCTTCTGAGCCTCTGGCCCCAGTTGGATTGCATCCTGATCCGGGTTGTAATCCTGGTCTATACCATCACATCATTCAGTCTAATACAAGCCTGGTTGCTACAGCAACACCTAGAACGAAGGGGGATGACTGTGAGCACAGGTGTAGACGTTTTTGTATGGCTGGTGGGTGGTTTAGTCGCTAAGTCATGTCCAACTCTTGTGATCCCGTGGATTGTAACCTGCCAGGCTCCTCTGTCCTTGGGATTTCCCAGGCAAGAATACTGGAGTTGATTGCCATGTCCTTCTCCAGAGGACCTCCCCAACCCCGGGATCAAATGCAGGCCTGGTGCATCGGCAGACGAGTTCTTTACCACTGAGCCACCGGACATTGCAAATCCACGAGAAGCAGAGAAAGTAGAGAAAAGAGAAGAGGGCTCTGCTTAGAGCCTCTCACTCTCCCTGGCCCCCAACAATCATTCATCTTATCCTTTGGTCCAGAGCCATCTAAGTAGGTCTCCCTAAGAGCACAGGGTCACCTTCTGCAGAAGGTCAAGTGCTGGTATTAGAGTGGATAAAGGGAATGAAATCTACTAGTTTAGCATGAAGCTGTTGCAGAAAAGACACATTCTCTTAGAAGACATGTATTTGTGTCACCAAAAAAGCCAGTAGTACCAAATCAAGTATACTCCAGTATAAGATAAAATTTAGAAAAAGCCTGCACTCCCAAAGGAGTAGACACATTGAGCACCTCCTAGCCTACTCACCGCCCAGCATCCTTGCTGTTCCCTGAGGCCATCAGCATCCTTGGAGATGTAGTCTTCAGTGATCCAGACACCCGTCTCCCTACACCTTCCCTTTCTTACCCAGAACTTCACAGCCCGAGCCCATCCTTCAGCTAAGATCACCTTTTGGAGAGTGTTTCATCCTGACATGGTAGCTTATCAAATAGGGAATGTGCCACGGAACTGGATCTACTCCAGAGCCCAGCCACAGAGAATTATGCTCTTTCATAGGCCCAGGATACTGTGCATTGGCCACAGTGCCAAGCAAGACAGACACAAAAATGGAAAATGGGAAAGAGAGAGGCCCTGCTGACCTGGGGATATCACAGGCTAAGGGATACGGGCACCTCCAATATGGTTACATGTGCTATAAATACAGGAAGAATGGTCAAGAGAAAAAAAAAAAAAAAAAAGTAGCAACTCACTATTGAGGAGAGAGATGGGGAAAGACACTGTGAATTGTGTTACCCCAAAAAGATGTGTCGAAGTCCCAATCCCCAGGACCTGGGAACGTGACCTTATTTGGAAAGAATCTCTGCAACAGTAATCAAATTAAGATGAGGTCATACTCCATTTGTCGGTGTGGGGGGGTTCATCCCACATGCTCAACATCCTTACAGGAAGAGAAAACTGAGATGCAGACACATCCACAGGAGATGGCCTTGTGGAGACAGAAGCAGAAATGTACAAGCTGTGGCAAGTCAAGGACCACGGGCCACTCCAGAAGCTAAATAAAGGGCGTGGGACAGATTCTCTCCTAGAACCTTCAGATAGAAAATGGTTCTGCAGGCAGATAAGCAAACACAGAAAGTGGAGGCAGAGGACAAAAAGAACTGCTTACAAAGGGGTGCCCCACCGAGTACTGGGACCCACTGGTGTGCCCCCGAATTCCCAGGGCAGAGTGGAGCTGTATGTGGAAGGACAGGCAGGAGTGGAGATGGTGGAAGGACAGGCAGGAGTCAGCCCAGACAGGGTGTGTGTGCCACGATAAGACGTCTGGACTTGATTCACTGAGAATTTCGTGGCTGAATGATGGTGAAGAGGCACTCGTGGCCTCTCATGCTCCGTGTGCCGCTCGTGCTGTAACTTAGAGCATATCCTAGTTTGGACCTGATGTTGCCTTGTCCCCTGGAGTTCTTCCAGACGGAAGGCTTGGCCAGATGCAGGCTGACTCTCAGACTGGAAATATGGAGACTATTTTCTGAAACATCTCTGCTCCTTGCATTTGGCATCTGGTTTTCTATAGCAACTCCCATCTGCCCCAGACGCAACCTTCTGATTGGCATAGGGTATGCTCAGATCCAAACCATGATTAAAATCTGTTTTGTTTCTCAAATTCTTGGCACTGTTTCTGCTTCCAATTCCAATCCAGTCCTCACTTAACAAAACCAAAACATTTGATAGCTAGTCTTCCAAGACTGACTTTCCACGGTGCATTTATTCTGCACCGTGGAAAGCCAGGGTTTTGAGGACTGGCTCTGTTTTTCAATTCTTATTTTCTTATCACAAACCCACTTTAGTCTTTTTGTGTTTCTCATTATTTGATTAAGGATATTTCCAAATCTTTTCTGACTAATATGTTTCCACCTAACATGAACCTGGGGAAAAAAAAATCTAAAGGTAATCTAAGGAACTATTTGCTAAAATTTCTGAAAGGACCATTTCTAAGTGGTTTTAAATAGTGTAGCCTGAATGAGTCGACTGCCAAGGGGTGTGGCTGTGGAGTGATTCGAAATTCCTTGATGATCTCCTTGAAGAATGACGTCACATTTGCCTAGAATAGCTTCATTCAGATAATAGTAACTGTTACAGTGCTATTATTTTTAAAACAGTGTGGAAAAAAATACTAAAGGAAGATGGCTTAGCTGAGCCTCATCAGCTAAGCTAACAGCAAACCATTCAACTATTTTTGGCCTCAGTTTTCCAGAAAATGAAGGAGGGTCTGATTAGATTATTTCCAAAGTCTATAGTTGTGCAATCCTGAGTTTCTTTTTTCATTACAGAAGCAGTGTATACTCTGAGGAAATACTTTACTATTCGATGGCAACTATAACCCAAATGCTTTTCTTAGTAAGTTTTGAACCTCGTTTAAAAAAAAAAAGAAAAATCTTTTCAGGGATGGCCATATTCTTTGGCAAAGTCTGCCACCTAGTGGTGGCCGAGATGGAAACAGTCTATACAGTTAACCCAAGTTGACCATTGAATACAATTATATTCACTTTTAAAACCTTGAGTCTATTTAAAAGTAGGAAACTGTTATAAATGAATATGGATCCTTATTTTTTTCAGATCCTATTTTTAGTTTCTAGACAACCCCCTTTCCACCCTGCACGCCACCTCCCCCCAACTTCCCAATCTTACAAAGCATTAAATGCTTGTATTTGTCTCATAGAAGGATTTGTGGGTTTTAGGCCCCGAGTCCACACTGTCAGGGCATGTTTGGCTTATATTCGTTCTGTGTATCCCTTTAGAATCTGCCATAGACAGCTACCTCTTCTGTGCAGCAACCTTACATGACCCTTCAGTAGCCTCATTCTAAAAAGTATTTGAAAATCTTAAGCATGAGTACTATCTTCATAAAAATATTGAATGACTGGAATCATAAGAATAGGTCACGCTCTGAATACTCATCCCAGAAAGTATGAGTATTCTACTGACATTAGAGAGATGCCGAAAACCATATTCTATTTGACATTTTGCTGGGTTCCACTTGGACCCTCTCTTGGACAATATTAGCTGGCAGTCCAAAAAAACATGTTGCAAAAGATTTGCAGTGACTCAAATAGCTAAGCATCTTTTCTTGCAGTTATAAAACAACCCAAAAGATGATTAAAGTCTTTGAAGAAAATTGTTTCCTACTCAAAAGGATCATTGCCCTCCTCTGCATTTTGGTAATTTGCCTGCAGTGACATGATGAGAAAGTGCAGGGCATAAGCAGGTAACTCATTATTCATCTTTCCCACCCCCCGCCCCTACCCCAGGGAATAATTCCAACTGCTTTCTGAACACCTCCTCTTGATTTTTCTCAAAGATGGCTCAGACTCAATGATGTCCAAAACTGAATTTCCTCTCATTTCAGTTCAATTCAGTCTCTCAGTAATGTCCAGCTCTTTGCGACCCCATGAATCGCAGCACGCCAGGCATCCCTGTCCATCACCAGCTCCCGGAGTTTACTCAAACTCATGTCCATTGAGTCAGTGATACCATCCAGCCATCTCATCCTCTGTTGTCCCCTTCTCCTCCCGCCTTGAACTTCCTCTAGATCTGGCTTATTTCTGATCTTTTCTCCCTTAGAAAATGACACTTCCCACTAACCTGTTACACAGTTACACACATCAGGAACGCAAGAGTCATAACCTTGATTTCTCTTGAAAGCATTTATGCATTTATTATCAAAGAGCAGGGGAAAAAAACAACAGTCAAGCTGTCATAACAAACATGTAAGGGAGGTGTTATTTTAGCCGCCGTTTTGTGGATGAGACTGCTAAGGAACAGAGTGGTGAAGAGACTTGTCCGAGGTCACAGAGTTTGCACGTGGTAGACTGAGGATGTGAACCCAGTCGCTAGGATTTAGAATGCGTACTCTCACACAAGAGGTACTCTCTTTAAATCTAGGAAAAACTTTAAGCTCAAAATCATCATTATGTTTCATACTGATTTTGAAATTTCAGACAATGCAACAAGACATGAATTACAAATAAAAATGAATCTTGGAAAAATATGAATGATTCCATTTTAAAATTAATAAAATCTATCAAGTGAAAGGCATTTTAGAATAAAAATGTTTCAACAGAGGTAGATACAAAAAAAAATACATGAGACACTACTACAAAAGAGTTTTTTAAGTTCCTTGAAGAGACTGTAACCAGAGAATGTTTACTTTGTTTATGTGTGCTGTCCTTTGTTCCATTAAATATACAGGTAACCTATAAAGGTATTTGGAAAACAGAAATTAAAAGTTAATTAACAACTGGCATTAAAGTGAGGCAAGGGAAAATAAATGTAAAAACTAAGGTGTATTTGGAGTTTCCAAGGATATACTTAGAAGTATGTATGACATAATTATGCTACAAGATAAGCATCTTCATTGAGGCCCGCTCTCTAGGGTAAATATGAATGTAAGACTTGAAGGGGGATGGGAGCATTGGGCAAATGGATAGATTGGCTAAATGGACCTCATTGGACAGGGAAGGATCAACTGTCATAGGTGGCTTCCAAATGAGTAGACTGCATTGGAGACTTGGATAAATTGAAATGTTATAAATGCAATTAAGTAAAAATAGCTAAATTTTTTGAAATATGGAGAAAATATCAGACTTTGTATATTGATATACAGACTAACATTTTTTAGTTCATAAACTATCATTTTAACATTTTTAATAAAACTGAAGCAGGTTTAACATTCTGCTAGATATGAGAAGGATTTGTTATAGGACTGGCAAGAATGCTAATAAATGCCCTCAATTTCACAAGTAATCTAGACTGGCTCTCATATTAAAAATGACAAAGAATAAACACAAAGTTCCTGGTAAGACACTTATTTAAGTTTTAAAAACTGGTAATTCATTAGACCCCTAGATAGCAGTGTGGTAAGAAATTTTGTGTTTAGCAGTAAGACCAGGGACTTCCTTGGTGGTCCGGAGGTTACGAATGAGTTTGATCCCTGATCTGGGAAGATTCCACAGGCATCGGGGGAACTAAGCCCATGAGCCACGAAGCCCTAGAGCCCGTGCTCCACAACAAGAGAAGCCCCTGCATTGAGAATCCCAGGCACCGCAACTAGAGAGTAGCCACCACTTGTCGCAACTAGAGAAAGCCTGAGTGCAGCAACCAAGACCCACCAAAGCCAAAAGCAAATAAGTAAAATTTAAAAATACATTCCTTAATTATAATAAAAAAAGAAGACTAAGAAACAATAAGGCCAGCCTGCCTCCTTACTGGGACCACACTGGAGAATGTGAAAACAGGAAGAAAGACAAAAGCACCCACAACCCCAAGACACCCTGGTAGAGTTTAAAGAGCAAGGGTTCTGATGTCCAGGGGCTTTGAGCTGGAATCCTAGCTCTGGCCCTCACCATCAGTGTGTCCTTGGATCTGTCACTTTGCCTGGGAATCCTGTTGCCTCCACTATGAAACTAGTTAGGTACTACCAGCAGAGCTGTGTTGTGGGGAGAGATAGGATGCAAGGTGGAAGATGCTGGCTTTTGTCATTGACTGTTCTAATGTGCTAATTAGGAAGAGCCACCTGGCTTCTCTATCCTACAGTGTCCTTGCTGTCTGCTGCAATGACCTTGGCTGCAAGCCTATTACAAAATCAAAAGGGATTTTAAGAATAAAAAAAAAAACCCTTCCAAAATAGTTCCTTTAGGGACTTTCCTGGAGGTCCTCTAACTAGACTTCACCTTCCAGTTCAGGAATTGTAGCTTCGAACTCAGGCCAGGGAGCTGAGACACCTCATGCCTCATGGCCAAAAAACCAAAACGTAAAACAGAAGCAATACTGTGGCAAATTCAGTAAGGACTTTAAAATGGTTCACATCAAAAAAATATTTTAAAAAAGAAAAAACAAATGGAGTTCCTTTAGAACCACAGATTATCTGATTTCTTTGCTGAGGTTCATATAGAATAAGATCATGGAATTCAGCAATGAATTTCAAATATTAGAATTTTACCTTTGAGCAAAAATCATTTAAAAACTCACATTCAAATTGTGAGACCATTTCCCAACTTCCATTGTCAGTGGCAATGGGGGACCCTGAAGAATGTGAATTTTCCTAATGTGCAAAGTAATCTGTCTTTTTCAGAAAATCACCAGGCATCTGCAGGTGAAACGTGATACCAATTCCTGCTCATAGCAGAGACCTCCATTAAGTGCACCTCAGCAGTTTTATCTGGGGGTTTTGATTTCATTAGCAAAGGTCACCTTTCTGCACAGCCTCCCCGATCCTTCTGTCAGCCTTATCTAGGAGGACTTGAGTGTTGTTAGGGCTTGTTAGAGAAGCATCCTTGGAAGAAGGACTTGCTGCCCAGCACACACAAGCCCTCTGGCTGACAAATATCCCCTTAATGAAGCCCACATCTGAAGCCCTCAAACCTGTGAGGATGTTACCTGATGTGGCCAAAGGGACTTTGCAGATTTTGTTAAGGATCTCGAGCTGGGAAGATTATCCCAGATTATCCCAGCATGTAATCACAAGGATGACAGGAGACACAGAATCAGAGGAGATGGTGACGATAGAAGCAGAGGTCAGAGGGAGGCGATCACTTGCTTTGAAGTTGGAAAGGGACCAGGAGCCAAAGAACAAGAACCCGGCCGCCTCTAAAAGCTGGGAAAGGCGAGGAAACAAGTTTTCCCCTCAAGACTCCAGAAGGAACAGAGCCCCGCTAACACTTTGATTTTTTTTTTTTTTTTTTTTTTTGCAGTGAGACTCATTTTAGACTCCTGATCTCCAGAACTGTTAGGTAATAAATCTGTGAGGCTTTGAGCCAATGCATTTGTGGTCATTTGTTACAGCAGCTTGTTGTTGCTGTTCAGACGCTAAGTCGTGTCCATGTCTTTAAGACCCCATGGACTATAGCATGCCAGGCTCCTCTGTCTTCTACTATCTCCTGGAGCTTTCTCGGATTCATGTCCATTGAGTCAATGATGCTATCTAACCATCTCATCCTCTGCCACCCCTTTTCCTTTTTGCCTTCAATCTTTCCCAGCATCAGGATCTTTTCCAATGAGTCAGCTTTTCACATCAAGTGGTCAGAGTATTGGAGCTTCAGCTTCAGCATCAGTCCTTCCAATGAATATTCAGAGTTGATTTCATTTAGGATTGACTGCTTTGATCTTGTTGTCCAAGGGACTCTCAGGAGTCTTCTCTAACACCACAGTTCGAAAGGATCAAGTCTTTGGCACTCAGCCTTCTTTATGGACCAGCTCTCACACCCATATATGACTACTGGAAAAACCATAGCTTTGACTATATGGACCTTCATCAGTGGGAAACTAATGTAGACACACAGTATATAAAACTACCCACTGTGTGTCTTGTATTTTTCTAGGTGAACCAGGCTGAAACTGCCAGAAGTAAACCTGCAGTGTTGTTATCTGTGTTCCCCCTTTTTTTTTTTGCCAAATGAGTACAGAATGTGTTTAGTCTTTGAAGTTAGCCATGTGGTTACCTCTCCTCCACCAAGAATCGAGAAAGTCAGCTCCAACTAGGCATTATCCACTCCTGCAAGGTATATTCTAGGGCAGAACATAGAGTTTTAATTTAAGAGAGGTTCAGAATCCTGGAGAGGAGATCCCTGGCAGTCCAGTAGTTAAGACTCTGTGCTTACATTGCAGGTGGGGCACGGGTTTGATCCCTGGTGAGGGAACTAAGATCTCTCATGCCACACAGCACAGCCAAAAAGTAAACAAATAAAAATAAATTTAAAATCCTGGGGAGGTCAAGACATGGGACTAGAAGTGTTCCTATTTTCCTTAATACAACAAGATTTTGTGTTTATTTTTATTTTGGCTGTGCTTTCAAATATGCATTGTTCTTATATTAATCAGGAGTTGGGAAGCAATCTGAGGGCATCCCTGGTGGGGGAGGGGGCGGAAGTGCTGGCGGAAAAGATGTGAAGGGTGAGCATTCACTGTGACCGGAGGAGGAAATGTTCAGAAAGCATGCTTCATTGGCTGTTCCACTCCAGGAATCCAGAGAATGGCTCTAGGCGGAAAATTCCAGTGCCCCCTGGCTCCCCAAGGGAAAAAGCCTTCAATGATTGGCTGGGTCATTATTGGTTAAACATTAGCTCTCCATTCAGACTTCCCAGCATTGAAACCCCACCCCACTTCCCCTTGCAGTGTGAGCTTAAAGCAGGTAAGTAACCACTCTCTTCCGTTTTTCTGTGTGGTGGTGACAGTTGTTTAGTCGCCATGTCGTGCTCGACTCTGTGCCACCCCATGGACTGCAGCCCTCCAGGCTCCTCTGTCCATGGGATTTCCCAGGCAAGAATACTGGAGTGGGTAGCCATTTCCTTCTCCAGGGGATCTTCCCAACCCAGGGATTGAACCTGCATCTCCTGCACTGGCAGGTGGATTTTTTACCACCAAGCAACCTGGGAAGCCCTTCCCAAGTGGTACGTGCATATGCATACGTGTTGCTTCAGTCGTGTCTGACTCTGTGCAACCCGATGGACTCTAGCCTGCCAGGCTCCTCTGTCCATGGGATTCTCTGGCTGAGAATACTGGAGGGGATTGCCATGCCCCCCTCCAGGGAATCTTCCCAACCCAGAGATCGAGCTCCTGTCTCTTGCATCTCCTGAGCTGGCAGGTGGGTTCTTTACCACGAGAGAACTGGGAAGCCCACCTATGTGGTAAATAGGTACAAAAATATAGCTTGAACAATTGGTGTGAAAGTTACAAGAAAAAAAAAAGTAAAGTGCTTCGCACATAGGAAGCACTCCATATATGTTAAACTTATTGCTATAATACTGACAACCTTGGAGAACATCAGAATTTTGAAAAAGGGAAACCAATAAGCTCCTAGTTCTCTATTTAAAAAAGAATTTTTTTTTTACAATATTTTCCCTACTTCCTATGTCACATAAATAAGCCAAAGATGCCCCCTGTGTATTGACCCCTATGTTGTTTATTTCCTCACTGAGAGCTGAAATCTGTTAGCTCAAAAGCAGGCTGGTGCCAAATTCAGATTTGTATATATCCAGTTGTTTTAAACATAGCCCAAACGAGCAGATGTTGACCCCTTTTGTGCCTCCTTGATTTGCATAACCCACGAAATCTCACCTCACATCTGCCAGCCATAGATGAGTTAGAGCCTTGTGGTTACGAGGCTCCAGGAGGCTACAGCTCTTTGAGGTCTCTGACCCAGAGACTCCTCGCCACGTTCTGGGAGACATCACACAGATACTGTAAGCCCCGCTTCCACCCACTCTCCCTTGAGAATTTCCTGGTCATCCTCCCCTTCTGAGTAGCAATCCCTCTGTGTCATAGGCTCTGGACCAACACCCGCTGGAAGGGACATCCCCCAGATACAAATTTGTCAGTTGCCTAACAAAGCTTGTGTGACCTCGGGTCATATCTTTTCCTTTGATCAGCCCCCAAATCCCTCAGACCCCCTGCATCCTCTTTTCCAGCTAATACCAATTCCTGAAGAACATTCAAACATATTTTTGCTTCTGCCTCTTTTAAGAATCCCAAGAGAACCAGTGGACAGAGACGCACATGTTTTACTTGCTTTACCCCATTTAGGATATGAAGTGTTGGATATGGAAAGATTGTTAGGAATGCCCAATGGCTCAAATGATTCTATTCATTCTGTCCCACGTTTTTAAAAAAATCGTACACTATGATCGTAGGTGTATCTGTTGGTACTTTCCAAAATAAAGCTACTGAATGAGAAAAAAATAAAATTCAAATCTATAAACTTAAGCTTAGAAAGTCAGTAGACAGGGAACACTGCTCAATATTCTGTAATAACCTAAATGGGAAAAGATTTTGAGAAATAATAGATACTGAATCATTTTGCTGTACGCCTGAACCTAACATAATAATTGATATACAGCTATGCTCTGATAAAAAATAAAAATTTTAAAAAGAAAATCAGTGGAAAGCCTTACTTCTCCAGGACCAACTAAGTTGATGTTAGGACCCAAATGAAAGAGGAAAAATGTTTATGTCAAACATAATGAGTTGGTTCTTTCAAAAAAGGAAACTTCAATAGTTTAGTTATTTGGAACTATCTGGTTCATAAATGAGAAGAATAAAATACTACATGACTCTTTTTTTGGAAGTACTTTATCCCTAACCAGATGACGCTCCCCAAGTTCCACTCTCTCTGATCTTAAAATTGAAAGACCATTTTCTGTTACATCTAGCATTCTTGTTGGCTCCTCAAGTAATTAAATCAGACAGGGGATGGGAAAAAATGAGATTGTCTCATCCAATTCTTTGCTTCCATGTTGCTCCATTGTTAGTTCAGTATTATTAAAAGATGAACTTCTTTTGAAGGCATCTGAGAAAGGAATGTGTGTGATCTCATTTGACATATCTGAAGTTCTTCCTGTTATTCTGTTCTGTAATTTTATATCTTTATAACCAACATCTTTTAATAGTCCATCACCCCTCCCACTGTCCTCCCTTTCCTCCTGACTCTCTGTAGGTACCGTGATCCATGCAAACATTTCAGCTCTCTCTCTCTATCTCCCCATCTCCCCTCTCTCTCCCTCTCCCCTCCCCTCTCTTTCTCTCTGTGTCTTATTCTGGCTCTCTCCGTTTGTCCAGTACTCCTGGGAAACCCAAGCCGGGCTAAACATGATTCTTACAGACTCTTTGCTTGGACTTGAGTCGATGAACATGGTAGAAGGAAGAACCACACCATAAGGACTTTTTTCTCTAAGTTTAGGACCACAAATGCCAACTTGCTGTCAGTGCCACTCATCAACCTTGTTTCCCTGGTCCTTCCACTTGGCCACTCCTAAGACACCTCTTTCACATTCTGTCCTTTGTCCTCTGTCTCCAATACTGTCTCATCTCCTCACTCTGTTAATGACCTTTTTTCTGATCTCTTCTGAGAAAACAAGAACTCTCCCCAAAGCCCTTCCTTCTCCTCCCTCTATTAAACCTAGTGGTACCCAAGCCGCTCTGCCCTGCTTCCTGCTACAGCGAGTGAACTGATCAAGAGCCCGTCTCTGTGCATGGGGTCCTATCCCCGCTGGTCCACCCAAGGACTTTGCTCCTACTACAATCTCTCCTGAAGCATCCCTCTCCCTCATCTCTTTCCTATAATATCTCCATTCAAAGGAAAGCATTCCTTATTCCCATATTCTATTGAAGCCATGTTTTCATTTTTCCTCGCTTAAGAATATCTCCTTGAAAAAGCTCTCTCTACTCACTGTAGCAAGTTGTTTTCCCTCCTTCTGAATTGAACTTATTTCAGTCGGACTTCTGATGAAGCCCCTCCATTGACTGCGGTCTCTCATGATCATCAGGAGCCTCCACAATGGTCAGACCTCAGTCTAGTCCACATCGAACTTGACTTTGGTTGGTGTTGAACAAAGCCAGTTACCCCACTCCATGCAGAGCACCACCCTCCACTTTTCTCCCTACTTTCCTCACTGCTCACTTCTTTGTTGGGTTCTCCTTTTCTTCTGACCTCTCAATGGTGCCGTGCCCCAGGAATCAGTTTCCAGACCCCTTCTCTGTCCATATTTCCCTAGGGAATTTCACTAAAGGTCATGGTCCTAAAGATCATATATGCTGACTTCCAAGTTTATAGCTCAACCCAAGCCTCTTTCCTTTATACTAGATTGCCTACTTGACATCTCCACATGGGTATCCTTTAGGTCTCCCAAAATCCATATCCCCCTCGAAACCGTTTTTTGTTTGTTTTCTCCTCCCAAGTCTGCTCTTCCCTCAGTATTTCTCTTCCTAGCGAATGGAACTACCACTCACACGGTTGTCTAACCCTCATCTGTCCCCCGTCCCAAATTAGCTTATTCTTGGCTTCTGTTTTTTCCCTCTCCAACCCGAAATTCTGGGTCCCTTCTGTCACCTAACCTTTATTTTTTAATTTTTAGTTTATATTATAGTTGAGTAACCATGTATTAGTTTCAGGTTCACAGCAGAGTGATTCAGTTATATATAAATGTGTGTCTGTCTCTTCTTTTTCAAATTCTCTTTCCATTTGGGTGATTACGGTGTATTGAGGAGAGTTCTGTGTACTATACATTAGGTCCCTGCTGGTTATCTGTTTCAAATATAGCAGTGTGTACATGTCATTTGCCCTCCACCTTTCCCCTTTGGTAACCATACATTTTCCTTCTAAGTCTGCGAGTCTGTTTCTGCTTTATAAATAAGTTTACTTGTATCATTATTTTTTAAGATTCCGCGTATAAGCAATATCATGTGTTGTCTTTCTCCGACTTCCTTCACTTAGTATGATAATTTCCAAGTCCATCCATGTTGCTGTAAATGGCATTATTTCATCATTTTCTATGAGTAGTATTCCATTGTGTGTATATATACACACACACACACACACATGTGTATACATACACACACCCCCACATCTTCTTTATCCATTCACCTGTCGATGGACACTTAAGTTGCTTCTGTGTCTTGGCAATTGTAAATACTGCTGCTGTGAACGTTGGAGTACATGTACCATTTTGAACTTACACTGTTGGTGGGAATGTAAATTGGTACAGCCACTATGGAGAACAGTATGGAGGTTCCTTAAGAAGCTAAAATAGAGCTACCGTATGATCAGCAATCCCTCTTCTGGGCATATATCCAGAGAAAAACATGGTTGTCACCTTACCTGTAAAATATATCCAAAATCCTACCACTTTTCAATGTTTTCCCCCACAAATACTTTCAGACCAAGCCCCTGCTTCTCACCTGAACTATTGCAATAGTTTCAAAAATGCTATCAGACTTAGCTCCTGGGCATCTTCATACAGCAGACAGAATGCCACTTGTAAGATGTAAATCAAATCATGTGTCCTTTTCAGAGCTCACCAATGGCTTCTCTTTGCAACTGGAATAAAATCCAGTCCTTACACTGACCTGAAGATCCTAAATGATCAAGCCTCTGGGCGCTCACAGGGCTCCAACCACAGGTACCATCTTGTTCTTCCTCCTGTAGGTCCAGGACACTCCGTCTCCAGACATTTGCCTGGGTTTTTTCCCCAAGGTGGTCACATGTTACACTCTATCCCTTTGTTCTGCTCAAAGTTCGTCTTTCTAAAAGGGTTTTCCTGACCAACTTATATATAATAGAAACTTACACCCCCACCTATTCTTCTTTATCCCTCTTCACACAATTCAGAAAAAATGCATATTGACACTTCTTAACATTTGTTTTCATTTCCATTGCCTGCCTGAATCCATGAAAGTAGAGCTTTTGAGTTGTTCACTGGTATATCTCCACTGTCTGAAATGGGGCTTGATTCACAGAAGATGCTTAGAGATATTTTTTGAGTGAATGGAAAAGTCCAACAAATTCTTATTATTTGCCCAGCAAATCATTGGAAATAGCAATTAGGTCTTAGCTTAGGCTGGTAACCCCAATTAATTTTGTCTTTCCCCAAGGCCTTATTCTTCAACATCAGCTTTGCATTTCTTCCCTAATCTTTCTCTTTGAATATTTTTTACTTACGTTGGGAAACAGCCCTAGACTGTTGTCTCACCAGTTGTCTTAATGGATTTAATTTTTCCTCTATTTTTTTATGAATGTGTCAAATTTTCTGTTTTTTAAAATTTCCCATTACCAATTCATTTCTGCCTATCCTCTATATTTTAATATAATTTTCTTTATCTTTTTGCATTTATTTTCTCTGAAGGGATTTTTTTTCCCCTCACTAAATTTGTTTTGTATATTATTCTTCGTCTTTTGACTTTAGCCTGGTGTTTTCAATGTCAAGGAATATTTCAGGGTACTTATTAATTCACTTATCTAACCAAAAAACCAATTATTAAAACCCTATTACGTACTCACAGCATAATTTGAAAAGGACCCAACAATAGTAAAAATATCATTTTACTTTCACAGATGAGCTTAGTAGAAAACAGAAAGTTTGGCAATCTGGGAGAATATTTCCATGAAATTCTCAGCAAACTCTTAACAGAGTCTGCACAAAATTTGGCTCTCAGTGTTATTTTCTTTCTTTGTTTCTAAATGGAAAAATTTGAATTTTGTGGAACTATCCAAAGCCTTGTTTAGTGACTATCTACAGAATCTTGGCTGCCCCTTGGACCAGTTAGCACTTCTTCTTAGCTCACACACCCAGGAGGTACGCAGTAATCTTCCTGAACTGAATGGGGCCTCCCAGAGCAATCCTTTCATCTTCTGAAGTAATTAAATTAATCTGGAAGCACTCAGTTTCATATTAGGGTAGAAAAGAATAATACTACATGCTTTCCTTTGAAAAGCACATTAAAACTTAAAAAAAAAGAAAAGCACATTAAAACGATAAAATACAGACTTCCCTGGTGGTCCAGTGGTTAAGGCTCCACACTTGTAGTGCAGGGGCTATGGGTTTGATCCCTGGTTGGGGAACTAAGATCCCTCATGGTGTACCTCATAGCCAAAAAAAAAAAAAAAAAAAAGTAAAAAGAAAAGGAAACCTATAAAATAGAAAATGAACCCAAGGTGATATTAGTGCCTAATATAGTAGTCTATTTTTTAGAGAACTTGCTAAGTGATTTTGGGCATTTATTCTCATATAGACTTGTTAGTAATTTTAAATGTAGTTCATTTCTCCTAAAATGCGGACAGCCAAATACATTGCTGTGCCTTTTCTAGCTTCTGTCTAATCCTCCAAAAACAGTCTTAAAGAAATGTGAAAATCGGACAACTTAATGGCATGCTGCAAGGCCGTTACTGTTTGAGTGTTAACACATCTTTTTTGAACTAGTCCTTCGGGCCAGTCTGCCCTCGGTTTTAGCTCATCATTTTTGAAGTTGTCTGGTCTAAATGTGGAAAGGCTTCAGCAACCTAAGCCTTACTTTTGGACAAACTAAAGATTAAATACATCCAGATGGTTGTGAGCATCATATAGCCACAGTGTAGTTGAGTGTAGAATGAAAAACACAGCAAATTCCTTTTGAACTTGGGCTTCTTCTGTTACCATCTCCCCATCTCTGCTCTCTGAAGCCCTTATCGAAAGACCCAACTTCACGCAGGCATAAGCACCAACTCCCTCCCAGGTCTGTTCTCATTCCCCAAGTGTCCATCTGCTGAAACTACTTTCTTTTCCTGTTATCTGAAATGTTTCTATGAAAATGAAGGGGTTTAGAAGAAAAGCCATTTGCTTTAACTACAACTGCAAATGGAGATGGGGTAGGCTTGTCTTTTTTTTTTTTTTTTTTTGGTGGCTGTACCACATAGCCTGCAGGATCTTAGTTCTCCAGGGATCAAACTTGTGCCCCCTACACTGGAGCAGAGTCTTAACCACTGGGCCACTAGGGAAGTCCCGGGGTGACCTTGTCTTAAGTGTTTTCCTCTTTCATTATACTGAATACACCCAGCTTGATTACTCAATCTGTGTTGAACAAAAAGGGTGCATTGATGTTTATGTTTTTGGAATCCATGCCTGCTTTCAGAAATTAAAAAAAAAAAAACAAAAACACTTTTTAAAATCAGTCTTAATATCATTGTCATTTAATTTTTATCAGAAAGTAATCAGTCAGTGGGAAATAGTATTCAATGGATTTGTTTGAAGGACAGAGTCCATCACTGTCAGAAACTCTGGAGGCCTAGTGTTTGGGGTCAAGAGCTTTGGAGTTCGACAGATCTGGGTTCAAAATTTTACTGTGTGTGTGTTGTAGGGCCTAATCTCTGAAGTCTGTTTCCTCATTTTTAATCTAGGGATAAATAATAATGATACCTTCTTCAAGTTGATATGAGGAGTAAAGGAATAATGCATCCTAATGTCCACATCAGTAGATGTTAAGTCTTTTGGTTATTGCTCTTGTTGATACTCAGGGATCAAGCCATATCTGTACAGGGTTAGGTCTCTTGGCCAACTCATTCTCCCCTGACTCCCCCAGAGTATTTTACTGAATTCCTCGTGGTGTGGGACTTAGTTTCCAGCCCAGGTCAGTCTAAGAAGCAACTCTTCACCGCCCATAGTGGCATTTCCCCTTAAGGGTGCCCCCAGGAGTGCTGTTTATCACTCTCCACAATTCTCCTTTTCATGGGGACCTCCAGGAGAATTCAGGGTCCCATGTCAGTGCCAAGCAGAGACATCCTTCTGAGCATTTGGTTTATTTTAAGCTCATGGACAGTAAATTACATAACTGACCGAGTTTCCCTTCTTGAGTTGGCTGCTGGAAAGCTTAGACCCAAATGTATGGCTCATTTGTCGGCAGTGCCTTGGTTATTATGGGATGCATTTTGTGTCCTTTGCTTTATTGTTTTACTTTTTTTTTATTCTCTCTTCTCTTTTAAGCAAATTAAATGTTATTTTATAATTTATTCTTATAAGTTACTTAAACTAACTGCTAAAGCAAGGTGAGGCATACATAGGTAGAAAAAGAAAGAAAGAAAGAAAGTGAAGTCACTTAAATTTATTCGGCTCTTTGTGACCCCATGGACTACATGTAACCTACCAGGCTCCTCTGTCCATGGGATTTTCCAGTCAAGAATACTGGAGTGGGTTGCCATTTCCTTCTCCAAGACAGAAAAAATAGATACAGATATATAAAGTAAGGCTTCTAGTAAGTTAGCCTGTATAAATGGTTTAGAGCTTGTCTATCTAAAAGATGTTTAATTTTTGTCAGAAGATACTTGTTCTAGCAAATGAATTTTCCAATGGGTAAAATTTCAGATTTTGCATCAAAGAGAAAGGAACAAGTTCAAAGATGGGAAAGTTTTGCATGAAGGTAAGTTTGATTTGGGAAGCCAGTAGGGGAACCACTGAGCTCTTGATGGATAAATGTCTTATATGACTGGATTAGTTAATTAGTTTATTCATTGTGCATAACCCCAGGGTCAGATTATAAAATGAACTTTTAACCTTTCACAGAGAGCATAAGACCATGAGCGCAGGAGCCAGACTCCTGGTTAGAAGTCCTGGCTCTGCCATTTCCTTGGGTAATTGACTTAACTTCATTGTGCCTCAGTTTCTTTGTTTACTTTACGACAAGTAAGGTATTTTTAAAAATTTTACACGTGGATTATATATCTGTCCAAGAATTCTCAAATCTATGAGTGCTTCAGGGCAGCTTCAGAGAAAATGTGTGTTTTTCTTTCTTGGTCTTTCCAAACAAACAGAAAAGCAACATAGTTTCTGTGAAATATTTTATTGTGTTAGCATCGTAGATTTGTTTGTGAAATGTGACACCATAAAGACTGTGTCTTGCCTTTTTCCACCCAAAATATTAGTGTTAGTCACTCAGTGATGTCCAATTCTTTGCAACCCCACGGACTGTAGCCTGCCAGGCTTCTCTGTCCATGAAATTTTCCAGACAAGAACACTGGAGGTGCCATTTGCTTCTCCAGGGAATCTTCCTGACCCAGGGATTGAGCCTGGAACTCCCACATTGCAGGCAAGTTCTTCAATATCTGAGCCATCAGGGAAGCCCCTTTCCACCCAAAGGTCAGTGGTTTCTTTCTCACATAAGTATTGTATTTCCTTAGAGCTATAATGAGTGAAAGGAACTGATGCAATGTATTCTCTGCAAAAATAGTGTCATATGGAAAAATTTAACACACAAACACTCTTGGCTGTTCCTGCTCTTCTTCCTTGATGCCTCTACCTCTTATAATAAAGAGAATATATCTTTCCTGTTCAGCACTGAAAGAAAGTAAAGAGCTACAGAAATTAAGTAAATCTACCAAATATGAGGCTGGGGAGGCAGGTTGAGGGAGAAAAAATCTGGAAACTGGTGACTGGGAAGGGGGTTTTGTGGTGTGTCTGTTTGTGTCCAGAATTGAAGGCAGGCTCATCGGGGCTCTAGGGTAGAAGGGAATTAGGGAGGGAAGGAAAGGAATTTTTCGAGAAATGTTGCAGGAGGGTATAGGATTCTCTCTAATGTTCACTCTGAGCTATGCAATGAAGAATTGACTTTTGATGTTCAATTGATTTTTGTTGTTGGATTGTACTTCTTTCAATAGGATTGAACTACAAGAGATCTGAGTTTTATTAGGGTTACATAGTTTTCCCACAGTCTTGAATTGCACCCTGTGTATTCTAACTTTGTAACACAAACTGTGTTTTAAGCTTGTTGTTTAAGTTCGTTGCACATTTCATGTTTATTCATTTTAAAAGTATGACTTCATCTCCTCCAATTACTTTGCATGGAGTTATTTTATTTACTTCCACCCTTCTCTGTAAAATGAGAAGAATAAGCAAATGATGATGCTGTCTTTACTGGGAAGAAATGCCTCGTTGTTGGTCTGAAAAACCACAACAACAAACACTCAAAAAGAACAACACATAAAAAGAGAACCCAGACACCTTGGTGAGAAATAGAAAGAATAGTTTCAGTCTGTAGAAATTGGAATAAATTACAGGAGTGCGTTTTGGTGGCTAAAGGAATCAAGTCCAGTGTAAATGCAAAGGACTAGACAGACTCTGCTCAGGATGCTGAAGAGAGAAATGAGGATTGGCCAAGAAAAGAAGCAAACCGGGACTGACCTGAAAATAAAGATGTGTCATGGATTGCCCTAGCAGAAGCTGTGCTTCACAATGGATGGTAGTATCCAGAATGGAAAGAATTGGGGTACAAGTGTCTTTTCCATTGGGCTTCTTTTTTCATTTTCTGTACATGTCTGTTTTTGTTGTCCATATATCTCATAGATTCCTCCTCCTATCTTACCTACCACCTCCACCACCATGGACAAGGCATTGTTATCTTTCACATACATAATTACATCAGCTTCTTAGTTGGTCTCCCTGCTTCTTCTCTGGACATCTTTCCATCTAGTTTCAGCTCCATTACCAATGTGTGTTTTTTTTTAATTTTTATTTATCTATATATTTATTTTGGCTATACTGGATCTTTGCTGCTGCGAGTGGGCTTTCTCGAGGTGCAGCAAATGGGAGCTACTCTCTAGTTGGCAGTTCACGGGCTTCTCATTGCGGTGGCTTCTCATTGCAGAGCAAGGGCTCTAGGCTATAGGGGCTTCAGTAACAGCAGCACATGGGCTCAGCGGTTGTGGCATGCAGGCTCTAGGGTGCAAGGGCTTTAGTAGCTGTAGCACACAGGCTTAGTTGCCCCACAGCATGTGAAATCTTCCTGGAGCAGCGATGGAGCCTGTGTCCCCTGCATTGGTGGGTGGATTCTCAACCACTGGACCCCCAGGGAAGTCCACCAAGGTGTGTTTAAATGATGTTCATGCCTGTCGACTGTATGAATAGAATCCCACGCTCTTAATGTAAAGGTAAAAATCCTCAGCTCACATCTCCTGATATGGCCATCATCTATCTTTCCATCCTCATTTTGTCCCACTCTCCCTCTTAGTTTGTTCTCCAGCTGTTTACAGGTAGCATCTCCCTTCTGACACAAAGACCTTTGTAAATAACGTTCCTTCCGTTGGACAGGGCTCCTCTGTTCCCTTCCCCTGCCTCAGCCCTGCTCCATTTGGCTAATTCCTTTCCAGCTTCAGACCTCTGCTTCATAGCTCTTCTTCAGGGAAGCTTTCCTGCCTCGTTTGATTCTAGAGGGTGTCTGCTCGCTCTACATTTTCATAGTATTCTGTACTTTCATAGAACTTACCAGTGTCTAATTATGTTTACCTGATTATGGATTCAACTTGTCTTTTTCCCTCCCTGTAGTCTAAGACCACAATTACTTCACCGGTCCTTTTATCCACTAAGACCAAAGCAGACACTCACACGTGGCGAATAGCACTCCATTGGTGGTGTTGACTGAATGGATGAATGTAGATGTTGGGCTTCTTTTTTTGTTTCTGTTTTTAACTGAAATTAATGGATAACCTGGATGAGAAAAAAAAAAAATCTGAAAAAGTAATATATATAACTGAATCACTTTGCTGTACATCTGAAACTAACACAATGTTGTAAATTAACTACACTTCAATTTTAAAAATAAATATTAAAAAAATTTTAATTTAAAAGAAGGAAAAATAATGGAGAAGTTTTTGGTGCACTTAAGAACCGCCAGGCTCTGGGGGACTTCACCTTCCAATGCATGAGGTGTGGGTTCGATCCCAGGTTGGGGAGCCAAGATCCCACATGCCTCATGGCTGAAAAAACAGAAGATAAAACAGAAGCAATATTAAAATGAATTCAGTAAAAACTTTAAAAATGGTCCACATTAAAAAAATAAAACATGCTAGACTCTGAATGGTTGCAGTTATAACAACAACATAGTCTGAAGGGAGAGTTCAGTGAGTACATATATGGGCTGCAGTTTCTGGTGAGAGGGCCATTCATTTCCTGAAACCCAAGCCACAGAAGAGCCATAAGCACTCAGGCAGCATCAGCCCCAACAAGTAAGCTTCAGCTCCTTATGAAAGCTTCTCCAGATACAGTTTCATTCGTTGTCATCAAAGAGTTTTTCCAAAGCATCACTTTATCCTATTGGACACCCTCTGTCTACTTTATCTCTCGTAACTACTAATAATGGAGAAAGTAACCAGTAAATAAACTTGAATTCTCATCCTTTATAAAGACTGCCCAGAAATAAATCTCTTGGGACTTGTCAAATTCCTTACCTTGACATCCTAGGCATTCCTTTGCAGTTCTATTGAATGAGTTTCTTGTGTCACTCTACCTCTTGTCACTTTTTAATATTTTACTTTTAATATATCTCACATGTAACAACCAAGCAAATGTAACAGTTCATTAGGTTTGTGATTTGGCTACATGAACCCAATAACTAGTTTTATTGACCTGATTTGATTTAATTATTTAGTAGACAGACATTTATGGCAGACAACCACAGTAGTTCAATAACTTCAAATTTCTCACTAATAGAGAGCGATCGACTAGTTTTTACAGCCAAACAGGATGGAGCTTTTTTAATTTCCTATTTCTTAATAGAACCACGGAAAATTTCATATTGAAAGGCTGTGATGGTTCTGTGTGTCCTACAGAATAAAGTGTAAACTCTTTGCTGTGATGTTCAAAGACTTCCGTGGTCTCATCCCAGCCCAATCTCCTGTTCCAATCTCCTGACAAGACTGGCTTCTTGTCACTTGTTCCCACTCCCATTCCCTCACCTCCTCCACAATCTGTGGATTTAGCATTTATTCCAGAAACTCTTTGAGGTACTAGTTGGCCAAAAATTTCGTTAGAATTTTCCTATAATATCTTATGGAAAAACCTGAAGGAACTTCCCGTCCAATCCAATACTTTTAAAATACAGGTTTAACATCTATGGCTGGGGTTTTAAACAGTATAAGCAGATCTCTCTGTATTGCACTTCACAGATATGGCATTTTTGATAAATTGATGGTTTGTGGCAAGCCTGCAAGTCTGTTGGTGCCATTTTTCCAGCAGCATTTACTTTGTGTCTTGATGGTCACATTTGGGTAATTCTCACATTATTGCAGACTTTTTCTTTATTATTCTATCTGGTATGGTGATCTATTAGTCAACACTCCTTGATGTTGCGACTGACTCAATGAAGGCTCAGATGAAAGTTAGCTTTCTTTAACAGTAAAGTATTTTAAGGTATGTACATTGTTTTATTAGACATAATGCTGCTGCACACCTAATAGACTACAGTATAGTAAAAACATACCTTTTTACGCACTAGGAAACCAACAAACTCCTGGGACTCACTTTGCTACCTTAGCCATTTTATTGCAGTGATCTGGAAGTGGACTCTGTGTCTCTGAGGTCTGCCTGCATAGGCAGAAACTGCATAGCCCAGGAAACTTATGGGGAAAGAATCTGAAAGAGAATAGGCATCTGTATATGTATAACTGAATCACTTTGCTGTGCATCTGAAACACACAGCATTGTAGATCACTTATACTCCACTATAAAATAAAAATATGTACCAAATGAACTGATGAAACAGACGGAATCACGAATACAGAAAACAGACTGGTGGTTGCCAAGGAAGAGAGGGTTATGGGAGGGATGGACTGGGAGGTTGGGGTTAGCAGATGCAAGCTTTTGTATGTAGGACGGATAAACAACAAGGTATGACTGCATAGCACAGGGAACCCTATTCAATATCCTATGATAAAACCTATTCATAATCCTATGAAAATAATATTAAAAAGAATGTGTGTGTGTGTGTGTGTGTGTATATATCTGAATCACTTTGCTGTACATTAGAAATTAGCACAACACTGTAAATGAACTGTAAGTGTTAGTCACTCATTTGTGTCCAACTTTTTGTGACCCCCATGAACTGTAGCCCACCAGGCTCCTCCATCCATGGAATTCTCCAGGCAAGAATACTGGAGTGGGTTGCCATTCCCTTCTCCAGGGCATCTTCCCAACCCAGGGATCAAACCCGGGTCACCTGTATTTCAGGCAGATTCTTTACCGTCTGAGCCACCAAGGAAGTCCAAGAATACTGGAGTGGGTTGCCATGCCCTTCTCTAACGGGACCTTCCCAGCCCAGGGATTGAACCCAGGTCTCCTGCATTGCAGGCAGATTCTTTATCATCTGAGCCACCAGGGAAGCTAAATGAACTATACTTCAATTTAAAAATTTGATTAAAAGGTAATAATGGAATGTTAAAAACAAACGAAAGAGTCCGAATGTAAGCGACATAGGGCTGGTTTGCCAGCTGCACTGCACCAGGGACACAGGCTTTCTGTCTTGTTGCTCTCTTTCTTCTAAACATGAAGTATCCTTTAATGTAGGCAGATGTCCCAGCTCCCAGCAGTTTACCTCCATTCAAGACAGCAAGAAAGGGAGAACGAGAAAAGGGAAGGCATGAAGTTTGGGCACATGTTATTCCCTCTCCTACCCCACTGAACACAAGCTGGTTACCTGGTTGTCCGTACCAAATTGTGAAAACAGTTCCTCTGGCTTAGCCCAGGAGCCTCAGGTCCATTTCTTTTGCCCAGGATGAAGTAAAGAATTCATGATGAGTGGACTCCAAATCTCTCCATCATACCTAATATGTCTGTCTCACCACACCAAGTGTTAGGGTTGGAGAGATGAATAAGGAGTGAACTTAGGAAACAACCCAGTACAGTTGGAGAGATTTGGGGTAAATCTCTATTGTCTGAATGTATCATAAATATTGAATCCATATACATTCTTCTTTACCTCCTATACAAACAAGATTTATTCTGTATGTATTCTGTATATAATCTGTGGTTTTGCATTTTCTGCTCCCTTGCCTGAATTCTTTCAGCCCCCATTTTCCACTGAATACAGTTTTACTCATTCTGCGAAGAGTAGCCCAGAGGGACTTCCCTGGATGTCCAGAGGTTATGACTTCACCCTCCAATGCAGGGGGTGCAGGTTTGATCCCTGGTTGGGGAGCTAAGATTCCACGTGTCTCATGGCCATAAAACCAAAACATAAAATAGAAGCAATATTGTAACAAGTTCAATAAAGACTTTAAAAAAATGGTACACATCCAAAAAAAAATCTTAAAAAAGAATAAAAGAATAGCCCACCTTTGTTAATAAGCCTTCAGTGTTCCTTCCAGGGATAAGTAGGGGTTGTATCGTTGGTATTCCCATAGCACTCAGATGCTGTGTTCTCTTTTCCTATCTTTGTTATTAATGGACAGTATTTTGTTTATTTTCTATCTCTGACACCTAGGACAGTGCCAAGCAAGTATTAGTAAAGGTACTCTATCAATGTTTCCTAAGTCAGATTAGGGTTTGGCCTCCTCTTGTGGATTCTAGAATGGCAAAATGAGCGGGATCTCTAATGAACTGTGGATCTCTCTCATATTGTGTACAATGATATCATAGTGGATGAGAAGTTAAGTGAATGCCAAATTAGATTCATGGAAGAGATCAAGTTTCCAATGTTTTACTCTTATTCTAACTTTGAGTTTGTTTTTTATTTTTATTCATTTGTTCTAGTAAATGTGTACTGGTTGAGGATGATACAGGGTCCTTAGAAAAAGCTGGAATTCAAATGATACATTCTTTTATATTACTTGGTATATTTCTCACTAAAGTTGATTTCAAAAACCAGAGTGATATCCTACCTTCTGTAAATCTGTCTTATGTGTTCCAGAAAATGTTGCATTTTTTTCCAGGACTTACTTCAAAATGCAATGTACAACATGATTCAGAAATTTTATTTTACTTTGGGCTCCTGATATATTCTCAAAAGGAACTTTATTGTCTGTCTGTAGTCTACTGATATATTCCCAAAAGGAACTTTATTGTCAGTAGTCCATCCATGATTCCCTTTTGAATCTTCAGCTATATGGAGGATTAATCAATATAGGATAAAACCACAGAATTTTTGCAAACTTTTTCAATTGTATAAATTACCAGCTACTTAAAATATGATTGCTTATGCTACTTATAAGCAAGAGGCTTCCCTGGTGGCTCAGACGGTAAAGCGTCTGCCTGCAATGCAGGAGAACTGGGTTCGATCCCTGGGTTGGGAAAATCCCCTGGAGAAGGAAATGGCAACCCACTCCAGTACCCTTGCCTGGAAAATTTCATAGATCGAGGAGCTTGGTAGGCTACAGTCCATGGGGTCGCAAACAGTCGGACAGGACTCAGCAAATTTACCTTCACTTTCAAACAAAACACTTGACCATTTGGAGCCTCAGGTCTTCATTAGTCAAATAAAAACATTGAACTAAGGCAGGTTTTTTTCAACTCAAGGGTACAAATAATAATATAGAGTTGTTACTTTATATCCTCCTCATCATCATCATAGCATAGACTACAAATAATAATAGAGTTGTTACTTTAAATCATAGGTTTTCAGGAAAGAACAATGAAATGTTGAGAATAGTCTTGCATATTCCATCTGTCTGAAGAGCTTAATGGTGAGGGATCTCAATTTGTGACATGAAATAGTTAAAATATCTTCTCAAGTGGCAACAGTATATGAAGTGACATGGGCATGGGAGTGAATGTGGATCGATAGCTGTGGCTACATGAATCATTGCTTATCAGAATGGTTGATACCATATAAATTAATAGTTTAATCCCCAAATGCCATAATCATTCATCTTTTCAGGCATGACATGTACAAGGCCTTTTAGAAAGAATGTTGCGATTGACTCCCTGTCTGCAAACTGTGTCTTTAGAAAAAAGATGTAAATTACAGTTTAGGAGGAATATTCATTTGTGAGATCACGGGCTTGGAAGGCAGGCTTATTGGGTTTCTCGTATCTAAATCATAGGTGATATATTAGCTAATTAATTAATGAGCTCTGACTCAGTTTTGCTTGCCAGGGTTACATTTATTTAATGGGCTTTCACATAGAAAATGAGCATTTTGGCAGTGAGAAAAAAAAAAAAAGCACAAAAATCTGTGTAACTATAGTGGATGCCTGTGTTGGGTCCTGAAGTCACTCCTTCCTACGGTTCATGTGAAGCACGTACTGCAAGACGAAGCATCTGACAATTTGGAGGATGGTTGTGTAGTCCGGGGAATCTGGAGTGAATTAAAGTCTAGACTCTGTAATTTTTCAGGGGAAAGGGAGGAGGGAGAAGTCGCAGATCAGATATGCCCAAAGTGATATGGAGGCAACCCTGAAGCAGGGATGCTGCTGCCAATCTGCGTGGGGAGGAAGGCAATAATGGCAGAGCAGCCGCGGGAGCAGCCGCGTTCTCCGAGGCAGTCACATAAACACCATCAGGAGTAGGCCTCCTCTTGCAAAAAAGCAGGAGCCTGCAGGCTTGTGAGATGCAAAGGTTCTCTGCTGTTTGAAAAGCTCCCCAGTTGAGAATGGCTACTGTCAAAACGTTGCCAAGAAACTCTGATGATCCGGACAGTCACAAGTGTAAGTTAGCTAGAGTCATTTCAGGAAAATAAATGATACTTTGGGTACATTTCTGGTCAGTTTCTTCCCTGAAGAAGAAGAGATCGGATTCCCCGAAAAAAGAAAAAAAAATTAGGGAAAAACAAAGTTTGGGCATGCTTGCAGAAACAGTGGTGTCTTTAGAAACTACCTAGGAGGCAGAAGCTAAGTGTTGATTTGCCCATGCTTCTTACCTGGGAGTGGAAGGTGGGGAGAAATGGACAGTGGCTCTGATGAGAAGAGGAGGCACAGTGCAGCTCGGTGAAACCACACGCTGACTGCGTTCTGCACGGCTCTTCATGCAGTGCTGTGGGCTGGTGCATCGGAGGCGAGCACGGGTGTCCTATGTAAGTTTCTATTGCTGTAAATTGCAGCTAGGGGCTGAAAATACTATCCGTGTCTGTCTGGTGCATGTTGCCTCTTTCAGATGTTTTTAATCCCTGTGCTGAGGATCAGCCAGAGAATCAATCATTTGTACAATGAGTTTTCCAGCCACCTGAGGTCTATGAGATTCTGAGACTCTTTCCGGAGATTTTTTTTTTCTTAATGTATCTTTCATGCCGGGTTACTTTGATAAGGTTGGAAATAGCTTGCACTGGGATCGCTTGGGAAGTGTGTTTTCTCAGAGGTCTGTATCAGTTCAAACCAGTTGATATTCTCTTTTACGTAGAGTAGTGCTGTTTTCATCTTTGAATGATGGCATGAAAAAAATCTTTTTAGGGAGGGATACCACGGAGTTTGTCAAATTAAAGATAGCCACAGAAGCTCCTTTTAAATCCTATTTTGAACAGCTTTAGAAAAAGAGTAGATGATAATTATTTGATGCATGACACAGCTGTTGCAGTTACGCCAGCATTTACAGCAGCTGTATCATTCTGTGACTCTTTCACTGAAATAGCCCTTATTTCATGGACCTGCTGTGTTTTGCAAAATGGCTGTCTGAGTATTAAATTCTACAAGGCAGGCTTATACAAACACTGAAGTATCACTACTTAAAATGATTGGATGCTAATTGAAAGATGCAGTGCAGTATGCTAGCCGACAAGCTCGGAGGAAGTGCTGGCTTTATTTCCAGCCTCCTTTTGCATTGCATGTGGCTACTTGATTTTCGGGGAGTGATGTGAAAAGGAACAAGAGGTTTATGCAGGCTGGACAAACTGCAGTGCTGAATCGCTTAACACTGATCTGAGATTCCTGGCTGCAAAACGAATAGGAAATCGACAAAGAGCTCATCAATACTTAAGGGCAGAGTGTAAAGAAATCTGTGACCTTGGACAATTGGCCACTATGAGAGATATATGTGACACGTCCAGGACAAACAAGGTCAAAATCTGATACGATCAACCTAATAAAGTTAGAGACCAGGGCTGTGGAAGGGTGTGAAAGGGGTGGTTGTATTCCTATCAGATCTTAAAGAGAATATTCAATTCTATTAAACAGTATAAGCTTACGAAGTCTCTTTAACTTAAAGATTTTCGTAACGGTTATCTATTCAGGGTCATTTGTCATTTGGACTCAACAGTTGACATGTAAGGAATAAATGTAGTAGTGACATAGCCAGCAAAGATTTTTAAAGACGACATCTGCAGGAATGATTTTTTCCAACAGCAAGATTAATTGCTTTTAAATAGGATTTGGAAATAAGTATTAGAAAGTTTTTAAGGTATAAAATTATCCACATAAAGAAAATCTTGAAATTAAAGATAGAAATCATTTGAAATTTAAACTCCGTATTTTTATAGACTCATGAAGATTGACAATTCCATAGTTTCATGTATTTCTGTTTGTTCTTATATAATGAATGAGAAGAAATCTGTGAATATGTAGCCTTCTCACTAGAGGAATTCTGAAAGAATCTGAAAGCCTCAAACAAAATAGTCATTTTTTTTAACCCAGCTTATTTTTGTCCTTTTTCTGACATTGAACATATAAATAAATAGAAGAGACAGCATAAACCATATTTTCTGGGGTCTCTACTGAAAGGTTAGAGATATGGTTCATCTGCTAATTTTCAAACTTTTTTTGCCCTATGTTTTGGTTAAGGAGCCACAAAACATACAACACAAATATACCTTGAAGATAAAAGAAATGCATATACCTTGGTCACTAGAAACAAGTTTTCCTTTATTTTAGATCATTTCTCTCTTGGGAACTCTAACCTGTAACCCACTTGCTGCTATTCTAGCCTCTTTTCTCTGGCAGTTTAATGTATGGATTGCTGTTTTCTTTATAGATAGTCAACCCAGCGCTGTAGTATGTTAAGTCCGAAACATATTTCATTTTCCTTGGAGGAAAAGAACTCTTCATGTATATATCTGACCATGAGAGTTCTCACTTGCCTGCCAAGCAGACAACATGTGGAGTTAGGAAGCTGTTCATTGAATAAACAGGTGGATAGCAGGGCAAAGGACACCCAAACCCATAGGTTGCAGGAGTGATGAGGCCTCATCCATTAAGTAGACTGTCCTGGTGGCCTTTCTCTAATTTATTACCAATTTATTGGGATGGTGACTTAGGCCATGCCAGTATTAAATTCCAACTAAAGCTTTGGCATTAAGTATGTGTATATGTAAAAATGCATTTATTAGGTATAATGTATAATTCAGTCATTTGTATAATTTGCTTATTAGTATAATGTGTTTGTATGTGTATCTCAATCCTCCACTACTTCTTATACCTCATTTTAGTATGACAGTTTTCTCAAGGGCTCCTCCTAGTCTCACCTTATCTCAGAAAGAATATGAAAGTTCTGTGGGTTTTGAATAAAGTTACATACATTTGCTATAGTCCTTTGTTTCTAGGTTTTTCCCTTCCACAGCTGTCACCTTTATTAGAAGCCCTCTCCTAATGTGTGTGATGTTGTCTTCATATTCAAAAATTGTCCAGCGACTGCCCTATGGCCTGTGGTCCCTCTCCTTCTCTGTAATACTTGATGCGTAAGCCTCTTTTTGGCATTATTGAGTATTTGAACTCATGATCTAGTCTTCAATATTTTATTTATACTGAACAATCATTCTTTTAGAACCCAGCTCCGTAGCTCAGACATAATTCCTACTTTTATCTCAACTGTCCTTCTATTGTTATTTTATTAAATGACAACAAAATCTGTCAGCTGAATAAATACTCTTAAACATAAAAAGATATAGAAGCCTTGTAAGTTGAGTGTGCATCTCTGTAGAACACTTCTAAAATATGGACATTTGCATGCTTTGATGGAGCAGAGATTGATACTGACTCTTTTGGGGTAAACTCTATTGAAGTGTAGCTTCCATGCAGTAAAGTGCAGAAATCTTAAGTGTCAAATCTAGTGAAAGTTCCCAAAGTGAACAACTTTGTGTAACAACAGCAAAATCAAGAATCCAAGTAATGTCAGAACCCTTATCCAATCCCCCCTCACCAGTCAGCTCCCCATTCCTCCACAGTACCCTCTAATCTGGCTTCTAGCATCATGGAAGCTGTTTTCCTGTTTCCAAATTTTATATAAATGGACTCATTCCATATCTACTCTTTTTTTGTTTGGTTAATGTCATTCATCATTCTCTTAGGAGATTAACCCATATGGTTGCACATAGTTACATCTGTTGCCTGCTGCTTCTCCTGGCTCTATAGTAGTCCATTATGTGGTTAGGCCATAATATAATGACCCATAACTGCTATTGAGAGGCATTCAGGTATATTCCAGTGTGGGGCTATTATAAATACTGCTGTTATAAATATTTGTGACATATTCTTTTATTGATGCTTACGTATGCACTTCTGTCAAGTATAAATCTAGGAATAAAATGCCCAGTCATAGGGCATATACATATATTCAGCTTAAGTCAGTACTGGGGAAGAGCTTTCCAAAGTGGTTCAATCAATGTACTCTTAGCACCGGTGCCTCACCCAAACCTGAAGTTGTCTTTTAGTCAACAAGTGCCCCCATACATGGCTTGACTTGGTGTTTCTCTGATGACTATTGAAATCAAGCACCTTCTTGTATATTTATTGACCAGTGGAATAGCTTCTTTTGTAAAGTACCTGTTTGAGTCTCTTGATTCTTTTTCTATTAGGTTCTCTGTCTTTTGAGGCTTGTTCATTTGAAAAAGAACTGACAAGGGGAAAAGGAACTGATTTTAGCATAATAGAATGACTAGAGACAATGTGGTATATACAGACAAGATTTAAATGTGGAATCAAATCGACCTGGGTTTGATTATTAATGTTACTGTTTATTTACTGTGTAATAGACGGGAGTTTTTTTTTCTTTCTGAGTTTTATCTTTCTCATCTATTTGGGAAAATAGGGCAAGCTTGAAGGTTTTCTTCATTTTAGAGCTAAAGTGAAATGTTGTTTGTCAGCTCCTAGCATGTTGTCAGTTCCACAGTTGTTTTTCAGACTCGGTGAGCCACAGTGAAATGAGATCATGAGTTAGAGGGACTATAGGAGGAGAGCAGGAGGGGATGGTAGGGAGGACAATGGTAGATAATTGCTCATTTTAAAATTGAAGTGCAGTTGATTTACAATATTATGTTAGTTTCAGGCGTACAACATAGTGATTCAGTATTTTTATAGATTATACTTCATTTAGTTATTATAAAATATGGTCTGTATCCCCTGTGCTGTATAATATATCCTTGTAGCTTATTTACTTTATACATAGTCATTTGTACCTCCTTAATCCCTACTCTTATTTCCCCTCCCCACTTCCCTCTCCCCGCTGGTAACCACTAGTCTGTTCTCATACCTGTAAGTTCCTTTCTGCTTTGTTATATTCACTTATTTCATTTTTTTAGATTCCATATGTAAGTGATAACATACAGTCTTTGTCTTTGTCTGATATTGCACTGAGCATAACGCCTTCCAAGTTCATCCATGTTGCTGCAAATGGCAAAATTTCATGTCTTAGTAGTATTCCACTGTATGTGTGTGTGCATCTTCTTTATCTAACAAAATACATGGAGCCGTATCATTTCATTTGACGTTAAAACAAGCTTTAAGAGTACAAAAAAACAAGGCAAGTGATAACACCATTTTATAGATGGGAAAGCTTCCAATGAGAGAAGAAACTGTATTGCCACAGGCCGTGGAATCTGATAGGGGCCAAGCTGAGATTCAAACTGAAATTTATTTTTCTTCCATGTACCACATTTTGTGCATCTCATTTGCAGTGTGGTTATAACTTAAACATAATGGGATTATAATTATGTTTAATTAACACTAAATTTTATAGTGCTTTTGAGTATAAAACCCAGTTATCATTGAACTTGAGAAGTACCAAAGTGCCAGGAATAAAGATTTCTGCTTAGCATAATTGGAGGTAATGTATTTTTTAATATCGGGTTTCTCACAATCTATACTTTTTCCGAATTATCCTAATTGTCTTATTAGGGAAAATAAATTTAAGCTAAAAACTTATTATATATGTTCTGGAAATATGTTTTTATGGCAGAAAGACTTTTTAAAGAATTTCGAGAGGCATCAGTTTTTTTCCCCAACAGATAAGGGAATAAGGTTCATATGCGTAGGTTCATATATATATATATATATATATATATATATACACATTATATGCACATTTATATATTGTATATCTTAAATAATGTAGTCCTTTTCCAGCTATATTTTAAGATGTCCTTGAAGGGTACTTCTTGACTTTTAAGACCTGTGTCTTTAAAAGTCAAATTTGTGCATATTTTGCCTGATCTACTCTTAAAGGTATTTTCTCAAGATTTCTCAAGATTTGGGACTGCATATGTTTTTAATAGTTTTTAATTTGGGCCATATTAAAATCCTTAATTCAATCCCTCAAATTTGTCAAGTGCCATTAATCCTAAAAATATTTTTAATTCATGCTCATCTTTCTGGAATGTGAAAATATTCTTAAGATGATGGATGCTTATATCAGAGCAGTAGACCTCAGCTTCAGAAATGACAACCATGAGTATTTAAAATATTTCACAGTTAAAATGCTACTTGACGACTTCAGTTTTTCAGAGCTTTAAATTTTGCTTTAATTATAAGCTTCAGTACATGGGGACATTTTATTAATAGAAAATGAGAAAGATGAGCAGGCCTATAAATGTTAAGGAGCACAGAGGGGGGAGATGAAATTAAGTTAGCAGTTTGCAACCTCTGGGCGTGTACTGAAAATAAGCTTGTTGATGAATTTTCAGAGACGTGGGATCCTCTAAGTTGCTTTCGAGTCTTCTCAGCTCATCTCGTTATCACTCACTGCTTTTCTTCCCACTGGAGAGGCAGTTTTGTTTGTGAAATTATTTTTAGGAAGATAGCATTTAAATTTTTTCAGTTATTTTGAGGTATATAATTGACAAAATTATGAGATATTTAAAGGGTACCTAGTGATGATTTGATAAATGAATAAATCATGAAAGGATTCCACCCATCTAGTTAATGAACACATCATCCATCACATATTTATCTTTATTCTTTCTTTCTCTCTGATGGGAATATTCAAGTTCCACTCTTTGGGCAGATTTCAATTCTACAAGACAGTGTTATCAACTCAAGACACCATGTCATTTATTAGCTCCACAGACTTTATTCATCTTAGAGCTGAAAATTTGTACCTTTTTACCAATCTTTCCCTATTTCCCCCAACCTCCAGACCCTGGCAACCACTTTACTATTTCTCTATTCCTATGAGTTTTTGACTTCTCTTTTTAACTCCACATGTAAGTGATACCTTGTAGTATTTGCCTTTCTGACTTATTTCAGTTAACATAATGCTCTCAAGATCCAACTATGTTGTCACAAATGACAAGATTTCCTTCTTTTTTATGACTGAATAATACTTTATTTTGTGTATGTATGTATGTAAAGTGAAAGTCGCTCAGTCATGTCCGACTCTTTGTGACCCCATGAACTATACATTTCATGGAATTCTCCAGGCCAGAATACTGGAGTGGGTAGCCTTTCCCTTCTCCAAGGATCTTCCCGACCCAAGAATTAAACTGGGGTCTCCTGCATTGCAGGTGGATTCCTTACCAACTGAGCCATCAGGGAAGCCCCATGTGTATGTATACAAATTCTTAATTATCCAGTGGGGTGTGTGTGTACACACACACACACACTCACATACACATATATCAGTTCAGTTCAGTTGCTCAGTCGTGTCCGACTCTTTTGAGACGCCATAGACTGCAGCATGCCAGGTTTCCCTGTCCATCACCAACTCCCGGAGCTTACTCAGACTCATGTCCATTGAGTCAGTGATGCCATCCAATCATCTCATCCTCTGTCATCCCCTTCTCCTGCCTTCAATCTTTCCCAGCATCGGGGTCTTTTGCAATGAGTCTTTTGTTCGCATCAGGTGGCCAAAGTATTGCAGTTTCAGCTTCAGCATCAATCCTTCAGATGAATATTCAGGACTGATTTCCTTGAGGATTGACTGGTTTGATCTCCTTGTGGTCCAAGGGACTCTCAAGAATCTTCTCCAGCACCACAGTTCAAAAGCATCAATTCTTCGGCACTCAGCTTTCTTTATAATCCAACTATCACATCCATACATGACTACTGGGGTAAAAAAAACATATCTTTGACTAGATGGACCACATATATATATATGTGTGTGTGTATATGTATTTCCCACATCTTGATCTTTTCATCCATCGATGGACACTCAGGCAGTTTCCTGTCTCTCCTACTGTGAAGAACGCAGTGAACATGGGAGCAGGAAGATGTGCTTTAACACACGTGTGACAGACTGGAGCATGGGCACAGAGTCTGTACATTGTAGACCTTTGGGCAAGTCACTCCATCACTCTGTGCCTCTATTTCCCTTTCTGTTAATGAGGAGTAACTGCAGAACCTTACCCATAGGTTGGCCATAAACATTACACGAGTTAGACAATGAAAATACTTGGCATGGAATAAGTGCTTAATTGGGAACTGTTTTAGTTATTGTCATGTCCCCTCCCTCTGCATCTGACCACTACTTCTCCTGGGGTAAGACAGTTGCTGAGAAAGAGCCATCACTTTTGGAAGGATGAGTTCATTGTTTTAAAGAAGCCTCTGTAAAGTTTATCTAATGACTAGGAGCTGTGGTCATCATCATCCACCCATTCATTCATGAAGCAATTATTCAGTGCCTGCTCTTTGCGGAGGACTCTACTGAAAGCTCAAAATACAAGAGAGAAATTGAACCCCTAATCCCCACCTTCAGGAAGGCCTAGCCTAATGCTGAAGTTAAAGGAGTTTATGAGAACACTACAAATGTGTTTGACCTAACAAGAATATCCAACAGTAGGAAAAAAAAATGACTTACCATGTGTGCAGGGAATAATACCAGCATTAAAGAGAAAGTTGGATCTGTATAAACCAATAGAGAAGGAGATCTACATTCCGAGAATATGTTAATGTACAAATTAAGTTGCAGAGCATTGTACATGTAATCATGTGCTCTATACTTGTGTTTATGTCTATATGGGTATTTGAGTTTATGTCTTTGTAAGTATTTGTGTTTCTGTCTATCTGAGCGCTGAAGAATTGATACTTTCAAATTGTGGTGCTGGAGAAGATTCTTGAGAGTCCCTTGGACTGCAAGGAGATCAAACCAGTCACTCATAGAGGAAATTAACCCTGAATATTCATTGAAAGGCCTGATGCTGAAGCTGAAGCTCCAATACTTTGGCTACCTGATGTGAAGAGCCGACTCATTGGAAAAGACCCTGATGCTGGGAAAGATTGAAGGCAACGGGAGAAGAGGGCGGCAGAGGATGAAGTGGTTAGATAGCATCATTGACTCAATGGACATGAGTTTGAACAAACTCTGGGAGGTAGTGGAGGACAGAGGAGCCTGGTCTGCTGCAGTTCATGGCATTGCAAAGGGCTGGACATGACTTAGCAACTGAACAGCAACAACTATATGGGGTTTTGTTTCTGTTTGTATGGTATTTGTGTTTATGTCTATTGGGTGTTTGTGTTCATGTCTACATGATATTTGTGTTTATGAATATATAGGTCTTTGTGTTTATGTCTCTCTGGGTGTTTCTGTTTATGTCTATATAGTATTTAAGAAGAGGCCAAGAAGGCTATACTAGTATGTGGGCAGCTCATAGAAGTGGGCTTATCAAGGACCAGGTGGGATTTTACTGTTTATGTTGTTAGACTTTTAACAATAAGTACTTTTTTTTTTAATAAACATTAAATGTGGTAAATGCCTGTATCCCTTACCTCCCTCCAGAAAGGTTTATAAAATATAAAATAGTATATATAACGCCTATCCTAGCCCGTTAAAAAACAGTCCGCTTGAAATACATGGAGTGAAAATAATCCAGAAATGGAGGAATTGGTTAGTTGAGAAATTTCCATAGGCACTCCAAGTACTTTGATACAAGAAAGGTAGGTTTTGGCTGATTCCTTTAGGCCTGTCTTTTGAGGGGTAGTTGATGTGCTCAAATATGGGAGAGGGCTCGAATACTTTGCTTTTCAGGCTAAGAACTGCTTCTCGAAGAATGATCAAGTCCTTTTGAATTCATAGGCACTCTGAATTGCCTTAATTGTCAGAATATTTCCTAGGTAATGGAAGGTCTGAAGGGATATACAAGGTCTGAGCAGAGTAACATAAATCATCTAAGGAGATATTTCCATTAATTTATGCTGGCCTGGTGAATCATCTTCCTCCAGTCAAAATGGGCCAAAGAGTCAGATCCATTGGTTTTGGCCCCGTCTGACTCTCTTGGACCATCTCTCTCTTCACTTCTGTGATGCCTCATTTGCCTTTTCCATATATCTCCTCCTATTCCTTCTTCCATACAGAATAGATTTTCATTTTCTTTTTATACTGTTATTTATTTTTGTGGCCGTACCTCTTTATTCAATTCTTAGAGAAACTGATGAATACAAACATACATGTGAGGAATGGTTAAAAGAAGGAAAAGCTAAAAAAAAGTGCTTTAGTAGAAATGGCAAAAATGATACCTGGGACTATTCTGTGTCTATGCTGATGACCACTAAATCAGTATGTACACCTCAGATCTTTCCTCCAAGTTTCAGACCCATAGAACCATCCAAAGTCTCCTCTTTACTTTATCTGGAAACAGCACAGACACTGCAGACACAGCCAGTGAAGATGGAATTCAGTTACCTTTGTTCTGATCTTCCTCATCTGTGCTTCTCCCTTCTGTCTCCCACCAAAAGTTGTCTCTAATTCCACCATACAGATCAGATTAAAAGGCATCGTTATCCTCCCAGTGGTGGAAGCCAGAAATGAGTCATTGTCCTTTCTCTTGTCTCTGAGATCCAGTCATCCCTTTCAATCACTTCTGCCTCCAGGGCTCTGGAATCTATTCTCTTCTCTCCTCCACCTAGCTACACCCTAGACTAGGCTCCAGTTATTTCCCCCCACGTTGCTGCAGGAGCTTCCTGGCTAGTCTCCCTGTCTTAGCCTTCATTCTTCAACAATCCTTCCTCCACCTTGCAGTCACCATTGTGATTTTTCTCAAAGGTAAGCATGTTATTTCCTTGCTTAAAATCCTCAGTGGATTTCCATTCTCTGCGAATAACAGGACAATCCAATCAGCATGTGATAATACAAGGCCCTTCTTTTCTTAATTAATTTTTATTGGAGTATGGCTGCTTTGCAGTGCTGAGTTAGTTTCTGCCGTACAACAAAGTCGATCAACTGTATGTTTACATGTATCCCCTCTTTCTTGGATCGCCTTCCCAGTTAGGTCACCGCAGAGCATGGAGTAGAGTTCCCTGTGCTATGCAGCAGGTTCTCATTAATTATCTATTTTATGCATAGTATCAGTAGTGTATTTATGTCTGTCCCAACCTCCCGATTCACCCTACCCCTCCTTCCCTGCTTGATATTCATACATTTGTTTTCTATATCTGTGTCTCTGTTTCTGTTTTGCAAATAAGTTCATCTGCAACATTTTTCTAGATTTCACATATATGTTAATATACGATATTTGTTTTTCTCCTTCTGACTGACTTTATCTTTGTCTCTGTTTCTGTTTTGCAAATAAGTTCATCTGTATCATTTTTCTAGATTCCACATATATGTTAATATACAATATTTGTTTTTCTCCTTCTGACTGACTTCACTCTGACAGTCTCTAGGTCCATACACATCTCTACAAATGACCCAATTTCTTTCCTTTTTAATGGCTGACTAACATTCCATTGTATATATGTACCACATCTTCTTTATCCATTCATTTGTTGATGGGCATCTAGATTTCTTCCATGTCCTAGCTATTGTAAATAGTGGGCTGCAGTGAACATTGGGTTGCATGTATCTTTCTGAATTAGGGTTTTCTCTGGGTATATGCCCAGGAGTAGGACTGCTTGGTCATATGGTAGCTCTGTTAGAGGACCCCCCTTGATCAAGCATTTGTTTGTATCCTGGGCCTTAACCCTTAGTATCTTCGCACTCTAATGTCCCAGTAGCATTAATGTCATTCACATCCCACCACCTTTGGCCTCTGCTTCTCATAGAATCTCCTCCCAAGTCTAAGGCAGGCATCCTTGCTCTTTTTCAATAGTAGTACTTACTCTATCTGATCATAATCACTCCTTTATGTGTCTGACACCCACCTCTGAAATTCATGTTCTGTTTATTTCCTTTGCAGTGTCATATCCCGATTGTTCAGCAAGAATGCTTGGCCTTTGGCCAACATTCAAGACATTTTTATTGAATAAATAAATCATGCTAGAGAAATATTATCAAATTCTTACTTTTCCATGAGCACCCTTTTCTTTCTGATGGTCATTATAATAATGCAATTTTAATTATATGTTTACATAAAGTACATTATATACATGTGTATATGTGTATAAATAGATGTACACATGTATACACACACAGTTTTCTGATGATGTATAAAGTTAGGTTCCCTGGTCTCTTTTTTATTTATAAACCAGAAGATCAATTTTGTTGCAGGAGTTTGAAACTATGTAATCATTTACTCTTTGGGTCTCTTTTCATTGTATAGGTTAGATTCTGGTTATTTCTTTTAATGATCTCAAGCAAGAACCAGCTTGTTTACCCATGGCAAGGACCTGCTTGAGTGTAGGAGAGCGCTGAGTTTGATTTCAATGATGATGTTGTTGTTCAGTCACTAAGTTGTGTCTGACTCTTTGCTACCCCATGGACTTAAGCAGCCAGGCTTCCCTATCCCTCACCATCTGCCTGAGTTGCTCAAACTCATGTCCATTCAGTCTGTGATTAACCCAAACGTTACAAACTAGCTTCATTTAAAAACACTGGTTATTAGGACTCCATGCTTCCACTGCAGGTTTGACCCTGCTCACATCCTGCAAGCTCTGCGACCAGGGGAAAAAACAACAACAACAAAAAACACCTTTCACCAAATAGGTAAATATGTTTTTAAAATGTTTTGTAAAATATTTGCTCAAGAGGAAAGAAATATATATATATATATGTGTGTGTGTGTGTGTGTGTATATATATATATACTTACAGCTGATTCACATTGTATGGCAGAAACCAACACTACACTGTTAAGCAATTATCCTTCAATTAAAAATTTTTAAAAATTTGAGAGTGTCTTTAAACACAGCCATTGAAAAATAAAAACCCCACCATATTGTTTTTTGAAGCCTTGAATTAAAAGCTCTATGTGTTAAAAGCTGTCCTAATGTCTTTGCCATATATAACTTGGGGACACCTATTTTAGGAAATGCCTCCATCCTCCTCCTTCCCCCACTGAAGCCCAGGTAGCTGTGCTCTGATGCAGCCTTTTGTGTTGTTGGTTCAGAGGCCTTCTATTGCCAGATGACCTTTCTGCTCAATAGATCTGCTTCCCTTGAGCTAGGATCCTCTATTTGTTCTTTCTTGGTATTACCTTGACACAACAGCCAATTCTCTTCTGTTTGAATCATCAGAAGCAGCTTCATTTTTTTTGTTTACTGGGTTTTTTTTCCCCTTGTACTTTTGTCATGAGGCATTCACCATTCTCCTCTCCATCACCAAGAGAATAAATAATTTATAGAATCCACTCTGATTTCCAAACAACAATGCAGAATGAAGGACTCTGAGCAAAGTCTCAGAGTTTCTAAGGCCCTGAGTATGTTAGAGTTTCTCTCTCTCACTTTTTGTGTGTGTGGGGGGGGAGTGATGGTCTCAGTGATTATTTGAAGCTTCCCCAAATGAATCATTGAGTCCTCATTGGTCATTTCATTATCAGGAAGACTGGGTTGTTCTTTTGAGCAGATATCAGACTATGAAATAAAGCGATAGTCATTCAAAGGGAGCGAATTGAAACCTTTTTTCTACAAAGATTAATAGGACACACTCTCTTCAGGAACAGAAGCTTCTTCATGATTTTCAAGGGTTCCAATTGAAAGGGGTGAGAGCAGGATGACAGGAAAGGGGAAGTTTAAAAAAAGAATCAATCAAAGGATCAAGAATTTCTCTTCTCTCCCAAGGTAACACACTTTCATGTATTAATCATCACTTTCCAAAGCTTTATAAAGAGTACTTAAGATAATTTAGGTCTTCCCTAGTGGCTCAGATGATAAAGAAGTCACCTGCAATACAGGAGACCTGGGTTCAATCCCTGGGTTGGGAAGATCCCCTGGAGAAAGGAATGGCTACCCACTCCAGTATTCTGGTCTGGAGAATTCCATGGACAGAGGAGCCTGGAAGTCAGAATTCCCTCGTGTCTCAGATAGTAAAGTGTCTGCCTGCAGTGTGGGAAACCTGCGTTTGATCCTTGGGTTGGGAAGATCCCCTGGAGGAATGCATGGCAACCCACTTCAGTATTCTTGCTTGGAGAATCTCCATGGACAGAGGAGCCTGGCAGGCTTGCAATTCATGGGGTGGCAAAGAGTCAGACATAACTGAGCAGCTAAGCACAGCACAAGATAATTTAGTGATACAGGACAGAAATCACCTCTTTTTCATTTAAACATAGAATTCATTGGCAATTTACAGCGATGTTTTTGAGTGTGTTCTCTGATCACTGGCATAAGAATTCTTGGAGTTGTTTGTCCAAGAAATGCAGATCCCTGGAACCATCCCACACCCATAGAATCTGCATCTCAGGGATGGACCACCTTCATTTAATGTTTGACCTTCTCTCAGTGTGATTTCTGTACACGGAATTGCTTGAGGAGAGCTCAGAGAATCAAGGAACATTTGAAAATCAGGACAGGAGTGTCAGAAATCATGACTGGACCCTTCTTCTGAGATGGGTGTAAAACTCATCTCAAGTTGGCTTATGTCAAGGTTCACATTCCTGGGGGAGAGGACCACAGAGGAACTTTTCAGGCCAGAATAGGAGAAAACTTGACAGACTCCTGTCAAGCCAGCATATGACAGAGGAAGAGAATTTCCAAAGGAAACTCTGTATCTTGTTTCTGGAAAAGAGAGTATATCTGAGATGGCAGAAACCACAGATGATCTTTACACATACAAAGAATGCGATCATATGGTTTTCTTAATGAACCACACTTTCCTGTGGTTAAATCTTAGAAAGTAAAGCTTGAACATCTTCAAGCTCAGCAGTGATGATGTTTCTCAGTTATATAAACAGGGATTATGGACCAGGTAGTTAATGGCAACTGGAGTTTGTAGGAAAAACCCAGAATTGCCTTTCCAGTAGAATTAGTGCTTGATAAAAACTTGTCAAGAGTAAAGACCTGTAATTGTCTATTTCTGTATGTCTCTGGTTTTGTTATTAAATTCATTACTAACTTAAAAGAGTAAAGACGAATATTTGAATTGATCTAAGTAACTAATAATGACAGTAAAGATTTTATTCAGACATTCTGTAAATATTGACAACTTATTGAATTATATTGAATTACCACTGAAGTTTATTGAATCAGTTAACACTGAAGAGAATCAATAAAAGAGCTAACATAAAATATCATATTATCTCCTCCTAAGATGCAGCTTTTATTGCTTGATTGGTTCTTGCCATTAATTTCTCCTTGTGTATCACGGACCTTACTGGAACCGTTGGATCTGAGCAGACACAGTTCTGATAAATGTCTACCATGAGAGATATAATGTGGATGTCATACTTCTAGAAAGTTCTTTTTGGGATTTTTACTGACCTCTCATTGTGAAATCATTGTAGATGCCACAGAAAGAAATAGGATATCCTGTGGGCGACGGTATGTGGTGGGCCACACTGACAGCTTTCCTTAAAAAGGAAATTGCTGAAGTAGATTGACCTGTCCATTTATTTTGATGAAAATAAATTTCAGTTCTAAAAAAATAGAGACAGGAGAGAGGCATCCTAAGTGTAAAGAAATAAGAAAGATTAATGCATAAATGTGGAATCTTGAAAAACGGTACAGATGAATCTATTTACAGGGGAGGAGTAGAGACACAGACATAGAGAATGGACTTGTGGACACAGGGCGGGCAAGGGAAAGATGGGATGAGTCGGGAGGTTAGGATTGATATATCACGCTACCATGGATAAAATAGGTAGCTAGTGGGAAGCTGGTGTGAAGCACAGGGGCTCAGCCCGGTGCTCTGTGATGACCTAGAGGGGTGGGATGGGGGGGAGGAAGGTCCAGGAGGGAGGGATGGATGTATACATAGAGCGGATTCTCTTTGTTGTACGGCAGAAACCAAGGCAAAAAAATTTCTACTCTGCAGATTTGAATAAGACAGCAATACAAACAGACCCTAGAACTTGTGATCTTGTATTTGAGCACTCTCAGCAAAGTTCGCCTATTAATTTTTATCTGATTGAAGGTGGGTGCAGAGGTCAAAGCTTCCACCTGTCATGACCTCTCTTCCTTTGGGATCACAAACATTCTAAAAGAGGAATCTTTATACTTTTTATTTTACAGGGCAGCGCTCCACTTCAGTTAAATTCTCCTGATTTAAAAGTGTATTTTTTTAAGGCACTCTTGATCAATCCCTCTTGATACAACCAGTTTCATAGAACTTTCATTTCTGAACTATGATTATAATGTGCTCATTACCATTTAAAAATAATAGAATTCTTATTTCTACAGCCCAAGAAGCACTAAAAATTTGGAAATGAATCTCTACTTCAAAGGGAAAAGCCATCACTGCTGGAGGGTGCTTCTCTGATTTTTCTAGTCCGGTCACTTATTGCTCAATTTTTTTTCCATTGAACTTGGCTCGAGCCATGATTGGCAGGATAATCAAATTAAAGAACACTCTTAAAAGACCCTGCATTGGGCTCTGCTTACCTTACAGCTTCATGAAAAATGAGATGGCAATTTGACTTTTTTTCTGAGTTGATTGGATATTTTATATTTACTCTACCTTTTTAAGTCCTTGATAAGACTGGCACTTCTCCATGGCATTTTATGTACTCATTAAGTCACTGAGGATTTCTTTCTGTCATCTCTGCTCCATTACTACCTAGAGAAAATGACATTCATTTAGAATTGGTACAGTTTCATCTATGGTTAGATTTCAGGCTACAGGTCATAGTTAACTGCTAGAGCTCTGAAAGGTCGGATGTAAGTACTGATGTGCCATCTAAACACCAGCTTTCAGAATGTATTTTTCCAACATTATCCTGTTAATGCTAGTACTTCTTCATGAAGGGGAGAGATTAGCCTCAATCAGGCAATAGATATAAGACACGTCTTTTTAAAGATCAGCATGAGTCAAGTGCTTGGGCCTGGTGCACTGGGAAGACCCAGAGGAGTCGGGTGGAGAGGGAGGTGGGAGGGGGGATCGGGATGGGGAATATGTGTAACTCTATGGTTGATTCATATCAATGTATGACAAAACCCACTGGAAAAAATAAAATTTAAAAAAAAAAAAAAATAAAGATCAGCTCTTAGGAGCTGATAGAAGGGCATGCAGAGAGAAGATTTCTCATGGTAAATGAATTGCTGCATGAGGAAAATAAAGTCTATTCATTTTATCCCATGCAAGAATGGTTTTTCAGTGTTATTTATTTTAAATAATAGCTCTGCTTTTTGTAAAACCTAGACTAACATAATAAGTGTTTTTATTAATGGCTTCTAAAAATTGCTGTGCAGCCCAATTAAACTCAAGATTTTAAATTTCAGAGTAAAACTTCCCCATCAGCTTTTATTAGTAGCAATATGAACTGATTTCTCTGGTTTCAAAGTATGGGACTTAATTGCAACCAGATTATGAGACTTTGTTCAGATTAAGTCAAGAATTTATGATTCAACTTTTCTTCATTCCTGGCCAATCCTCCATAAATGCCATTAAGTCAGTTTTAAAATATATTTCATAGTCATTCCAAATAATAACTAATCAATAAATACAGAACATTAGTGTTCCATGTATTGCTTTCAGGTTCATATAAAAGATTAGAATGGTTGTATACTTAGGGCAAAAAAACAATGAACTCAGACAATTTCATAATAACTTAATCGTAGAAGCAAAGAGTGAAACAGATATAAACAATAGAAAGTGAAAGAAAGTGAAAGTGAAGTTGCTCATCATGTCCAACTCTTTGTGATCTCATGGTCTGTAGCCTACTAGACTCCTCTGTCCGTGGGATTTTCCAGGCAAGAATACTGGAGTGGATTGCCATCTCCTTCTCCAGGGGATCTTCTCAACCCAGGGATCGAACCCAGGTCACCCACATTGTAGGCAGACGCTTTACCATCTGAGCCACGAGGGAAGTCACAATATAAAAAAGTGAATAATTATGTCAGCTTATTAGAAATGTCAATCACGTCCTTGCCAGCCTATAGCCTTTGATGTTGTGAAATTGCTGAAGCCATTGTCCCTGCCACAGGGCAGCCCTCAGTGACCCACATGAACTATACTCTCTCCCACCCCACCCCAATGGGCAGTCAAAATGTGTTGGATCAAGATAAAAGTTTGGCTTAGAAATCTGAGTGGGGAAGACACAGATTCAGTTAGCACTGGGAGCAAGAGCTGAAAAATTGTTGTGGATGAGCGTCATTGTCATTTGGACTCAGGGGCAATCCAACATTTTGAGTAAGAATATTGGGTTGGCCAAAAAATTCATTCGGATTTTTCCATAACATGAACAACTCAAACGTTTTGGTAAACCCAGTACTATAAGGAGACAGAAGCTATGGGATGAATGTGTGTGTGTGTATAAATATCTATATCTATATATATATATGTAGAGAGAGAGATGAAAAGGAGAGAATTGTCAGCATCCCAGGGTACAGAAAACAGATTTCGGGAGACATAAGTTTGAAGATGTGAAATGGCTCCTAGCCTTTCTCCAAGTCTGATTGTTCAGCTTTTCTGAGTTCCTATAAATATGTATCCTTTAATCAAGACCCCACCTCTTGGGGACAGGGTAGAGGCTTTAGTGATCTCTGTCCTTTTCAACCAAAGCAAGGAGAAAACATAATCAACTGAAGAGACGAGAGTGAATGCCAAATCTTAGCATAAACTTACATAAGGGTGTATTATATAAAGGAGAGATGAAATGTATATGTAGCAGTTCATAGAACAGGTGATAATTAAAGTGTGATATCTAATGCACTATACAATTAAACATTTAATTTTTAGCTTAATGTTTAGGTTTATTCATTTGTTCAATATTTATCTAGTACCTAGCACATACCAGATTCTGTTATTTAGGGGGCATATAAAAATAAGTCAAATAGTCCCTTTCCTCAAGGAATTTATATTAATAGTATTTATAGTAATTAATAATGTACATGTATAATTATAGTACTCATATAATTTGCATAGTATTATGTAATTATAGTGATTAATAGTGTATAACACTAATAGTATATAACATAGAGTAAAACAACATCTCTTCCAATTAAAAAAAACTTACTGTTTTTGAATCCCCAAACTGTTATCCTCATTTAGATAGATCTTCTGTGGGAATTTGTCTGGGAACCAGTTTCCTATAACCAGTTATAATGTGGCTATTTATGCATAAGTTTTGGCGCAAATCCTGGATCTAAGTGCGTAGCCTGAGTCCTGTTCAGAAATAGATTTTTTCTGGCAAATGTAAAGATTTGTGTATCCACATATCTAATTAGAAGGAAATGATTGTTCTTAATATGACAGTTACCGCTTAGATTAATTTCAAGCCTAATCATAGAACTGCTACACATGCAACCAAAGAGATGCAGGATTTGGATTAAGACTTGATGTGGGAAGAAATAAGAAGCTATCTTATTCATTGTAAATTTACCCTGATGTGAACAGAGGCACTCAAGCTTGAAGACACTTTTGGCAGCTTAGACAGTTGGATTCAGATGGGGAAAGTCAGGAGGACCACACTCTCAGATATTACTCAAGATGATGTAATAAGAGGATAAAAGTCTGAGCAATGGGGGCTGTTGACAGAAGGGAGGAATGAAATATAAAGATGGGGGGTGATCCTAGTTTCTCTTACCTTTACTCATAAAACATGGTTTATTTATTTTTAAGATTTTTGAATGTGGGCTATTTTAAAAGTCTTTATTGAATCTGTTACAATATTGTTTGCTTTTTTTTTTTAATACTTTGGTTTTTTTGGCTGCGAGGCATGTGGGATTTAACGCCCTGACCAGGGATCAAACTCACATCGACCCTGCAGTGGAAGGTGAAATCTTAACCACTGGACCACCAGGAAAGTCCCCAATCATGGTTTACTTTAATGAAATTGCATTTATAATAAAGGAAATAGAAAATAGTTAAGGTAGCCAAAGATGGTCACTCTGCTTTTCACAACATATTTTGGGTTAATTGCCTCTGGAAATACTTAATTAAAACATTTTCCGTTAAATTTGGGTTAAAATGGAGGATGCTTGCAAAGCTCATGAATCCTCACTGTAGCCATTCCTTCACCTTTATTTCTTATTGAGGACGTTTTAATTGAGTTGGTTGGCCAAATTAATGAAATCTGAATGGCTTTAGCTGTGTTTTTGAAATCTCTCCCAGGGCTGGTACAAACAAATAGTTCTGTTCTTCCTGGAAGAAGTTCAGACAGCCCCTCCCTGACTCTTCCTCATTGCCACTTCTTCCCTTGTCCCCAGTGTTCAGTCAGAAAGAGCAAGAAAAGGGCTTTGCAACTATTACTGAATGACAAATCATTATTGATGAGGCCCTCCAAGGGGGCAGGATGCTGTGGTTAGCCCCTTGCTTGAAAAGTCATTGTTTTATGACATTTGTCATGTCCTTGTCCTCTCTGCGGCATGCTCTGCTGGGATGTGTCTTTGAAGTTCACTTGGCAGACACTTGTATTATCATTTCAGCCAACATTTTTTGTATATAATATGTCATAGTAGTATATATTAAAATGATGAATATGGTTCTTGCCCTTGAAGAATTTGTCATCCACAAAAGGTCAGCATTTAGCCGATAAGTCATCACAGGATGACCAATTCTCATGAGAAGTCTCATGACCTATTGACAGAATTTTAGGCAACTTACCAGTAATATTCAGATTGGAAAGACATGGCCAATGGCACAAAAATATGCTTAATACATGCCAGATAAATAAATGGTAAAAATATTATAATTCTGGTTGGCTTTTATTGCTTTTCCAAATGATTTTTTCCCAGATATACAAAATATGAATGCAACTGGGATTCTTATGCAATAGTTGGGTATCTATTTGTAAGTGACAAAACTTCCTATTTAAATAAAAAAGTAAACATTGGAAAAAAACACTCAGATTGATGTAAACTAAATACAGACTCTTCAAAGTCCTTGGTGTTATACTAAAAGCCCTGACTTGAGCTAAACAAAACAATTCTGACAGCTGTTTCAAATCATCAGAGCCAAGTTTTTATAACTTGTATGTTTCAGTAGTCCATAAATTTATTCATTATACTATTCAACATAATTAAAAATAGATGTATATATTGCTAACTGGCCTCACTCAAAAAACATGTGTACACATAGATTTGTTTTGAATAGACTCAAGTTTATGTTGAATGATTGAGTCAGTCATTAATTTTGAAGGGCCTCTGTCAGTGTATAGACTGTACTGCTGTGTAGGGCAGCGTCACCCCCACTTCCTCCATTGCCTATCATCACTTCTGCAAATCTCAAGTAACTTTCACATTCATGGTTTTATTTGATGTTGGCTTCGGCCACATTAGGTAGACATGAAAGTTATTAATATTAGCCTTCCCTTACAAAAGAGAAATCTAAGACTCAAACAGGTTTATATATTGATCACACAATAAATACAGCGTGAAAACCAAGCAAGAACCCTGGAGCAGGTAGATCTCAGGTACAAAACCACCGTGTGCTTTACTATCCAACATGCTTTACACGTAATTTCATAAAATGCTCACAAAAACTCTGTGGGGGTGGTATAACTGGAGTCTTTGTGGATAAGGACACAGGTCCAATATAGTTAATTACCTTGTGCTAGTTTCCATATTTTGTAAATGCAGGTGTCAGAATTCAACCCTGGTCTGACTCCACATCTTTGTTCTTTCTGCCATGCTTGATTCTGACTGTTAGATGTAGATGTGTCCTTATGAAGTAATACTCATTAGTGTTGGATAGCTGGAGTTTAGGAAAAAGCACTGCTTAGTAAGAGAAAACTGCCTATGGAGGATATGCTACAGAAGGTACTGCTCACATTTTTAATAGAATAGGACATAAAGAGGTAATATTTTCAAGAGGGAGAACCACTTACTTGTCAGCCTGTATTAATTGAGCATCTCTTAAATGCCAGGCAGCCATTGGGGTGCAATGTGAGAAATGACTCTGAAAGTCAAAGCACTTACTCTCAGGGGGATCACTGTCTAATAAGATAACTAAAGGGCCTGTATGTGAAATCTACGGCGATTCCGTAATCTCTGAAAACCTCTTTCAGGAGGGGCTCACTTAGTGAATTCACTGAACAAACACTCATAGATTTGGAATGTCTGTTCCATTCTCTCCACTTATTTGAGTGGATACATATAATAACATACCTTGTTTCCCCAAAGGAGAGCCTGAGACAAGGATTCAGTGTGTGCAATCTATTGGGCTGGTGGTCTCTGGGAGATAGGAATGAGGAAAACCAATATTAAAGATTATAAGACTTCCCTGGTGATCCAATGGTTAAGAACCTACCTGCTAGTGAAGGGAACACAGGTTCCATCCCTGGTCTGGGAAGATGCCACATGCTGTGGAGCAGCTAAGCCCACACTCTGCAACTACTGAAGCCTGCATGCAGCAGCAAAGACCCAGTGCAGCCAAAAATAAATTTAAAAAAATTTTTACAGATCATTATCGAGGTTGTGGGCAAAAGGGACTAGATTCCACCAGCTTCCCTGAGAATTGTTCAAAACCTCCCAGAATTGTCCACTCACAGGATGATGGCAGTCAGGAACATGTGTTCATCAGCTCTTGTCCTCTGTTCATTCAGTTGACTCTGGAGGCAGTGAGTCGCCACCCACCCCCACCCCCCCCCCAACATCTGGGCAGGCTGGTGGACTGAGCAGATGTTGGTAGAATTGATGAGTTGAATAGAGTGGGAAGCTGCATGGCTTGGGCTTGAAGTAGGACTCAGAGTAAATGGCAGCCATGGCTGAAATCAGAGGTGGGTTAAGAGAATGGGATGCAACAAATCTGTCTCAGGTCTCATGGTGGGTGGCAGTACTGGTCAGCTGTTCTTATTATAACTGAAAGATGGACCAACCAAGCAGACAGATGTTGGTGTCAAACCGTATAGGGTCAGATCTGGATGCTCCAGTGGTCATTTGTAATTTCCTGTAAATGAAAAGGGTAACAGTCCCTGTCCTATAGGTTATTAAGAAGACTCATTAACTCAATGAGAGAATGTTTTATAGAAATTCTTAGCAAGAGTCTTTGGGGAAATACAGACCCTGAAAGACCTATATTAACTGGACCAGGAATTTATTTTTAAGCATTTTTTTCTTTATAGACTAACTTGTTAATACACCTAGTTTATCTGTTTCTGCTTATTAAAATTCTACTAAAAGGTCAGTTAAGAGATTCATCTGCCAGAGTATCTTTCATCTGTGGGATATACCTGGTTGGGCACAATAAAACTCAAATCCTTTATTGCAAACCTATGCCCTAGAGGAAAATGCTAAGCCATGACAAGAAACAAAAGCTTCTTCCATTCTCTCCCTAGAAATTAACCCAGGAGAGTTGGCATGGGAATTGAGATGGGTTGTGAGTTCATATTGATAATTACTTCTATTGTATTCCTCCAAAGCTTCCAAAGGCCACGAGACCTTTGCACATCTTAATTTACTGATGATGAAAATTGCTTGATCATTTTGAGGGCACTTCTGTGTTCTCAGCAGTATGCTTGATCTTTGAAATGGAAAGGGTATGAAGACTAAAAAAAAAAACCCCATTAATCTCTTGTTTTCAAGAAAGAGCTCTCTTACTGAAGGAATTAAATGAGAATGATTGAATTTTAGAGATAATGGAGAACTAGGGAGAGTACTAAATCACATATTTGGCCCCATTTTCACCACCCAGGGCCAAAATAAGAAATTCACCGGGAAAGGAATTCATCTGGGACTCTTTGAGACATAATTAGCTAGAATTAGCTATGTTGGAGACACGGGTAAGCGTGACTAGTAGAAGTCCCATCAAATCCAAGTTTACATACCCAGTTCTTCACCCAGATGTGTGTGGTGGTTTGAGGATGTGTTGTAGCTGGTGTCTACTGGTGCCCCTCTGCCCTCCCCAGGAGCCACATGGCCAGTACTTATGCCCTTGTACTGTCCCCTCCCTCTGAATCGGGACCGGTCCTGTGACTCAGTCCTGACAAGTAAACTATGGTTTAAGTAATGCTGTGTGATTTTTAAGGTCAAGAAAGAACCTTTGCATCTCCCCCTGGGGTATCTTGGAATGCTTTCTCATGGGACACTGTCTCTTGGAACTTACATGGCATGCCATGAGACACCTTAGCCACATGGAGAGGTCACATGTTTTGCTGTGGTCACCAGCCCCAGCTGAGGTCCCAGCAGATGGCCAATGTCATCTGCTAGGCATATGAGTGAGCCATCTGGGGTGTCCACCCCAGTCAAGCCTTCAGATGACTCAACCTCAGCAACCATCCAACCATACCGCATTGGAGTCCCCAAGTGAAAACCCCTCAGCTGAGCCCAGTGACCCCAGAGAACCTTGAGAGATAATATTAATTAATTGTTACTTAAGCCGTTAAGTTTTGGAATATTGTATGTAACATCAGTAGTTACCTAGCACAGAATAGAAATCAATTATTTATCAGATATCAGCAGAATTTTACATAAGCACATGGTCATTATAAGACAGTTTAAAGATTTGCTTTTCTTTTTTCCTTTGTGGAGTAATGTTGTTTATCAGTTTCCTCTTGATACTTTCACAGATGAAATTCTTTTTTCATTGAAATGTAGTTGATTTGCAGCATTGTGTTAATTTCTGCTATATAGCAAAGTGACTCAGTTATACATATAATTTTTTCGTATTCTTTTCCATTATGAATGTGGAAGAGTGGAGCTCCACTCCACAGCATTTTTTTTTTTTTTTTTTTTTTTTGGCTTTTAAAAGACTCCACAGCATTTTGAATATAATTCCCTGTGGTGTATAGCAAACCTTGTTGTTTATCCACTCTATATATAATAGTTTGCATCTGCTAGTCCCAAACTGCCAATGCATCCCTCCGTCACTTCACCTTCCCCTTGGCACTCCCCAAGTCTGTTCTCTATGTCTGTGAGTCTGTTTCTGTTTCGTAGATATGTTCGTTGGTGTCATATTTTAGATTCTGCATGTAAGCAATGCCATGTGGTATTTGTCCTCTTTCTGACTTACTTGATATAAAAATCTCTAGGTTCATTAATGTCACTGCAAATGGCATTGTTTCATTCTTTTTTATGGCTGGGTAGTATTCCATTGTATATATGTACCACATCTTCTTTATCCATTCCTCTGTCAATGGATGTTAAATTGTTTCCATTTCTTGGCTATTGTAAATAGTGAACATGCGGGTGCATGTGTCTTTTGAACTACTATAGTTTTGTCTGGATATATACCCAGGAGTGGGATTGCTGGATCATATGGCAACTTTACTTCTAGTTTTTTGAGGAACCTCCCTATTGTTTTCCATAGTGGAGGCACCAGTTACATTCCCATCAACAATGTTAGAGTGTTTTCTTTTCTCCACATCCTTTCCAGTATTTATTATTTATAGATTTTTTAATGGTGGTCATTCTGACTAGTGTGAGGTGATACCTGTTTGTCATTTTCTTTTAATTTTTATTTTATATTGGAGTATAGTTGATTAATAATGTTGGGTAAGATTCAGGTGTACAGCAAAGAGATTCAATTATGCATATACATGTATCTATTCTTTTTCAAATTCTTTTCCTATTTTGGTTATGACAGTATACTGAACAGAGTTCCCTGTGCTATACAGTAGGGCCTCACTGGTTATCTATTTTAAATATGAGAATGTGTATGTGTTAATCCCAATTCCCAGTTTATCCCTCCCGCCACATTTCCCCTTTGGTAGCCATGAGTTTGTTTAAGTCTGTGAATCTTGTTTTATGAAAAAGTTCAGTTGTATCATTTTTTTTTAAGATTTCACATAGAAGTGATATCAATATGATATTTGTCTTTGTCTGACTTTCACTTAGCATGATAATCTTCAGGTCCATTCATGTTGCTGCAATGGCATTATTTCATTTTTTTAAATGGCTGAATAATACTCCATTGTGTATGTGTATCATGTCGTCTTTATCCATTCATCTGTCAATGGACATTTAGGTTGCTTCCATGTATTGGTCATTGGCATAGTGCTACAATGAGCACTGGGGCGCATCTATCTTTTTTGAGTTATAGTTTTATCTGGATATATGCCCAGGAGTAGGATTTCTGGATCATATGGTAGTTCTATTTGTAATTTTGATTTACATTTTTCTGATAATTAGGGTGGTCTAAGTGATGAGAAGCACCTTCTTATAGCCTATTGGCTAAATTGATGAAATCCTTAAATTTAGTGTGCTTTGAATCCTTTTGTAGTCTGGTAAATCCCTAGGAATTATTTCTTGTAATAGTACTTTCAAGTGTGTAATATGAAATTTGTAGAATTACAAGGGAAACTAATCATATAATAATCATGATGATTCTACTGAGAATACTCTCTCTAGATTCTCCCATTAACATTTAATATACTTGTTTTATCACATATCTATCTAACCAGCCAACCAGCCTAGCATCATCAAAACATACTAATGTTTTTTATGCATGTCAGTGTAAATTACAAAGCAAATTGCAGGTTTCCCCTAAATAATTCAGCATGTATATTATAAACTAGAAGATGGACATACTTCCAGATATCTGGAGTAATTATAATCTGATATGAAAATATCTATGATTTCTATTGCTGGCCTTAGAGATACTGCCAACACTATTTATGGTTTTTTGCTGGCATTCATAATTGAAAGAAATGCCAAAGTTTTGTCTGAAGTTTATTATTGAAAATAAGACATTAATTTTTCCATTCAAGGTGTTGAACTTCCTAAATTCTACTCATAGACTCCTTGGAATCTAAGGACCGTACATAGGTTAAGGAGACTTACTATGTGAAATGTGTAGATAATCTACAAACTAAGTGAAAATTGAAGTCAACTATGTAAAATAATATAGCTATACTTTGAAGTTTTTAAAATTCTGACATTCTTTTCTTTAGGATTTGGTAGGGAAATTAATAAATGAAGCTTGAAATACTCCAGAGAGTCACTGAAAAGAAGAAGAAAGGAAGAACTATTGAATTGACATCAACATTAGTTTGCTAGGCCTTCTGTAAGTGCCAAAACCTGGGCAGTTTAAAACAATAAGAAATATATGGACTCCTAGTCTAGAACCTAGAAGTTTGAAATTGGCATATCTGCAGGGCCATGCTCTCTCTGATGGTTCTGAAGAAGACTCTTTTGCGTCTTCTAGTGTTTGGTGTTTGCTAGCATCCTTGGCATTTTTTGGCTTGGAGATGCATTGCTTCAGTCATATGACTGTCTTCTTCCTGCACGTCATCCATCATCTTCCCTCCACACATGTCTATCTCTGTGTTCAAATTTCCCTTTTCTGTAAGGACAGTAGTCATTAGGATTAGGGCCTACTCTAATGACCGTGTTTTAACTTGATTACCTCTGTAAAGACCTTATTTCCAAATAAGGTCATATTGTGAAGTACTGGGGGGTAGAACCTAACCATATCTTTTCAGGGAAATATAATTCAACCTATAACAATATCAGACCATGACGATGCAAAAGAATACAAGGTTAGTTGTAGTTTGAAATCAAATATTTCTAATCGGATCTGAAAGTAATTGTCTGGAGTTACATGGTCTGGTCTTACTTTTCTACAACTTCCTTCTCCAACACTCAACTTGTGCTGAACATCCCTTCATGAGTTTTAGGAAATATAAACTATAAAAACACACATCTAAATAAGGAATCCCTAGCATTTATGTTTTAGTCAAAACACTAAGTTTCATGTTGCTTTATCTCTTTCTTGATAGTATTATATTGTTAAAAAAAAAATTGTAACAGAACATTATATTCAAAGGACCATTTTAAAATTCATAATGGAACAGCAACTAATTAGTCAACAACAGCTATTGAGCAACCATTAGTACTGTTTCCCTGAAGAGAAAAAATATAGTAGACATGGACCGTCCTTAAGGAGTTCTAGCATCATAAGACAAATGAGATTTACACACACACACACAGACTTACAGGAAAAATTTTCATCTAAAAAATCCTTTTATCTCTACTCCTGTGTCCATGTTTTAATTTTTCTTTGGATTTTAAGTGGGGGAACATTTCTAGCTCATATCTATCATTTTAATTGGAATATCAGAGTTTTTAAAAATTTGTCATTGATTTATACTAACTCAACCAAAATCATTTGAAACCCACTTCATAAGGTTGTTGTTTTGAGTAAGATCAAAAAGATAACATACTTACCACATTTTCAATAAATGTCAGCAATTATTATTGACATACCTATTGAAGGTCTAGCACAGAGTCACCAATCAGGCCCTTGGCTGGCTACATTGATACTTGTGTGGGTAACTGTGTAGCCCCTCTTGAGCTATTTTATACTTTACAAAAATTTGACCCAAAGTATTTCATATGAGGATATGAGGAGCCCTATAGCATTGTTATTTTCAAAATGAGTAAGAACCATAATTCCAGAGAATTCTTAGACACTTAAGAGCAACATATTTTAAAATACACATGTACACACAGAGTTTACTTTTGCTTTCGCCTTAAGTTTTCTTTACAAGGAAAAACTTTTTTTCTATTTCTTTATAATCTTAATACATTTCTTTATATCTATGTGAGACGATGAGTGTTCACTAAAGTCAATGTGGTCATCATTTCATGGTATATGTAAGTTAAATCACTATCCTGTATGCCTTAAAACTTCTTCAGTGTTGTATGCCAATTATATCTCAATAAAACTGGAAGGAAGAAAAAAATTTTAATTCTGAAATATAGAGAATAATATATTGGAAAAGATCCAGTGGGAAAACTCCGGATGCCATTTGATTTCACTGAGAGAGGAATCTAAACAGTGTTGCTTTGGCTCAACATATTCTTGTGGAAAGGGATTTAACATCTCTAAATCTTAATTTCTTCCTCTTTAAAGTGATATACTTATTTCCAGAATTGTTTGGCATGAGACTGTATAAATTCCCTCATGCCATTCCCTCATATAATAGATGCACAAGAAAAGTGACTTCCAGCGAAGCCCCTTCCATGGTCTCCCATGACCTCCATCTTTCCGTCAAAGTGGTCACCCTGCCAGGAATAAATTATTTTTTTCTAAATATATATATTTTATTGGGGCATGCTTAAAATGTTTCAGGTGCACAGAAGGGCGATTCAGTTATACATATACGCATATATTGTTTTTGAAATTATTTTCCATTATAGATTATTACAAGTATTGACTATACTTGCCTGTGCTATAGAGTAAACCTTTGTAGCTTAACTATTTAAAAAAAAATTAGAAATCTAGCATCAGGAATAAAATTTTTGATGAAATGGAAAAATGCTATGCATTATTTTTTGCCTGTACTAACAACTTTCCATCAAGAGACAACATTAGAATTTGGAAGAAAACCAAAATCCAGAGTGAAATGGCGGGTTTCACCCTGCTCTGTTTGTATCTGAGCAGCTTCAGGTGGCCAACTTTTCTCCTGTGAGCTAGTTCCCCCGGCAGAACCTTCCAGAATGCTCCAGTCCAGTGAGGAGGACAGCAGCTTTCCAGTGGCTTGGTGAGGCTTGCCTGGGGAGAAGGCAGAGGCCCGCCTGTATAATCCGATTTCGTCAACTCAAACTAATCACTACTGGTAGTAGCAAAATTTAGCCTGGATCTGCTTAGTTAATCTAGATTGACAGGAGGTAAGAGACGGGACACAAGGACACAGAGCAAGGGGAGGCGACCGGCACTGATTTCCAGCCTTGCTCTTCCATCTGGGGCCTCTCATTTGCTCCCCGCTTGGGGCTCCTCTTTTTCTTCTCTTATAAACAAGCGCTCCTGGTTGTTAGGAGACCAGCCTTGCACGGAGCAGCCTCACCAACAACAGGTGCGCCGGGAGGCTCCGGGCTGCACAGAGCGATCTCTCCTGGCTGAGGCTGAGCAGAAGGTCCCACCAGGCACAGACTGTACCTGAGACTATGTATTATTTATTGAAACCGAGCTCCGCTTTCTCTTTATCCTCCCGGGCAGCCCTGGAGTCAGGCGCCTCTTAAAATGGATGCCGCCAGCAGCTAACCTACAAAGTCCCTAAATTCAACTTGCTTTCCCTCTTTTTCTTGCTAAGTAACTGTCAGCCAGCGCAGCCAACCTTTTTGTTCACTCTTGGGGAGTCCTTGGGAGTTGCAGTTTAGCAGCAGAGGGAAGAATTCCTCTGTGCTTTTGGACGTTTCCTCCTGGAATCAAGTTGTGTTTTTAAGGGAATACTGCACTCTGGATTTTGTCCATTTTGTGGACATAGAGAAGACCCTTATGCAGCAGCTCCTGCCTCCATAGACTGGGTAATTACAGCAGTGATCTGTGATGTGTGTGTTTACATGCTTAGCCCTGAGAAGAAAAATGGGCTCTCTGAAGGTGATCTTTATTTTTACTTATGATATCTGTGTCTGGCAAACCAGGGAACTTTTTGCATTTGGGTAACAGAGACTTTTGAAATCTACTTCCCTGGATTGTCCATGTTGGTGAAATTGCTTGTTGGCCACCTCAGCCCTGCATATTGCCATGCTAAAGACACCTAAGGGTAAAAATGTCTCTTGGGTAAGTAGACGATGATTTCCTCTCTCTTCAAAATATATTTAAAACAGAAATACTTTGAGAACTTAAAGACATCTAGGGATTTTGTGTTTGGGAGAAAGTATTTATTTGCCTTAGAAAACCACAGGAAGATCTTTCTACATGTTAGACATCCTTTGGTGAAAGCTTGATGGTGTGCTTGCTAAAATGTAAACTATAGGACATGAACTCTTTACTTGTTTTGGCATTTTTAAGTTGCCTCATAGTCACATCTATACCCAAAACTTAAAATTTATGAATCCAAAGTTATGATTTTAAGATGTTTTTAACCCCAGAATTCTTTAGGTTCAATAAAGAGAGTGTCAATATTTTGGAGGGGCATTAAGTCAAATTTTAAAAATAGCACATGTAGAGTTTACAGTATTGGGGAATGTTGTTCCTTTTGTGTTAGAAACAAGATAGAAATAGGTATTTCTCAATTTCATTCTGATTAATTTCTGTTAATCCATAGTAAACATTTATAGTGAAAGTTTAACATTCCAGGAATAACAGTATGTTAATCCTAATCAAATTTGACTCCTTAATGTTGTTTCAAATTAGTTTCCTACCAAAAATATAAACTAGATTGAGCTCAAAATAATGAGAATAGTCTGTAAACTTCTAAAAAAGAGTGGCTATAGTTCCCTGGCTGTCTTATTTACTGAGCTTGATGCATTAAAATTAACAGACAAATGGATTCCCTTCTGCTCTCCCTTCTACTCCACTTCACAAATTCTCACAGATGAACTTGTGTCTCTTACACCTGTGTTTTAGCCACTGCTCACACCTACAACCCAACCATACTTGTCACAGAATTTGACTGATTATGATTACAGTTTTCTTAACTCAGAAAAAGAAAGGATTTCATCTTTTTGGTACGAAATCATTTTTACTACCTTAACTTGAAATTCACTAATTGGGTTTTTTTTTTTAACTTTTTATGACATAGTACAATTGGTCTGAAAACAGTGATTATGATTTTTTTCTATTATGGATACTCTTTAGAGTATTTAACAAAGACATGTGTCTTAGTTTAAAACACAGCTCCCAAAATTATCTGCAAAAGTTTACAAACTTTTCCAGGTTATTCATTATTAAAAATTAGTATACATATCGTGGATTCACTCATTGTACACTAGGAATTAACACAATATTGTAAAGCAACTGTAATATCCCAATTAAAAAAAATGAGTATTTCTTATCTTGATATTATTGCTTTTGTGGCTTTTTTATCCTTCTCCTTGCCCTCCTCCACAGTATAATTGAGAGAAAATTCAAGGACCCTTGGCCGTAACCAGTGAGTTTTCATTCTCTCGTGTTCAGATGGCTTCAATGGTTAATTCCGGTGCCCGTAGGGGTGTCTGCCACTTTCTCCTGGTACATAAACACTGAAGAAAGGAATAGTTTCAAAAGTATATCCCCTCCTTCATCTGCTTAATCCTCCTAAAAGATTAATTCTCCCAAAGCAGTGCCTGCTTAACAGGGTGTTTCTGCCAGGAGGGCAAAACTTGAAACATTTAAAAAGCTTAGACCACTGTTGGGTTAGGTTCCCTTCAGACTCAATTACACTAATATTTTTTGAAAAGTTCAAGTCATTGGCTGGAAATTTAGAAGCAGTTCTTCTCATAAAGTCAGAATACTTGTATCTTCTTAGGTTAGAAGGTTCCTGGTTTGTTGTATTTGGTGACACAAGTCTCCGTAGCAGAGTTTGTCGAAAGCAAAGTTTACAAATTCATGAGTGTGACATTACAGAGAATACTGTCATTTGGGAGGTGTATGTTTTCTGTTCAAGGAATGAATAATCAATGTTTATAAATATTATAGAATGCATTTATTTGGAATAGAGGAAGTAGACACTTTCATATGTTGGCCATCACTTCTTTTTCAATCAGTTGTGGTTGTTTTAGACGGTGAATGACATTTCTCTGAGTTCTTTGACTATTAGTTGTGATGAAATGTACCCGATATGCCTGCCTTTGCTATTGCCAGTTTTCATTTGAACATTTGTTTAGACTCTAGTTCAAGAGGAGAATAAAATAATTCATCATGTCTCAGACTAGATCGTGAACTTTGCGATGGTGAGAATAGGTCATGCGTCTCTCCATCCCTGGTTCCTCTAGAGCAGGGGTCCTCAACCTCTAGGATCCAATGCCTGATGATCTGAGGTGGAACTGATGTAATAATAATAGAAATAAAGTGCACCATAAATGTAATGTGCTTGAATCTTCCCCAAACCACCCATCCCTGGTCTATGGAAAAATTGTCTTCCGTGAAACTATTTGCTGGTGCCAGAAAGCTTGGGGACTGTTGCTCTAGAGTATACCTTAGACGTATTTGGCCCAAATTGATAAATGCAAATACGTATTGCTGAAAATCACAAACTCAGGGTGAAAATGAAAGCCACTCAGTTGTGTCCGACTCTTTGCAACCCCATGAACTGACTATACAGTTCATGGAATTCTCCAGGTCAGAATACTGGAGTGGGTAGCCTTTCCCTTCTCCAGGGGATCTTCTCAACCCAGAGACAAACCTAGGTCTCCTGCATTGCAGGTGGATTCTTTACCAGCTGAGCCACAATGGAAGTCCAAGCTCAGGGTGAAACACCACTTTTCTTTTCCAATATCATGGTATCTGGTCTGGGTGTCTGTTTAAACATGCCTGAGAGGTTTCCTGGCTGTAAGATGAACAAGAGTGCTCCATCACTGAATCATGTCCAACTCTTCTGCTACCCCATGGACTGCAGTCCCCCAAATTTGTCTGTCCATGGAATTTCCCAGGTAAGAGTACTGAAGTGGGTTGCCATTTCCTTCTCCAGTGGATCTTCCCAACCCAGAGACTGAACCTGTGTTTCCTGCTTTGGCAAGTGGATTCTTTACCACTGAACCATCAGGGAAGCCCTAAACAAGTGTGTAGTAACTACCTATTATTTCTCTGAGATGCAGTGAGAATTAGCAAGTCCTCTTGGTATAAGGGTTCAACAATCATTCAGTAGTTGTTTATCGTTTGCTTCTTTTATGATAGTCTCAGCACTGAGTCAACAGCAGTGAGTAAGGTACTTGAAAATCTGTGTCCTCAAAGAGCTGAAATTCTAGTAAAGGGAGACAGTAGATATATGAGTAGTGTGTGAGATAGAATACAGTCAAACAAGAGACATGAACTTATCTACAAAACAGAAACAGACTCACAGACGTACAGAACAGGTTTCTGGCTTCCAAGGGATGGGGAGGAATGGATTGGGAGTTTGAGGTTAGCAGACGCAAACCTCAATATGATGGATAAACAACAAGGTCCTACTGTGTAACACAGGGAACTATTGAACTGGGATAAATCATAAAGGAAAAAAGTATAAAAAGAATCACTAAATATGAATATGAATCACTTGGCTGCACAGCAGAAATTAACATTATATACTATAGTAAAAAAGTCAAGCAAGAAATGGATTAGAAATTGCTGGTCATTGGAAGAGGGTGTTGCATGTTGGTTGGCTCAGCTCTTTAAGCAAGGACTTCCCTGGTAGCTCAGCTGGTAAAGAATCTGCCTGCAGTGTGGAGACCCTGGTTCAGTACCTAGGTTGGGAAGATCCACTGGTGAAGGGAATGGCTACCCATTGAAGAAGGTAGCAGAGTCTGTCACAGGGGAAGCATAGTAATTGAGCATTTCCAGCAAAGATGTCAGATGCAAGGTCCAAAGACTGGAGCTTGTGAGGAGTGACAAGACAGCCAGTGTGGCTGGACTATGGTTACTTTTTTGAAATTCCCTTGTGTCTCTGTATGCATTTGTCTATCTTTGTAATTGTTTCCCTGTGGATTCCAAGGTACACTGACATCCCTCCCTTCCAGTCCCTAGAGAGATGGTATGTAAAAGCTTCACAGGAAGTACACCTAGGCACCTGTAAAACCAGCAAGGTGATAGCAGGAAGGACAGAGAGAGGATGGGTCATCATGACACACTCATGCTCTACCCATAAGCCTTAAGAATCAAGAACTTTCTTATTTTTTAATATAATTGAGACAGTCTCACCGACGAGTGTAATGTAACTTTGACATAAGTAATGTTACCGTTAGGATTGAGCCAGAGAATTTGGGAGTAAGGATCCAGATTTAAGGAACACAGCTTTTCCAAGAGCAATTTTTACTTTTTGTAAGGACAGGTATGCAATCCAAAACTTTATCATGGAATCTCTGTGGATTCTTGGAGCATAAAAAACTCTTCCAAAAATCTGTTTGGCAGAGTGGGGAATAGGACATGGTCTTGTGGACATTTTTTCCTAAAAGCTGTGGGGACGTCTTAAGGTTGTAGATCTGACTTTATGTCAGACTGACCTACGTTGTTGAAAAGTCATTTCACCATCAAAATACAAAAATAACAGATCCCGCTTGTGTCCTGCCACTGTGCAGACTGCCTTGCTGTACTTTTAATCCTCAAGATCTGAGATCACTCGTACTGAGCCGTTTGTTATTCCAAATCTGTGGTCTTATATAAAATAATTGCTCTCTGCTTATAGTGTATTTTATTAGTTGTTTTTCCAGTTTTGATTATGTGCCATAAGAAACTAATAAAGTTCATTTAAAAAATAAAGAGAGAAAGAATATAAAGAAATTGCTATCATTTAACCAAGTGCTTGAGACAGAACTTTAGGTCTGCTTTCTAAAGATACTTCTAGCAAATGCATTATTATGTGTGTGTTATTCTATTATAAAATTAGTGTTATTAGAAATTGTCTAAAAGACTAACATGAAAACTCAATACACTCCACACACTGGCTCATTTCTGAAGTGGAAGAGGTGTCCTCCAGGGAAGGAATCCATCACCTTTCTTTGGTTATTGGCTCCATAGATGTTTCATCTTATTTCCATGTAGATGTCACTCTCATATTGTCAAGAATCACTGTTCCTCTCATTTTTTAACCTCCCTGATCACTGTAGATATCTGTAGGTCACTGTAGATATCTTGGTGACTCTAAAACCAACTTACCTCTCATTGATGGTGCTTTGTTTGATATGTACATTTCACTGCAGCATCCAGATTATTGGTTTCAGACAATAACAGTTTCTGAAAATATCTAATTTTATCTGTTCCTGCTCTAAACATATACCAGTGTCATCAGAAATACTATTTCCCTCTTATTTGCTCTTCTCTCTTTCCTTGTTGAGGTATGTTGGAGGGTATACTAAACTTATGTCCAATACTTGTGAAGATTTTAATTTTTTCAACTTCACTCACAATTGATAGGAAATCAGGGTGTCTGGTGACAGGGCGTCTGATCAGATAAATTGTTTACTTTTGCTCACAGCTGTTATGATTCTTCCAGAAATTCATATGTGAAGACAGTTATTTCTTCTTCCAATGAGTATTTTTTTTTTTTACTCAATAAAAGACTCTCTGTCTGGGCTTGGTAACCTGAGAAATTCTACCAGGTGGTCCAGTAAATACTGATATACGTTACTTTATAGAGTGAGTCATGGAGCACCAGCCGATGTATATCTTATGAAGCCTGCTACTGTTAATTATGTTTTTAATATTAAAAATAATCATGTTTTAAAGATAACCATAGTTCTCTAACTTAGAGAGCTCTCATATGTTTAAAGGGGGCAAATTGTCATTCACTTCTCCAAACTAAGCCTTTCCCTTCCTTTCCTGATTCATAGTTTTTAAATATAATTGATTCATAATGCTGTGTTACTTTCTACTATTTAGCAAAATGACTCAGTTACACATACATATTCTTTTCAGATTCTTTTCCATTATGGTTTGTCACAGGATATTGAATATAGTTCCCCGTGTGATACAGTAGGACCTTGTTGTTTACTCATCCTATTTCTAATAGTTCGCATCTGCTAACCCCAAATTCTCAACCTTTCCATCCCCATCCCTGCTCCTCCCTCTTGGCAACCACAAGTCTCTCTCTATGTCTGTGAGTCTGTTTTTCTTTTGTTCAGTTCAGTCACTTGGTCATGTCTGACTCTTTGTGACTCCATGGGCTGCAGCATGTCAGGCTTACCTGCCCTTCACGTTCTCCTGGAGCTTGTTCAGACTTACGTCCATTGAGTCAGTGATGCCATCAGACTGTCTCATCCACTGTCACCCCCTTCTCCTCCTTCCATCAATCTTTCCCAGCATCAGGGTCTTTCCAATGAGTTGACTCTTCATATCACCAGGAACAGAAATGAGAAATACACACACACACAATAGAATGTTACTCAGCCATGAAAAAGAACAAAATATTTGCAGCAACATGTTTGGACCTAGAGATTCTAATACTAAGTGAAGTAAGCCAGACAAAGACAGATGTCATATTATTTAGACATAATTTCTATCATATTAATTTAGATATAATATATAATTTAGATATAATTGTATCTTTTATAATTATAATTATACATATTATTTAGATATAATTTCTATCATATCATATAATTTTTATCATATATTATTTAGACAATAATCATATTACTTACACATATGTCTAAATATTATTTAGACATATCATATTATTTAGACAATAATCATATTATTTAGACATATATGTCTAAAATACAACAAATGAGCAAATGAACCTATCTACAAAAGAAAATCCTTCATTGGAAGGACTGATGCTGAAGCTAAAATTTTAATACTTTCTCTGGCTTACTTCACTTAATATGATAATCTCTAGGTCCAGTCATGTTGCTACAAATAATTACTTCATTCTTTTTCACGGCTGAGCAACATTCTATGGTGCGTGTGTGTATATTTCTCATTTCTGTTCCTGATGACATTATATTCTCTCATGCACCAACATCTGAAGCCTTGTTGACAGTGTACCAAAAATGGAGAAAATACAGACTTTGGAGACATTCTGAGTTTGAATTCTGGTTCTCACACTAACTTTGAGATCTTGGACAAGTTATAACCACCAAGGTTTAGTGTATTCATCTATGAAACGGGGATAGTAAAGCTTTTTCCATAGGAGTATTTTTAAAATAATGTGTATAAGTGCTACTCATAGTGCTAGCTCTCACAAATAATGTGTTCAATTCCAGGTTGCTTCTTTCCTCTGTCCCTTCCTTTCCAGTCCTGCTGGTATAGCACTAATTCAGGGATTTATTTTTTAGTGTTTATTTATTTGGCTGCACCAGCTCTTAGTTGTGGCATGCAGGATCTTTAGTTACAACATGTGAACTCTTAGTTGCAGTATATAGGATCTATTAATAGTTCCCTGATCAGGAATTGAACCTGGGCCCCCTGCATTGGGAGCACAGAGTCTTAGCCACTGGACCAGCAGAGAAGTTCCAGGGATTTCTTATCTTGTCTCTGCTAGACCCTTACCTGTAGCAGTCTTCATATTGAGGGCTGACTTCCAAACTTTCCCTTCTCTAATCCATCCCAAACACTTCTAGTCAATAAGTGCCCCTAAACCCAGATCTTCATCAATTCTCTGGCAGATCAAATCCTTTACAGATACCTCACCATCCACAGCTAGAGTTAAACATTTCTGAACTCAACTGACTCCTTTCACAAAGAAGACAACTGAGAAGTCTGGAATCAGGGGTCAGATAAGCCAAAGACTCTTCTACTTGTTCCTCTGGCTTCTTTCCTGTGGGTTTGAGCCTTAGGTATAGACAAAATGAACTTCCAACTGGTGAAACTTTCTCTTCCCATTTGCTGGGAGGACATCCCCGGTCCTTCTGGAGACAGTCTGGGAGTGAGGGAGAGGTTCAGCTCCATTTCGAGTGCCGTGCACCATCCTCACATGCAGAGGTTCACCCTGGCTCCAAACGTGTTTCCGCTTTGGGGTAGCATCTCTGCCCGAGTATCCCTCAGTCTGAAGATCATGACTGAAGGCCAACAGAATGTGGATCAGGAAGGGTGAGGAAAATCAAATAATTATCCGCAAGTCACTAAGTATTTTTGTTGAAATCTTCCCCCTTTTTCTTTTTAAAGTTTTTTGTTTGTTTTTTTTTAATGTGGGCCATTTTGAAAGTCTTTATTGAATTTGTTACAATATTGCTTCTGTTTTATGTTTTGGTTTTTTGGCCAAGAGGCATGTGGAATCTTAGCTCCCCAATCAGGCATCAAACCCAGGCCCCCTACATTAGAAGGCAAAGTCTTAACCACTGGACCACGAAGGAAGTCCATTCCCCTTTTTCTATTTGGGTGAAGGTTAAAAAACATAGCATACACAATCACATACATGAAAGATATAACGCAAAATCTAAATGAGAATGCTACATCCAGACTGGATAAGAAGTGTGACATTTCAGGGAGAAGATGTCAGTCTATATCCTCATTCATCTTCAGTGCCACATCTGAGGCTTTGAGGGCCTCAGAGATGGCCAACAGGGAATGGTTCCCTAAAATCAAGAGGTGACATAATTTGCAGTGAATGATCAAATCCCAATCTGTTCACAGGGATCTGAGTTGGTGGAGTGTCCTGACCTTTGTGCAAGCTGGCTAGGAATAACAGCCTCTGCAAGCAGTAGCCACCTTGATTAGCAAGCATTTCAGGAAAAACATTCCCTTGCAGTCCCACTGTTTTGTGGAACTCCTCCTTATATATAGGTAGAAAGTACATGGATGTGATGAGGATGGAGTGGTTACTTCTGCCCTGAGAAAACTGCTGTGTGGGGTTTGGGGGACCCCTTGGAGAAATTTGATGGAGACAAGTTAGGGAATGCTACTCTTGGAGAAAAGGTTAGAGAGATCCCAGTGTGAGTGATTTCAAATTAAGTTACTAGATAAATGCTAATCCTGTTTCAGGAATTCATTCACCCTAGGGTGACTGGAAGTCCCACATAGGACCTGTTGGCCCACGATTATTAATAGTGTCTTCTTTCATCCTCAGAAGTGTTCTGGTTTGGCCAGCGAATTACCTGACCACTCTCATTGTTACAACAGAGTATGAATGAATAATTAGGGTGGAGTAGGGTGGGGAGAAGGACTGGGAAGGTGCAAGCTTGAAGGTCAGTGTGAGTAGGGAAATGCAGATAGACTAAGCTGATGTCAGACAGGAAGGCATCAGCCCTGTGTCTTCAGACAGGTGAATTAACTTCTTCAGGGATCACTTTCTTTACTTACAAAATGTGGATTTGAATACTTACCTCATGTGGTGTGAGAATCACTCCTAAGAATGCAAGGAGTATACATGGAGGAGATGGGCCATGTCATAAGAAAGAGCAGTTAGGCAAGGATTTTACTTGGCTGTGCTACATGAAATTACCTTAGGTGCCAATCTAGATTTCTTAGCCTGACCTTGGAGAATGTCAAGTCTAGTCCAATCTCCATGTAAATTTCTAGCCTGGTTCCCTGCCACTGCTTCTTCTTCCATAGATAGAACCTCAACTTTTCTGAACGCGATTGAAGTATTCACACCCATGTACCTCTGAGTTCACCCCCACACCCTTGAAATCTCATTGCTGCTACTTCTGAGCCAAGTTCCAAACTAGGACTTGTTGGCAAAGGTCATGCAAAGTAAAAGAGATCACTAGAATTACCCTCACTCTTGTGTAAGGGAAGTTTGCGTTTATGTCATTCATACTGGCAAAACATACTATAAAAAAGTTCAATATTTTAGGTGTTCATTGTGTCATTAATAATTGACATGTTTGAAATGCAAGCAAAATTTCTACTTTTTTATCATCAGCAATGATAGGAGGACTTCTAGAAAAAAAATTAAGAGGTTATTCAGAAAGAAATTTCCTCCCTTCTTTCTGTGGAGGAAAGAAAGAAGCGACTTCACCTAAGGACTAAGGCTAATCCACGAAAATGAGATGATAAGTGAGGGAAGAGCACTATTTCAATTTCATCCTACCAAAAAAAAAAAATCAAAAGTGAGATAGAGACTCTCAACATGCAGGGGAAGGTCCCACGCCTTTCATTAAAAGGAGGCTCATGAGTTCAGGAGTGCAAACATATCAGTATTCGCCTCACCAGGGAGGTTTGGTATTTTTATCTCAGCACAGTTTGCTCGTTTTTAGCTCTTACATAGATGATCTTTATGAACTTCCCAAGTCACATCAGGAGACTGATATGAGCTGGCTTCTCTCTACTCGTGTGAAGGGAAGCAACCAAAGGTGGGCGACAAACTTCATCCTTCTCTTCCTCTGGTGAATCAAGCTTCACGCTGTGGATTTACTGAGCCTTGGTCTAGTGCTGAAAAAGGATGTGAATATCTTGCCTTTCCCTGGGCCCAAGAAAAGACCCCAAATTATGCTCTGTTTAAGTGAACATGGCCACAAAAACAGACTGGGAGTAAAAATACTCCCAACCTATCAAAGCAGAAGGAAGAGATCACATTGACATAGATCTCCCCAAATCATCAGTATCAGGCATCCCCCCACTTGACACAAGAAAAATCAGAATGGAGTTAGAGGTCTGAGATATTGTCACAGTGATCCCTGGAACTTATGTAGTTGGTCTGAGTAGTTTGCTGGGGCTTTTGTTACCGCAGCGATCTTCCTAGCTGCTTGCTACACATAACCAGAAGCAGCAGCAATGAAAGCACACATTTTTATTTTTTTAAATTGAAGTATAGTTGATCTACAATGTTGTGTTAATTTCTACTGTACAGCAAATTCATTCAGTTATTCTTTTTTAAATATTCTTTTCTATTGTTTATCACAGGGTATTGAATATAGTCCTATGTGCTACACAGTAGGACTTCACTGTTTATCCATTCTCTGTCTAGTTAACATCTGCTCACCCCAAACTCCCAGTCCTTCTCTCCTCTGATCCCCTCCCCCTTGGCAACCATGAGCCAGTCCTTTCTGTCTGTGAGTCTGTTTCTGTTTCATAGATAAGTTCCTTTGTGTCATTTTAGATTCCACATGTAAGTGATATCATATGGTATTTGTTCTTTTTGACTTACTTTACTTAGTACAATAGTCTTTAGTTCCATCATGTTGCTGCAAATGGCATGATTTTATTCTTCATGGCTGAGTAGTATTCCCTTGTGTATGTGTACCACATCTTCTTGTTTATCCATGCATCTGTTGATGGACTCTTAAACTGTTTCTGTTTCCTGGCTATTGTAAGTAGTGCTGTTGTGAACATAGGGGTGTATCTTTTTGAATTTCAGTTTTGTCCAGGTATATGCCCCAGGAGTAGGATTGCTGGATCATATGGTAATTTTATTTTTAGTTTTTTGAGCAACCTCCGTACTGTTTTCCATAGTGGAAAGTGCAGAAAGCACATGTTTTCAAACGTAAGCAGCATTTTAAACATGAACCAGGTGTGGGGCAGACTTTTCTAGACTGGCAGGTGGATTGCAGCCTCTTGCAGTCTGGCTACACAGATGCAGCCTTCTCTCTTCGTCAGCGGTCTTCTAGGTCCACACCTGTAAACAGGTGTCCTTCAAACTTTGATGCTTCACGGGGTCTCTCTAGCACCCTTGGCCCAGTGGCAGACTCAGAGTGAAGAAGTCAGGTTAGCCCTTGATGACCACTGCTGTCGCTTCCGGGGATGAAGGAACAGACAGAGCTTGTTCTTCTTTTTGTTTTTCCCTAAAGGCAGTGAGGGAAGACAGGCAGAAAAAAACAAGGATGTGAAAATATTTGAGACAAGGAGGAGGAAAAAATCAAGAACAAACACACTTCAGTGGCACCTGTCTCAGATGACACACTCTTACGGAGAGAGCCAGACCTGAAGCCTCAGAAACTGTTGACAGTTCACACAAGTGTCTTCATTTTCTGCTGCTTTCTCAATCATCCTGTAAAAACACTGTAGAGAGCTGTGCCGGAGGACTGCCTCTTGAGACAGGCTCCACATCTGGGTGCCATTCCAGCTCTGCCCTTGACCTCTGGGGCACTAGTCATTTATCTTCATGAAGACAGTTTTTCTAGTCTGATCCACAGGGGAGAGGTCTCTATCCTGTTTGACTCAGATGGTTCCAGATATGTCTGAGAGAGAGTCTTGACACTATAAAACGTCACAAACATGTTCCTATTTTATGAAAATGAGACTGTAATCCATTCACTTTCGAGAAAAACCACCGGTGTTTTTAAGCACTGTTTCAAGTCATGATGGCAGTGAGCCGGGGAATTATTGAGTCTGTCATACAGAGTGAAGTGAGTCAGAAGGGAAAAGTAAATATCATATATTAATGCATATATGTGGAAACTAGGAAAATGGTACAGATGAACCTATTTGCAGGGCAGGAATAGAGACACAGACGCAGAGAAATGGACATGTGGTCATGCAGGGATGGTAAGGTGAACTGGGAGATTAGGACTGATATATACATATACATACACTACCATGTGTAAAATAGTTAGTGGGAAGCCACTGTATGTCACAGGGAGCTCAGCTTGGTGCTCTGTGGTGATGTAGAGGGTGGGATGGGGGTGCTGGTGGAGGGAGGGGATATACGTATACTATAGCTGATGCATATTTCTGTACAGCAGAAATCAACACAACACCATAAAGCAGTCATACTCCAATGGAAAAAATACTCTGTAGTAACCTTAAAAAATAAAAAACAACAAAAATAGACAGTAGGCAAAAATGTATTCCCTCCAATGAGGAACTCCCCCGACCATCTCAGAGAATGGAGTGTAACCAAAGATAATAAATACATTTGTTTCAAATAGTGAGTTGAAAAGATGGCTTTCCCCCCAAATTTCCAGGTGAAGGATAAGTCTGTGCTCATTTTCACTCCATGTTTTTCAGTGTAACCTAAACCTGTTAATATCTATATTCAGCAAAGCTGCCATGGTTGCCTGGCAACCAGGCTTAGTGGGCTAGCAAAGCACCAAAGGAAGAAATCAAATGCAGCTCACAAAACCTTGATTTATGCTTCCGTTGGACAGAAAATTCATCCTCCATGTGTGCTGTGTGGATTGTTATTTTCCCAACATAAGTACATCTTTCAGGATGAAAGCTCAATGCCATTAGGAGTTTTAAAATCATGGTCTATTAGTTAACGCTTGATATGTACAAAGGAGAAATCTGTCTCTGCTATTCCCTTGTTAAAACAGAGGTAGTTCTTTCCCTTGTAGGTCAGGTTGTACTTTTCACTCTCACTCTTTATTTCCTCTGCATAGAAATATATACATTATTTTTGGAATCAGATGTAATGGAAATTGAAGCATAAACATCAGGAAATAGAGGTTTAGGATTAATTATGGCCAATTATTTTTTAATCTAATATAAGGGAGTAAAAGAGAATAATTCAAATAACGTTTCTTATGGAAATTTTTATACCTTTCCACCTTTATCTACTTTGTTCTTATATTTTTCCCCCATGGAGACTTTATCACCTCTAAAATTGAGACTTTATCACCTCTGTAATTGAGAATAAAGAATGGCATTTGGGTTGTATATCATCTACTTCATGGACTAAATAGACTGTGTGACTAGGAAAGAATTAGGAGTTTGAAACTCATATTATTGGGACTTCCCTGGTAGTCTAGTGGTTAAGACCTCACCTTCCAGTGCAGGGGACCGAGGTTTAATCCCTGGTTGGGGAGCTAAGATTGCACATGTCTTGTGGGCAAAAAACCAAAACAAAACATAAAACAGAAAGAGTGCTGTAACAAATTCAGTAAAGCCTTTAAAAATGGAAAAAATAAAAGTCATATTATCTTTTGTTTTATTATCTCTCATTTCATAGCTCAGATTTTATTAGGTAAATTCAATATTCTGAGGAAAAGTAAATGAAAGGATTCTGAATCAAACCCTTTTTGAGATAAGATTGGAGACTACAATAAAGCAAATAACTGTGATGACTGATGTGAAGATGTGAAAAAGTCTGACACTGATAGAATGAACTTATAGTATCGTTGGGAATCAGCGTAAATCGTCATCTTCAGTAAACCTACCTTTTGGTTCCCATGTGATGCGGGAAGCAGGTCTTTCATTCTTAGCAGTCAAGCAGTCTTTTATATCTACTTGACATTCTTTCTGTATCATTATTTCATGGTTGGTTTGTTGAGACAAACTGAAATTCCAGGTTTTATGTAAAATCTCCTAATGTGAAAGTGTTGACATCGGTAAAAACTAACAACCCCAACATGTCAAGCCAGAAGCCATTCGTGACGCCCAGTGCAAGGAGAGAAGAGGGTTGGTGGGGGATTCCTAGGGCATTCTTACATGTTGCTGCTAAGTTTCTTCAGTCATGTCCGATTCTGTGCAACCCCATAGACGGCAGCCCACCAGGCTCTGCCGTCCCTGGGATTCTCCAGGCAAGAACACTGGAGTGGGTTGCCATTTCCTTCTCCAATGCATGAAAGTGAAAAGTGAAAGTGACGTTGCTCAGTCGTCTGACTCTTCACGACCCCATGGAGTACAGCCTACCAGGCTCTTCCATCCACGGGATTTTCCAGGCAAGAGTACTAGAGTGGGTTGCCATTGCCTTCTCCGTCTTACATGTTAAGAGGCTACAAATAAAAATGAGGCACTCTCTGGGAGGTAAGACAAGAAACAGGATCCTCTTTGACACCATACTGTCTAAGGATAGAGAGTTTTCAGGAGGAAGAAGAGAAGTATACACTGGGGTCAAAATGACTTTAGTCCCAAGGTTGTTGGTGGGACTTCCCTGGTGGTCCAGAGGTTAAAACTCTGCACTTCCAATGTAGGAGGCGCGAGTTCAATCCCTGGTTGGGATCAAAGATCCCACATGCCACGCAGCGAAGAAAAACAAAATGGTGTTGCTGATCATTGGTGATCTTTGAAGAGGAGCTTCAAAGGAGTTGGTGACAGTCCAGAACAAAAGCAATAATTAGAATGAATATGTGTGTGACGAAGGCTAGAAACAAGCAAAATACACCCCACATTGTCCAGAAGGAGAAAGTAAACCACAATCATTGGAAGGGAAGTAAACTGAGGGAAATGTGGGTGTATCTATAGCCAGAGAACATATTTCCGGAGCAAGTGGAAAACAATGAGACCAAATACAGAGGTCTGGTGTTAACCTTTGACAGAATTGAGACTATAAGGAGATGCAGAACATGTATATGAATGTGTGAAGTCTGTGTGTGTGGTTAATGCTGTGAAATTTGAGTTGACATGTCCTATTTGGAGTAGAAGTGAGGTAAAATAGTGTTTGAAGAACCTGGAGAAATGCCTCCAAAATCAGTAAATGAACATCATACTTTCATTTCATGATGCTTTTCTTAATTGCAGTTGTGTTCAAGCTGTTTGTTTTTGATATCCCTCTTCTCTTAAACTGGAGACAAAGATTATATTTTACCTATTTGTTTCACCACTTGAATATAATTCTAGTTCCTACCTAGCACAACAGTGGTTCCCAACAGACATGACAAGTAAGTACATGTTACACAAATTAAAAGGCAGCAACAGAGGTGGAAAAGGAGGATTACATAATTTGATGTCATGGATTTAAAAAGACGTAAGGTCACTAAGGAGTGGGCAGTGTTGGGGAAGTGGTAATGAAACACCTGTCTCTTATAAAAACATAAAAGATAAAAATGTCTAAATCAGTTATAATAAAAGAAATATGATTAATTCAAACATTGACTACCCTGAAAATATTTGCCATACCCCAACATTTTAGATTTTCACATTCCTTGCAAGATCATTATGAAATGGGAAATACATTTTAAAACTGAAACTCTGTAGAGGCAACCACAGGAATTCCTTGGGTGACCATTGAGTTTTATCCCAAGGTCACTTTCAACAGCTCATGGAATCTGTTTGTTGGGGTCATAATAAACATGAGTTGGGTATGTACCAGCCTCCCCAAAACAACCCCAAATGTGCCAAGTACAAGAGCCAGTGAAGTTACAGAAGGCAAATGGTATGTTGGACACCTCTGGGTCTTGGCAAAATGAGCCATGGGTATGACTTCACAGCTTTTTTGATGAACAAGTTGTCCCTTTTGTATGAAATGTCATCAACTCACAGATGTGTATTTGCTGATGTCAGCCAGAAAATGAAGCACTTTCCAAAATGTCGTTTTAACACAAGAGTAATATTTGAACATGAGCTTACTCCAATTCTGATTTAGTTTGGAAGTATAGCAGAACTACCTTTTTTTATTTTTAAAGTTGATACCCTGTGAGTGATAGGGTTGTATTTTTCCCTCTCGTTGTCAACCACTTTTTTTCCCACTATAACTAGCATTTTCAGAATTAAAGGAAAACTCTTGTCTGACATGGTCCCCAAATTTTGTAATATTAGATGGTAACTTTCTGGACTATAAGTCTTTCATGCTTTTTACATATAAAAGGGAGAAATGAGAGTGAGTCCTGGATTTTCTAAAAAGAGGGAAAATAGAGGAATATTCAGAAACAGAAAAGGTCAAAACATCCCCAGCAGTTACATTAATACCAGCTGCCAAGAATTTTTACATTGAAGATAGAAGGTGACTAGGAGGTTGTTTTCCTCTAGAATTGGAAGACTGGTGGTTCTGGGTCAGAACCATGTGGGTTTCTCCTCATCCATCCAGGGTCTTGAACATGGTAGACCCTTAAGAAGCCGTTGATTTTATTTGATGCAGGAATTTCTATTTGTTTCAAAATGGATGTCCTGAGAGTCTACTGAGAATGAAGCAGGCATCTGTTTTTAATCATGCATGTAACAAATGGATTATTGATTAGACAATTAGGATCCAGCTAGTGGAGTAATCTAAAATGTACATGCAATTTGCCAGTTTGAGATAAACAAAACAGAACAGTTCTCTGAGATCAGTTGTTAAATGAAAATAAAGTGGGTTAGCCAAAAAGTTTGTTCAGGTTTTTCTGTAATATGCGATGGAAAAATCCAAATGAACTTTTTGGCCAACCCAATATTGTAAGAATATTTATTCTCTTCATCTACCTAGTGACTGTTGAGTACCTGCAGTGGGTCCTGTGGAATATATGACCAAGTCATGGCTCTCAAGGAGCTTACATTCTTCTGGGGGCTGGGAAAGGCATGAGAGAAACACACAAGTAAATATGCAGGTGGTAAAGACAGAGGAAACAGGATAAGAAGATTAAAGATGATGACAGGGGGCCTAGGATCGATTCCTTCTAAGAGTAGTCAGAGAAGACCTCTCTTGATAAGCTACCATTTGACCACACATGTGAACATTTGCTCCAGGAAGCTAGAATTTGATGCATGGTTCTGTTAATATTCCAAAATGAGGGCAGTGTGACTCACCCAAGCCTATTTGTAGCATACTAAGTTATAAGTTTCTAGTATCTGCTTTATTGTCAGACAGTTTCTTCTGAACTTGGAGTAGTACAGCTCTTTCTTTTTTTCTGTTGGATTTTCAGAAATATGCTTTAAAGCTCAGTCTTGGAAATTCTAGAATTTGCCAGTTATGGTTGGATTTTATAGTTCCTAAAAATTTTTTTATCCCCTTTCAGATGAAGTCAACTTTCATGGTAATGATTAGGTTTCTACCCTGTGAGCCAAGAAAAATATGCCATAGAACATTTTTTTTATGTTAAAGTTAGATATATAAAATATGTAGGTTATTTTTCCAGTGATCCTTTTCTGAAAGTTTTCCCCTCAATTTTTTATGTTCTTGCACTATATATTTTTTTTTCTTACCTCTTTTTTTTTTTTTTATTCTGGCCACAGTGAATGCTGTGGAGGGGACTATCAAAATAAAACAAAATGATATGAATTGAAAAGTAAATGTCTCCCTTCACCCCACAATTCCTCCCTCAATTTTACTCCTCAGGGAAAACCACTGTTAAGGGTGTTTATAAATTTTTATTCATATAGTAAATACTAGTATAGATTTAAATATTAAAATTTCTCCCCCATCTAGTAATTTACCAACTCCAGACACTTTGAAAGAAGAGGAATTTGAAACATACTACCTCTTACTTCTCATAACTTCCAGTTTTTGATAGTTATTTTATTCAGTTACACTCTGTTTTGAAACAGGAATTAAGCCTTTAGCATCATTCTATAATATGATTTTTTAATTGAAAACTAATAGCACTTACAAGATCATGATTATGAGAATATCAATTGCATATGGGATCTATGGAGAAGGAAATTTAATCTAATGTTGGTAAAAACTGCCTTATCTTCCAGCCAGATTCTCTTATTTTCTTTCATGTTTCCTCTACTTAGTTCCATTCAGCTGATCATGTGGTTAATGTCACATGAGATCCTTGTTCTTGGACTTTCTTGTGTTGTTGTGCTGGAAAAACCTTTGAAAACTAGAAGTTTGTTTCTATTCATATATAAATATATATTTATACCATGCATATTAATTACATATAGTGTATGTGTGTACTTTCAAAATTTTCTTCCTTTTGATCTTATACTTAACTAATCATTTATCTTGATATGAAATTCTAATTTCAAAATATATTTTCCCCTCAGAACAATTTTTCAGTGTTTGTGTTCAGGGAAGCAGGGTTGCTTATAAGAAACCTATAGTAATCTGATTCTTTTTTTTTTGCCCCTCTCTGGGAGCGTTTCATATTTTACCTATATTCTTGACTTTCAAGTTATCATTAGGACAAGTCTAGGCTTGAATCTTTTCACAATCACCCTGTTTAGCATTGGGTAGAGGTATCAATCTAAATACATCTATGTTTCTTACATTTTCTTCATTCTTTTAAAAGATAAATGTTGAAACACCAGGAGCAACCCATATTAACCTCTTCCATATTTTCTATCAGTTTTTGTGGTTGTTTTCTATATCTCCACTTTGGTCTTTAAACACACCATTTTATTAATTATCCTCACCATTGAATTTTTGTATGCTGGCAAGTATATTTTAATTTCCAAGGATATTCTTATTGCCTCATTGGCACTTTTTAATAGTTTGTTGCTCTTATAAATGCAATCATCTCTCTCAACTCTGAAGATAACTAATTTGGAATTTCTGTTTTATTTAAATCTATTTATGTTCTTTGCTTGATTTATGCTTCCTCAAGACTCAGTTTTTCTCTTTATTTTGCATCTTGTCTTTTAGCCTGTATTTTTCCTTATATTTCACATGCCTGATTTTCCTTATTCATTCACTCATATTTATGAGTGGTTGCTTCCACTGGTTCACATAGGCAGGTAGCATGACCTTACCTACAGGCAGACTTCATTTTATTGCATTTCACTATATTGCAGTTCTCAGATACCATGTTTTTGTGGGGGTTTTTTGTTTGTTTTTTCTTACCAAGTTGAAGATTTCTGGCGACCCTGCATCCAGCAAATAAATCGGTGCCATTTTCCCAACCCCATTTGCTCAGGTCATGTCTCTGTGTCACATTTTGGTAATTCTTGTAGTACTTCCAAGTTTTCCATTTTTATTGTATATGCTTTGTTGTTCTGTGGATCAGTGATCTTTGATGTTACTATGGCAACTGATTTTTTGTTTTGTATTTTTAAATTTGTACATTGATTTTTTTTCACATATCATGCTGTTTCCCAATTAATAGACCACAGTAGAATGTAAACATAACTTTTATGTGCACTGGGAAGCCAATTCGTGTGACTTGCTTTATTGTGATATTTGCTTTATTGCAGTGGTCTGGAACCAAACCTGTAATATCTCCACGGTCTGTCTGTAATTTTTTAGTTTTGTTTCTCCAGTAGGCCCATCGTCTCTGAATTGCAGGGCCAGCTGGGGTTCTGCAAAGATGGATAGGTCTCGGTGGCAGCCAAGCTTCCCTGTAGGGTGTATAATCAGGGAACCACCAGAGAGGAACCCCACAGTCGCCTAAGTTAGGAAGACTTTAACTCTTGAAGATGGAGCACTTGGTGTAGTTCACTCCTGGGAAGATCTGTTTTTTCTTCCCTCACAGTAGAGCCTTTCCATTCTTTTGAGGATGTCAGTATTTCCCTTAAAGTGCTTCAGTCTCAACACCTTTTAAAATGCATTTATATATGTAATACCCCTTGTCTTTTTAAAGCATATAAATTGTCTGCCACAAACTTTCCAAGAAAATCTCATGAAATAAATTAAAATTATAAATATGGTGCAATTTAAGGTCTCTTAAATGTTCAGTACATTCATAAAATGAATAAATTTTCAACTCAGAATCCCATGTCTAAATCAATTATAGTTGTATATTTTAATTTGGAATGGAAAGGCTCATCTCTTTGCACTGAGCCAAATTCTCTTAAACTTTAAAAATATATACAATATGAAAGATGCACAACCTCCTTTGCAACACAATAGTAATTATATTTGTTCAGCCAGTGAAATGATTCTCATCTTAAGTTTTCCTAGACTTACCTACCAAGAAAATAATTTATATCATCCCATTTCAACCAGTTAAGATTATATAATGACCAGCAATATTGGCCCAGACTCTAAATGGATCCTTCTCAACAATTACAATGAGATACACATAACTTTCTCAAGGTCACTTTCTCAGTGTCCTTTAAATGTGTATGTGTGGCGGGATGAGCATGTGAGTTAGGACAGGAAAGTGTTCTTTTTTTTTTTTTTTAAGTATTGACATATAGTTGATTTACAATGTTGTGTTATGTTCTGTTGTACAGCGAAGTGATTCAGTTACATGTGTACATATATCTTACTCTTTTTCAGATTCTTTCCCATATAGGTTGTTACAGAGCATTGAATAGAGTTCCCTGTGCTATACACTTGTAGTTGTTTTTCCAGTCAGGAAGTCGTGTCCAACTCTTTGCAACCCATAGTCTATAACCCGCCAGGCTCCTCTGTCCATGGGATTTCCCAGGCGAGAATACCGGAGCGGGTTGCCATTTCCTTCTCCAGGAATCTTCCCGACACATTTCCTGCATTGAAATACCCACATTTACTGCATTGGCTGGCAAATTCTTTACCACTGAACTACCTGGGAAACCCTGTTCTATACAGTAGATCCTTTTTATCTGTTTTATGTATAGTAGTGTGTATATTTCAATCCCAATCTCCCAAATTTATTCCTTCCTCACCTCTTTTTCCCCTTGATAACCATAAATTTGTTTTCTACATCAGTGACTATTTCTGCTTTGTAAATAAGTTCATTTGTGGCTTCTTTTTTTTTTTAGCTTCCACATATAAGCAATATCATAGGGTATTTGTCTTTCTCTGTCTTAGAGGAAGTGTTCTTAAAATTCACGTGATCCCAGTCCTTCATCTGTCCCTTGGTCTCCCTCCTGTGTGCATGGGGTTGGATTTTTGCCTCTCTCTCTGTAGCTTTTAAGATCTGTGTTTGCCTTCCCACTAACTCTAAATACCTTTGCTAAAACCTTCCTTCTTTCCATGTACTTTGAAATCCTTAAGAACACACAGCTCTTGGAGGGTGTTCAAATGATATCCAGCTGAGCTCCAGAGAGCTCTCATAACTGACTCTCTGTCACAATGTCCAAGGTCACACTGCTGACAGTTACTGATAGAAACAGAACAAGTGACTGCTGACCTCTAGAGGATACTTGATGCAATAAATAGTATTTTTCTGTACTAATAACAGCACTGATATCACAGGGCTTTCATGAATTTGAGTCGAGATAATGCAAGTCAAGTGCATGGCACAGTGTTCCATACTAAGGACCGCCAGGTGATAATGACTGTTATTTTTTCTGGCTGCATTAGGTAAAGTGCTGTCAATAACATATTTAGATGAGAGAGAACCTTTAAAGTGTATACTTAGATGGTCAGTGTTTTCTGTCTCCCTCATTTTCCCCTTTGTTTTGAGTAATATTTTATTAGCTTAGTATGATTGCAATAATAATTTAGCTTTCTAGCAGAGTTCTCAGCCTTAGCACTTCTAGCGTGGGGGCTGGGTAGTTCTTCGTTGCGGAGGGCTGTCCCTTGCTCTGTAGAGGGTTAGCAGCTTGCCTGGTCCCTATCGACATCAGTAGCAGACCCTCTCCAGCGGTGACAGCCCAGCATATCTCCAGACCTTGCCTGTTGTTTTCTGGGGAGGGCAAAATCATCCCTGTTTGGGAACCACTGTTTTGTAGTGATATCCATTTGTGTAGTTGTTTTTTTTTTTTTAATGTATTTTTCTTTTTGCTTCTCTAAACTTGGTTTCTATTTTTGGAGAATTCTTTCTTTTGCCCTAAAAGCCCCATGGAACATGTCATTACTTCCTTTTTCTCCCAAGCTCAGGGTCTAAAGATGAGCATGTAACTGAGATTCATTTCAAAACTTTATTTAAGTTAAGAATCAATCCACTGGGGGGAAATGTTTCCCATAACCCATCAGATTCTTGCGAGTCTGACTTTGCTTCTTAAGTTTGTTGTTGGTTAAGAGAATTTTGGATGCATTCCACTGAGGGAAGTTGTACTCTCTACTGCAAAACATGTATTTTTCTAGTTAGTCATTTTCAAAGAGCTGTTTCTGTCAGTGGTTAAAACAGAATAATGGCTTCAGGTCATCCATTTATGATAAAGTTAATTTCTCTTCATTGAAATATTTAAGGTTTTGACAAAAGGAATCAATTAACTAGGGCTTCTGGACAACCAAAAAATACTTTAATTTGAAGTGTAAAACACAGTATGATTACACAGTAACCTTAGAGTGCTACTAGCTTTTTATAATCAGTAAATATTAAACATTGAATGAATGGATGAATGAACATAAGTATGTACTGGATTTTGTCAGATGGAAACTCTATATATTTATTTATCAGAAACAGCCCCACTAGTGTAGTTAACTCCTTTTAGAAAAAGGAGTTGTTATAAAAGCTTTATATATCACTGTTAAAAGTTGGGATGTGGGGAAAGGGAACAATTTAATTGGTCAACCCATCATAAAATTACCCTAAGGAATATTTCCCTTGTTAGTGAGTTTGAGTGTTAGTTAAATTGTTCATTTTTGATAAAGTGAGCAATTCAACTAATATTAAATTGTTAGTTAAAGTGAAAGTCATTCAGTCGTGTCTGACTCTTTGCGACCCCATGAACTTTAGCCTGCCAGGTTCCTCTGTCCATGGAATTCTCCAGGCCAGAACACTGGAGAATTCCAGTGTTCCCTTCCCTGGGGGATCTTCCCAACTCAGGGATCAAACCCAGGTCTCCTGCATTGCAGGCGGATTCTTTACCGTCTGAACCACTTATTCAGGAAATTGTTATATCAGTGAAAATCAGGTTTGTAGGGTTGGTTTTTTTTTTTTCCTGTTTTTCCTCCTTGCTCATGTCTGAAAATTGCTTGCCAAGAGGTGAAAACGTATTTAGACAGTTAAAATTCCACAGTTCGTCTTCCCACATTCATGGGAAAAAAATTTTGAACCATTAACCATTCATCCAAAATTACCAAGCCAATCAGTTACCTTTACTCTCAGTTACCTTTGAAGTACTTTTATAATAGAGTAACATGTTTGTCAATATACAAACACTATTGTACCTATTACAACAAAGAAATTAATACAAAGGTTTTTCTATTTAGGAACAGTGGTGTGCCGGTAAATGCTTAATATGAAGTTGTCAAAAAAAATTTCTGATCTGTAGCATTTGCCAATTTCTGTCTTGTAAATACTCTTGCTGTGGCCACTTTCCAACTATAATTGTGACTTCTCTGAATTGGAACTGGAAAGAGTTACTCACTTACACACCTTATGTCTATTAATATGAATATTATGGTATTTCCATCATACAGGCACAATAGACATAAATAACCTTGAGAGTATAGATATTAGCAAAGCGTAGCATAATAATTCAGAGATGGCAATGGCACCCCACTCCAGTACTCTTGCCTGGAGAATCCCATGGACAGAGGATCCTGGTAGGCTGCAGTCCATGGAGTCGCTGAGAGTCGGACACAACTGAGCGACTTCACTTTGACTTTTCACTTTCATGCATTGGAGAAGGAAATGGCAACCCACTCCAGTGTTCTTGCCTGGAGGATCCCAGGGACAGGGGAGCCTGGTGGGCTACCATCTATGGGGTCGCACAGAGTCGGACATGACTGAAGCGACTTAGCAGCAACAGCAGCATAATAATTACCAGATTTTGATTTTCAAGTATTATCTTTGTTTTTATTTATTTTTCTTAGTTGTACATTTTATCACTGACTGTTCAGTAATCCTATATTTGAAATTGGCCTCTCAAACTTTCTGAAATTTTAACAGTCAGTGAGGCCAGCTCCAGGAACACACCACTAAGATTTTTTCAGTTGTATCGAATTGACCAAAAAGTTCATTTATCTTACAAAAAGAGTTAGGGATGTCTTAATGGAAAAGCCCAGATCTTTTGGCTGAACAGATATATACATTTTCTGAAAAGTTCAGTTCAGTCGCTCAGTCGTGTCTGACTCTTTGCGACCCCATGAATCGCAGCATGTCAGGTCTCCCTGTCTATCACCAGCTCCCAGAGTTCACTCAAACTCATGTCCATCGAGTTGGTGATGCCACCCAGCCATCTCATCCTCTGTCGTCCCCTTCTCCTCCTGCCCCCAATCCCTCCCAGCATCAGGGTCTTTTCCAATGAGTCAGCTCTTCTTGTGAGGTGGCCAAAGTATTAGAGCTTCAGCTTCAGCATCAGTCCTTCCAGTGAACACTCAGGACTGATCTCCTTCAGGATGGACTGGTTGGATGTCCTTGCAAATCCAAGGGACTCTCAAGAGTCTTCTCCAACACCACAGTTCAAAAGCATCAATTTTTTGGCACTCAGCTTTCTTCACAGTCCAACTCTCACATCCATACATGACTACTGGAAAAACCATAGCCTTGACCAAATGGACCTTTGTTGGCAAAGTAATGTCTCTGCTTTTTAATATGCTATCTAGGTTGGTCATAACTTTCCTTCCAAGGAGTAAGCGTCTTTTAATTTCATGGCTGCAATCACCATTTGCAGTGATTTTGGAGCCCCCAAAAATAAAGTCAGCTGCTGTTTCCACTGTTTCCCCATCTATTTCCCATGAAGTGATGGAACCAGATGCCATGATCTTAGTTTTCTGAATGTTGAGCTTTAAGCCAACTTTTTCACTCTCCTCTTTCACTTTCATCAAGAGGCTTTTTAGTTCCTCTTCACTTTCTGCCATCAGGGTGGTGTCATCTGCATATCTGAGGTTATTGATATTTCTCCCGGCAATCTTGATTCCAGCTTGTGCTTCCTCCAGCCCAGCGTTTCTCATGATGTACTCTGCATATAAGTTAAATAAGCAGGGTGACAATATACAGCCTTGACGTACTCCTTTTCCTATTGGGAACCAGTCTGTTGCTCCATGTCCAGTTCTAAATGTTGATTCCTGACCTGCATATAGGTTTCTCAAGAGGCAGGTCGGGTGGTCTGGTATTCCTATCTCTTTCAGAATTTTCCACAGTTTATTGTGATCCACACAATCAAAGGCTTTGGCATAGTCAATAAAGCAGAAATAGATGTTTTTCTGGAACTCTCTTGCTTTTTTGATGATCCAGCAGATGTTGGCAATTTGATCTCTGGTTCCTCTGCCTTTTCAAAGCTGAAAAGATGTTCAAAACCAGCTTGAACATCTAAAAAGTTACTAGGTACTTAAAACACCTATTTCCCAAGTACTTTAAAGTAATTTCCTTGCACTACTAGTGTACATCTCTTCACTTCTGTAGGTCTAGTGTCTCAAATAGGAGCTGACATGTTTTAAGTTCTCAATAAATGTTGGGTAACTGACTGATCTTAAAAATGTAAATGATGAACCTGAACCTGGTAGAACAGAAGAAAGTTCAGTTTGCACCTGCTGATATTACCTCAAATTATCTCTGAATTAAAAATCCCTGTTGTTATCACTTTGCTGTATACCTGAAACTATCACAACACTGTGAATCAACTATACTTCAATAAAAATTTTAACAAATTTTTTGAAGTCTGTATCTGTGAATAGACAAGGTCTTAGTCTACATATAAATCCCATGAGAATAAATAAACGGTTCCTCCCTGGATTATCTTCAGGTTTCCTTCCTAGCATCATGCAAAATCTTTATAAAGGGACCCTTGGTCCCAACAGACCCTCCCAACTTCATCCTCAGGTGTTATTTTTTATAATTACCTACACCAAGGGAGACTACGTGTCTTAGGAGAATGAAGATGAGCAAAGGTGAGCTTCCTTTCCAGGGACAAATGCTCCTTCTTACTTCTGCCACCTCCTCAACTGAATAAGAGTCAGAGGAGACATCCTTCTCCCCACGTGCTCTTGATGTTCCCAGTTTACCCCACAACCCACTTTACCAGAGCTGTCTTCACAGAGGTCTCCAAGCCTGTCTACTGGCTTCATCTAATGACCTCTTTTCAGCCTCTATCCTACCAGATTTCCTCCTAGACTTTGACCCTGATGAACACTCATTCTTTCTTGACAGTTTCCTACTTTTAATCATTTACTAATCCACCAAATGCTTAATGCATTCTTCTCAGAGCCAGACATCACTCTGGACAATGGAAAATCAGTCACAAATAAGACAAACAAGTCTTCATCTTTTAAAGGCTCTGTTTTAACTGAGACAGCAAATAATTAAAACAACCAAATCAACAAATTGTGTAATAAAGTGAAGGCTTCTCCTTACAGATGACCTTTGAACTAAGACCTGAAAGGCAAGGAAAAGCCACTCACTGATCTATTGGGAGGAGTGTTTGAGGTGGAAGCAAGTGCAAAGGCCATGAGCAGGGCTGAGCCTTGTTTAATTAGAAAGGCCAGGGTAGCTGGAGTAGATGGCCAGGAGTGGGGATATCAGCATATGAGGTCAGATAGGCAGCCAGTGGTTATATTCATGGTTCTGCTTCTCTAGCTTTGTTCTCCAGTCTCCTCCAAGGGCATAGTCTGCTAAATGTCATTTCCCTCCTGTCAGCCCCTCGTCCTTTTTATCATCTTTCCCTCAAGACTGTCAATTCCTCTGTAAAGTGACTGCTCATCATTAGAATGAATTTCCTCCTCTTTGGTTCTTCCCTAAAACTCTGTTTGAAACTGTTTGGTGGTGTTTGGGGGGACCCTAGAGAGCTCTGATCCCTTCTGTCTCAGCACAGAAAGAATTTAGCGAGAGGCAAAGTGATAGGTGACTTATTAGAATAAGACTCTTGTGAGGCTTATAAGCAGGCAGACAATAGGGTGTCACATGTGCCAAGAACTTCATGGGCTACAGTTTTATAATCAAAGGAAAAGTGGGGAGGGAGAAAAAAACTACCTTCATTCCTCATTCTTAAGTAGACGTCATGCTTCCATCTTCAGTTCTACCTCCAGGTTGGACAGGGGAATTTTCTTATCCCTACATGATCAAGTCAGGTCCGTCATGCCACTATGGATAAATTATTTCAGGTCTCAGTACAATGAGGATCTTTTACTTTGAAATGCCACCTTTCCATAAATTATTGTTTTTTATGTGTGCAGAGATCATGCCTAGGAGTCATTAACTTCCTGAGCTCACTGGCCAGGATGTCGGTCTCAAGTCACTATTGTTTCATTGTTTGGGGGTATGCCTCTTCTGCTGCATGGGTTTCGTTGCTAAGCAAGTCTGCTTAATTTTGTGGTTAAGCAAACCTGCTTTCTTGAGCAATTATTAATTTACTGTGGTTGTGGTCTCCCAAAGCCCCCTAAAGTTCCCTGTCTATCTACAATCCTCTAATGGGATTTCTGAGTTATTTGATTATCTTATTCTGTCCCTATCATGTTGACCCTTTTATACCCAGACCTTATGTATGCTTCAATTTTTCAATCATCCTAGAAGCTTCTTGAGAACAGGGAGTTCATCTTATTTATTCTTCAGCAAGGGCAAGGGCTTTCTTTTTGTTTTTTCTTTAGGTTTTGGTACTTTGATATATAACTACAAAATAAATATTTGTTTAATTGAACAAGTGAGTATTTCATTAAAATATATTGCCCTACCAAAATATGAAAAAACTAGTGCTTTCAACATAGCTTATAAAATTAAGCCTTTGCACAAAAAATGACATCTGCTGAGAAAAAGTAGAATATAATGTTTGAGAGCAAAAGTCTGGACCTAGACTTCTGGAACAAAATCTTAGCACTGCTACTTACTAACCATGACCTTGGGCAAGTTTCTTAACCTCTCATGCCTTTGTTTTCTCATCTGTAAAATGGGGGTAGTTTTACGCATCCCATAGAGTTATTTTTTAAGGTGGAATGAATAAATACATATAAAGTCCTAGAAAAAACATAAAACTCCATAGCTATTGGCTCTTCTTTATCAATGAGCTAAAAATCTTTAGACTGTACTTTGGTAGTTTATAAATGGAGTGTGCTTTAATTTTCACTTATGTGTCAAACTATCCTTGTTTGATTTTTTCTTTTTACTAAGTTTTGGAGTTCTCCCAAAAGTCATTTCATTGCAAGTAGAATCACCAAAGCCAAGAAACTAAGGGTTTGACTAAAAGAATCATCGCCTTACTCAATTTGCTTGATTTGTGGTTAAAACTACTGTCGACAGCAGTAAAGAGCAAGAGAAAGCTCACATTTTTTCCTTCTAAGGAGACTGCTAGTAAACTCTTCACTCCACATGCCACAAGCTGCAGGAATTCCTAAAGAGGAACCAGGAGGGAAATTTGTGCCTTAGAAACAGAGGGAATCGGGAAGGCAAGAATTCTGGTTTTTGCTTTCAAGCTGTGAAATTCGGATGCATCTATGCAGCTCTTGAGATGTTTTCTTAGGTGAGCAAGGAGGTGATCTTGAGCTTTTCAACCACCACCCCCTCCTCTATCTCCAACACAACCAATCACCTTCATTATTAGATCAACTTGCACTTTAAATGCAGTGATATACCCAGACTTTGGGAGATTGTCTTAGTATGTTTTTTCTGGCTCTTCACATGCATTCAGGAATGCCGTGGTACCTTGGGAATTTAACCTCTTCCACTAGTTGCCAGGAATATGACAAATGAGTGACTGACAAGGCAATTGTTTTTCTGTGTTTCAATCACTTTAATAATCCAGATATATGCCAACCATGGGGACCATGACCTCTTATGAGTTTTGGCTTATTAACAAAGCACTTTTTGCTTTCTGTCCTTTTATTTTAAATTTCTTTGGAAAGTTGGGGTTTATCAACAGGGAGAGACCTTTCTAGAACACGAAAGTCCCTTGAGAGTATTTAACTCTGATTTCCAAGAGAGCAAAGCTAGTGGTAGGAATCATTAAAAGCAGCTGAGTAACACCCGGATAAAAAGTGACTCATCTTTTCATGGATGAAACCTCATGATTTATAATAAGCAGACAGTAGGCATATATTTTGTGTTTTGTAGTTGTTGATTATTAAGGTTCTTTGCTGTTCACTGAGTCAGTGTTTTGTTTTTGTTTTTTTGTATCAATTCTTTTGTCGTATGAAATATCCTACATTTCTCTACTTTTACAAAATGACCTTGGATGAGATGGAGTAAGCAGGTTAGAAACAATGAGTTGAGGTCTATGAAATGTCTCTAACTACTCCATGATTTTATTTCTTCTAAAGAAAGTGGAATGATATTTTATATTATTTACATTAATCTCTGATTTAAAAAATGAATCAACATGAAAGAAATAATGACTGTATTTGTGAGCCTATAGCCTAAGTAAATGACACATTGTCAAAACATGACATTAAAGGAATAAATTCTTTCAGTGTCTTATTTTTGCATTAGAGACCATAGCTGGCTAAGTCATTTAGGTTAGTGCACTTTAATGTTTTGTATGTGCAGCAGTCATAAATTTATTAAATATAATTCCCATGTAACTTTCCCCTTAAAAAGTCTAAAAAATACAACATTTCCTAACAACCCTCGGAAATAACCCTCCACCTCCTTATCTTTCCTAATCACTACAAGGTGGGACCAGTTTCCAGGACTGGTCTATGATATTGGTTTACAAGATATTTCATTGTAGAATCTATATCACAATTTATATATCCACTTCTGCTGATGAACATTTGAGCTGTTTCTAGTTTCTAAGCACTAATAGAATCATAGTATAATATCGCACAGCACAGCACCTTGAAAAGTATAGTAGTACAGTGCAACAGCTGGGCATGTTTGCATCTCTGAAAGTTCATAACTTGAAGAATTGTATGTAGGAGACTTACTGTAGTGAGTTTCTTTCAGGCATGTTTTTATGGAGTTGCAATACAATTGCAGTTTCTTTAAAACACATCCCTGGGCTGGGAAGATCCCCTGTAGGAGGGCATGGCAGTCCACTCCAGTAATCTTGCCTGGAGAATCCAATGAGCAGAGGAGCTTGGCGGGCTACAGTCCATAGGATTGCAAATAGTCAAACATGACTGAAGCGACTTAGCACACATACAAATGAGAAGGCGTCAGTCCAGTTATTGCAATCTTAAAGACATATTGCATGCCGTCAATAACCTGTTGATAGACAATAGATGGAACACTTTGCACAATGGTATGATGTAGGGAAATATACAAGATGTCATATACAAAGGAAGAAATACTAGTTTAAACATGTAACTGAACATATGAGTGAAGGTAATGGCAAAGGAGGTGAACGAAATCTTGATTAATAATCTAGCTTACAGAGAATTAATAGGCCATTCATTGTGTACTTATTAAGCACCATCTGTGTTAGACACCAGTGATACTATTAATAATATGAGTGGACAGAGTTTCTCCTGGTGACCAGTGGGGAAGGGAGGCATATCAGGTAACTATTTGCTTATACAGAGTGATCAGTGCCAAAGCAGAGAATTATGCCACAGATGACAAAAAGGTCTTTCTCTGAGAAGATCCAAGATCTTCTGAAAGAAAGAGAAGCTTGAATTGGGTCTGAAAGTATAGGTTGACTTCAGCCCAGGGAAACCAAGGGTCCATCCCACAGTGCAACTATGTTGCTGTCATTGTCATCACTAATACTTATTGAGTGAATAGATGAAAAAGGAATATTTAAGGAGAAATGAGTAAGGCAATTAGAAAGAAGAATAAGCAGCAATAGAAATATTTTTAAATTAAAAGAAATTTATTGGACTGCGGTTGCAGTGTTGTGCTCATTTCTGCTGTTCAGCAAAGTGAACCAGCTCTATGTATATGCATGTCCCCTCTTTTGGATTTCCCTTCCATTTAGGTCACCACAGAGCATTGAGTAGAGTTCCCTGAGCTATAGTGTAGGTTGTCAGTAATCTATTTTGTACATAGTAGTGTGTATATGTCAGTCTCATATTTTTTTTAAATACTTAATGTTGATTGGGAACTTATGGGTGCCAGGCACGTGTTTAGCATTTTATGTATGTCACTGATGTATTCCTCACGCTAGCCCCATGAAAGCTGTATGGTTAGTGCACACAGGCATGCTGCTGCTACGGCTAAGTCACTTCAGTTGTGTCCGACTCTGTGCGACCCCATAAATGGCAGCCCACCAGGCTCCCCCATCCCTGGGATTCTCCAGGCAAGAACACTGGAGTGGGTTGCCATGTCCTTCTCCAATGCATGAAAGTGAAAAGTGAAAGTGAAGTTGCTCAGTCGTGTCCGACTCTTAGTGACCCCATGGACTGCAGCCCACCAGGCTCCTCTGTCCATGGGATTTTCCAGGCAAGAGTATTGGAGTGGGGTGCCATTGTCTTCTCCGGCATATAGGCATGTGACCTGTGCTATTTAGAAAGGTCCTGCCTTGGGGTTGATACTCTGTTAGTGCTTTCTGGAAATTCTTGATAATTTTGAGCAAAGGGCATCACAGTTTCATTTTGCACTGCACACTGCAAATTATGTGGCCACCCCCAGAGTGTTTCCACTGTTTAGCTGCAGAAACTGGGTCCTGTCAATGACAGTCACTAGTCTCCCTGGGCCACACAGCTGTTGAACAGAAGAGTCAAGACTCAGTCTAGTTCCTTGTGATGTTGATTCTCACTGGCTTCACTCCTATGCTTATCTTTTTTGCTTTCAGTTTTCAAGATAAATTAGCAGTAAAAGACAGGGGAAACTATCATTAATTCAAGTAGGATGCTGAAATGGAAAGAAGAGAAACTCACTTGAGGAAAAAGAAAAATAAATTGAAAAGTCAGTTGAGGATGAATGAAACATGGTTCTCATCAGCACTACCTTGAGTTAAATGTGGAAATCCAAAATAAATAGTTGATGTAAAGCCTTTCTCTGGAGCAAATGGAGCTTTGAAGTCAAAATCACATTCCAGCATGTCTTTGCTCAGTCTGGGTTACCCAAAGTGCAATTTGGTGTTGACCCAGCTCTGCTCTTTCTTGGTCATTTATGCAGGAAGAGCCACGAACAGAAGATGCATGGTATTACCATCAGGGAAACGAGCAGGTGGGACTGCATCAGGACGGTTGCACCATCTAACAGCACTATATTACACACTGCAGGTCAATCAGATCCCATGTAATGTTTAATAACACAGCTCACTTGAAAAAGTTCGGCCTTAAAAGATCCCCATCTTTCTGTGGAATATGGAGCTTTACTCCTCCAACCATGGGATGCACTTCAATTTTCAACTTATACTTCTTCAAGTTAATTCAGTGAGTAGGAAGTAATGATTTTTAAAAGCACTTTCCTAGGCCACCCTCCCTTGAAGACAAAAGAGTCAAATTTCCACATTGAAGATTAGGCCTGGAAATGTGTTCTTATGATATTCCAAAGCACCTGCAGATTTCAGAGTCCAAGTCAAATGACCACAAAAGAGCTCGACTGTTATATAAAGAACATGTTTTCTTGTAAGTATATCCATTACGTGTTCATAATAAAAACAGCACAATTCTCTTTCAGTTCGTTTCTTTAGTCTCCAAAGTATCAGATGTACTTTACTGCTATCTTGTGGAAATACGCACATCTGGAAATACTTACTTGCTCCCCCAGTGTTTTTTTAATGACCGCATTCGTGTCTGTAGTCGACTGAGGGCAGAAGTTTAAGACAATATCTGACCAGCTTCCAGGGTTCAACAGGCTGGGGCCTTTGGAATCAGGATGGACTGGGGACCTGCAGGGCTGGTTTGAGATTTGGGGCCACAGGGAACTTGTGTCAAAGACCCAAGTGAAGGCAGAATGGAAATTGAGGATAGATAAGAAGTGCCAGAGGCTGGAAACATGATAGTGAGACTAGACACAAAAGAGAACTTCCTGTGGGGAGCTGATGAGACTTCATAGCCAGTTCTGAAAAGAGAACCTAAAAAGATCCAAGGCACCTAGAGACAGGCTGTGTCATGGCCACCTCCATACAGCCATCTAAGGATATTAAAAGGCATCATGCGCTAGGTTTCATGGTATAAATTCAAGAGCAAAGAGAATTCAAGGTTGAAAGACTGAACAATGAATGATGAAAGCAGCCGAGAAAACAGGAGAAAATACCTGGCCCTGAAGCACTGGTTTCCTACCTTGGCTGCATGTTAGAATCACCTAGGGAGCTTTGAAAACTCTACCTACCCATGTTGCATCCCAGATCAATTAAGTCAGACTCTCAGGGGGGTGGGATGGAGGCACCAGTATAACTTAAAGCTCCCCAGAAATTCCTCTTTGCAACACAGCCGAGGAACACTGTAAAGTGGGAGTGTGTACCTGGTCCTTTTGGCTTGGATTATCCACTTACATATCATGCGCATTGTAATTCACAGGCTAACCACTATTATACTTGAGAATACTTAAGTCATACTAATGTGGTTGGTCTACATATAATGCTTAAAGAGTTCTGCTAACTAAGCCTCAAAACATATCAAAGACTGGGACTTTTTTAAGAAACAACTCATTCTGCCACCCTAATTTAAAAGGAGTGTATATCCTGGAAAAAAAAAAAAAACAACCCTCTAATTTGAAAAGATACCTGCACTCCAATGTTCACTGCAACATTATTTACAATAGCTAAGACAGGGAAACAATTCAAGTGCCCATGAACAGATGAATGGCTTATGAAGATGTGGTGTGTGTGTATTGTTCTTTAGTCACTCAGTCATGTCTGACTCTTCTGTGACCCTATGGACTATAGCCTGGCAGGCTCATTCATGGGATTTTCCATGCAAGAATACTGGAGTGGGTTCCATTTCCCTCTCCAGGGGATCTTCCCAACCAGGGATTGAACCCATGTCTCCTGCACTGCAGACTGATTCTTTATCACTGAGTCACTGGGGAAGCCATATAAATACATATTATCTATAAATGTGTAAATCATAAGGAAAAATGAAATAATGCCATTTGTAGCAACATGGGTGGACCTAGAGAATATTATACCTAGTGAAGTAAGTCAGGCAAGTAAGTAAGTAAGAAGTAAGACAAACACAATATTTTATTTATGTGGAATCTAAAAAATAATACAGATGAATCTGTAGTCAAAACAGAAACAGACTCACAAACAGAGAAAACAAATTTATGGTTACCAAAAGGGAGGAAGGAGGGACAAATTAACAGTGTGGGATTAACAGATATGAACTGCTATACATAAAATAGATAAACAAGGTTTTACTGTTTTATTCAGTACCTTGTAATAATCTATGATGGAATATAATCAGAAAAAATTAACTGAATCAATATGTTGTACACCTGAAACTAACACAGTATTGTAAATCAACTATAATTAAAAAAAAAAAAAAGGCCAGTCCATATTAGTATTTCACACTAAGACATTTATCCTGAAGAGACTCCTTCCATTGAAGTAGACCTAGATCTGGGGTACAATGAAATGAATTCTCTGTTTTTTGGAGTTAGACAAGCTGAAGGGCTCCTGACCTACATGTACAAACCAGACCCTAGGTTGGAGATTTGTGGTATATGATTTCATTTGATATTTAGAATAAAGAAGTGTTCACATCTCGCCAACACTTATTTTTGCAGTATCTCTGGTTTTTCATTTGGTACTCAGAGAACAGTTTTGATTTCACAGACTTTCTGAGATATAGTCTCAGGGTCCTCAGATGCCACTTTGAGAACCACTGACTGGAAGAATGTGCATCTTGAAAGCAGTCAGGACTCCTAATCCACACACAGAAATATTTTCCAGTTTTCACTTGTGGAAGATATCTGTGCTCAGCCATTCGCTTGTAAGGATTTTATTTTTGTTTTTGATTGCCTTTCTGATCTTTTCTTCACTCATCTGTGGTCCAGAATACATTCAGATTAAATGTGTGTATTCTGAGCCATTTAGAAATAAATACTGTTGATGTGGATACACAACCGTGTTACTAAACAGAATGATAAACACTCAGGAGAAAGAAAGTTTACCCAAATAAAGTCCAAAGCAGTTGTTCATCATGTTTTAAAACATGAAGGGTTCTGCTTGTAATACATCCCAGAGTTCCACAAACAAAAAAAATCGTCTCAAGTTTTTCTTTTCAAAAAAGCAAATAACTTATCTTGCCTGTCGTGTTTTTAAAATGTGATTGGAATGTATTTTTTTCTTGGAGATGGTTCTCCTAAGTCATCTCTTACTATAAAAATAATGGAGTGGGGGAAATATAAGTTTAAAAAATATATGTTTGTAGTCAGAATCAGGGAGTAAACAGTTACATTTTTGTGATTCACATGAATTTATGTCCAGAAAGTAGGATTAGTTTCTCTACTTCACTGGAGAATTAGTAAAATGAAATCACATGGTAAGAACTATTCATTTAAGCTCATAATCTTATTTTTAGCAGTCTTATAATTCATTTAAGTATAGTTGTATTCATTTAAGTATAGTTGATTTATAGTGTTAAGTTCTGCTGTACATCAAAGTGACTCAGTTATACACATATATACATTTTTTCCTATATATTTTTTGTAGTACCTTTATCCTGAATTCATTGTTTACTCCATATCTGCTTTGTTTATTTTATTGTATTGAATTGATAAATTTGTGCTTTTAAAATGTAGAGGTTCATGAAGAGTAGAATGGTAGTTGCCAGGGGTTGAGGGATGGGATAATAGGATGAAAGGGTAGAAATTTTCAGCTCTAAGATGAATAAGGTCTAGGTTCTAATGTAACCATGGTAACTATAGTTGAAAATACTGTATTGTATAATTGAAATTTCTTAAGCGAGTAGAACATAAATGTCCTCATGCCCCTCCAAAAAAAAGAGGTAAATATGAGAGATAATAGTCAATTAACTTGGAGGAAATCCTTTCACAATGTACTGAGTGGTGTGTATCTTGGCTCTTATAAATAGTGCTGCATTGAACACTGATGTGCAGCCTAAGTCTCCATCAGTAGATCCATCAAAGGATCAAGAAGATATGGGTGTATGTACAATGGAATATTGCTCTGCCATAAAAAATAAAATCTTGCCACATGTGACATGATGGCTGGATAACTTAGAAGGTATTTTACTAAGTGAAATAAGTCAGGCAGAGGAAAATAAATACTGTATGATGGTGTTGCTATGTGAGATCTGAAAAACAAAACAAAAACAGACTAAATACGGAGAGCAAACCAGTGGTTATCAGGGGGTGGGTGTAGGGGCTGGGGAAATAGATGAAGGGAATTAAGAAGTACGAATCTCCAGTTGTAAAATAAGTAGGTCACGAGGATATAAAATACAGCATAAGGAAATGGCCAATAAGATTATAATAACTTTATATGGGGACAGATAATTACTAGACTTATTGTGGTGGTCACCATTTCATAATATATAAATGTCAAATCACTATATAGAATACCTGAAAATAACATAATATTGCATGTTGACTATATTTTAGTTAAAAAGTATGTGTATGTCAAATCACCAAGATGTACAATTTGAATATCTTACAATTTTACACATCAATTATATAGAGTAAAACTGGAATTTTAAAAGAATTCCAGGTTCTTTTTAATGATAACATAAATAAGTCATTAAAATAACATTCATTATTTAATACTTAAAATGTTTGACAGGCTCCATATGGGTATATATTATATAATCAAATGCAAATGTAATTAGATATCAGGTATACTCCTTTCAGGATTCACTATGGCAACAGCTTTGCTGTTGTTCAGTCGGTCAGCATTGTCTGACTCTTTGCAACCCCATGGACTGCAGCACACCAGGCTTCCCTGTCATTTACCCATCTCCCAGAGCTTGCTCAAACTCATGTCCTGAGTCAGTGATGCCATCCAACCATCTCATCCTCTGTCGTCCCCTTCTCCTGCCTTCAATCTTTCCCAGCAACAGGGTCTTTTCGAATGAGTCAGCTCGTCGCATCAGGTGGCCAAAGTATTGGAGCTTCAGCATCAGTTCTTCCAATGAATATTCAGGGGTGATTTCCTTTAGGATGAACTAGTTTCATCTCCTTGCAGACCAAGGGACTCTCAAGAATCTTCACCAACACCACAGTTCAAAAGCATCAATTCTTCGACGCTCAACCTTCTTTAGGGTGCAACTCTCACATCCATACTTGGCTACTGAAAATGACAACAGCTTTAGTTTAAATAAAAACTAGATGAAAATTAAATTAATCAAATACTAGTTATTCCAACCAATTTTTTATCCTATTGTGGATGCCCTAGAGATTATCATTAGCAGCTCTGACAGTATTACATAAAGACTTTTTCATTGAACATGTTTACTAGAATAATAGTTTTAGAATTATTAACAGTGGGACAAAGTCATTAACTTCTAATTTGAGTGACTAGTTGAGCAACCTCTTTTTGCATTGAAAGACTCTGAGGCTCTTGCATGAGTCACCTAACCAGTCTGTTCATGGCAGCAGAGTGGGAACTCAGTTCTCCTGGCTCTGAGTCTAGTGTACTCTTCATTTTCCTGACTGTAAATCCAGGTTTTACTGGACTGTGGACCGGGTGGTGACTCCAACAACAATAAGAGAGCGTGTTCATGGTGGGGACATTAAAGCTGAAACTAGCGTGGTTGATGAGCTATAAATTCTACCCTTATCCCAGTGCGAAGGCCAACATGGTATAAAAATCATTGTATAAGACGCCCTCAACTATTGCAATTGCTCTAAAGAAAATCAAATAGGGTAAAGTGATAGTTAGCAGTTATGCCTCAGTCCCAGAGGTTGGGGGCTTCTTCAAAGAGATGAGTTTTGAAGTGAGACTTGAGTGATGTAAGATGGAGGCAGCCAGGCTCATGTCAACAGGGAAAGCTTTCCGAGCAGCTGCAGAGCAAGTACAGAGCCCTGACCCAGGCACGTGCTTGGCGTGGTCTGTGGACAGAAGGAAGGCCAGGGTGGCAGCAGCGTGGCAGGGACAGGGCAGAAAGAGGGGCCCTGAGGACAGGGATGTGGCCGGAAGCCAGTTCTGACCAGGCCATGAACACTATGGTGTTATCAGTTGCAATGAGAAGCTACTAGGAGATTTTTAAGCAGCAGAGTGAGAGAAGCAAATCCATGCTTTAAAAAAAGAGACCACTTGGGCTTCTCTCTGGGGATAAGACAGCAACCCTGCCAGGAATCAGGGGTTCTCTCTAAGGAAGTCAAGAGACAGGTAATGAAGATTGGCCGCCAGGGTGGACAGGACTACCTGATACGTTTTTGGTCTGGATCACAGGAGGGGCTCCAGGTTCTTTTCATCCTAATGTGCAAGACTGCCCATGTAGGGGAAGAATCAGTAGTTCTTTTAGAAGCACGTAAGACTCGTGAAAAGATTCATCAACATGGGGAGGTGTCTAGTTGGCATCAATCCAACAGCATAGAACTCAGAGGCTTGAATATTTTGGACCACACCTCACAGAAACTGAAAGAAGGGATTGCAGGAGTGGGAAGTAATCATTCCTTTAACATAGGTGAGAAGTGGAAATTTCAGGGGGAAAATCCATAAGATAGCAAGACAAAGAAGGGCTAGGGAAGGAGGACTGGGAAATGAGACCAGAGTGGGTATCTCAAAACAGTAGGGAAGAAAACCAACGTGTAATGTAACCTTCCTAATCCCCAGGACACACCTCACAGCAAATAATACAATGACAGTTGTTGAGGGGAAATATTGAAACATTACATATAATACATTGACTTACATAGATCCATTCAACTACTATAGCCATTTTTCTTTTTTTCCTGTTTATTTTCGTTTAATTTTTATGTATTTTAAAGGCTAATTTCCATTTGCAATTATTATAAAATATTGGCTGTACTCCACATGTTGTACAATACATCTTTGAGCCTGTCTTACACCCAATAGTCTGTACCTCTAGCTCCCTCACCCCTGTAATGCCCACCACTGGTAACCACTTTTTTTTTCTGTATCTCTCAGTCTGCTTCTTTTGTGTTGTATCACTAATTTTTTGTATTTTTTTTATTCCGCATATAGGTGAGATCATGTAATATTTGTCTTTTGCTGTCTCACTTCACTTAGCGTAACACCCTCCAAGTCCACCTGTGTTGCTGCACGTGGCATTATTTCCTCCTTTTTAATAGCTGAGTAATATTCCATTCTATATACATATCACATCTTCTTTATCCATTCCCCTGTTGATAGGCACTTATGTTCCTGCCATGTCTTGGTTATTGTAAATAAGGTCAGCAGCTTTTCTTTCATCTTTAACCATGGAAAGACATCTAATGAAATGGAAAGAGAGTTTTACAATATTAAATGCAGATTGCAAGTACCAAAAAATTACAAACTACACCTTTTCAAGGTCAGATTTACAATGGAACAGACCCATGAGGGTATGAAGAGGTCAGAGGGCCCTCAAAACACCCTCTTCCCTTCCATTATTCCTAGAATTGTTCAAAGTGGCAGCTTTGACTTAAAGCTACTGGGGCTCCTCATTAATAACAATACTCAAGGATATTTTCAAGTGTATCTTATCTAGTCACGAGGCAAACAGGAAGATGGGTGCTGCAGGAGAGAGTCCCTTTTGGTTTTTGTAGTCAGTTGGTTCTCATATGTTTGAAATTAACACATCTCTAAAAGGAAGTTGTTTAGCCAGTGTAAATTCTTAACTAGTGATAAAGTCTATGAGATGGAAAAAAAGACAGCTATTTTATCAAAGAGAAAAAAGGGGTAAGAAGCCAGGTAAGTTCTCACTGCTAAAGTTTTTGATGAAATAAAAAGAGAGGGCCTTTATTTGAGTGGCTCTGATTTAAATGAAGATTTTCCTTTCAATGGCATTTATATGAATTGGGACTTAAAAGAATAAAATCTGAAAAAGGAAATTCAGTAGTACACTATTTGGGTTAAATGGTATAGTTTTGGAACAAAATTGCTCTATTCTTGCTTACCTTCTTCTCTGTCAGTCACCAATAGCTCTGTTAGAATTGTCCCATGAAGTAAAATAAATAAAACTTATTAGTAACACAACTATATTCCAATAAATATTTTTAAAAACTTATTAGTAGCAACTTAGATAGAAGGAAAACTCAGTTGTGGATGTGACTTTTCTTGTTTTTGTTTTTCAGTTTTTGTTTACTATGACATTTGGAATTGTTTCCTATTTTTACTTCTTGAGAAAACCATGTGTTTGGCTGTTATTTACAAAAAACACATGTGAGGCTTAGAGTATCCACACATGCTAGAGATTTGTTTTGCTATTATGATTCACTGTCTGGTTAATGCATGCCATAATTATCCATATTTGTACACATATCATGGCCTTTTGTAATCAAAGACAATGCTATTGAAGGCATAAACTAAACTGGGGTGTGATCAAGGGAATTTTTTTTTTTCACAATCCTTGCTGGTTAGGTAAACAGTCTGGACTTTGAAGTCTGGAGTGGCCATTTGAAATATGTGACCTCTAGAATTCTGTATTTTTTTTTTTTGTCTCCTGGCAACAAAACATATTTATCCTTTGGCCACTACCTCCTCATCCAGAAAGGTCTGCTGCTGTTTTAAAGTTTAAAACAACACATGGGAAAGTTGTCTCAGAAAGAGGATTTGGAGCAACCGAAGCCATTCTCCAAGTCTTTTCTGTTTACGTAGACAGGCAGTAACAATTGGGAATACAAATACAGCAATAAAAAGAACCCTTCTCTTGGCAGATTAGCAAGCAGTGCCTCTTTAGTTATAAAAATAGCACTCAAGGAGTTCTCTGGTTAAAATGTCATTTTCATTAAGCTTTTTTCACAGTGTAGCAAAGACTTGGAGGTCAAGTTGGGGGTGTGGTGGAAGGAGACTGGAAGGCACAGTATTGGGGGTGTGTGTGCCAGTTAGGACTGCAGAAACTTCAGGGCCTTCCATCTGAAATCTGACACCAGGCAACTTCAGTCATTTCTGGGGGCTCCTCTCATAGAGAATCATAGAATAACCGGGCACTTGGCTGAGCTCCCAGGAGCTGTTCCGGAGCTACCGCATGCACAGCGGCCTCTTCTCCTGTCCCTACCCTCCCCCCCCACCCCCATTTAGGCAACCTGACAATACAAATGGAATCTCACATCATGTCTTGGGTTATAATTTAAAGTCCTTCCCATCCATGGCATTGATGCAGAAGGTACCTTCAAGTTACTCAAACTCAGCATGATAGCCGTATCGAGCTGGATAAATCTTTGTTGTAGGGGGTGACCTGGGCATTGTCACATCCTTGGCTTCCATCTACCCCACCCTCCATGTGGCAATAAAAAATGTTTCTTAGTCATTGCTAAATGCCCCCTGGGGGTGAAATCACTCCCAGTTGAGAACCATTGAGTTATAGCAAGAAAAACAAATATTTATTTTGCATTTCTGATTATGTCAGATACAGACTCAATGTTTTATGTAATCCTGAACATTATCTTTTGAAGTCTTACTTCCTTTTCAAAGATTGGGAACCTGAGGGGAGGCAAGGATGGTGTGGTAGTGGTGTTTTTATTTTTTTATTTTTTGGTTCCTTTTTTATTTTCCAGTACCCAACAATGAAAATGCATTATAACCAAAGAAATTCTCAGTAACTCCTGTTAATTTTTGCCTTAATTATCCCCAGGCCTGTTTTTTCATTCTCAATAGTCTATTTGTCATTGACACTTAAACTTCTTCCCTAATCTTTCTTCCTCAGCTTCTCTCTTCATCTTTTCCCCAGAGATTACAAGAAAATACCCTTCAATCCCATTTTGAAAGCAAGAAAAAGAAATCCAAGTTAGTGTGTGAAAAGAATGCTATAAGAAAATACTTCTGCTTAGTATTAGAAAGTTTATCAGTGCTTAGAAAGGCTTTGAAATCCTTGTATGCCTCATTCAGAATTTCCATACCTTACCTTCCTCTTACTCAAACGCCACTTGTCTTTTGCTTGCCTAGCATCAATATGCATTAATATTTTTCCATTGTGGTGGCATTTTAGCGGCATGATATACTAATGTGGGGCCAGATTTGGAAAGCAAGCCATTGTGTTTGCCACTGTCAGAAGATAAACTGTTTCAAACTGAAAACTGGTGTCCAAGTATAATTTCCAAAAAACTTTAGATTGTTTCTCTCAAACAAATAGAGAATGAATATGAGCTGACGGTGTTTTTGAAATTCATTGAGGGAACCAGCAGGACTGTTAAGTCCATTTAAAGGATTATGGGAGAGACAGGGTACTTACAGCTATTGAAAGAGAAAATACTGGGCTAAGATTGTTAAATTAGATGCAAAACTGGTTAATGCTGTGTAGGGCAAAGAAATAAAAATTTGAGGTCTTTATCTTTTATGAAGAAATCATTAGCAGTAGACAAATTCACTTCTAGACAAGTTCTTTTGCATTTCTGTCAGTTTCCTACATGTTAATATCTGCCCTCACAGAGACATAAAATATCCCAATCCATAGAAACTACTCGAGTTTCTAATTTCCCTAGAAAGTTAGATAATCCTTGGTTGCCTGTTAAATACTTAAAACTTTTTTTTAAGGTTGGAAAAGTAATAAAAAACCTGTTGTAGAAAGTTTTAAAAATACTAATTTTTTAAAGAAGAGAGAAAATAACCATGCTCAAAACCACTACCCAGATGCAGCCACTATAAATAGAATTCATATGTTCCCTTACAATTTTTTTTTTTAAATTTCGGCTGTGCTGAGTCTTCATTGCTGTGGGTGAGTTCTCTAGGTATGGCATTCCAGCTTAGTTGCCCCGACCAGGAATAGAACCCGAGTCCCCTGTATTGGAAGAAGGATTCTTAACCCCTGGACTAATGGAGAAGTCCCCCCCTTTCAACATTTTTCCTAAATATTTTTAACAGTGGAGTAATTAATGTGAAAAAAAAATCAGACTATTTTTTATCTTTTCCTTACTAACAAAAATCATATCCTATCCTATCTGATTTTAATGTTTCTATAATAATCTGGCCCTTGTTGTATCATGATTCTTTTCACTCCATTTCCTAATTCATTTCTTTATTATGAACTTTTTCAGAATACAAAATAATGTAGATAGCAATATAATGACCAGTGGTGTAGATCCAACCTAGTTTAAGAGAGAAAATATCACTCATAGAGCTGCCCCTCCCCCCATCAGCCCTCCAAATGTCCTCCTGTCCAGATGGAACCACTCTTCTGGGTTTGGTACTTATTTTCCTATTTATCTTTATATTTGTAGCTTATCCATAAAGTATTAGGTTGGCCAAAAAGTTCAGTTGGGTTTTTTGGTAACATCTTATAGAAAAACCCAAATGAGTTTTTTGGCCAACGCAATTAATGGTATATTTGCATATTTTCAAACCGTGTACAAATCACATCACAGGTTCTTAAGGTATTAAGGTCCTGCAACTTGCTCTTTTGTCTCCACCTTGTGTTTGTGGAGAGTGATCCATGTACTTAGAATTCAGTCACTGTTAGTGCTGAATACCGTCTACAACTGTTTACCCACTTTCCTCTTGAGACACATTGAGGTTGGTTTCCACTTTTTACTATAACCCCTGTGCTGCTAGGGACATTCTGTACCTACATCTCCCTGTGTACTTATGTGAGCGTTCCTCTGGGTGCATATTGAGGAACTGAGTGCCCATTAGTGGGCCTGCACGTCTACCTCCTATGACATTCTACTGCCTTTTACATGACTGTACCAATTTATACTCACACCAACAATGCATAGAAGTCTGGTGGCTCCACATCAGGGACTGGCAAATCTCTGTGAAGGACTGAATAGGAAAGCTTTTTAAAGATTAATTTATTTGGTTGTGCCAGTCTTAGTTGCAACATGCGAGTTCTTAGTGGCAGAATGTGGGATCTAGTTCCCTAACCAGGGATCAAACCCATATGCTCTGCATTGGGAGCATGGAGCCTTAGCCACTGGACCACCAGGGAAGTCCCCTTAGTAGGAGAGCTTTAAGCCTTGATGACTACATGGTCTCCATCACAGCTACTCAACTCTGCTGTTGTCACACAAAGTCAGCCATGGATAGTATAACTGAATGAGCCTGACGATGTTCTAATAAACTTTACTTAAGGATGCTGGAATTTGAAGCTCATATCATTTTCATGTCCCAAATACAATTCTTCTTTTGATTTTCTTGAACCATTTAAAAATATAAAACACAGTCTTAGCATGTGAGTTATGCAAAACAGACAGCTGGATAGATTTGGAACCTGGTCATAATTTGCCAATCACTGCTTGACATCCTGTCCAAGATCTGGAATTTTAAGATATGCTAAATGTTTCTACTCTACTGAGTATGAAATGATAAATTGTGAATTTAATTTGTACTCCTGATTAGTAGTGAAGTCAAGCATTTTATCGTGTTTATTAGCCATTAGGATTTTCTCTCAATGATTTATCTCTTCATGGGTTTTTTTCCCCATACTTTTTAAGGTTGTGGGTATTTTATTTATTGACTTACAGTTCTTTCTATTTTCTGGCTGGAAATCCTTTGTTGCATGCTTTGTAAATATTCACAGTGTATTGCGGTTACGATTTCACTTTTGAAAGAAATGTTTTGACGAAAAGTTTTCCAATTGAAACTGAATGTATCCAAGTGATATTTACTCGACTGTAAAAAAAAAAATTCTATTTTTCGTACACATTGAGAATGTGAAAGGTAACCACAGGGAAGATACCAGGACTTCCCTGGCGGTCCAGTAGTTAAGACTTTGTCTTCCAATGCAGGGGATGAGGGTTTGACCCCTGGTCAGGGAACTAAGATCCCACATGCCTCATGGTCAAAAAACCAGAAGATAAACAACAGAAGCAGTGGTGTAACAAATTCAACAGACTTTAAAAAGGGTCCAGTTTAAAAAAAAAAAAAACCTCAAAAGGAAGGTACCACTTTCTGAGGTGGGAAGAGAGGAAATATTTCTTCAATGGGCGGAAGGAAAATGTTCCTCACTTTTACTCCAGACTCTCTTCAGTCCCACTCATTTCCTTGAAGGGAAACAGTTTTGCAACCTGTAGTTCTCTAGTGAAGACAGGGTCTAAGTGCCGATCGAACAGGGCTGCCCGAAGGCGTGCATCTGATCTTCATGAAACATGACTTGGCTTTCACAAGTTTGCAGGCTTCTCAATTCCAAGCCAGCTGACGTCTTTCAGAGGAGAAAAAGGCCCTCCCACTTGCGTTAGTTAATTGACTCTGATGGACTCCTCTGGCTGCCTAAGTGGTTCTGGAACAGAGAGCACTGTTGTAATCTGAGGAACTTTCGAAAGTCACCCTGGCCAAGACAGCACACCCCCCAAGCCAGCGAGGAAAAAGGAAAGCTGTTGCAATGCTGGTCAGCAAAACAAGACTTGGCTGCCCGGAGCTTTGTTACTGAGTTCTTGCTCCTGTGAAGGCCTCTGGAGAGCTGGGCCCACTTGGAGCTGGGCTGCTATGTTTGACAGACGCCTCATGTCTCCTCAAACTAAGTGCCTTCTTTCTGGGGTAAGCTTGTGGGCAGGGAGGCAGGCCAGATGCACGGTGTGGTTGCAGGAAAACAGGGATGTACCGCCTTGTGGAGGAACTCAAGCAAAAATCACTCGGTGGCTTTACTTTTTCAAAGCTTTTCTTATCTAGGCAGAAATGTTGGCATTCACGGTGTGACTACATCAGTGTCCGTGGAGTGGAAGCCAGTAAGACTGGAATTTGGTTGTAAAGTGTGTATCTTAGTGAGATCGATTTAGTATCTGGGGAGAGAGAGAGAGGGAGGCGGAGAAATTTGGTGGAAAATGAAAATGCTTTTTCCAGCTGTAGGCAGTCACTTGTCGCTTCAGGGACAGCCCAGCCACTGAGCTGCTTCTGAGGCTTTTCTATGTAAATCAGAATAATGTGACATCCTATGTGGTTGCAATTTAAGATTTGATTGCCGTTTATCACATTAAAAGTTGTTTTTTTTTTTAATTTAATGAAGTTCAAAAATGAGAGTCTAATGTTTAAAATACTTAAGCAGAGAGCTTTACCTCACAAGGATGTGATGTTTGGGTCTTTGCATTTAGTTTAGAACCTTTAAAGTAAAGAGCATATTATTACTAGTCCCCTTCCTGGGAAGGCTTTGGGAAAATAAGTAAATAATTCTAGAACCCAAATGTGAATTGTATCATGTAAAATTCATAAGGTTACAGATATCTGTGCAATAGGTCACGAAAATATCATTGTAGAATCAATGAAGTACAGTTTGTTGAAAAATTCTTTCCAGGTTACCGCTTTGGTTTCTCATTGTGCCAACCTGTGCTATATTTAATTTCACAAAGGGAAAAAAAAAATACTTGCAAAGAAATACCTGTAGTTTGAAAATCATTTGTTTTGTGTTGGAGCATACAGAAGTGTATGTAGCACAATAAGATGCTTTGCTTAACCTACTGGATTTCAGTGACCTTTTATTATGCTTCATTTTATTTTTTAAAATTTGTTTTAGTGACATATAGCTGATTTGCAGTGTTATGTTAATTTCTGCTTTAGAGCCAAGCCAGTTATACACACACACACACACACACACACACACACACACAGAGTTATATATATACACACATACACACACACAGACACATTCTTTTTCATATGCTTTTCCATTCTGGTTTATCACAGGATGCTGAATATAGTTCCCTCTGCTGTACAGTAGGACCTTGTTGTTTATCCATTATATACATATTGCCAAGTCGCTTCAGTTGTATCCGACTCTGTGTGACCCCATAGACAGCAGCCCACCAGGCTCTGCCGTCCCTGGGATTCTCCAGGCAAGAATACTGGAGTGGGTTGCCATTTCCTTCTCCAGTGCATGAAAGTGAAAAGGGAAAGTGAAGTCTCTCAGTCGTGTCTGACTCCTAGCGACCCCATGGACTGCAGCCCACCAGGCTCCTCCGTCCATGGGATTTTCCAGGCAAGAGTACTGGAGTGGGGTGCCATTGCCTTCTCCTTATATACTTATATGTATATATGAAATGTATTTCACTTGAAATTTTCCAGAGACACAGTTTTCCTTGCTTGTGTTGGCTCTCATTAGACTTTGTACACTTCAGTTATATTTCTTAAGCTCTGACATGACTGGCAATGTATACACTAATTATAAAGGATTTCTAGGTGTTGGATACTTCACATGTTTTTGAGTTTTTCAAGTGCCACCCATGTTTAATTCAGATTGTTCAATACCTGTTTGTTTTGAAAGACATCTGGAATCATCATTTTCCGTAAACTTGCCTGCTTTTTAAGAACATCATCAGACACTCAAAGCTGCTAAAGTGGTAGTTTCTGCTGAGGAATTCTGTTATAAATTCAAAAAATTACAATCTATAACCCAAATTGCCAAGCATCAAAACTGCCAAATCTATTCCACTGATCATTTTGAATATTTTCATCCATGAAATTGGGTGAAAAAATATTATAGTTTTTAAAATTGGAATGTCTGTCTATGTGATGCTAGGTTAATTACTTGAATAATTTATCTGTTAATTTCATCTCAATCTTGAAGTCTTATGGAGAATCTGCACAAGCATGTTTACCGTTTTAAGATGCCTCCTCTCAAAAAAAAAAAAAATGCCTCCTCTCTCCCAGTCCTAGAGTTTTATTTCCTAACGCCTAGTCACTCCTCATTTTAACTAACACTTGTGTTTGAATAGGGCTGATAAATACATGGATTTTTGTTTTAATGGTTAAAGATTTAAGATAAATCTTTACAAAAACTTTAGAGGATCAAGAGGTATTAGCTTCCAGTTATAAAATAAATAAGTCACAGGAATATAATAGCACAGGGAATTTAGTCAATATTTTATAATAACTTTGTATGGTGTGTAATATATAAATATATTGAATCACTGTGTTGTACATCTGAAACTAGTATAGTATTTTAAGTCAACTATACTTGAATAAGATCTTCCCAGGTAGCTCAGTGGTAAAGAATCTGCCTACCAAAGCAGAAGACGTGGATTTGATCCCTGGGTCAGTAGGATCCCCTGGAGAAGGAAATGGCAACCCACTCCAGTATTCTTGCCTGGGAAATCCCATGGACAGAGGAGCCTGGTGGGCTACAGTCCATGGGGTTGCAAAGAGTTGGACATGACTTAGGGACTAAACAAAACTTGAATAAATAAAGACTTTATTCTGTTCCCATTTAACACTTTCATCTAGTCATTCCCAAAGTTCCCCAATGACAGAAACTTCTCTTTCAATTCATACAATAAAATAAATGGGAGAGGACTTTTAAATATATATATGTATATATATCATAGAGTAATTTTTTAGGATGTTGAATAAGCTCTGTGGCCTTTATTTTTGTTCTAATCAAGTATGATTTCAGTTTTTATATCACTTGTACATTCTGAAGTCACTGCAAACCCTAAATGCATAAAAAAGCACATTTGGAAATTATACATTTAATACTCATCTTGCATTAAAATAAAATGAGTAAATCAATGCAGTTTGGTAGAGGTAATTACTTTCTCATTGCCAAGGGCAAAAAAATATGCCTCTGACTAGTATTAAGTATTCTTTTCATCTCTATGAATTCTGGTATTATTGCATTGTCAGTTTCTTTAGCATAATATCCTTTATGACAGCAACATGTGCCATTATTTTTAGACCAAGATAGTCACTCCCTCTGTCTCCTTTCCTTCCTCCAAATAAAAATGATCTCTCAGATTTGTCCAGGTCTTTCCATTTATTTAGTTCTGTTACCCGTGATTTCAGCTTTATCTGATTGTGATGAAGAGCAAGTGTTTGGAACTCTGCTCAATACTCTGTAATGACATACCTGAGAAAAGAATCTAAAAAAGAGTGGGGATATATGTATGTGTAAATTATTCACTTTACTGTACACCTGAAACTAATATAACATTGTTCACCAACTCAGCTCCATTGTAACATAAAAATAAATTTAGAAGGATTGAAATGAAAAAGAGCAAATGTTTGTATACAGTGAGACCTGATTTTGGATACTGCAGTATCCCCTTAATAACTCTATGATGTGGCAAGTTTTTTTTTTATCTTCTCTGAGCCTTGGTTTCATTATCCGTAAAAAAATAAGTATAAAACTATCTGTGTTTCTAGATATTTGTAAGATTTTTTTTTTAAATCCCAGTACATATAGACTGTTTAGCATAGCACCTACTCTTATTAAGGGAATGCACATACTCACCTACATTTTCTTCAATGGCTAATAATAAAAGAATTTAGCTCTGAGATCCCAAACTATGGTATCAGGAGAGTCAGCAAGGGAAAGTTATGAGTTGTTTCTTGTTTGCATATTAGAAGAAAGATAGAAAGATTAAAGTAAATAGAAACCCTGCGAAATGAGACTCCTAAGTGGATTTAGTATCAGGGGGCTAAGAGGCTAAGTATAAACCCTCCCAAACTACATGCATATATTTGAGTCTATGTATAGTATATGTCAACATCTCCTAGCACTGGAAGATTCTCCAAGTGACGCTCAACTTCCAAATGGTTCAATAACCAGAGCTCCTGAATGAAAATAAGCCTATGAGAATAAAAATATATATTGGAGGATAAATATTCTAAGAAGTCTCATAATTTTTTAACTTTTACTCTATCTTTTTATTTACCTTTATACTGTTAAGCACTTTTGAGGGGGGAAAGGAGCCCTTGAATTCCCATATATTATAAAACTAACAGTGATCTAAGGGTACAGATTTCTGTACCATTTTTCAGGTATAATTTGTATTTAAATGGATATATAATGTCAGAAAGTCTTGGAGGCTAGTATTTGTAAGGATTCTTTAAAGCAGCAGTCCTCAGGAACTGCTGAAGGAAACCAGGGACTGGTTTCATGGAAGAGAATTTTTCCGTGGACTTTAGGGGAAGAGGATGCGATGGTTTGGGGTTGATTCTCATAAGGAGCATGCACCCTAGCTCCCTCACATGCACAGTTCACGTAAGAGTTTGAGCTCCTATGAGAATCTAATATTCTTGAAGAGATCTCTAGTCTTTCCCATTCTATTGTTTTCCTCTGTTTCTTTGCATTGCACTGATTTGTTGCACTGATCTGATAGGAGGCAGAGTTCAGGAGGTAATGTGAGCGGTGGGGAGCAGCTGTAAATACAGAGGAGTTTCACTCACTTGTCTGCTGCCCATCTCCTGCTGTGTAGCCTGGTTCTTAACAGGCAAGTACCAGTCCCTGGCCTGGGGTTGGGTCACCTAGAGATGCCAGGATGTTTGATCGCATCTTACCCCCATAAAACAATGTGTGAAAATAAAAATTTTCTGCAATCCTAAAGAGATTTGCCATGTTACTTTTATTGTTAAAAGTGAAAACCCTTGAAAGAGAGCTTTCCATGTCAAAGTAATTAGAAGTTATTAGAATTAAAAAATAGAAGAGATATTAAAGGAAATGTGCAGAGGAAGATGCCAAAATGTCACTGCTTTGGGTCAGATATTTTTCTTCTGGCAAATCGTATCCCATTCCTTTTCCACAGGCATACATACTTTTTTAGTTGGAAATAGCAACCCACTCCAGTGTTCCTGCCTGGAAGAATCCCAGGGACAGGGGGGCCTGGTGGGCTGCCGTCTCTGGGGTCGCACAGAGTCGGACACGACTGACGCGACTTAGCAGCAGCAGCAACAGTACACAGACTGCAGGATTCTGCCTTTTGCCTTCAGCTGTACTTTCGAGTCATTTTTGGAATGGGGAGCACTGCACTGGGTCCCATGAGTTTTGTCTAGTTGGAGCACATGTGTCTGTCTAGTTGCGGTGTGCAGCCTAGCGGCTTATGGGATCTTAGCTCTCCAGCCAGGGATTGAACCCATGTCCCCTGCATTGGAAAGTGGATTCTCAGCCACTGGCACACCAGGGAAGTCCCTGTAATCATTTTAATCACATAATGATACAGCATTGTGTGGATTTGTTAATGCCTTAACTCTTCCAAATAGAGTGGTCAATTGTTACTTAATTTTAGTTAATTCCATAATTTCTCTTTTATAGATAAATAAATCTGTCACACCAATTTTAAGCTTATGGTTTTCAGCAAATAACTTCTCTGAGATAAATTCTCAGATGTGGAATTATTTGCACAGTGAGTGGGTTTGAATGTTCTTATGTCTCTGGCTATAATCATTCTTTTCAAAATGATTATATCAGTCAACAGTGAAAGCATAATATTAATATGCTAATTTTGCCACCATACGCCCCACATTAGGTGTTAATAATTGCCTTCAAATGTAAATAATTATATAGCATATCACTTTAAATTCTGTTTAGGAGATTAACTAGCAAAGGTATATATTAATCAGAAATTTGTATATTCTTTGCATCTCTGTGTAAATTATTTTATTAGATTCCCTGTGTTTAGATTACAGTATCAGTTTTATTTGTTACATAGTAAGAATAGCTCTGTAAGGAATAAACTGTTGGTTTTTCCCTATCCAGTCTCACCTATCAAAATATTTCCTTTCATAAAAGCTAATCAGATATTTATATAGTGAGACCCTCCTCACATCACTGAAGGATACATTAGTGCCAGGCAATAGGGTATTAATTTGATTAGAAATAGACACTAGGCCAGTCAAAGGATTAAAACTTCATTTTGGAAAGTAGAATACAAAGCTTTTGGCTTTATTCAGATATCTTATTTTGTGCAGCAGTCAAAAACTAGTACACAAATAAGAAAATGACAACATGTGACTCAAGTTGTAGTTCATATGAAAAGTGTATGCTGCCTCATCTTGAGGGTCATAGATTGTGCATTTAGGACAGCAAGTCTGATAGATGGTCAAGTTGTTGTTGATTTTGTTGACTTAAAAATGCACAACATAAGAGATGTGAGTTCAGATTTTTATTTGGGGACTTTACTGAAAACTGTAGCCTGGGAGACAGCTTCTCAGTAATTCTGAGGAAACTACTCTGAATACATACGGGAGAAGCTGGTTTCTATATGATTTTTGGCTAGAGGATGCAGGCAATTAAGTATACATGTTGGTAAAAGATTACTTCTGGTCACAAAGAATGGGGATCTCCAGTTAATGACTTTAGCACTTTACTCTGTATGGGAAGATGCAAGAATCTGAGTTCAATAAAATTCTTCCTGAAATATGTGTGTGTTAGTCGATCAGTCGTGTCCAACTCTTTGTGACCCCATTTACTGTAGCCCACCAGGCTCCTCTGTTCATGGGGTTTCTCAGGCAAGAATACTGGAGTGGGTTGGCATTTCCTCCTCCAGGGGATCTTCCTGATCGAAGGATCAAATCTAGTCTCTTGCATTCAGGCAGATTCTTTACCATCTGAGCCACCAGGGAATCCCCATACATCTAGCTGTCTAAGGGGCCTGTTTTTCCAAAGCACATGGAGCCTCCTCCTTTTTCTCAGCACGAGTTCTTCTCAGGGTGCAGCATCAGGCAGCAGCTGCAGCCGCTAATGTCCTCTGAGAACCGGGAGGTAAGCAGTGCGTTTTGTTTTCTGTGTCTGCACATCAAGGCTGTCACGGCTCTGGACCCTGCACCCTTATAGTTTCCTGCTTGGCTCCCCCTTCCAGTGGTCATTCAGGGTCTGTCTCTCCCTCTCCCCTAGGGTTGGAGAACTGGAATTCTCTATACTCTTTCCTGGTAAGGGACATTCCATCATCTTGACCTTAATATTATCTGATGTTCTTTGTGAACCTCACAAACATTACTTACATGTCATTATACTTTTCTTGAGGTATAGTTGATTTATAATGTATTAATTTCTGCCCTACAACAAAGTGATTCAGCTATACACATGTATACATTGTTTTTTATATTCTTTTCCATTATGGTTTATCCCAGGATATTGAATATAGTTATATAGTTCCCTCTGCTATGCAGTAGGACCTTGTTGTTTATCCATTCTATGTATAAAAGCATACATCTACTAACCTCAATCTCCCACTCCCATCTTGACGACCTACCTTCGGCAACCCCAAGTCTGTTCTCTGTGTCTGTGAGTTTGTTGGTGTTCATACCTAGATTCATTTGTGTCATATTTTAAATTCCATGTATAAGTGACATCGTATGGTATTTCTTTCTGACTTATTTCACTTAGTATGATAATCTCTAGTTGCATCCCTGTTGCTGCAAATGGCATTATTTCATTCTTTTTATGGCTGAGTAGTATTCCTTTACATATATATATATGATACCATATGTTCATTCATTCACCTGTTGATGGACATTCAGGTTGTTTCCATGACTTGGCTGTTGTGAATAGTACTGCTATGAACACAGGGGTGCATGTATCTTTTTGAGTTAGTTTTGTCAGTTGCTCAGCCTTGTCGTACTACTGTGAGCCCATGGACTGTAGCCTGCCAGGCTACTTACATGCCTTTAAATCTCGGTCTGATCATGTAGCAGTTTTGTTACCTGTTAGTGGCATTTGAGACATCAGAAAAGAGAAAAATCTGATCCCTTTAATCATATCTAAGATCCTTATTGTGCAAGCAGTATGCAAGATAGATCTACCACAGTCCAGAAGGTTCCCCACACCTGATACCAGCGCCTCCTTTACAAAGTTAGTGTTGTACGATCCTGGGCCTCCTGATCTTCTTAGTTACTCAAAAAACAGAAAATGGCTTTGATTAGAGAATGCAGTGGGAAGCTCGGTGGACTGAAATGAGAAGATCAAGATTATTCTTGATGGTAACTCTGGTTTCTTGGTTTGGGAACAGTTGATTTACATCTCTAGGCTCACTTTATCACCTATAAAATTAAAGTCATCATTCTTATCTCTCCATCTGCTCAATATGAGAGCCTCTGACAGCCCATCAGCCGTGATGCAAAATTCTTAAAGCGTCTCGGAACAGCTGTGTATTAGTTTTGTCTTTCTTTTGAAGCCCTAGCCATTGTCTAAAGAATGTAATTTCAATATCGGTGTGTATTCAGTCAAGTATTTTAACCTTGGGTCCCTTTTTTTTTTTTCGGGGGGTGCCTTTTTGGGTCTCTCCTGTCTTGGTACTAACACAGGTGTTTCCACAGCTTGAAACCTGATGAACCCAAGATGCTTCCTGAGCTTGAGTTGAGGTTTATGACCGTCTTCATTACTTAGGTTAATAAGCTTTTATTTGGTTGCTAAGTCATGTCCGACTCTTCTGCTACCCCATAAACTGTAGCCTGCCAGATTCCTCTGTCCATGGGATTTCCCAATCAGGAATACTGGAATGGATTGCCATTTCCTTCTCCAGGGGATCTTCCTGACCCAGGGATCAAACCCGCATCTCTTGAATTGGCAGGCGAATTCTTTACCACTAAGCCACCAAGGAAACCCTAATAATAAGCTTCAGTGTTCACTAAAAATGCATACATGAGTAGAACTTTTCAAGACCAAGTTCCACATGAGCAAGTTCTGTGCATCCTTCACAACTCTACTTCCAAGGATTTTACAGTAGGGTCCATGGTAGACTGTGAATAATTAATGCTAATTTGATGTTTGGGGATTTTTTAAAAAAGAAGTTTGCATATGCACTCAAATATAGCCGTGTGAAAAAGAAGTAACTTCATGATAGTGACAGAAATATCAATCACATACAAGTGATATGTGTTGCGTATGACCCGGGTAAACCTAAACATGACCTCTATTGTTGGAGAAATTAGTATTTATTCAGATAATGTAACAAGAGAAAAAACATGTATGCCACGTGCAAATACTGAGGAATAAAGAAACATAGATCTTTAGAATATAAGTAGCACAGATGTTTAGAGAATTCTCAGGGTAAAAGATTGGTTGAAAATTCAGAAGCTATGGAATTCAGTTCAGCATAACCACCATGGAACAATAAGTTTGTCATCCATCTCTTTAATAGGATTTAACTAAATTATGTATGTTTTTCACTGTAAGCTAGAATGTGAAGATCTGAGATGATTACGTAGCTGAAGCTGAGCTCAGTAAAAGTTTCTGTTTTAAAGAGATTTCCAACCTGTTCTGTCTGTTTTGTCTTTCACAAGAAGAGTAGGAATTTACGGCCATTGTGGAAAGTGTGACAGGATTCAGAGTTCCCCTGAGAGCCATCACTTGACTGCTTCTACATGACTTTTTAAGAGATGTGATACCATAGCTGGAATGGCTCATTGGTGGAAACACTGAGGGTTGTTTGTTTAAAGAGGCCCAGAAAGGACTTGTCAGGGAACTCTGTGTTCATAAGAGATAATAAGAAATAATTTGTGTGAATGATAAATGTTCCTCATTCCTGATGCACTGTCTGCTCTTGGGTTGAGAAAATATGTATTTTATTTATGTATTTTTTTTTTGGTTTGTGTTTGTTACTGCACGCAGGCTTTCTCTAACTGCTGTGCGCGGGACTGCTTTCCACTTGCGGTGTGAGGGCTTCTCCTCGCAGTGGCTTCTCTTGTTGTCAAGCACAGGCTCAGTAGTCGTGGCAAACGGGCTTTGTTGCTCTGCGCCCTGTGGACTCTTCCCAGACCAGGGATCAAACCTGTGTCCCCTGCATTGGCAGGCAGATTCCTATCCACTGCTCCACCAGGGGCGGAAAATATGTATTTGTTTAATTTCTACAGCCAAATGAGAGTACCTGCCTTCCCGGGACTGTTTTTTATTCTAGCAGCATCCTCTTAGCACTCATATTGCCATAAAGTCAAAAACATTATGCTATGGAAAAGCAGTCAGTCACAAAAGAGCAGATAGCTGTATGCTTTCATTTATACGAGGTCCCTGAAATAGACTCGTAGAGATACAGAGTGCAAACAGTGGTTGCCAGGAGCTGCAGGAAGTAGAAAATGGGGGGCTAGTGTTTAAGGGGGACAGAGTTTCCATTTGAGATGATGAAAACACTTCTACAGATGGATGGTTCTGACAGTTGCCTAACAGTGTGAATAGACGTAATGCCACTGAACTGTACATTGAAAAATAGCTAAAATGGCAAATTTTATGTTGTGTCTATTTTAGTACAATTTTTTAAATGCAATTTAGGGACTTCCCTAGTGGTCCAGTGGTTAAGACTTTGGCTTCCAACGCAGGGGTTGTGGGTGTCCCCTGGTTGGGGAGCTAAGATCCCACATGCCCCTGGGCCAAAAAACTAAAACATAAAACAGAAGCAATATTATGAAAAAATTCAATAAAGACTTTTTAAATGGTCCACATCAAAAAACAATCTTTATTTTTTTATTTTATTTATTTATTTTTTATTAGTTGGAGGCTAATTACTTCACAATATTTCAGTGGGTTTTGTCATACATTGATATGAATCAGCCATAGAGTTACACGTATTCCCCATCATGATCCCCCCTCCCACCTCCCTCTCCACCCGATTCCTCGGGTCTTCCCAGTGCACCAGGCCCGAGCACTTGTCTCATGCATCCCACCTGGGCTGGTGATCTGTTTCACCATAGATAATATACATGCTGTTCTTTCGAAACATTCCACCCTCACCTTCTCCCACAGAGTTCAAAAGTCTGTTCTGTACTTCTGTGTCTCATTTTCTGTTTTGCATATAGGGTTATCGTTACCATCTTTCTAAATTCCATATATATGTGTTAGTATGCTGTAATGTTCTTTATCTTTCTGGCTTACTTCACTCTGTATAATGGGCTCCAGTTTCATCCATCTCATTAGAACTGATTCAAATGAACTCTTTTTAACGGCTGAGTAATATTCCATGGTGTATATGTACCACAGCTTCCTTATCCATTTGTCTGCTGATGGGCATCTAGGTTGCTTCCATGTCCTGGCTATTATAAACAGTGCTGCGATGAACATTGGGGTGCACGTGTCTCTTTCAGATCTGGTTTCCTCAGTGTGTATGCCCAGAAGTGGTATTGCTGAGTCATATGGCAGTTCTATTTCTAGTTTTTAAAGAAATCTCCACACTGTTCTCCATAGTGGCTGTACTAGTTTGCATTCCCACCAACAGTGTAAGAGGGTTCCCTTTTCTCCACACCCTCTCCAGCATTTATTGCTTGTAGACTTTTGGATAGCAACCATCCTTACTGGCGTGTAATGGTGGTTTTGATTTGCATTTCTCTAATAATGAGTGATGTTGAGCATCTTTTTTAAAATGTGATTTTAAAGAAATTTGTTAGTGTGCATGTATGTTGCATGAAGCCAAATACTTTCTAGGTATTATCTTATTTAATCTTCATAGAAGCTCAGTGAAGGATACACATAGTCATCTCCACAGATGAAGAACCTGGGCACAGCCAGCAATGTCTCCAGTCTAGGACCATGCAGAGGAGAGTGATGTAAACAGAGATCATAGCCCAGTGGTTAGCCTGCTGCACATGTGCACACACGCACACGCATACACATACACACTATGCACGGCTTCCTTTTTTTTCTTCCCCAGATAATTGCACTCTTAAGTGCTCAAGTAGGCGACTACTGTTAGCTTCATTTAGAAATAGGGATCCCAGTTCATGGGGTTCTTCTTGACATTTGAGCCTTGAAAGTCCTGTAGCAGGTAAGGTTGCCACCCTTCCCCACCCTCCAGGAGTCAACCAGGCCCTAAAGGCCTTTCCAGCAACAAAACCCAAGGCCAGTTGCATCCTGGCTTATTAGGCAGAATCCATGAAAATTGCCTAACCGGCTTACTATAAAGATCATCTCAAAATTCACTTGTGTTTCAAAAAACCCTCTCTAAACAAGCCACTTTTTTTAAACTTTTTATTTTGTGTTGGAATATACCCAATTAACAGTGTTGTGATAGTTTCAGATGAACAGAGAAAGGGCTCAGCCATACATATACATGTATCCGTTCTCCCCCAACTCCCCTCTCATCCAGGTTGCCACAGAACATTGAGCAGAGTTCTATGTGCTATTCCACAGGTCTTTGTTGGTTATACATTTTAAATAGAGCAGTGTGTACATGTCCATCCCAAACTCCTAACTATCCCTTCCCCCTGGTAACCGTAAGTTCATTTTCTAGTTCTGTGAGTCTTTCTGTTCTGTAAGTCCATTTGTATCATTTCTTTTTAGGTTCCAGATATAAAGGATACCATACAATATTTCTTCTCTGTCTGACTTACTTCACTCAGTATGATTCTCCCTAGATCCATCCTTGTTGCTGCAAATGGCATTATTTTGTTCTTTTTAATGGCTGGGTAATATTCCACTGTACATATGTACCACATCTTCTTTATCCATTCCTCTGTCAATGGGCATTTAGGTTGCTTCCATGTCTTTGAACAAGCCACTTTTAATAACATGTTTTTTTCCCTGTCTTCTAGACTGGTCTATTGAACATTTGAAAAAAACAAACTGTTTTTTCCTTATCTTAATGTCCCAGCTACTTTTCAGGGGTAAAAAAAAAAAACAACAGGCACACAGACTCATTCCTATAAAGGAATAGATGTAAAAGCCAAAAAAGGATATTTTCATAAAGAATGCATATATACCTTTGCTTCTCTTCTTTTTTTCAATGCTAAAATCTGTATTTCTAACCAGATTTCACTTAAGGTATTTTTTTGGTTCATTTTTATTTCGACTTGTTTCTTTTGCAATTACTGACTTTGAATCAGGTGTATTCTATACCCCATCATTCTGTTGAATTACAGATTAGAAGACAATTCAGTGATAAAATTAGTTTTATAAAATAAGGAATAAGGTGCTTAGACGAACTGAACTGAGTTAGAGATCTTTGCTGATTCTGCTACCTACTAATTGTTGCCTCTTACGTTTCTTTTCTTTTTTGGCCGCACTGTGGCATGAGGAATATTCGTTCCCCAACCAGGAATCAAACCTGCGCCCCCTGCAGTGGAGCATGGATTGTTAAGCACTGGACTGCCAAGGAAGTCCCATCTACTGGTATTTTTTAATTGGGCAAGATGATGCAATTGAAGGCTACATTCAACGATTTCAGTGTCTTTCAAAATCTTGCTGGGAACACAGGCTATTTCATTGTTCCCATTTTCTACCTTTTTCTTTCTACCATGGAAAACCAGATGGTCCATAGCAGCTGAGAGAAATCATTGCCAACCCAGCATATTTGCATAATTTTCTCTCTGCCCTTAATCTGGAACAAAGGAAACAAAATAACAGGCCACGATAATGAAGTAAATCAAGTTCTTAATTACAGAATTAGGAAACGTTTTAACAGCATTTAAGATTCCCTGCTCATGTTCCTTTCAAAGTCCTCGAGTCCCTTCTAAAATGTGATTTCCATTCCAAGGTTTTTCCTGATGAGTTCATCAATTCAGCAAGGCAGAATGCTGACAGTTTTTCACAAACCTGAGAAAAATAATTATGACATTTAAGATACAGAAATAGACACGCAAAAGTTCAGATCCTCGCCCCTCTTGATGCTTTCTCAGGGCCAGTTCAGCTTCTCCTAATAAGGCGTTTGACCTGCTTGCCGAGCTCTGACAGATGATATTTCTTACAGGTCTGCTCTTTCAGTGTATTCAGTGCAAGGCCTGAGCTGAACAGGCTAGATGAGCCTTATTCACTGAAGGGGAATTCAGCCTAAAAGGACGTTTTAGCACCCAAGTCAGCCTCATTAGACTTCATTCTTACTCTTAGGAAAGATAATGCCTCTTTATTTGGAATGCATGTGTTCCTTCCAGTGGTGAGAAGCGAGGTGACTTTTAAATATCATGTCCCATTACAGGGCTCCTCTGTAGGGAAGCAGGGAAAACATGGCATCTGGGGCTGTTAATTCTTAACAACACCAGGAGGATGTAATTGCTTTATCACAGGGGACCATGAAGATAGCACATGTCAACACCGTACAAATGCTCTTAGGTTATGGAATCTGGTCAGTGACTCACGTTATCGTGGACACGTACTGAAATAGACAACAGTCGGATTGATAAATTGTGAAAGAGAAGCCAGTAACAGTCAGCAAATGATAAGCAAGTACATGGTTTAAACCATTAAAAACATTCCTGGCGTTTCATTTATCAGAGCTCTTACTTGGGTTTGCTCCCTGCTTGTTGCTTTGAAAGAGTTTCTCTTAATTATACCCGTCATTATTTTCTAAGTGAAAGTGAAAGTTGCTCAGTCGTGTCCAGCTGTTTGCAACCCATGCACTATACAATCCATGGGATTCTCCAGGCCAGAATACTGGAGTGGGTAGCCTTTCCCTTCTCCAGGGGATCTTCCCAACCCAGGGATTGAACCAGGGTCTCCTGCATTGCAGGCAGATTCTTTACCAACTGAGCTATCAGGGAAGCCCAAGTATGTACTTAATTGTCATATGAATGACAAGGGAAATCAAGGTTTAATCACAAACCTGTGTTTCACGTCAGAAAGGAACCATTTCTTCATATCATTTCATAGCTATTTTTTAAGGGAGGGTGTTTACATGTAAGATTTAACAGCATTTGAAGTGACTGGCTAGTATATTGGATTTTCTCATCTTCTGAGCAGAGAGGAACATGTCCATTTGTATCAGTAAAATCTATGAATGAAATATGATAATGGGGGCATATTGTTCTCTTTTTTAAATTTTGTAATTTTAAAAAATTTATTAATTTATTTGGCTGCATTGGGTCTTTAGTTGCATCATGCAGAAATCTTTCATTGTGGCACGAGGACTGTCTAGTTGTCAGCGTGTGGACTTATTTGCCCTGTGGCATGTGGTATCTCAGTGCCCTGACCAGTGATCAAACCCGTGTCCCTTGCATTGCCAGGTTGATTCTTAACCACTGGACCACCAGAGAAGTCCGCCTGAGGGCATATTTTGAATCTTATCAAACGTAGGATGTCATATCTAGTAAAGCTGTAAATTTCAGTAATATATTAAAAAAGGTTATTTTTCTTATTCATGAAATGTCTTAAGATATTCTGTAGCAGGAAAGTGTGATCTGTTCAGTAAGAAAAAAATAATGAAAGAGAAAAATCTTCTTGTAATTTTTTTTAGAGAAATATGATTCCTCAACAGTAATATGGCTGACACTTTGATTCTGGATGATCTTACATTTTAAAAATAACATTGGACTTCAAAAATTTTATGATTCATTAGGAAATCTCTATTTTTATGTACTTAGAAAAATCTTTTGTTAAGGGCATGATGCTTCTTAGCTGTTTTTCACTCAGTCATTTTATGCTATGAACTGTGTAAGCATTTCTTTCCTTGACAGTTGACTGATCTGTGTTGATTCAGTACTAGGTCCACATGAAAGTAAAATGAACTGCAAAGACATCGAAAACTAATTGAAGGGAAAAGAAAGCAAATGCTTCATGAGAGAGCATGTACTGTTCCAGGGATTATGAACTATTGACATTTGTTTTTGAGAGTATGAATTTAGATTCCCAGCCTAGTCTTTAAAAAAAATCCACTTGTACTGCTCTGTGGGAGTTGATGGTTTTACATTAATCATATCTATCTTAGACTGTCTGTTTAGTCTATTCACTCTGACAACAACCATTATCTATTTCTTTGCCCAAAGGCGTGATCATGAAATATTACGAGCAAAGTTTTATTCCTACAATAAACAATAAATCTTCCCAATCATTGGTCAAACTGTCAGTATCCCTGTTAATATTTTGAAAGCTTTTGATATTTATTAATACCAGCAAGTGGCTGGTCACTTGATGAGAACTTGATTAGGATTAGGGTAGAATTTATGTTTCTTTTAAAAAAAAACGGAATAGGCCTTAATTAGATGAGTGACATTGAACACATTCCCCAGTGTCTCTGACAGTCAGTTGCCTCCTCTTTGCAACAAGAAATAATACAAGCCTTCTTGACCTCAAAAATCAAATATATGTGAAAATCTTGAATATAGTAAAGCACAAACTTCCTGCCTGGAAATTTGACCTCTCTTGGGAACAGTTCCTTCGATAAAGTCCCATGAGAACTTCCACTGTGCCTGGTCCCAACCCACAGTTCACCCTCTGCCCCTTCTGTCCCTCCACCACTTTTTAAAAAATAATTTTATTTATTTTTGGCTGTGCTGGATTTTTGTAGCTTTGTGTGGGCTTTCTCTAGTTGCAGGGAACAGAAGCTACTCTCTAGTTGTGATGGCGCAGGCTTCTCATTGCAGTGGCTTCTCTTGTGAAGCACAGGCTCTAGAACACATGGGCTTCAGTGGTTGCAGCACAGCACGCTCAATAGTTGCAGCTCCCGGACTCCAGAGCAGACTCAGCGTTTGTGGCACTTGGGCCTAGTTACTCCAAGGCATGTGGAACCTTGTCTGACCAGGGATTGAACTCTTGTCCCCTGCATTGGCAGGCTGATTTTTATCCTCTGTGCCACCAGGGAAGTACTCCCTCCATCATTTTGCTGTGTCCTTGAAGAGGCCAAAAAGCTGGAGAAAGAGTCCTAAGGAGACAAAAATGGCGATGCCACCAAGATGGTTATAATGGGGCCTGAAGAGAGCAGTAGAGTATAAGTGAGCAGGCAGTTGTGTTGGGTTCTATGCTGTGCTTCGTTGCCCAGTCGTGTCCACTGTCAGCAATATTTGTATTTTGCTGATGCTGTTCATGTTTATTTGTTTGTTTTGCAATTAGGACCCTGGAGAAAAGGAGGCCATCTTTAGAACTGTCTCAGGACACAGTGGGGCCAAAGGCCCAAGAGCAGAAGAATGAATGGGATACTTAGGAGAAGTAAGTGGATGCAAACAAGAGGAGAGAGCTTCTCTCATTCTAAACCTAAGTTAACTCTACATATTCTATGGTGGATTGACAGGGGTTCAGAGAATGAAAACATAACATAACCCATTAGAATGCCGTGTGCTTTCTCTCTTCAGAAGTCACTTCTGAAGGGAAGATCTTACTATGTATCATGGTGTTTAACATGATACTTCTAACACCTCATGGGAGTCTCCCGATTTGGGGGTTCTAGAAAAAGGAATTTCCTTTTGTAAATCTTACTTGTAGCTTTTCATTTCTAGGTATGAATCTCCTTAGAAAAGTCAGGAGTCGTGTCCTCTTGAGTCGTGTCTGCGTCTGTCATCCTATGGGCTGTGTAGCCCACCAGGCTCCTCTGTCTGTGGGTTTCGTCAGGCAAGAGTATTAGAGTAAATTGCTGTTTCCTTCTCCAGGGAATCTTCCTGACCCAGGGATTGTACCCATGTCTCTTATGTCTTCTGTGTTGGCAGATGGGTTCTTTACCACTAGCGCCACCTGGGAAGCTCTCAGAAAAGTCATTAGTTGTTTTTTTTTTTTTGAGTTTTTAAAAACCAGAGTTTCCATATGTCACTCACCATTGGGTGTTAATTTTACATATAATTTGTTCTCGGGATAAGTGGTATCACACGAATGATTGAGAAAATCCAGGCGACATTTATTCAAGTGTGATTTAATTTCTTTTTATACTACGGCAGAGGCTCTGCTCAAGCCAAGCACTCTAGTTATAATCAGAGTATCTGGTGTGAACCCCACTGATGAGGCTCCCTGAGTTTGATCTGATTTTTTTCTTTTTCCTGAAAAGAAATATTTGGGAAGGGGGAGTGTTAATAACTCATTAAACCTCTAGCCACCTTTTCCTTTTTTTCACTTGTAGATTGTTTGGAGATCTACTTTGCTGGCATAACCTATGACTGATGCCAGTCCCCTTTAAGAAGCCGCCTCCCCAGAAGTAGATGTCAGTTTCAAATGATGTTTGGACATGATTACAACTCATGTTCTTCCTTTTTTTTTTTTAATTTATTTTTAATTGAAGGATAATAGCTTTACAGTGTTGTGTTGGTTTCTGCCACACAACAACATGAACCAGCCATGAGTGTGCTTACATCCCCTCCCTCTTGAATCTCTCTCCCATCCCCTGCCATCCCACCTCATCACAGAGCACTAAGCTGAGCTCCCTGTGCTGTATGTTTCAGTGCTACTTCATGTTCTTAAACTGGCGTGTTTCTTGGCCAAAACTCTTGAATTTTAAATATTATTCTCTGAACTCTTCTGATGTGAAGATGATTTTTATGCTTTCTGCCATTGTGAGTGGCACTTAAGAGCCCAGGGTTGTAAAATTTGAGTCTCCGGCACAAAAGGCAAACTAAACTCTTCTGTATTCAAAATGAGCCATCAGTTCTGAAACAGGGTCTAATGCTGGGACTAACAGCATCCCAGGAGCATGAAGTAGCACAATGCTATTGCAGGATAGGCACTCAGGAAAGATTTACTACGTTAATAAATTGATGGTGAGTCAACCCTGGAAGAATAAAGGAGTGAAAATTGAAATGTCTTTGACATCAGCTCTTCAAACAACCTCAGAAGTAGGTGATATATTTTTTTTCTGTTGTATCAAGAAGGAAACTAAAGCTCAAAGACTTTGGTTTTTTAAACAAATATTTACAGTGTGTTTATGATTAGTTATTTATCCCTAATAGAGTCATGGGAAATGAGTCTGTATTTCCATTTTACAGATAGGGAAACTGAGGTGCAGAACTTTTAAGTGATGGCTTTGGTATGGAGCTAAGATATGAAGGGGCAGGGCACGACTCAAGGAAGCCGATTTCAGAGATCATCCCCTTGAACTACAAGGCATCTCAGATGTCAGGTCAGGGCCCTGCTGGGTACAGAGCTAGCATATAACAGAATAAAGTTGTCAGATTTCAAAACCCACATTGTTTCCACTTTCCTTGTTGAAAACCCAGTGAATGCTCTACTGGTTGTAGTAAGGAGCCATGAATGTCTTCTAATCATCAAAGCCAAGGGCTGTTGTCCACCATCCTCACACCTCTTAATCTTCCTTTTCAGCCTCAAGCTCATTCTCTTTCATCAGGTTCTGTTTTTTCTTGCCTTCTCCTTCTCTGAGAATGACTTCTCTCTCTTGGTTGGCTTTTCCCTGTGGACTTAAAAAGTATTCACAACCTAAAAGTTGAGAGTTATGTTTCACTCGGTGGGAATTTTTAGGACTTCAAGCCCAGGAGACAACATCTTAAGTAACCCTGAGAGAACTGCTCCCAGGAAGTAAGGGGAAGGAACCACGTTATAATAGAAGTTTTGCAACAAAGGGCAGATAGTTGGAACATCAAAAGATTATTGTTACTTAAAGAAAATCACATATTCCAAGTTAAGGAATTTAGCACTTTTCTGTGCCTGGAAAATGAAACTAAAAGACGCTTGCTCCTTGAAAGAAAAGCTATGACAAACCTAGACAGCATATTAAAAAACAGAGACATCACTTTGCCAACAGAGGTCCATATAGTCAAAGCTATGGTTTTTCCAGTAGTCATGGATGTGAAAGTTGGACCATCAGGAAAGCTGAACGTTGAAGAATTCACACAGTTTTCAAACTGTAGTGTTGGAGAAGACTCTTGAGAGTCCTTTGGACAGGAGGGTGATCAAACTAATCAATCTTAAAGGAAATCAACCCTGAATATGAAGGACTGATGCTGAAGCTCCAATACTTTGGCCACCTGATGCAAAGAGACAACTCATTGGAAAAGACTCTGATGCTGGGAAAGATTGAAGGCAGGAGGAGAGGACGACAGAGGATGAGATGGTTGGAAGGCATCACCGTCTCAATAGACATGAGTTTGAGCAAACTCTGAGAGGTAGTGAAGTACAGGGAAGCCTGGCATGCTGCAGTGCATGGGGTCAGGAAGAGTCGTACACGACTGAGTGGCTGAACAACAGTAGCAACGAGGCATGGGAAAATGCAGGAGTCTGGGTGGACTGAAATCATTCCTTTGATATGCACCTCAGCTATCTGGGGCCAGTATCTTGTGTTTTTACATCCTGAGTTCCCTCAGGACTCACTGTAGGGAGTGGCTGCCATATGATGGCTGCTAGATGTCTGGTATTCTTTTCCTCCCTGACTTTCCTCAGATTCACTGGCTCACGTTGGAGCGCTATAATTGCTGGTGTCTGTGACATTGTTGTTTACTGACAAGGCAGGAAATACTCCGCTTCTCACTCCACATCTACTAAAAGGGAGTGCTCTCTGTCTCTTGTACTCCCTGGATTCAACCATCACCTTTACATAGCCAACCTTGAATAAAACTTAAAAAAAAAAAAAAATCCAGTCATCTAAGTTCAATGCCTTGTTCTACATCTCTCCATGGTTGCTCCACCACTGCTATCATGCTTGAAGTAAAATTCTTAATTGTTCTTTTCCAATAACCTCCCCTGAGTGCAAGAAGTATAAGCTTAGGAACCATCCCAGACCAACTCAATTTCTAACATCTGTATTATTGTCATTGCATATTTATACAAGTCTAGGTCAGCTACATTAATAGTGAATGGTCAGTTTTTCTGATTGATGGTTGTGCATAATGATTTAAGTCTCTTTTAAGTGTTGTTTTCAATATCCATCCAGTTATCCTTTTCTCTTTAGCCATATTTTTTGGTTGGAAGGACTTAAAGATGTTTGTTTTAAAAAAAGAAAATTTCAGCTTAATTTGTATTTCAGAATTATAATGATCCATTTAGCACTGTGGCTATTTTTGTCTTGAACAACTATTTAAAAGATGTTTATCTGAAGACCTTTTCTTCCAAATGTTTTGTTTGTAGTAATGAATACTTGTAAAATACATGAAACTTTGACTACTTTTATCTAATTATTCATTTATATTGTGTGATGACTGTTTCCTCCTTGTTTCTTTTCCTGTAAGTGATTATATGAAGGTTCACTTTAGAGCCTTAACACGGAAGTAGCTTAGGGGAATCGATTTTAAATTCTTTTTTAATTTTTTAAATTAATTTTTATTGCATTATAGATGCTTTTCAATGTTGTGTAAGTTTCTGCTATACAGCAAAGTATATTGGCTATACATTTATTTAAATCCACTCTTTTTTGGATTTCCTTCCCAATTAGTCACCACAGAGTGCTGAGTAGAGTTCCTTGTGCTATGCAGTAGGTTCTCAATAGTTATCTATTTTATACCTAGTATCAAGAGTGTATATATGTCAATCCTAATCTCTCAATTCATCCCACCCTGCTCCTCCTCTTGGCATCCATGCATTTTTGATATAGCCACTGTGGAGAACAGTGTGGAAGTTCCTTAGAAAACTAAAAATAGAACTACCATCTGACCCAGCAGTCCTACTCCTGGGCATATACCCAGAGAAAACCATGATTCAAAAAGATACATGCACCCCAGTGTAATCCATGGCTGATTCATGTCAATGTATGACAAAAACCACTACAATATTGTAAAGTAATTAGCCTCCAACTAATAAAAATAAATGGAAAAAAAAAAAAAACCAAAAAGATACATGCACCCCAGTGTTCATTGCAGCACTATTTATAATAGACAAGACATGGAAGAAGCCAAAATCCTTTTTTTAAATTGAGATATATTTGACATATAACTTGACATTAGTTTCAGGTATACAGCATAGAAGATACATACAGATATATTATGAAATGACTACCAAGATAAGTCTAGTTAACACCCATCACCACAGTTTTTTTTCCCTTGTGATGAGAATTTCTAAGATCTACTTTTAAGAACTTTTAAGGTCAGTAGGTGAAGACATGGGTGAAGGTGGTCAAAAGGTACAAACTTCTAGTTATAAAGTATCTAAATCCTAGGTATGTAATATATATCACAGTAACTAGAGTTAGTCACACTGTATTATATATTTGAAAATTGCTAAGAAAATAGATCTTAAAATCCTTTAAATGGAATAAACAAAAATAATAACCTGTGAGGTAATAGATTTTAAAGTCCATAGAAATAATCCACAAAAATATTACTATAGTGTGTAGCATTGTTAAATGTTGCTAAAATATGGCTAATGAGAGCAGAATCCTCTTTGTTAAGTGAGTTCATAAACTAGGAGCTGATTGGTTTTGCCTGTGAAGAAAATGCTGCTGATCTGAGTTGACCACTTATCCCGTTTCTTGTCACATTCACACAGCGCTCCTCTCCTCCATCTGGTTGGTTGATTGACTGACTGTGATTGGTTACTGCCCAGCAAGTCTACTCACTTAAGAATATCTTGTACCTAGTTCTGTTGATCAGCCAAGCTTGGGACTCTCCACCTGCAGGCAGGCTGGCCCCTTGATCACAGCCCAACCAAGGGGAGCCTGGCATCAGCCAGGCATTGTGCTCCTTGGAAGGAAATCAGCGGTGTGGCCATCACCTAGCGCCCCTTGCTGCTGATTGCACAGCTAAGGATAAAGAATTTGTTTATGTTACAAATTTTACCTAGATGTTGATTCTATGACAGGTCAGTGCTAGACTTCGTTCAGTGTTCCAAGGCTTTCTGGTTCTTGGTGCAAGATTAAAGGAAGAAAAATTCCAATACAAATTTCCAGTTAAAGGCAAGATATATTCTGTTCCACTGATCTATATTTCTGTCTGTGGAACAGAATATATCTTGCCTTTTTTTAACTTGAAATTTGTATTGGAATTTTTCTTCCTTTAATCTTGCACCAAGAGCCAGAGATAAATCCACGAACCTATGGACACCTTATCTTTGACAAAGGAGGCAAGGATATACAATGGAAAAAAGACAACCTCTTTAACAAGTGGTGCTGGGAAAACTGGTCAACCACTTGTAAAAGAATGAAACTAGAACACTTTCTAACACCATACACAAAAATAAACTCAAAATGGATTAAAGATCTAAATGTAAGACCAGAAACTATAAAACTCCTAGAGGAGAACATAGGCAAAACACTCTCCGACATAAATCACAGCAAGATCTTCTGTGACCCACCTCCCAGAATATTGGAAATAAAAGCAAAAATAAACAAATGGGATCTAATGAAACTTAAAAGCTTTTGCACAACAAAGGAAACTATAAGTAAGGTGAAAAGACAGCCCTCAGATTGGGAGAAAATAATAGCAAATGAGGAAACAGACAAAGGATTAATCTCAAAAATATACAAGCAACTCCTGAAGCTCAATTCCAGAAAAGTAAATGACCCAATCAAAAAATGGGCCAAAGAACTAAACAGACATTTCTCCAAAGAAGACATACAGATGGCTATCAAACATATGAAAAGATGCTCAACATCACTCATGATCAGAGAAATGCAAATCAAAACCACAATGAGGTACCATTACACACCAGTCAGGATGGCTGCTATCCAAAAGTCTACAAGCAATAAATGCTGGAGAGGGTGTGGAGAAAAGGGAACCCTCTTACACTGTTGGTGGGAATGCAAACTAGTACAGCCACTATGGAGAACAGTGTGGAGATTTCTTAAAAAACTAGAAATAGAACTGCCATATGACCCAGCAATACCACTTCTGGGCATACACACTGAGGAAACCAGATCTGAAAGAGACACGTGCACCCCAATGTTCATCGCAGCACTGTTTATAATAGCCAGGACATGGAAGCAACCTAGATGCCCATCAGCAGACGAATGGATAAGGAAGCTGTGGTACATATACACCATGGAATATTACTCAGCCGTTAAAAAGAATTCATTTGAATCAGTTCTAATGAGATGGATGAAACTGGAGCCCATTATACAGAGTGAAGTAAACCAAAAAGATAAAGAACATTACAGTATACTAACACATATATATGGAATTTAAAAAGATGGTAATGATAACCCTATATGCAAAACAGAAAAAGAGACACAGAAATACAGAACAGACTTTTGAACTCTGTGGGAGAAGGTGAGGGTGGGATGTTTCGAAAGAACAGCATGTATATTATCTAGGGTGAAACAGATCACCAGCCCAGGTGGGATGCATGAGGCAAGTGCTCGGGCCTGGTGCACTGGGAAGACCCAGAGGAATCGGGTGGAGAGGGAGGTGGGAGGGGGGATCGTGATGGGGAATACGTGTAACTCTATGGCTGATTCATGTCAATGTATGACAAAACCCACTGAAAAAATAAAAAAATAAAAATAAAAAAAAAAAGTCTAAAAAAAAAGGCAAGATATATATATATATATATATATATATATATATATATATATGTATGTATATATCTTGTGCCAGTAACCCTAGCTCTCTTCTTACGCCTGGCTCAAATCCTCTTCCTTCTTGAGATCTTTGTTCCCCGTGGAGGCCCATCTTCTGATGCTGAGTTCTGCCTGTCATAAACTGCTGTAAAATATTAATTAATAAAAACATGTATTAATGCTGTTTGAAATAAAGTGGCCTTCAATGCAGTTAATTCTTTTGCTTTCTCTTTTTCTTTCAACATCCTCAGCCTACTTTTTCCTCTCCTACTGCTCTACATACTGTTACCTGTGACCCACATCTTTTTCCCATGTGTCTGCCTGTTTTTATTGCTTCCTCTCTCTTCCTTCTTTTCCAATTTACCTCTTCCTGTCAAATCCCATTTCGCATGCAGCTTCCTTTCTTTGCCTTCTCCTCCACATCGTCGGCTTCCTCCTGCCCGCTCCTTCCTCTCCCTCCCTTCCTCTTCCCTCTCCCTCATCCTCCTCCTTCTCCCCCATCCTCCTCCCTTCTCCCTCTCCTCCTTTTTCCTCCCCTTCTTTTTCAGCTTTCTTTCTTGTTCTTCTGTCTAATAGGATTTAAAATTGACCAGAGATAAAAGAATTCACATAAATTCCAGTTCAGATCAGTTCAGTTGCTCAGTCATGTCTGACTCTTTGTGACCCCATGGACTGCAGCATGCCAGGCTTCCCTGTCCATTACCAACTCCTAAAGTTTGCTCAAACTCATGTTCATCGAGTCAGTGATGCCATCCAACCATCTCACCCTCTGTCAACCCCTTCTCTGCTTACCTTCAGTCTTTCCCAGCATCAGGGTCTTTTCTAATGAGTCATTTCTTCACATCAGGTGGCCAAAGTATTGGAGCTTCAGCTTCAGCAGAAATCCAGAATTCTATACAATTTGTGTTGTTTTTTTATGATAGCATCTTAGGCAAGTGCTGTTTTATTGGTATGCACAGAATCTTGGAAGGTTAGATTGACAGGAGAGAGAGAACTTCAAATCCAATCTAACTGGTGGTTTAAAGATGAAAGCAAATGTCCAGAGTTAAGTGAGTTGACTTGGATCTCAAAGTCAATTACCAACTGTGTTGATAGTTAAGACTGTTTCGGGTGTTAGGACTCTTGTTTCTTTTCACTTTTGCTAGTCACTGTATTGTGTTTCCCTTTTTAGAGTTTAGTTAAGGACATTATCTAGGGGTTTGTTTGTTCCCAGCAAGCCATCTAGCTGATTGACTTTGAGGAAGTTACTTAACCTTTCTGGCCTTCAGATTCTCATCAGAGAATGAGAGGACCAACTACTCTTCAAGGCATCTTTATAATTCTCAAATTTACTCCATCATATTTAACAGCTTTTTAATGGCCAGTTGTTTACTAGCACAAGGTGAGTTGGATTCTTGTGTGCAATATGCCCTTGTGTTTCTTTCCCAGTGCCACCCAAGGTGGAACTTCTTTTGCAGCATTTCTGTATTTCAGTCTGTACAACCAATTCCACTTGTCCAGTATTTGGCTAAATTATTTCTAATTAAAACATGACAGCTTCCTTGGCGGAAATCCTGTCCTTGTACTACAAGGATGCTTGGCAAGGTTTTTGTTATCATTTTTCAAAAGACTGTAGGAAAATGAAATATTTTTGGGGGGTCATAATGTTGCAACAGAACAATGTGACATTTGTATTACCTCTGAAAATGGACAAAGAAGCCTCATTTTTCTTCATTTAAAGGCCCAGTGTAGTATTAATCATTCATGGATTTCTTTGTAAACCTGCCCACACAAATTATTCATAATTTGAAATAAATGCAGATGAAGAAAGAAAAGAAATGTAAAGAAGTATCTTTGTTGAGATAAGAATGGTAAGAATATATTAGGTAATTTGTGCAGGATATAAAATCCAGTAAGTTACTAAGTCCTTTAATTTTACCCAAACTAACCCTCAAATTTCCTTTAAATTCATAGAAAATCTTTCTGTTTCTTTAAATAACTGGGAAATTCATCTTTCTTAGTACATTATTACTATAATTTTTTCAAGATTTGTTATTTATTATTATTATGGGTCTTCGTTGCTACGCACGGGCTTTAGAGAAAACAGTTGCGGTGAGCGGGCGCTACTCTTCTTTGCAGTGCATGGCTTCTCATTGTGATGCTTCTCCGTTGTGGGGCCTGGGTTCTGGGTTGTAAGGGCCTCAGGAGTTGCAGCACGTGAGCTCAGTAGCTGTGACACAGGGTCTTAGTTGCCCCACGGCATGGGGAATCCTCCCAGACCAGGGATTTAACCCAGGTCCCCTGCATTGGCGGGTGAATTCTTAACCACTAGACTACCAGGGAAGCCCTATAATGTTTTATAATTATCGTAATCCTTCCTAGCCCTCCATGAAATGGCTGGGGCATGTGATTAAGCCACTTAACAGAAATATAAATGAGTGTCCCCCGGCCCAGCATTTGCTTTCGTCTCTTTGCTTTTAGGAATCAATGGCTATAGTATATCAAAAGCTGATTGTGTTTCGTTGTGGAATTTTCACTCAGTTTTCCAGACCATCGTTTCCTGAAAAGTGAAAGGTCGCTCAGTCATGTCTGACTCTTTGCGACCCCATGGACTATACAGTCCATGAAATTCTCCAGGCCAGAGTACTGGAGTGGATAGCCTTTCCCTTCTCCAGGGAATCTTCTCAACCCAGAGATCAAACCCAGGTCTCTCACATTACAGATGGATTCTTTACCAGCTAAGCCACCAGGGAAGCCCCATCATTTTCTGAAGTGCTTGCAAATAGTCAGTTTTTTGGCTTCTGGTGTCTGAGAGCCTATTTTAAGAGCACTGCCAAGCATAGTAAACTAATAGCACTGTATTCCAGCTGTGGAAACAGTATCACTGTAGTAATGTACCCTCAGTTCAGTTCAGTCGCTCAGTCGTGTCCACCTCTTTGCAACCCCGTGAATCACAGCACGCCAGGCCTCCCTGTCCATCACAAACTCCTGGAGTTTACTCAAACTCATGTCCATCGAGTCGATGACCACCATCCAACCACCTCATCCGCTGTCATCCCCTTCTCCTCCTGCCCCCAATCCCTCCCAGCATCAGGGTCTTTTCCAATGAGTCAGCTCTTTGCATGAGGTGGCCCTGGCTTCCTATAAAAGGGCTTCTTTGTGGCCATGGTGTGTATGAAGCATGTACCACAATCAGTGGCAGTGAACACTCTCGTGTGGTAAGAAACTGTTTTCCAGCTCATTGACATCTAGCATTTTTCATCAGTTTTTTTTTTTTTTAATCATTTCAGAATTTGTTTTTAACCTTTGCTCCCAAGTGCTTGATGTCATTACAGTAATACAAAACAAATAGCCTGTATCCAAGGGACTAGCACAAATGTTGAAACAGTTCAGAACAAAGTTTGAAATAAACAAATGTAATTTCTAATTTTAGTATCCGATGTACTTGAGATTATTTTTGTACTTGAACTTGGATTTGAAATGCTTATCAATATCTTACCATGACTTTTTTAAAAAGTCTTTTAAAAAATCCTTGTAAGGCAATTTAGATTCTTTAAAAAAAAAAATCTCGATTCCCTGGTGAAAATATATCTGTTAAATATAATTGAAAGTAATTGAATTGAGAGACTTATATGTAATAAAACTTCCTTTGGATAATTTTTTTAAAAATTATTTTGTATTGTTGTATACTTTACAGCTAAGTGATTCAGTTATACACATATCCATGTTGTGTGCGCTCAGTCACTCGATCATGTCTGACTCTTCATGACCCCATGGACTTCAGCCCTCCAGGCCCCTCTGTCTTGGAGTTTTCCAGGCAAGAATACTAGAGTGGGTTGCCATTTCCTTCTCTAGGGGATCTTCCTGACCCAAGGATCCAACCCATGTCTCCTGCGTTGACAGGCAGATTCTTTACCACTGATATATATCTATGTATCTATTATTACGCAGATTCTTTTCCATTACAAGTTATTACCAGGTATTAAGTGGAGTTCCCTGTGCTGTACTATAGGTTGTTATTGGTTATGTGTTTTAATTTATCCCTCCCCCACCACCTTAGGTTAGGTAATCATAAGTTTGTTTTCTAAGTGTGAGTCTGTTTCTGTTTTGAAATAAATTCATTTGTAACATTTTTTTAGGTTTGTTTGGATCATTTATAAGTATTAGTAAAATCTCACCCTAAGAATTGCTTTTTTTAAACATTAAAAATATGTATTTAAGAATATGTTATGCACACACACATATGCACATTAGGATAACACATGTTCTCAACCATAAAATATGTAGAAGTTCACATTAATCTATACATCGTGAATATAAGGAAAAGTAAATGTTTCTTATATGCAAGTAAAACTGAAGCTAAATTTTGAGTTATAGACACATTTTTGAAATTGTAGAAAGGTATCTTAAACCATATATTACTTTGAAATATTTTATCGTTTAATTCAAATTTCATAATTACATCTCTGGTTCCTTAATATCTTAATGAATTGAGATGATAATTGGATCTAATTTTAGAAGGATGTATAAGCTTGACAGTTTAACTGTCAAGAAATAGCCCTATATGAAAGAATGACTTTCGGCTTTCTGGTTATAGTCTACTGAAAACCAAATTCCCTTGTGGATTTGTGTAGGAGCACAATAGAGGAAGATAATTTCACTTCTTGTCAGATAGTAAAAATCTCCCCCAAAGCAACTGAGCTCTAAACAGAGTAAATTGAAATCACACACTTTCCTATTTCATGTGATTTCCTCATTCTGTCCCTCAGAATGGCATTCTTACACCATTTCAGAATGAGAGTTGAAGATTTTCATTAGAAATTTCAAAATGGCCTTCTCTGGAATGGCCATTATTTTAACAGTAAAAATTACGTATAATATATTACAAATTATAATAAATAAGTTATAATAAATAATAAAAGTTATTTTGTCTCTTGTTCTTTGCTTTCAGGTCACCATCATAATAAGCAAACTTTTTTTAAACTTTTTTTAAAGACTGGGCTGTGACTCTATTAGAATGTTTCCAGGAATTTGAAGTGGTTGTGGGGTTAAAAGTTTTCAGAATGACACATATAAAGCTCCTACTAAATAAATAATGCAGAATTGCATCCAGTATTGAAATCTTACTTTCTATTGTCATTATCTCCATCGCATGTGACTGAGGCAGAATTTTCAAACTGTCTAAGAGTTTACATAAACATGTGCCGTCAAACAGGAAAATGGATTGATCAGAAAGTTTGTTCAGGTTTTTCAGTAAGATGCTGCAGAGAAACCTGAACAAACTTTTTGGCCAACCCAGTATCTTGAGGAATGATGTTAACATTTTAAACAAAGCATTCCTGATAATGAGTTCCGGATTTTCATTATTTTTCTGATAAAGAATATAAACCAATGCAGGAATTACTTCCTAGAATACACCCCAAAGAGTATTTTAGGAATACAAACATTGATGAATTACCCCCATAAAATACACACCTGTTGTATATGATTATGCACAGAAGCCAGTTTTTTTCATGAATAATTTGCATCATTTTTTACATAATTTTTGCATAATTTAAGAAACCATATGCTCTATAATGAAAAAGAAAGTATTTAAAGTCTGCAATCGTGTTAAACAGTTACAGTATGAGTCACTATATATTTTTTTAAAGTGCTGCTCTAAGTGTGACAACAGAAACTTAAAGGATATGATGCTCATTTGAAGTATGCTATTAACTTAAAGCCGTAAATTCTTTAACTTAGGCCATTTTGGTGATTGTGACCAAATTTGGAACATTTCTTGTGTTAAGTGTTGAAATGTTTTTAAAAACCTGAAAACTGTCTCAGAATATTCTTTGACATCTGAGAATTCAGTGTGTTTGTTCTATAAGGTGAGATCTACATAACTTGTTTCAAAAATGGACCCTGATAATTTTTCTAGGTTTTATAATTTGCCAGACTGGTTAGTTTTACTAGACTTCATAAACAGTTATAAACATTTTTTAAAAGAATTTTTTTCAATTTAATTCCAAAATCCATATATGCTTTTCTCCCTTGAGTCAAAAATATCCTTGAGTCAATATCCCTTGAGTCAAAAATATCCTATCTGTGCCACCAAGTTTTTTGAAGATTAGTCATTATTATTAAAGATGGTCTGTACTTCACTGTTGCACAGGAAGAATAGTCTAAACTTTGATGTTTTTAATGTATCCATACCAGAATTTTTATTTTTGTGAGGAAGTGATACTGCCATTTTCCTTTAAGATTATTGATATAATTTTATTTTTAAATGTTTGTTTTATAATGGAGTATAATTGATTTACAGTGTTGTGTTAGTCTCAGTTATCCAACAAAGTGATCCAGTTATACATACACGTGTATTTATTCTTTTTCAAACTCTTTTCTCATATAGGCTGTTACAGAATACTCAGTTTTCTATACTAGAAAGTATGTCCTTATTGATTATCTATTTTACATATAGCAGTTTGTAATTCCAGATTCCCAAATGTGATTTTATTTTTAATAAGAGCCCTTTGTCAACAAGAAATATATTTAAAATGCTGCGTTTGAGAGGACTACCTGATTTAAGAAGGTATATTTCCTTGTTGTCTTGAAAGAGGTTGGAACTGGGGCCAATAGTGGAAGTTGAAAGAAGCGAGAACGTGTGTCGCTTTTCAGTTTAAAAAATAATAAGTGAACCCACTAAGAAATAAGCCACCAACTTCCCATCTCTAAAAGTATCGTATCCTGCTTTGGTCACTCTCTAGCTAGTGCTGTTTAGTAGAACTTTTCCTCACGATGGAAATTTTCTATGTTGACGCTGTCCAATATGGCATCCTGGACATGACTTTGAGCAGACTCCAGCAGATGGTGGAGAACAGAGAGGCTGGCATGCCGCAGTCCATGGGGTCACAAAACGTCAGACACGACTTAGCAACTGAGCAATGACAACAGTATGGCAGCCACTAACCACGAGTGACTGTTGAGCACTTGAAATGTGGTGACTGAAAAATTGAATCTGTAATTATATCTGAATGGCTTTTATTAGGACGTCCTTGGCAATCCAGTTAAGACTGCATATTCCCACTACAGAATGGCTAGTTTGAATCCCTGGTCAAAGAACTAGATCCTGCATGCCCCAACTAGAGGTCCTTCATACCGCAACTAAGACCCAGCATAGCCAGACAGACAGACAGATGACTCCTTTCTACTCAGACTGTGCTCTGCAGACCAGGAATTCCAGTATCACATCCAAGCTTGTTAAGAACACAGAATCCCAGGTCCCACCCCAAACCTACTGAGACAGAATCCACATTCTAGTGAGACTTCTCAGGTAATTCTTCAGGTCATTATCATTTTGCAGAGCTGGTCTGAAAGGCATTCTTACATAGACTCAATGGTTAGATGAGATGAGTGTTCCATCTCACTCAAGTTTGCAATTCTTTCCTTTCAGAGAAGTTAATTTTTGAGATTGAAAGAGAGGTTAAGAGCATAGGCTTTGAGGTTAGACAAGGACTTGAAACCCAGCTATTTCACTCTGGTTTTGAGTGACTTTAGATAAATCAACCTGTCACAGTCTCAGCTCCCCTTCTGTCAGATGGGGGTGCTCACGAAATGGTACCTGTCCAGCTACCGTGAAGGTGAACTGACATAATGTTAGTAAAGTGTTTACAGAGTAAAGCATCAATAAAGGATTTTTTTTCCTTCAAGATTTTTACTTTTGGCTGTGCTTGGTCTTTGCTGCTATGCACAGGCATTCTCTACTTGCGGTGAGCAGGGTCTGCTCTTTGTTGCCATGCACGGGCTACTCACTGTGGTGTCCTCTCTAGTAAAGCACAGGCCCTAGAGTGTGTGGGCACAGTAGTTGTGGCATTCAGGCTTAGTTGCTCCATGGCACGTGGGATCTTCCAGGACTGGGCTCGAACCTGTGTCCCCTGCATTGGCACTCAAATTCTCAACCACTGTACCACCGGGGAAGCCCTAAAGGTTGGTTTTAACTGCTATTATTGTTAATGCATATTACATAACCCCTATTATTGTTAATGCATATTATATGCCTTTCAAAGTAAGAGAAGCTGACTAAACTTAGCAGGCCTAGATGATTGGATATATCTTTCTTCCAAATCACAATTAGCTTTGCAAAGTCTCAAATGATGGTTACCTGTCTTAAAGAAAAGAAGATCTGAAGTCTTCTGGTGTGTTTTTTTCACATATTTTATATTTAGGATTAAAGTGAGAAATAGTATCTTTGAACCATCAAAAGGTCTTTAAGCTGGCGATCAGAGAGCAAAGCAGCCCCTTCTTGGTTCCTTTAAAATTCCTCTTTGCCTTCCTATGCTAGAGATTATGGAACCCCACCCCCCAAAAAATGTCTTAAAAGTTCTGCCCACCTCTATTACTCATGGTTGGGGCCACAGCAAAGTAAGTTCTGCCATCCTGGTTGCACGGTGTGGAGGGATATGTCTGGCAGGGCTTCTTGGGAGTACAGCCAGAATTTCCTTTTCAGCAAACTCTATGTTTCAAAAAGAATGAACCCAGGGTGAGCTCAAGCTATTAGTCACAAGTTTTCATCTTTATTAAATGGAGCTTCATCAGGGAGCTAGCCTGAGTGGGGGTGGGAACAGTCTGCTAGTTAAAAATAAAAGCTCATACTTATTTAAAATTCCCATCGTTCTTTTGGCACTAAAAAAGTCATCCATGCTTATAGAATATAATTTCCAAAGTACTTTCTGTGATTTAACCATTCTGTCATTGTTGGACATTTAGATTGCTTTGCACATGCATATACGTATGTGTGTGTATTACATACGTGTGTGTGTGTGTGTGTGTGTGTGTGTGATCCCATGGTGAACATCCTCGTACATAAATTTTTTTCTGCATCTTTATTTCCTTCACTTAGATTCTGAAAAACAGAATTACTGAATATGTACTTTTAGAAGAGAAATATGTCTTGACAAATGGCTGTTCAGAAACATTGCATTAATTTAGATGTCCACCAGCAGTATTTGAGTTCATTTCACTGTAATATTGATTGTCACTTTTAAAAAGGTTAATTTGATGCAATGGAATACTATTCATACATTAAAAAGTAGGAAATCCTGCCATTGGTGGCAACATGGATAAATCTTGAGGGCACTGCAGTAAGTGAAATAAGTCAGACAGAGAAAGACAGATACTGTATGATCTCACTTAGATGTGGAATCTTAAAAAAGAAAACAACTCAGAACAGATTGTAGTTGGCAAATGGTGGGGGGAGATGGGGTGTGAAATGAGTGAAGGTGGTACAAACTTCCAGTTATAAAATAAATCCTGGGAGTATAATGTACAACATGGAGACTCTAGTTAGCAATACTTTATTGTCCATTTGAAATTTGCTAAGAGAGTAGATCTGAAAAGTTCTCAGCATAAGAAGAAAATTATAGCAATGTGTGGTGATGGATGTAAATTAAATTCACAGTAGGTACATATAGCAAATCATTACATTGTACATTTATAGTGAATACAAGTTATACGTCATTACATCTCAATTTTAAAAAGAGATCAATATAAACATGGTGGTTGAAGTAGTCTCTGGAGTCACTTGCCCTGAGTTCAGGCCTGTCTCTGTCACTTACTTGCTGTGTGACATTTCAGACTCACTCACTTGACTTGTAAAACAGGGAAAATAGTTTTACCTACCGCATGGGTTGTTGTGAGGATTAAGGTAGTTACGCATGCATGCTGAGTCACTTCAGTAGTGTCTGATTTTCTTTTTCGACTCCATGGACTGTATCGTGCCAGGCTTATGTGTCCATAGGATTCTCCAGGCAGGAATACTGGAGTGGGTTGCCATACCCTTCTCCAGGGGATCTTTTTGACCCAGGGATCTAACCCACATCTGTTATGTCTCCTGCCACTGGCAGGCAGGTTCTTTACCACTAGCGTCACCTGGGAAGACCCACCACTAGAGCCATCTGTATGCCAATCATCTAGGACAGTAATTTTGCACACAGCAGAAGTTATGTGCCATCTGTTAGGATCATTGTTAGGGGGTGTGTATGGCCCAGAGGCCTACCTGACATTTTAGGAATGTTGCCTTCTTTTATTTTAATTTTTACTTTATTTTGAACTATAGTTGCTTTACAATGTTTTGTTAGTTTCTGCTCTACAGCAAAGTGACTCAGCCATACATATTCATGTATCTATTCTTTTTCAGAATTGTTTCCCACATAGGTTATTACAGAGTGTTGAGCAGAGTTCTCTGTGCTCTACAAATACAGTAGGTCCTTGTTGATTATTTTATTTTAAATGTTTATTTTTGGCTGTGCTAGGTCTTCGTGGTGGCATGAAGTCCTTCTCTAGTCGTGGCACACGGACTGAGTTGTGGCATGCAGGCTCGGTAGTTGCAGCCCTCGGGCTCAATGGCTCTGCTTCCTGTGGGATCTTAGTTCCCCAGCCATGGATCGAACCCATGTCCCCTGCATTGGAAGTAGATTCTTAACCACTGGACCACCAGGAGAAGTCCCTAAAACCTGTTTTAAATATAGTAGTGTGTATATGTCAATCCCCAAATCCCAATTTAATGCTCCCAAGGAGTGTTGCCTTTTTGATGACTGTGTACCACGAGGGGAGAAATCTCTTAATGGACTGAGAACACTTGCTTTTACCCACCTTTATGCCCCTTGAGCCAAAAAGGAATTTCATTCAATGAAAAATTTCCCAGTTTTGATTTGGTTCTGCACAGCTGCAGTCAGAAATTCTGAGTCCCTTGATGCTCCCCAAAGACCATGCTTTGTGGTTATAATTCCCAAGTGAAGGAGCTCACTAGTTTGGCTACCAGCATCTTCCACTACAGCCATCTGTGTCTTGGGAGCCACCGAGTGCCCGCCCAACAGGCTACTGGCAGTCCAAACTGTGTGCAGCTCTCCCTGGAAGTTTTCACTGTGGATAGTTGCAGAAAGCACCCTAGAGCCTCTTATTTAGAGGGATGGGGGGTGGGGAAGCAAAAGAGAACAAAACTTTTTGATGAAATGCAAAATCATTGACCAAAGGAAGATCACATTTTCCTACAGACCAGGCAACTTCAGCTCAGCCCATACTATTCAGACATCACAAAGAAACTTCTTTTCTTCTTGGAGAAGTTTCTCATGATCTGTGATGAAGGCAGAGCAAACCCTCTCGTTTCATTAATTTTATCATTTGACAGTTATCGAACCCTTCCTTTAAGCCAATTCTTGACTCCCTCCTGCCCTGAACTCAGGTTGATTTGTATCTCATTCTACTTTGATATTCTGAATTCCTGTTTCTCTTTCTCCCAAGTTAGGCTGGATAGTCTTCCTTAAGGGTCCACAACCCTGTGTAGAGCTGATGATGAGGAGGGGAGTGGGGAAGAGGAGGAAGATAAAGACAGCAGCTTTTATTTATGGAATATTTATGTGTAAGGCACTAGTATAAGTGATTTACATATACTGATTATTCAAAACTTTTTTTTTTTTTACCATCCACAATTTATAGACGAGGAAGCTGAGTTTGGCAAGTTTTTCAAAGGTGCCCAAGGTCACATAGCTAATAAAAGGTAGAACCAGAATTCAAACTTAAGTCAACCCCCTGGCCAAATCAAACCCTCCAATTGTTCTTTGCCGCTCCTTTCATGGTTTCTCCACTTGCTTTCTTAAGCCTTAGGAGTTAGCCTATGTGTTCTTTCAGATTTTTCCTTAGAGGTTTTTGTGTTTATTTCATGGTTAAGGTTGTAGAATTGTGAAACCAGTCAGTCTTTGATTTCCTTTGGGGGATGGCTTAGATGGCAAAGAATCTGCCTGCAATGCAGGAGACCTGGATTCAATCCCTGGATTTGAGAAGGTCCCCTGGAGGAGAGCATAGCAACCCACTCCAGTATGCTTGCCTGGAGAATCCCCATGGACAGAGGAGCCTGGTGGCTACAGCCCATGGGGTCTCAGAGTCGGACACGACTGAGTGACTAAGCATAGCACAGCACACCTTTATCCCATAGGTTCCTCGAAAATCCAGGTGTCGTTGGTACACATTTATATTGGCATTCTCTCCAAGAAGGTACTGATGTTCAACTCTGAAAGGAATAGAAGTGACTGTAAAAAATAATAATAACCTTCTTCCTTCCCTAACCCCGTTTTCATCTGAATGCCTGCATTGATTTAGGGAATAAATAATTACAGGTACATCAGGCTGAGTTAGTGACTCAGGATAGACAGAATGACAGAGGAAATAGAAGCCATAAAGATAAAGAACATACAGTCATGCTTTTAAGGACATTGAAAGGGCTGCTTGGATCACCTAGAAAGCCGTACTAAGCATGACAGTTGATGAAGAAAAACGTGAACACAAGATGTCATTTGAGGTTTCCAGAAGGTAGAGAAGGCTTAGTGGAAGGTCAGTGACTGGAAGGTGCCAGGTAGAACTGAGTGGAGAAGTGCAGGGGGTGGATGGAATTAAGATCTCCTTGATGGGTTAATCCTGAGTTAATAAGGAGAGTGGAGGTAGCTCTTTGGTTTAGAGTAAAGGAGAAAGGGTAGCTTGAGAGATGAAGATGCGAGGGCTTCCCTGGCGGCTCAAACAGTAATGTGGGAGACCCTGGGTTCAATCCCTGGGTTGGGAAGGTTCCCCTGGAGAAGGGAACGGCTACCCACTCCAGTATTCTGGCCTGGAGAATTCCGTGGACTCTGTAGTCCATGGGGTCGCAAAGAGTCGGACATGACTGAGCGACTTCCACTAATAAAATTAGTCAAAGCTCATGAATTGCTGAGTCCTGTTTCAAAGGACATCTCTTGTCACCAGGTAGATTTTCCTTATTCTATAAAATACTTTGCCGTCTCAATGACATATTTAGCCCCTTCTGTTGTGTATAACAAGAACAGAGAACTCTACCTCGCACTCCTTCCTGGGCACCTCTGTACCCACACTGTCCTTTTCAAGTATTATTTAACATCTCTTAACATTAACTCAGACAACTCCATACAGAGGGTGCTGTCTCCTCATTTTCCAGGCACAGAAATTCAGCCTTAAAGATGTTCTGTAACTCGTCCAATGTCACCCAACAGAGTGCTAAATTTAACATTTGTTACACTGCCCCCTAAAGAAAAGTCCCTTTGAGATGAATGGGGGAACTTTTCATCTCATTTATCTAGAGCGAATGTACATATATACAGTGGAATATTATTCAGCCACTAAAAGGAATGAACTAATGCCATTTGCAGCTACATAGATGGACCTAGAGATTATCATGCTAAATAAAGTAAGTCAGAAAGAGAAAGATAAATATCACATGATATAACTTACAAGTGGAGTCTAAAATATGACACAAATGAACTTATCCACAAAACAGACTCACAGACATAGAGAACAGGCTTGTGGTTGCTAAGGGGGTAGAGAACTGAAGGTAGAGATGGAGTGGGAGTTTGGGATTAGCAGATGCAAACTAATTTATGGAGGATGGATAAACAACAAGATTCTGCTGTATAGCACAGGGAACTATATTCAATATCCTGTAATAAACCATAATGAGAAAGAATATTTAAAAAGAATATATATATATATATATGTATGTATACCTGAGTCACTTTGCTATACAGCAGAAAGTAATACAACATTGTAAATCAACTATACTTCAATAAAATTTTTTAAGTTCTTTAGTAAAGACAGAAGGCTGTGTTTCAGAGGTAACCTGAGGAGCAGTTCCTACTTTTTGTGATGTTAGAGATTGAAAGTGACAGAGAGATGAGTGTTTTCTTGCATGCCATTCTTTTTTATTTTTTGTCTTGTAATCTCACCACCCTCTCCACCTTGTGTATCAATGATAGAAAGGAGAAAGGTACGTGTATCTTTATTAATGTAAAGATAATCTAAATGTGCTAATAGGGATGAAGTTCATCATTAAATTAATCATTTTCCAAATTCTCTGAGAGAGATTATTTACTCTTTGCATTCTGTTTTAAGAGCTGTGCATTGAGAAAATGTCAGGCACTTGAAATTAGAAAAAGTAGCTTTTAATTGATAAAGACCTAAAACAAAACTTTTTACTAAGTAATTTAGTTCCTTGAAACTGAGAAATAGAAGGCAATATTTGTCACAAAATACTGCTAGTGAGAAGTGAAAATTCAGTTCTCCTTGAGCTTTATATGGGATGCATGGGGTTCTGGTCTCTGAGCCATGATCTTGATGTTCAAAGGCCTGGACTTGATAATCAGTTGTTCAGTCACTAAGTTGTGTTGAACTCCTTGAGACCCCATGGACTGCAGCATGCCAGGCTTCCCTGTCCTTCACAATCTATCTCCCAGAGTTTGCTTAGATTCATGTTCACTGATTCGGTGACACCATCAAACCATCTCGTCTTCTCTCGTCCCCTTCTCCTCCTGCCCCCAATCTTTCCCAGCATCAGGGCCTTTTCCAATGACTTGTCTCTTCACATCAAGTGGCCAAAGTATTGGAGGTTCAACTTCAGCATCAGTCCTTCCAATGAATATTAGATGTGATTATCAGTATATGTGGACAGTGAATGACTAGATGAATGGTGTTGCCTGTGTCTCTGTTTGAAGGATGGTTTAATTTTTCTGGTTTAAGAATGTGTTGAAAGCTACCATGAAGCTGCCTCCACATGCCTTGTACATGGATTTGGAGAAGACAACTCTTTTTTCATCCATTGAAGCAGTCACTTGTTTGAAAACCATCTGTACTAAGATATTAATTTAAGTATAAATAATTTCTATTAGGGAATATTTCTAAAAGGGAGGAAATTTCTTGTGACACAGAATTGTCCTCCAAAAGTAAACCCTTTTTGCTCTTGTTAAAAAAAAAAAAAAAGGAATTGGAGTACAGAGTAATTTGATTAAGTATCAGTACTATGCAAGCTGTTTAATTTTAAGCCTGGCATATCACATAGTAGAGAAGTTGACAAACTTCCTGTCAAGGCCAGATAGGAAATATTTTGGGCTTTCAGGCTATACATTCTCTCTTATCCACCCAGCTTTGCTTTTGTAACACAAAAGCAGCCACAGGAAATGTAGAATTGACTGAGTGTGATTGTGTGCCAATAAAGTTTTATTTATGGACACACAAATGGGAATTTCATGTAATTTTCATGTCATGTGATATTGTTCTCTTGATTGTTTTGAGCTACTTATGAACATTATTCTTAGCTCCCGAGGCATACAAAAAGAGGTAACAGGCTGGCAAATCCCTGCTAGAATCTGTGTGGTTAGAGCCCTGAAGATATTTTTATACCAGGAAATGTGTAATGCTATCTCCCTGAGCCTGATATAAAATCTGGGAATGTACTATAGATGTCCTTGTGTAGAGAACTATTTTTTTAAGGTTTCTGAAAATTACGTTTGACAACACAAATGACCTTTGCTCCTAATTCAGATGTCATGTTTAAATTTCTACCTGGATCTGGAAATTAAATGAAAATGATGATTATGAAATACACAGGGTCCTTGAACTCTTCCTTTTGGCTGTTTGGATGGGTCATTGTCTTTATGTTAGCTAGAATCCAAGAACATGATATTTCTACTGCTTGTGAAAGGTATTATTACTGGAGGGAAGGTCTCGCCAAGAGCTTGTGTGTGTGTGTGTTTGTGTGTGTGTGTGTTGCAGGGCAGAGCAGGGAGGGTGTGGTATGAAGGAGCAGAAATCTGGGAGGATTAAATTACGAGCACCAGTGACAAAGAAAACTCCAGACAGCATAGTTGGTGATATGTCAACATTTTAATTCTGAATGAGTGTTAATTGGGTATCTTAGTGCTGAAATTATTTGTTACCTAAAACACTGACACAATCTGAAGGTTTCTGATTTTTATAATTATATAGCACACAGAGAACTCCTTTCTCTAGATGTGATTGCTTTATACAGAATGTATTTGAAGCACTTGCTGTAGATCAATTAATAATTCAGAACTGTAATTATTAGACTCCACGGTGACTTGGTAGTAAAAAAAAAATCTTCCAGAATCAGGCCTACAAACAGTTTGAGGCTGGTTGAAATTTCAAACTTCAACTTAAGAAAAAAACATCTCCCCTTCTTCCCTTCTCTACAACCCCCCCTGGAACAAAAAAAAGCAGGAGCAGGCCTTGCTTCCTGGAGCTGACTTTCTAGCATATTTATTAGCTTATTTAAGTTTGAAAGCTTATGAGAATTTCTCTGTCTGAAACCATGTTGAGGTTTCTTGTAATATTTTTTTTATTGTGGTAAAATATATGTAGCAAAATTTACCATTTTAACCATTTTTAAAATTTGTTTTTAATTGAAGGATAATTGCTATTATTGTGTTGGTTTCTCCATATATTAACATGCATCTGCCACAGATATACATATGTTGCCTCCCTCTTGAACCTCCTTCCCACCTCCCGTCCCATCCCACCCCTTGAGGTTGTCACAGAGATCCGCATTGACTTTCCTGAGTCATACAGGAAATGCCCACTGGCTATTTTACATATGGTAATGTATATGTTTCCATGCTACTCTCTCCATTTGTCCCACCCTTTTCTTCCCCCAAAGTGTTGACAAGTCTGTTCTCTTATCTCTGCATCTCCATTGCTGCCCTGAAGACAGGTTCATCAGTACCATCTGTCTAGATTCCATATATATGCATTAACATATGATACTTGTTTTCCTGTTTCTTACTTCACTCTGTATAGTAGACTGTAGGTTTATCAACCTCATTGGAACTGACTCAAATGTGTTCCTTTTTATGACTGAGTAATATTCTAGTGCATATATGTACCACAGCTATTATTTTAACCATTTTTAAGTGTACAGTTTTGTGGCATCAGGTACATTCATTACACATGAATTCCCTGCCCTTTCGTGCCCCCAGCCCTGGGGAGCCACAATCTACTTTCTGTCCCTTGCATGTGACCTCTGCTGGTACTTCCTGGAAGTAGAACCATATAGTATTGGTCCTTTTGTGATTGGCTTCCTTCCTCAACATAATACCTTCAAGACTTTTTTTTAATAAAAGCTATTTTTAAAATTTTAAATGAAAACTTCTACCTTTAATGCAGTTTTAAGCTTTTATCTTAAGAAAAGTGTTCCTAATTCCTTTAATATATATATATATGTATATATATTTAACTTTTAGGTAGTTTTTTATAATTTATTTACTTGTTTCTGGTTGTGTGGCATCTTCATTGCTGCGTGCAGGCTTTCTCTAGTTGCAGTGAGTGGGGGTTACTCTGCATGGGGTTCTTATTACAGTGGCTTCTCTAGTTGCAGAGCACAGGCTCTAGGGTGCATGGCCTTCAGCAGTTGTAATGCATGGGCTTAGTTGCTACACAGCATTTGGGATCTTCCTGGGCCAGGGTTCAAACCTCTGTCCTCTGCATTGGCAGGCAGCTTCTTAACCACTGGTGTGTTAAGTCGCTTCATTCATGTCTGACTCTTTGCAACCCCATGGACTGTAGCCTGCCAACCTCACTGTTCATGGGAATCCTCCAGGCAAGAATACTAGAGTAGGTTGCCATTTTCTTCTCTAGGGGATCTTCCTGATCCAGGGATCGAACCCACATCTCCTGTGTCTCCTGCATTACAGATGGATTCTTTACCACTGAGACATTGGGGAAGCTCCACTGGACCACCAGGGAAATCCTAAAATATATATACATATATATATACACATACAATATGTATGCATATATATACATATAATGTGTGTGTATGTGTATATATATATATATACATATATACATATATATATACATATATGTAAGTGTTAACTGGATCACCAAGCCACATTTTCATTTTGGTTTTGGTTTAGTCAAACAATAAAAGGTGTTATTAGTTGAAAGTCCTAGAGTCTTACTGTCTAACTATGAAAACCAAAGTGCATTCTTTACATGGGGGTCAAGAACTATTTTTGAGGATGGTCCTGCTTAAAATTCTTTTTCAAAGTAAGTGAGAAATGATTCATTCGAGAAACTGATTTTTGCAGGTTATTTTTAGAGGAAGATGCATCAAGCTATTCTGAATTTTTTTATATCACTAAAGACAAGACGAATGGGAAAGCCAAGAAATAATATCCCAACTGGGGGAATCCCCCTTTTAGAAAATATGTGGACTTTTCTCCATGCAGTCCCCACATAATCCAAATTTTATATTAATCCACACGTTTCCCTCTCATCGTGGGGGGCAGTGCTTATAAGCACTCCCCATGAGAGCAGTAGATTCTCTGAAAGTAGAAAGAAAAAAGATCAGCAGAGTGGTTCGCTGCAGAGACCATGTCTTCAGAGGCAGTGCCCGCTGGGGAAATTGCACTGCTGGCTGTTGTCCTTTTCTTGTGTTGTTAGGAATAACAGGTAGGAGTCCCTGCCCCTCCTCCCTAATAGGAGGTTAGTTTCACTGTGACTTAACTGCCTCCAGAGGTTGGACTGTAGAGGGCCAAAATCATAGTAGTGAGCCTGGCCTTCATAAAATGCATGGTTTACATGGACAGCCATTCATTCATGGTGTAGCTCACCCAGCACTCTGAAATCCTGCTGGCTTCAGGTGAGAAAGACCGCCCACTCCAGGCATCTGTCTGGACACTGTGTGGAAACATTGTTAGGGCTTCATGGATATCATAAGATGGTAACTTGAAAATGATGGAACTTACATTACAGAGGAGATGTTCATGTATTTTTAACATTATTGTTTTTGTTAAGTCGCTGAGTCATGTCCAACTCTTCACGAGCTCATTGACTGTTGCATGCCAGGCTCCTCTGTCCTCCACTGTCTCCCAGAGTTTGCTCAGATTCGTGTCCGTAGAGTCAATGATACTATCTAACTATCTCAGCCTCTGCCACCTACTTCTCCTTTTGCCTTCAATCTTTCCCAGCATCAGGGTCTTTTCCAACAAGTCAGCTCTTCGCATCAGATGGCCAAAGTATTAGAGCTTCAGCTTCAGCATCAGTCCTTCCAATGAATGTTCAGGGTTGATTTCCTTTATGATTGACTGGCTTGATCTCCTTGCTATCCAAGGAACTCTGAAGAGTCTTATCCATCACAATTTGAAAGCATCAGTTCTTCAGCACTCAGCCTTCTTTATGGTCCAACTCTCACATCCATATATGACTACTGGAAAAACAATAGCTTTGACTATATGGACCTTTGTAGGCAAAGTGATGTCTCTGCTTTTGAATACACTATCTAGGATTGTCATACCTTTCCTTCCAAGGAACAAGCGTCTTTTAATTTCATGGCTACAGTCACTGTCCAAAGTGATTTTGGAGTCCACAGAAATAAAAGCTGTCACAAGGAGGCAAGAATATACAATGGGGCAAAGACCACCTCTTCAATAAGTGGTACTGGGAAAACTGGACAACTACGTGCAAAAGAATGAAATTAGATAATTTCCTAATGCCATACACAAAGATAAACTCAAAATGGATTAAAGATCTAAAATGTAAGACCAGAAAATCTAAAATGTAAGACCATAAACTGTTAAACTCTTAGAGGAGACCCCATGACCAGCAGCCCACCAGGCTCCTCTGTCCACAGGATTCTCTAGGCAAGAATATTGGAGTGGGTTGCCGTTTCCTTCTCCAAAATTAAGTATACTGACACACATAAATGGAATCTGAAGAAATGGCACTGATGAATTTATTTTTAGGTCAGCAATGGAGAAACAGACATAGAGAACAGACCTATGGACACGGTGGGAGGCGAGGAGGGAGAAGGGGAGATATAGGGAGAGAGTAACATAGAAATTTACAATGCCATATGTAAAATAGACAGCCAATGGGAATTAGCTGTATGACTCGGGGAACCCAAACAGGGGCTCTGCGACAGAATGGAGGGTGGGACGAGGAGGGAGGTGGGAGGGACGTCCAGGAGGGAGGGGACACGGGTATACCCATGGCTGATTCTTGTTGATGTATATCAGAAAACCACAAAATTCTGCAAAGCAATTATCCTTCAAGAATTTAAAAAAGAAAAGCTGTCACTATTTCCACTTTCTCCCCTTCCATTTGCCATGAAGTGATGAGACCGGATGCCATGATCTTAGATTTTTAATGTTGTTTCAAGCCAGCTTTTTCACTCTACTCTTTCACCCTCATCAAGAAACTCTTTAGTTCTTCACTTTCTGCCGTTAGAGTGGTATCATCTGCATATCTGAAGTTTTTGATATTTCTCCCAACAATCTTGATTCCAGCTTGTGATTCACCCAGTCCAGCATTTTGCATGATGTACTCTGCGTGTAAGTTAAATTGTCCTCAAAAAAAATTTATATTTATAAACAATATACAGTAGGGCTCTGATATTAATTTGTTTTTCAGTTTATTAAAGAAGGCTAAAATTCTTAGGAAAAGGAAAAATGAGGGAGGGAATGAAGGAAGAGGAAAGAGAAAAGAAAGGAAAAGGAAAGGAAAAAGACCATTTCCAGGCTCAGTCTGGATCTCCTATCTTGTAGCATCATCCAAATGTTGCCAGATTTTTTCAGAATAATTGTCTCTTTTGATTGGCTTTGCAAATGCCGGTCACCCCAGGAACTGTTTTCCTCTCCACTTACTGAGGTTTTCTCTTTCTCTGTACCGAAGATTTCTTGTTGAGTTTGTGCGGTATCTTTCCTCTGTGATTTCTGAGACCATTGAATGGCACAGGTACTGTTTTACCCATAATTAGATGCCCCATTGGGAAGAAATATAGATGCTATCTTATTGGCTAAATGATCCGTGGAACACCTACAAGGTCGCAGAAGTTATCTTTGTACCTGTGTAGCACCCTGTATTACACAGAGTTTGATATGATAGACACACACTGTATTCATTTACCCAAAATAACCTATCAAGTGCCTGATAAGTACCAAGGTGGGTGCCAGCTCATCAGTCAGGAGCAGAAGCTCCAAATATTAACAGAGAAAGTCCCTGGCATTGTGGTAAGACCCTTCTCTATGTGGGGAGAGGAGGACCTTGGTCCTTGTTGGCAGGAAGATCAATGGCAGACCAGTGGAGTGTATACCTTTATAATGACTGGGAAGGCAGATCTGGATTTAAGTGTCCTGAGAGCTCTACACGAGAGCATGCGCCATGGCAAGGGGTAGAGAGCTGGCACACAGCCCCCAGGTCCCGTTAGGCTTTATGAAGGTGTGTGGTGTGAGTCAGCAGCCAAGCCTGTACATTCAAACCCCTAATCATCACTCCCCACTCAGCAGACCTGGGTCTAAGAGTCTGCACACAGGTGAAAAGATGTATTCTGAGAAGGAGAAACATGAAAAGAGGCCCACGCAGTCCTGAGAAACAGGCTCATGACCATGTGGCCAGAGAATTCCAGGGTCTCTGGCGCCGAGACCATGTAGACCACCCTTGTATGATATGGTAGTCATAAAATAACTATTGTATTATTCGCCTCTGTCATATCTGTCTCCCTCACTAGAATGTCAAGACCCCCCACCACCACCACCCCCACCCCAATCTTGTCTTCTTCCCAGATGTATATATTACCAGCCAGGGTTCTTGGCCTCCTTAATCAATAGAGATTGATAAGAGGCCAGACAGGAAATTTAGACAAGGCGTTCTTGGGGCCCCCTGCTGCACCAGAGGGGAACAAGAACAAACAACAGGTTCCCCTGACCATTCGGTCCTTGAGGGAGGAGTGAGCTGGTTCCTTATATGGCCTGAGGGTAGGGATGTGTCCAGGAGTCAGGCTGGAGGGGTAGCTTAGGCAGTTTGCCCACCCATTAGGTGGTGGAGTATGCAGGGGGCATGTGCAGCAGCCTGCTTTTTTTTTCCCCCAAGACTCTGCTTTTGCTCACAGCTCTTCAGAAATGGCAGTTGGTTTTTTGTCCTTTTTTGGATCTTGTTGTCCATAATTTGTCCTAACTGCAAAAGTACATGGTTAACTGTAGTCCCTCACAGTTTCTTTGGGCTTTCTAGGTGGCACTGGTGGTAAAGAATCCACCTGCCAATGCTGGAGATGCAAGAGACGTGGGTTCAATCCTTGAGTCGGGAAAACCACTCAGAGTAGGAAATGGCAACCCACTTCAGTATTATTGCCTGGAAAATCCCATGGACAGAGGAGCCTGGCGGGCTACAGTCCATGGAGTTGCAAAAGAGTCAGACACAACTCAGCATGCACACACCATAGTTTCTTTGTATTTTGTGGCTCAAGGAGACGTTTGTCCAGGTAAAAGCATTGCAGTAAAAGGTCCCAGCTTCCAGTCTGTCTCATACACACTGCTGTTGAGGATACAGAGGTGAAAAAAAAAATCCCTGCCCTTCTCATGGATATTAGATTCTAATGTATGTGGATGTTGGGAGAAGGGAGATCATATTTAGTTTTCTAAGATATTATATTAAATGATTGTCACTTAAATGAAGTGGAAGACATAGGTGTATCTTTAGTTTGGAGTGCTCGAGGTTAGTGTGTGTTTTCACAGTGGAAGCCTCTAGCATGTGACATAAGCATGCTATAGCATCTGTGGAACAGTATCACCAGGCCAAAGGGCAAAGGTCAGCACACATGGCCAGAAGTCACCAAGTCTTCCCTAATCTTCAGCAAACTGTCTTCCTACCAAACTGTCAAGCCGTGTTTTCCCCCCCGATGGAAGTTTTATTATCATTTAAGTTCATTATACTTTTGAACTTAAAGCAAAGCATGCATTTTCATTTGTTTTGGTCCATTCAGGCTGCTGTTTCAAAATATCAGAGACTGAGTGACTTATAAACAACAGAAATATCTAACAGTTCTGGGGACTGGAAACCTGAGATCAAGGCACTGTCTAGTTCCTAGTTCATAAATGGCCATCTTGTCACCAAGTTCTCACTTGGTAGGGGGGACAAGGGAGCTTTCTGGGGTCTTTTTACAAGGGCAGTAATCCCATCGTGAGGGTTCCTGCTCATGATCTATTTACCATCCCAAAGCCCTCTCTCCTAATACCATCACCTTGGGGATCCAGTGTCAACATATGAATTTGGAGGCGATAATGCAAGCATTCAGCTTATGGCATCATGTATTAAATATTTGCAGTTAAAAAATGCTTTCTTATTTGTGAAAAATGAAATATATAAATTGCCTTTTGAAAAATGTTTTGGTTGTGCTGGGTCTTCAGTGCTGTGCTCGGGATTTATCTAGTTGCAGTGAGTGAGAGCTACTTTGGTTGCAGTGTGTGGGCTTCTCACTGCCCTGGCTTCTCTTGTTGCAGAGCAGGCTCTAGACAGTCTGGCTTCAGTAGCTGTGGCACTTGCATTCAGCTGCTCTGAGGCATGTGGGATTTTCCCAGACCAGGGATTGAACCCCTGTCCCCTGTATTGGTACGTGGATTCTTAACCACTGGACTACCAGGGAAGTCCCATGAATTGCATTTTACCAACTGTCTGTGTCCAATATTTTCTGAAATACTCTTAATAGAGTCTGGATTCTCTAACATTAATAATATATTAATAGAACCAATGGCATATCTCCAGGTAATCAATCTGAAATTTGCAGCATATTTTTAAACATAGATTTGTATGAACCAGATTGTCTCTAGTTCTTAAATCACTTCTGAAGGTAGGTTAGCTGCTTAAAGGAGGCAGTAGCTGTTTTGGATCAGTAGGATACTTTATTACTAAGTACTACATACCAGATCCTTTTTCAGCCAACTCCCTGATCGTGTAGCCTATTTTTAATATTAAATCTCTCTGAACCAAAGTCGTATCTTTCTGGAAGGTTAGGCTTTGAGAGCAGTATATTAATAATGAATTACCAAATTACTGGGTCATTTGGCCAGCTTCAGTATCTCACCTAGTACCACAAAATTATTTAAGCAGTCATATGAAACAAGCCCAGTGTTTCAATGGAAGCTTCAAGTAATTAACACATTGTCTACAGAGAAATGTAATACTTTAAAACATTAACATTTCATGTCAAAGTACTTTTCTTTTCATTTTTATTTCTTACCTGATATAATTCCCACATCAACAATTACTCTATTTCTTTTTTGATAATGTGCATCAAGAGTTTTTCAGAAGATCTCAAGTTTTCTTCCCTTCCCCACATGCAAAAAACTTTCAAGGTTAACTCAACAAATTAGGGACAGTGTATATCTGCAAACTCCCTTTTTGCAACACCAAAAATATTTTCAGAGTGTTTTGTTGCACAGTTCATTTGCAACAAGAATGAGGTTTTTACTTCTAGTCAGAAAAATGGTAATGTTACAGAAAAAAATTTTAAATTAACTCCCCGAATTAAAAAAATAATAGCCTACTCCTTTATCTTCTGTTATTTTTGTGTAATCCCAGCATTTTTCATACCTGAATGTATATGATTATGGAAATGATTCAGGTTTTCAAATTTTCTTTACATTTTTTTAACCAAATCTTATCATCATAAACATTTGCCTATAATGCCTTTTAGCCTTTGTAAACATTATTAAGGTAGTGTCATAATGTAAGTGTATGAACCATAATTTAAGAAATTTTATTCTTTTTTTATTAATTGACTATTTTAGTTATTTTTGGCTGCACTGGGTCTTCGTTGCTGGGCGCAGGGTTTTCTCTAGTTGCAGCAAGCTGGGGCTATTATGTGTGGTGGCCTTTCTTGTTGCAGAGCATGGGCTCCAGGGCACAGGGGCTTCAGTAGTTGTGGCGCATGGGCTTAATTGCCCCGTGGCATGTGGGACTCTCCCAGACCAGGGATCGAAACCATGTCACCTGCATAGGCAGGCAGATTCTTAACCACTGGACCACCAGAAAAGTCCAAGAATTTTTAAAGTACAATCATTAATCTGGATACATATTAATCAAGATAGGTATCTAGATACAAACCAAAAGAACATGATTTTCCCAAAGGATTATACTGAGAAGCTCTATACAGTCAGCAAAAACAAGACCGGGAGGTGACTGTGACTCGGATCATGAACTCCTTATTGCCAAATTCAGACTGAAATTGAACAAAGTGGAGAAAACCACTAGACAATTCAGGTATGACTTAAATCAAATCCCTTATGACTATACAGCGGAAGTGAGAAGTAAATTTAAGGGACTAGATCTGATAGAGTGCTTGATGAACTATGGCTGGAGGTTCATGATATTGTACAGGAGATAGGAATCAAGACCATCCCCAAGAAAAAGAAATGCAAAAAAGCAAAATGGCTGTCTGAGGAGGCCTTACACATAACTGTGAAAAGAAGGGAAGAGAAAAGGAAAGATACACCCATTTGAATGCAGAGTTCCAAAGAATAGCAAGGAGAGATGATAAAACCTTCCTCAGCGATCAATGCAAAGAAATAGAGGATAACAATAGAATGGGAAAGACTAGAAATCTCTTCAAGAAAATTAGAGATACCAAGGGGACATTTCATGCAAAGATGGGCTCAATAAAGGACATAAATGGTAGGGACCTAACAGAAGCAGAAGATATTAAGAAGAGGTGGCAAGAATACACAGAAGAACTGTACAAAAAAGATCTTCACGACCCAGATAATCACAATGGTGTGATCACTCACCTAGAGCCAGACATCCTGGAATGTGAAGTCAAGTAGGTCTTAGGAAGCATCATTACGAACAAAGCTAGTGGAGGTGATGGAATTCCAGTTGAGCTATTTCAAATCCTGAAAGATGATGCTGTGAAAGTGCTGCACTCAATATGCCAGCAAATTTGGAAAACTCAGCAGTGGCCACAGGACTGGAAAAGGTCCATTTTCATTCCAATCCCAAAGAAAGGCAATACCAAAGAATACTCAAACTACCACACACTTGCACTCATCTCCCACTCTTATAAAGTAATGCTTAAAATTCTCCATGCCAGGCTTCAGCAACACGCAAACCTTGAACTTCCAGATGTTCAAGCTGGTTTTAGAAAAGGCAGAAGAACCAGAGATCAAATTGCCAATATCCGCTGGGTCATCGAAAAAGCAAGAGAGTTCCAGAAAAACGCCTATTTCTGCTTTATTGACTATGCCAAAGCCTTTGACTGTGTGGATCACAATAAACTGTGGAAAATTCTGAAAGAGATGGGCCTACCAGACCACCTGACCTGCCTCTTGAGAAACCTGTATGCAGGTCAGGAAGCAACAGTTAGAACTGGACATGGAACAATGACTGGTTCCAAATAGGAAAAGGAGTATGTCAAGGCTGTATATTGTCACCCTGCTTATTTAACTTATATGCAGAGTACATCATGAGAAAAACTGGGCTGGAGGTAGCATAAGCTGGAATCAAGATTGCCGGGAGAAATATCAATGGTGATTGTAGCAATGAAATTAAAAGACACTTATTCCTTGGAAGGAAAGTTATGACCAACCTGCCGCTGCTGCTGCTAAGTCGCTTCAGTCATGTCCGACTCTGTGCGATCCCATAGACGGCAGTCCACCAGGCTTTGCCATCCCTGGGATTCTCCAGGCAAGAACACTGGAGTGGGCCACCATTTCCTTCTCTAATGCACGAAAGTGATAAGTGAAAGTGACGTCGCTCAGTCATGTCCGACTCTTCTCGACCCCATGGACTGCAGCCTACCAGGCTCCTCTGCCCATGGGATTTTCTAGGCAAGAGTACTGGAGTGGGTTGCCATTGCCTTCTCCGATGACCAACTTAGACAGCATATTAAAAAGCAGAGACATTACTTTGCCAGCAAAGGTCCATCTAGTCAAGGCCATGTTTTTTCCAGTGGTCATGTATGGATGTGAGAGTTGGACTTTGAAGAAAGCTGAGCACCAAAGAATTGATGCTTTTGAACTGTGGTGTTGGAGAAGGCTCTTGAGAGTCCCTTGGACTGCAAGGAAATCCAGCCAGTCCATCCTAAAGGAGATCAGTCCTGGGTGTTCATTGGAAGGATTGATGTTGAAGCTGAAACTCCAATACTTTGGCCACCTGATGGAAAGAACTGACTGATTCGAAAAGACCCTGATGCTGGGAAAGATTGAAGATGGGAGGAGAAGGGGATGACAGAGAATGAGATGGTTGGATGGCATCACCGACTCGATGGACATGGGTTGGGATGGACTCCGGGAGTTGTTAATGGACAGGGAGGCCTGGTGTGCTGTGACTCATGGGGTCGCAAAGAGTCGGACCTGACTGAGCGACTGAACTAAACTGAACTGAAAGTAAAACAGACTGTCAACAGGATGTGAAAGTGTTGGTTGTAGTGTCTCCTCATAACACTATGAATTGGTATTTTGGCAACAGTACACATTTAATAAGGAAATGCATCTTAATTTAGTGATGCTGAACACTTTTTCCAGATGCTTATGACTAGCTGATTTTTTGGTGATCTTGTATCCATATCCTTTGTCTGCTTGTCTGTTGTTCTCTTACTGTGTTTTGTACCAATAAGAATAACTGCTGTATGCACAGAAAATTTTACAGGGGAAAATCTTTCGAGATTGAAGTCCTGTCCCTTTCACAGCTCTGTGATTCCCTGGAGGATACATGTGCTGACTGTCCTTGAATGTCTATGGATTGATGGTTCATGGTCACCTTGGCGAATTTTCCCTGGAAGGCAGGAGCCAAGATTCACTGTCTGATGGTTCTGCCACTCAAGAAAAGACTCACAGCTGGACATGCCATCTTTTGATGTGACCTTTATTTAGTAGTAGAGAGCCTGTGAAGATGTTCCAGAGTTGTTTATTTGTCCAGCTATTAGTTGAATTCCTTTTAAATATATGTTCAAAGATTGCTTGAAGAAATATCTTTTTCCTGTGCTGGCTTGATTTTTTTAAAACATTCCATCTTACTAGAAGTTATATGTATAGTCACGCTTTTTTCTGCTGTGAATTTAAACTCTATCCTCCTAGGACTGGCAGGGGTAGTGTATGAGAAGTAACAGTCTGTAAACAGTCACAGAATATGTCATATTTACAATGTATATTCAACCATCTGTAAGAAAATTCTCAAGAATATTCTTTCTAGTAGCTTTGACTTACTATACTCAGATTGCACGGGGGGCAATGAGTCTGAGGAGTATTTACATAACTTGCCTGTGGCTACACAATGAGTCATTAGCAGTTTTAGGATTGGAAATATAAGTCCCTGGAATGAAGGAGGGCAATTAATGGAAAAAGAAGCTTCATAGAAAGTAAGTGTTAATCACATTTTCAGAATGTAAAGTCTCTCTTACTTTCCTTGGAAGAAGGAAGCTATATAAATTTTAAGCATAATGTCTTCTCTTCTTAGTAGTTTGCTTGTTATGGAACATGTTTATTTAATCTACTGACTTAGAGTTGACATTTACACTAAGTTAATGAACTTGGTATTTATTGAGATTTATGATAAAATACCAAGTATATCTTCAGGCTGAAGTTTTTGTTTTATTCTTCTACTCATCATAGCAAATATTTATTGCCATTAACTATGAGTCAATAAGATTGCTGTGGGTGTGGGTTTTTTTGGCGGGGGTGGGAGTGGGGGGAGGGTTGGCCAAAAAGTTTGTTCTTATGGGAAAAACTCGAACAGATTTTTTGACCAGCCCAATAGTAAGGAAAAGACATGAGAATATTTAGGAATGTTTTAAGGGTATTTGGAAATGTTTAGGAATGCTAAGGAGGACCTCATACAGCAGAAGAGCTTCAAGATCTAGGATGTGAGAAAGAAAAGGCTCTCTTTCTCTGGTAACCCTAGTCACATTTAACACATGTTTATAAAGCATGTGTTTTGTGCCAGGCACTGTTCTGAGCACTTGGGATAAATAAGTAAATTAAACAGGAAAAAAGATCTATGCCTTCATGGATGTTATATTCTAGTGGAGGGAGAGAGATGCTAAACAATAAAAATAATTAAACTATATTGTATTTCAGAAGGTGAAAGCTCCATTTTTAAAAAGTAGAATAGGCTGAAGGAGATTAGAGATGCTGGAGGGCTTTGGGGATTGCGATTTTAAATAGGATGGTTAGGAAAGTCCTCATTCAAAAGGCACTGAGACTACCCTGTTGGTCCAGTGGTTAAGAATTTGCCTTGCGATGCAGAGGACATGGGTTCAATCCCTAGTTGGGGAACTAGGATCCCACATGCCTCCAGCAACTAAGCCGGCACACCACAACTAGAGAGCTGGTGTGCCACAACTACTGAAGCCCACACGCTCTGGAGCCTGCATGTCACAACTTCAGAGTCTGTGTGCTTAAAGGAAAGATCCCATGTGCCACAACTAAGACCCTTGGTGACCTAATTTTAAAAAAAGAAAGAAAAGGTTTCAGCTGAGAAAAGACTTAAGGAGGTGATTGTACTGTGAAGATCTAGGGAGAGAGCTTTCCTGGTGCCTCTGAGGAGCTTCATTGAGGTTGAAGCAAAAAAGAGGTTATGGGAGAGAGGTGATCCAACCAAGGAGACTCAGAAAGAGCAGCCAGTAGGTAAGAGAAAGACCACGAGAGAGTGGTTTGGGAAAGCAACTTTGAGAAAGTGAATGATAGGATAGGTGCTGTGCGAAGTTGCTTCAGTCCTGCCCTGTGCGGCCCTATGAACCGTGGCCCACCAGGCTTCTCTGTCCATAGGATTCTCCAGGCAAGAATACTGGAATGGGTTGCCAGTTCCTTCTCCAGGGAATCTTCCCAGCCCAGGGATTGAACCCAAGTCTCCTGCATTGGCTGGCAGATTCTTTACCACTAGTGCCAGCTGGGAATCCTGAAAGGATGAGGTGGGGTGGGGTGGTGGTTTACTTGCTAAGTCATGCCTGACTCTTGCAACCCCATGGACTGTAGCCCGCCAGGTTTCTCAGTCCATGGGATTCTCCAGGCAAGAATATAGGAGTGGGTTGCCATTTCCTTTTCCAGGGGATCTTCCCAACTCAGGAATCCAACCCGGGTCTCCTGCATTGTAGGCAGATTCTTTACCAACTGAGCTTCAAGGGAAGCCCCGAAAGGATGAAGAGTGATATTAACCTCCCAAGTAAGATGAACACTGAGAATTGACCGTTGGATTTAACCATTTATTGCTGATGACCTTGAGCAGTTTTGAGGGCAGTGGTGGGAAAGAGTAAATTTAAAAAAGACCCATAGAGAAAAATTGAAATAAGCATGAGCATTTTTTTTCTACAAAGGAGAGAAAAAAAAAATGAGGTAGAAACTGGCAGAGAAAATGGAGTTCAATGGAGGTTTTCTTAGGCAAAGGAAATAATAGTATCATGTCATTTGCATATAATGACAGTTTTTCCTCTTCCCTTCCAGTTTACACACTTTTATTTCATTTTCTTATCAGATTGCTGTGGCTAGGACTGCCAATACTATGCTGAAAAGAAGTAGTGAGAGTGGGCATCCTTGTCTTGTTCCAGATTTTAGCAGGAAGGCTTTCAGCTTTTCATCACTGAGTATTAGATTGGTTTTGGGTTTGCCATTAATAGCTTTTATTATGTTGAGATATGTTCCCTCTATACCTACTTTATTTGGTAAGAGTTTTTAATCATGATTAGATGTTGTCTTTTATCAAATGTTTTTTCTGCATCTATTGAGATAATCATGTGGTTTTTGTCTTTTCTTTTGTTGATGTGGTGTATCACATTGATTAGGCAAAGGGAAATAATAGTATGTGTGTATGCTGAGCAGACTCAGTAGGAAGACTAAAGGTAGTGATGTCCACTCAGAGTTTATGGCTGTATCCATACCTGTCATGAATTCCTGTACTCCAAATTTCCTACAAGTGGTTCACTCACTCCTTTTTCCTCATTCGATTTTTTTCAGCAATATTTTGAGAAAGTCCAACTCTCCCAAGCCACTATTTTTCTGCTTCTTGCCTCTTCATTTCCTTTCTCATGAATGAAAAATGAATTTTTAAAGAAGTTATATTAGCATGAAAAACATTTGCCATCTATTACTGTCAGTAAATATAATAGGCCTAAAAAACTATCCCAACACACACACACACAAATATAGTTGTAATTATGAAGAGAAATTACTTATCCTATGCTTGAAATCCAAAACTCAAAATAATATGAGAATTCCCACATAATATTAGCTTTCTCAAAATGGTTCTCTGTGAAAGTGTCAAATTTTACAAATATTGGACAGAAGCTCTTCTACAAAACATAAACAGCCATCATACCCTTGGTTCGAAGAATAATTAAGTGGTAAGTGTTTTAATGTATTGTAATGTGATGTACTCTGAAAAATATGTAAGTCACATCACTGAGCCTTGGACCTACCATTTCTACTTTTTAATAATTTTCGTTTCAGTGCCACTAGCAATGGTTCCCATTGAACTGAAAGATTACTCAGGAGACACTTGAATTCTAGCCAGCTTCAGACAAGAGTAGCTGCCAGAGAGGTTACTGAAGACCAACTTGCCAAACTTATGTTCATTTTCAGGGAAGAGAGGAAATTTTCAATAGCCAGTTTCTTGACTTCCATTGTTTTCCTATCCTAGTTATCTACTTTCCATTGTAGATAAGTAACAAAAAGAATGCTTTCCAGTTGAGATGCTCTGAAGTGAAGAAAATTTCAGGGTAGCAGGCACATTGTCACGAAACTGTGTTACAGTGATGAATGAGAAATTATCTGTTTCATTGCACCTTCATTGTGCCTTTGAGAAGATAAAATTGGAGAATCTGTAAAGGTGTGTGGTGTGGAGTGGTTGGAGGGGGAAGAGTGTGTCAGAAGAGAGGGGAGAAGGGAAGGGGAGAAAGGGAGTGGGGAGAGTGCCAGGTTCAGCAAAGATAGAGCTAAGAATTTGAAAGTTATCATGACAAATTATGGCCTTTAGAAATGGTTATGTGTGTGCCTGGCAGACAGAAACATGTTTTCTATAGCACAGGAAACTATGTCCAATATCTTGTAGTAACCTATATTGGAAAAGAATCTGAAAAAGAATATATATGCATGCGCGCACACACACAAATATATACCCACATATGTGTGCTCAGTCATGTCTGACTCTTTGTGACCCCATGGACTGTAGCCCACCAGGCTCCTCTGTCCATAGGATTTTACAGGCAAGAATACTGAAGTGGATTGCCATTCCCTTCTCCAGGGGATCTTCCTGACCCAGGAATCGAACCTATATCTCTTGTCTCCTGCACTGGCAGGTGGATTCTTTACCATAGCTCCACTTGAGAAGCTTATATATGTATATATATATATATACACACACACAGATACACACACAAAATATATATAAGTGAATCACTTTACTACACACTTGAAACTAACACAACATTGTAAATCAACTATACTTCAACTTTTTAAAAAATTTTTAAAAACGTATTTTTGATTAACAGATGAGTTGCATGTAAAGATCTGTTCTGGCTTTTAATTTTCTGAACTGATTGCATGTATGGAGCTTAAATTTAGATTGCTAAAGGTTGACCCCTATCTCTATCAATTTTTAGCTTTGTAACCTCGCTCAGGTAACTTCTCTGTGCTGAAGTTTTTTCATCAGTGAAAAATGGAGGAAAATTAATGATTAAATTATGTAATATTGGTGAATTCACATAGCGCCTAGTACAGTATAGGCATTCATTCAAAATTAGCAGTTATGTGACTTCTCTGGTGGCCCATTGGTTAATATTCTGCACTGCCAAAGCAGGGGGCATGGGTTCGATCCCTGATTGGGGAACTAAGATCCCACATGCCCCAAGGGGTGGCCAAAAGATTTCTTTTTTAATTAGCAATTGTTATTATCACTTGTCTACATCATCTAACCTTGATAAATTGATTGCTTGAATTCACATAATATAGAAGAGTCTCAAAGGCATCCTGACATTAGCCTTTATGAGATAGTCCTTAATTTAGAAGGAAGAAAATCAGAGAACTCCCGTTAAACCTTAGAAGACTTGATTTTCCCCATAATGTGGAATTTACTGACAACTTAAATGCCACTTCTAATTCAGAAAATCAAACTTGTGTAAGAAGCTTTTCTGCCAGGTCATGCCACCCAAATGAAGAGATTCCCAGAATACACATTGCACATGTGTTACCTACAGAGAGAGAAAGAGGAGGGAGCTTAAATAAATATACCAGCAGAAGAGCACATTAGCATCCCTGATTGCTCTTCATTCCTTGTACTCAGGGCCTTAGAATATGCCATTTCCTCTCCTATATCGCTTTTCCCAGCATATCCCAAGGCTGACTTGTTTTTTATCTTTTGGGGTATTTCACCTTAAATATCATCTCTTACGATTATCTCATCTTATCAATTAAAGTGGTATCTTCCCACCATCATTCTCTCATCTCAGCCTGTTCACTGTTTTCTCATTGTAATTTTTTTCCTGGTAATTATTTTAATTGGCCTTCTTCACTGGAATGTCAGGCTCCATGATGGGAACAAAGTCATATTCCTAGCATTTAGCTTACAGTTATAGCACTTAATCCCAAAGTATTAAGTACTGAATAAGCACAAGCTGGAATCAAGATTGCCAGGAGAAATATCAATAACCTCAGATACGCAGATGACACCACCCTTATGGCAGAAAGTGAAGAGGAACTAAAAAGCCTCTTGATGAAAGTGAAAGAGGAGAGTGAAAAAGTTGGCTTAAAGCTCAACATTCAGAAAACTAAGATCATGGCATCTGGTCCCATCACCTCATGGGAAATAGATGAGGAAACAGTGTCAGACTTTATTTTTCTGGGCTCCAAAATCACTGCAGATGGTGACTGCAGCCATGAAATTAAAAGACGCTTCCTTGGAAGGAAAGTTATGACCACCCTAGATAGCATATTAAAAAGCAGAAACATTACTTTGCCAACAAAAGTCCGTCTGGTCAAGGCTATGGTTTTCCAGTGTTCCTGCATGGATGTGAGAGTTGGACTGTGAAGAAAGCTGAGCACCGAAAAATTGATGCTTTTGAACTACGGTGTTGGAGAAGACTCTTGAGAGTCCCTTGGACTACAAGGAGATCCAACCAGTCCATCCTAAAGGAGATTGGTCCTTGGTGTTCACTGGAAGGACTGATGCTAAAGCTGAAACTCCAGTACTTTGGCCACCTCATGTGACGAGTTGACTCATTGGAAAAGACCCTGATGCTGGCAGGGATTGGGGGCAGGAGGAGAAGGGGACGACAGAGGATGAGATGGCTGGATGGCATCACCGACTCAATGGGCATGAGTTTGAGTAAACTCTGGGAGTTTGTGATGGACAGGGAGGCCTGGCTTGCTGTGATTCATGGGGTCGCAAAGAGTCGGACACGACTGAGTGACTGAACTGAACTGAACTGAAATGCTTGTGGTGGGTGTTTTGGTGTTTTGTTTTGTTTGGGGGCCAAATATAATGTCTTCACCAGTATTTATGAAACTTACACAGAGTATACAAATTTTCCTGTGCTCCTGAGAAAAGTGAAGCTAATATTTAAACTGTTACTTAATCATAACAGGGATGAACTTCCATAGATTTACTACCATCACCTCTGATACTATTTTCAAGTTTATCCAAATGGCAGGCCAGTCACATCTGAGACTTTCATGACTGAATGGGTTTGAATAGTAATTTTGTGACATTGGCAAACCGAAGTAAACAGTGTTAATGAAAATGGGTTTTATCTCAATAACTTGTGTCATTTTTGAACTTTGAGTCAAGAACTCTCATTACCAGTAGTCAATTTATGTTTTTGTTTCTAAAGAAACCAACAAAGCAGAGGTCAACAATTCATTTTCTTAGAGACATTCAGATGACTTCACAGGGAAAAAGTTAGTTTTTCTAAAACTATGAAAAGAAATGACAATATGAGAAATGAAAGAATCATCTCCCCCAGCCAAGACAAGCAGATGATACAAGACAGAACACTTTTCGCCTTAGTCTTTGTCCTTGGAAGTCTATCCCATTCTGCTTTTTTTTTTCTAAAAGTGGGCCTGATCAATAAGGAAATGGCTTGTCTATCTGTGCAATAGGACAGTGGTTCCCACCTTCCAGGATCTAATGCCTGATGATCTGAGGTGAAGCTGATATAATAATAATAGGAATAATGTGCACAATAAAGGTAATGCACTTGAAAGTGAAAGTGTTTATCATTCAGTTATGTCTGACTATTTGCAACTCCATGGATTGTAGCCCACAAGGCTCCTCTGTCCATGGAATTCTCCTGGCAAGCATACTGGAGTAGATAGCTATCCTCTTTTCCAGGAAATCTTCCAGATCCAGGGATCAAACCCAGTTCTCCTGCATTATAGGCAGATTCTTTACCACCTGAGCCACTGGAAAAGCCCTTAAATCATCCCCAAACCATTCCGCCCTCAGTAACATGGAGAACTTGCCTTCCACAAAACCAGTCCCTGGTACCAAAAAGTACTGTTGCCAAAGAAAGTCAGGGGGAAGCCACTGACTTAGCATTGTCCTATACATGAGTCCTGTGTGTTTGAAATCTTGAGTGTCTGGGATGGGATGCACTTTGGTCTACAATTGAGGTAACCTTGGGATACTATGAGGAATTTGATTCTGCCCAAGAGCATTGCTTTAGGTTTCATACGAAGGTTTCCTACAGGAATGGATGACCCACTTGGGATCCAAGAAGCCATTCCTCAATAGACTGATGACTCTTACCCTTTTGGTTTTAAAAGAGGAAGTACAAGAGCACTCAAGAAAAATGTGAAAATAGACATAGACACAGACATATGATCGAAACAGTAGCGTGCAGCATGAAAAAAAAAACCAACTTTATAAATCCACGAAAATGTATTAAAGGAAAAGGGCAATGCTTTGTGTGTAAATATTTGACATAAATTGGAAAACACCAGAAACTGAAGAATAAATAGAAGCATCAATTAATTCAATTAACATTTCCTGTAAGCAAAGACTGCAGTTTTGGAGTAAAGGTCCTGAGGAGATAAGTAAGTGATCCCAGATGAGCTATTGTTAGACATTAGGTGCAGGTTGCATTTTGGAACTGTATGATAAGGAGTGAGAATATTAAGATGTAGAGAAGGAAATCTGAGATGTACCTGCCAGGGCAAATATTACACAAGTTCAACTAAACATACTGAGGGAACCCAAGAGATCAGGGGTACAGCTTGTGATGAACCTCATTTGGATTTACGAAAACGACTGCCAGCTCTTCCTGACAGAAGGCAGAATGACCCAGAAAGTCCTTATGGTCCCCAAGGCAAAAGCTTAATTAGATACACCACTTCTAACTGCATAAATCAACACTTCCTAAAGGAAGGAGATTAATCATAAGGCACACGTTGGGAGGGTGACTTTTGAAAATGCAAGAACTCTGGAGGCTAAATTCTACTATACTATTTAATAGTGAGGCTTTTTGGGTGGGCAAATTTCAGGCAGAGGTTATTTGTGTGTCTCTTCATTCTACGATGGATACATGTAACTTCTATAATGAAAAATGTTTTGAAAGTGTATACTTCACAGATTCAAAGAATGCAAGCGATGGGGACCTCAGTTCAAGTCACAGCTCACCCATTGTAAAGTGGTCAGAGGTTAATATATTGTTGCAGATATTCAATAGATCATTGCCAAAACTCAATGGAGAGGGTGTTTTACACTGCTTACTTATTTCAACCTGGTAACAAATCTCAAAATGACTATGTAATTAAAAGCGTCATCTGATTATAAGCAAAGGATTTTTAAAATCTTATTTTGTTCATAGTGGGACAAGATCACACACAATTGTGTGTGTGTGTGTGTTACACTCTTCCTCTCATTATGGGCTTCTTAATAAGAGAAATTTTGTATCTTCCCTGAGGTGTGACCTGCCCATGTGGCGGGCCTAATGTCCTTTATGGGATATAACTGTGCTTCCTGGTAATTTTCTACTATGCTAGTCCTGCTGTGGGCATTCCGGATGGCTCCATGGTTTAAAAAAAAAAAACCTGCAATGCAGGAGACACAGCGTCGATCTCTGGATTAGGAAGATCCCCTGGAGAAGGGAATGTCAACCCACTCCAGTATTCTTGCGTGTGAAATCCCATGGACAGAGGAGCCTGGTGGGCTACAGTCCATATAGTCGCAAAAGAGTCAGACACGACTGAGGGACTAAACAATTCCTGCTATAGGAACCCCTCTGAGAAAATTAGGAATACCCTAGTATGTATGTTGATGTAGAAAAACTCCTATCCCCCCTGTGAATTTTACAAGAACCAAAAAATTGCAATGCATTTTCTGTGTCCCCATGCATTTTGTATTCACTTGATAAAAATATAAGTAATCTATTAATTTATGTTATGATACCACAGTGAGGGTGCATTTGATCTACAGTGTTTATTCTAAAGCCTCTCCTGTATTTTCTATTTAAGTCATGAAGATTGATCTTAATCTTGAAATGAAAGGAATAGGGATGGGGAGGGTTGGGCAAAATGGGGAGAGGGTGGTGGGATGGAGGGAGAGAGGGGGAAAAGTAAGGAAGATTTTCTTAAGAATGCTTTCTTTCATTTGCATGAGACCTTACAAAATCATTGCTCCCCTGCCCAAACAAAACATAGTTTAGAATACAGTGATAGAATTTTATGTTTACTTTAGGAAACCTGGAAGTGTGTATTTCTTCATAAACTTTCAAAAAAGTAATCCCATTAATACTGGAAATGAATACGTATAATTCTTTCCCAAGCTTCCGTCACTTTATTTATAAGAGTTTGGACTAAATGGTTCTATGAAAATTAACTCCAGCTAATAAATCAACCAAGCTTTTATATTTGTTCCTAATTGCTGTGATAGCAATTCACATGGTTATTTATCTCAGTGACTTTATTTGGAAAGATAGTTGCTTAGTTGGAGAAGCGGTTCAAAGTCACTTTGAGCTCCGTTAAATTCATTGCTTAGCGCTGTGGTTACTTTCAAGTCTTATTTCAGTGAGCAAATCTCTGTCTTGCATTTTGTTTAGGAAATGGAGCTATCAAGAGCGGCTTTTGTATTAGAATGGATGAGCATGATTTTATTTCAGTTGCCCAACAATATCATATATCATAGTTATTATCTATGAATTGTCCTATGGCATAGAATATACTTTCCACAGCAGATTAATGGAAAGAGATCATTAAGAGGAAAAGAAAAAGGGAGAGAGCACAGGTTTCATCTTCGAGACGTTTCATCTGAAATAGAAGCATGTCAAACATCCCAGGTGCCTGTTACTATAGAATCAAAAAGCCCTTTCCAGCTGTTTACACTTCAGATGCAAAATGGCAATTTGACAGACTAACCGGGTGATGTGAGCGTCTGCGTAAAAAGGCTACAGGCGGAGCATGCCCAGTGCGGTGAGCGCGTCCTCCGCCCTCCCCCTCCAGATCTCTGAAGATAAGCCTTGAACTTTGCACTTGCAAATGTCACCGCATACGTTTTGCACTAGGTTGGGTTTTTTCCCCCCCTTAAGGTTCTCGAACAACTAATGTCTTTTAACAATCCAAGAGCAGGGAAGATGAGAGGGTCATAAAATGCATGAAGTTTAGGACGAATTGATGCCTGTCTTTGGAAGCGCTTAGAGTGTTATCTTTAAAGCCATCAAAAGCATCCCAGTGTTTGTTTCCCCTCCCCACTGGGATGAGAAAATAAGAATCTCTTTGGATTGGAGTCCTCCGGGGTAGGAAGTGAGAGCCCCGGAGGCCGAAAGGGACGGAGAAGCGGGGGTTTGCCCAGAGCATGGATGGGAACCGAGCCGGGGTTCCGCGGGGCTCAGCGCGCACTGAGGATCGCTGCCCGGGGCTGCAGCTGCGGACGCGAAAGGCGCTGTCTGGCTGATGAAGGCCACCTGGATCAGGCTTCTGAAACGCGCCAAGGGAGGAAGGCTGAAGAATTCGGATATCTGTGTAAGCTTCAGGGCTTTCGTAGAGGGGAGACGTTATTTTGTCGTTGTTTCTGTCGCTGGTACAAGTGAGGGCTGCCTGGGGCTCCTGTGATTAGTAATATGATGCCTATTGCGAGAGAGGGAGCGGAAGAGAGTCCTCTAATCCTCTAGCTCCTTTTCCTCTGCGGTGGTTTATCTCCCTCGGAGTTCCCCCCGGGCAGGTGTTTTCCTGTAGACAGCTTTGATGAAATATCTACTTAAAGGGATTGAAAAAGATATGTTGCTTAAAAATTGAGGGAAGCTGGCAGCTGTTGCCTTACAGTTTTGTCTGAGGAGGCATTGGGTAAAAACAGAGGTACCAAAGGCTGCTTAAGATCAAAGAGGGGGTCATCTATGGTAGTGGCGTCGGAGAGTTCAAGTTGATAACTCCCTTGACTTTATATTTGTTGTTTTTGTTTTAGCCTGTCTTCTTCCTAATTGTAAATTCTCACTGTAGCTGTGGACTGTTCTTGAAGCTCTCCTTGAAAACGGTGTGTGTGTCCTTCACTGCACTGCACCACAGAGTCAGTTTAATGATAAGAGAACTTCTTCTGGCTTCCAGAAAGGCTCCTAATTGGACCATAAGATTTGGGAAGGAAGGGTATCAATAACTTGG